>NC_077234.1:5067920-5667920 GCF_027887165.1 Monodelphis domestica | reverse complement strand
ATTTGAAAAATATTAACTTAGTTTCCCCAATGCAATCTAATAAGTTCTAATCACCAAAGAACATTTATTAAGTGCTTACTATAAACCATGTATTATTTTAAGTGCCAGATTTACAAAGAAAGACAAAGATCATTATTTCCTATATTCAAGAAGATCGCATTCTAAATAGGAGACAACATGTAAATAATTATGTAAAAAACAAGACATATAGTGTAACTGGAAGGTCATCTCAGATAAATGGTACAGAATGAGGACAGAGAAGTTGAGAAAAGTGGACTATGGAAGGTTGGATTTGACCCAAATCTTGAAGGAAGTCAAGGGAATTACCAAGATAATTTTTGGATGAAGAAATCAAAGCTAGATATAACCATATGGGGAAAATGCCCTTAGTCATTCTTCACTAGAGAAATGTAAAATAAAACAAGTCAAATATCATCTCATACCTATCAGATTGGCTAAAATGGTAAAATGGCAAAGGTTGAAGGGAATGAAAAAGAATAGGGAAACTAATAGACTATTGGAGCAACTGTGAACAGATCCAGCAATTTTGGAGAACAATGTGGATTTATCAGGAATGGTTTAAATCTGTGAATACTTTTGATTCAGTAACACTACTATTAGGCTTATTTCCTAGGGTGATCAGAGAAAAAGGGGGAAAAAAGAACCTAAATGTTCTAAAATATTTAGTTTTTTTTCTTTGTGATGATGAAACAATTGGAAATTGAGGGGATGCCTATCAATTGGGGAATAATAAAAATCATAGCACATGATTGTGATAGAATACTACTGCACCATAAGAAATCATGAGCAGATTAATTAAAAAAGAAAATAGAAAGACCTACATGAATTTATTTAGAATGAATTGAGTAGAACCAAGAGAACAGTGTATATATATATATATAAAACAAGGGAAATATTATTTGAAGAATGATTTGTTTCTGTCTACCTTAAAAGAAAAAACTGACATATAGAAACAAGCAAGATATGTTACCTTAGAATTTGGATGTAACAAAGAAATAAGTATTTTTTTTAAAGTAAAAAAATAAGTTACTAAGAAGAGTCAAGATTTAGAGTACTTCAGCCAGGGAAAAGGCACAGCAATGGAAGACGTAGAGTCCCTAGAGGAGAAAAAGTCAATATATGCCACTGGATTGTAGAATAAGCATATTTGTGTAAGACTGGAAAGTGAATAAGAGAATATCCCACTCATTGCTTTAAAACCCACATGGAGACTTTTGCATTTGACCTTCAAAGCTAATGGGTAGTCCCTGGAGTTTGTGGAGCAGCAGGAAAATCTAGTCAAACCTATTCTTTGGGAAGACCACTTTTGACACTTTTTGAGTGTAAGATGTAGGGATAGTCTTGAGGAAGGAAGACAAACAAATGGATTTTTGCAATGAAACATTAAAGAAGTAATGAAAGCCAACATCAGTATGGTGACTCCATGAGTAAAGAGGAGAAATGTACTAAAGAAGACTTGTCAATAAACAGGTTTTCTGAGGCCAGTGCTAGTCATAAATCCAGTTTGACAGAGAGGTTGTGCAGTTCACCTGAGTAACTAGGAAAATAATGGTGCCTTTGATAGTCATAGAGAAATTCAGAAGAGAAGAGAGTCTGAAGATAAAGAAAATGAGTTCTCTTTTAGACACGTTGAGATGAAAATGTTTACAGAACAATCATTTTCAGGATTCCACTAGCCAATTGCATCACTCAGTCACAGCACTCCATTTGTCTGGTTTAACTAGGTACTGACTCTGGGGAAAAAATGGAAAATGTAGATCCTCGAGCTCCCCATCACTGTTCCTTAGAGAAATTTAACTCATATAAAACAATCACCACAACCAGGAGGCCAAAATAGGCCAGAAAACACTTGGGTCAATAAACTCTGCTCTCCTTGACAAGCAGGGAGAGACAAGGCAGCCAAGGGCAACAGTGGTTTAGGAGACAAGCTCATTTGCAAAACATGACTTAGTAGACATTTAATCAATATGTGCTGATTACATTGGAATTCAGGTTTAATCAATTTAGGCATATTTCCCAATTTAGTTCCTTTATGTGCCCTGGCAGGCTTTAGCCCCATTTCTGATTGATCTGCAAAAGCCAACAGCTCTTGTTAGTGCTACTTGAGGTTGTTCTGTTCTCTAGCATTACTGTCAAGTAGTTAATGATCTGTACATAATCATTTAAATGGTGAGAATTAGGAAGCTCCGTATTTAAAGGAATAGGCCCTGGAACATTTTTCAGCAACTAAGAATGTTATTTTTTTTTGTAATACAAAATGTAAAAAAATAAAAATAAAAAATAAACGGCATCCCACCCCAATACACATGCAAAAGCACATGTCAAATTTTACCTTTGGTATAATATAAACTTACTAATAAATCAAAGTCAATCGGACATGGAAGCTGCCTTGGAATCTGCCTAGCTTATCCAGTATCTAGGTCCCTAATAACACATTTCCACCAAATGGTCAAGATGCCTGTTGGAAACTGACAGTGAACAATAACTCATGGCCTTCCAAGGCAGCCCATCATATTTGAGACAACTTTATTAGGACGTTTTTCTTTGTGTTGGACTTTGATCTGTTTCACCCTGACTTGTATCCAGTCATCCCAGTTCTGATCTCTGGAGCCAAACAGTGATTCTAATCCATATTCCATAAAATAACAATCAATCCTGGAAACCAGCTGTCATGGCCCAAGCTGCACCTTCTCCTCCCCCAAACCCCCAACAAATCTTCTCTGCCGTAGCTTATTGTGCCAGGGGTGGTAATTAGTAACACTCATTACTGACTGGTTATGCACTCAGGGCAGGAGATTTTGAGCTTGAGGTACTGAGGAGGAAAAAATATTCTGGAAAAATATTGATGATGCTGATTCCTCCTTTTCCCTTTTATGACTGAGGAAATAATTGTATCCAGGCTAAATGACTGTTCCCCTCCTATAGCAGGGACTCTGTAGGTCCATGTGACTCCTTCTCGTGGGTACACCTGGAATTGTTCTCTCCTGCCTCTCCAATGGAATTCAAATGTAAGGGTAAGGATGATTGATATTTCAAGTCATTCTACATCACTGAGATGGCCAGTCAATTGATCAAGCTGCACCAGAGGCTTTCAGCTCAGTTTCACAATCTCTAAAAGACACTGACTGAAGTGAAAGGATGCCAGATAAGAAATCTGTTCCAACTCACTGAGGACTCTGACCATCCCGTACAGACCCAGGTTCAAAGGATGAAGCCAGCTGCAATTGGGAATAGAAATTTCTACAAAGTGTCAAAAGAGGAGAGAACATTTTAGCTAGACCTCTTGAGAATGAACATGTATGGGATGGGGATAGGTGGAGAAGGGGAGCAATTTGTTGGGAGAATGATCCAGTAAGGTTGGGTGAATTGGGACTTTGCATCTTCTCCTGAGTATCCTAGGGTTGTCCTGCTAGGACCCCATACCGAAGAGGCACTGTCTGCGTGAGGATCCAAGGACAGACTGGAAGCTGATTCACTAGATTTAAGGGGAACTAATTGAGCATAATGCAAATGGGAAAAAAATTACTTCCAGTATTGAGGAACTGGGAGCTCACTTTTGTGACCTGGGCCATCTAAACTTGAACACATTTTCTTCTAGACAGCATTTCTTCTCTTATGAGAGTCTCTTTTAAAAAAACACACAACTCCCTTGGGACACTTTTTGTATCCATGGTTCTTGGCCACCTTAATTAATATCCCTTTTGAAAAGCTACTTGAGACTGAATAAAATGATTCTCAACTAGTACTTTTGGAGGGAATCACACTTTGGAACTTTGAGCTCAAGAATTTCAAGAATTATGCCCTCCCACCTTCTCAGGGAACACTTTTAGGACTTGGATGGGGGGATATGTTTGCTCTGGGGCCCAAGGGTGGAGGAGAGCAGGAACTGATGTAAGAATCCTAAGAGCTTTTATGGGTAACACCTTACTTCCTTTAAATTCTAACCCCACCCTTTTACTTAGGGAGACAAATCTTTTTCATTATTCCTTTTGAATACTCTAAATTCCCAGGTCATCACTCTTCTCAGTTTCCATGTCACCTATGCCATACATTGAGATAGCCACAACTTACCCATCACTCATCACTCTTACTTTCAAGATCTGGAACTCTGTGAGGATACATAATGAACAAATTAGGCCCACTGAGAAAGCAGCCATGCTTGCCTGACATTGCTGGCAAGGTCCCAGTCTCCCACACAAAGGCATTGCTGCTCTCAGCCAAAGGTCATCATTAAACCCCGAGTCCCCCTTCATTCTGAAGAGCAAAGAAGTCTTTGTAATATCATAACTGCTAGAGCCAAATCACCATTTCCCAAAGTTATGCAGAACAGATTAGAACATGGCTGTTTCTGTCTTACTATCACTGTCTGAGGTGTCATGTTCTGGGGGCACTGTGAGATGAGTGCCGATGTGCCATCATTGAGAAAGGAGGTTGAGCTAGCTAGCTAGATAAATAGATTGATAGAGAGATAGATGGATGGATGGATAGATAGATAGATAGATAGATAGATAGATAGATAGATAGATAGATAGATAGATAGATAGACAGATAGACAGACAGACAAAGAGAGATGATAGATAGATAGATAGATAGATAGATAGATAGATAGATAGATAGATAGATAGATAGATAGACAGACAAAGAGAGATGATAGATAGATAGATAGATAGATAGATAGATAGATAGACAGACAGACAGACAAAGAGAGATGATAGATAGATAGATAGATAGATAGATAGATAGATAGATAGATAGATAGAGAGAGAGAGAGATAGATAGATAGATAGACAGACAGACAGACAGACAGACAAAGAGAGATGATAGATAGATAGATAGATAGATAGATAGATAGATAGATAGATAGATAGATAGATAAAGAGATAAATCAGGAGTCAGAGGGGAAGACTTGATGTCCATGAACTTCATTTATTGTGACAGAAAGAAAGACTTTTATAGAGATTAAATTCTAAGCATTACGACATTCTCGGGGGGAGGGGGTGTTACTTTCCCACAGGATAATGTTTATGAAATGGCTTCATGCAAGAATGTTATCAGGATTGCTTTTACACATGTGAACAAATTGAGAAAGAATGACAGCTCATCTGTTCTGTGTAACTTAGGGAACGGACGGTTTGACTCTAACAGTCACGATATTACAAAGACTTCTTTACTCTTCAGAATAGGGAGGACTCAGGGTTTAATGATGACCTTGGGCTGAGAGCAGCAGTGCCTTTGTGTGGGAGATTGGGACCTTGCCAGCAATCTCAGGCAAGCGTGACTACTTTGCTCAGTGGTCCTAATTTGTCCTTTACGTATCCTCACCGAACTCTGAAAGTTTACTTTCTTATAATATCATGTGTCTACCTCTGCTTCACTTCCCCAAACACATTTTTGCCTTCTTCTAGTATTTCATATTTCTACTATTCCCTCTTCAGTCTATTCATCATTAAATATTTAGTGTCTGCTCTCTTGTACGTAGTATGCTAAGTATTAGGTATAGCAATGATGCTTTTGTCCTTTGTTTTTGAAGAGAATCAATGACAACATAGGATGATGTCTTCGCTTGTGCATGAATTGTATTTAAGCGAGGCGGAGTTGCACAAAATTGTCAGTCTCCTTTCTTCCAGACTCATTGAAGTACAGTGGCAAGACAAAGGTCAGGAAAACTGGTGTTGGCCAAAGAAGCATTGGATGAGCTTGGCTTCTCTGGTAGCTGATTAAGCTCGGAGTACTCCATAGACTCTACTTGGGCCACTTGCATGACCATTGGAACAAATTGTTTTCATTTGCTCATTTCACCAGGGCAGCCTTCCCATGCTTGGGGTAGACACTGCCCTAACTCAGCAATGGGTGTGGGGCCCATTACTTACCCTCATCCTGGTTTAGCCAAACTGCTAATAGGGTTAACTGGGATGTGGCTGCTGTGCATGGCACAGCTTCTTAGAGCCACAGGTGAAAGTTGAATGCCAGGTAGATATCAGAGGTGGACGATCAGCCCTGCAAAGGGTTTGACAAGCCCTCACAAGAGGTTCTATTCCTCCTTGAACACTCATACACCCCAGGTATACAAATAGAAAGCAATGTGATAATCTGTCCATTCCAGATTTTACATTCTATTGAAGAAGCAGATATTCATCTCAGCTCTGTTCCTTCTTTTCTCCCTTCCGTCTTAATCCTATGGTTGGCCAGCTGAAGTTTACACTCTCTTCCACCCTCAAGTACTCACTCTCTTGTCACATAATTATTAAACCCATGAAAATACCCAATTCTGTTCAGATTTCCAACTCAGAAGTATAACATAGAACTTATCCTCCCGCCCCTTGCGTGCACACACACACACACACACACACACACACACACACACACACACACACAGTGTTTACCACCTTCCAAAGTTCTTTATATCAGTTGGAGGAACTGAGGAAAGTGAACCAAACTTTGACAAAATGCCCCTGCCCCCTGCCCTTATTAGATAATCATTTCAGATTATTGCATGCAGTGCAACTGGTGTTGCCATTATCTTTGACTAGACAGCTACAATGCCCTCCTAATTGGTCTTCCTGTCTTGCTTCTCTTCTCTACTTTATTCTATTCTTCACAACCATCAAAGTGATTTTAGTAAATTGCAAGTGTGAATATATCACATCTCCTACCCCCCCTCCCTGCCACACAAACCAAATCACACTAGATTCAAACAAGGGTATCCACTGGGAATTTCAAAGCCTCAGTGACATGGCCCAATCCAACCTCTCCAGAGCCGTTGTAAACTATTTCCATGTTCTCTCTGTTTTATCTCTTGTTGCTGTTCATTCACACAGTCATGCCATATTCTATGTGACTAAAAGGGCAATAGCATATCAGACCCCTCTATCTGATGTCCTATTTCATTGAATTTATACAGGCTGCTCCATCTTCCAGAAAAGCTCACCTTCCCAGCCCCACCTCAGGGATCCTGAGTTATCTTCCCATTTCAAATGAAGTGCACTCTCCTTCTAGAATTCTTTCTGGGTCTTCCCCAAAGATAATGACTTTGATAACCCACAAATCACATCCTATCTTCTAAAACATATTTAGTGTATAACTTATAACCAGCAGGTGGCACTGAGTAGAGCAAAAGTGACTGATTCGAAATCTACCAAAGCTTTCTACACTCTCTTCCTTTCTGAGGAGGAGTGGTGGTGAAATTTAATCCTCCCAGACGATGCCTGGCTCTGTCCACAGAGCTTTGCTTTCAATGAGGTTTTCTCTTCTGGTTGCACTCAACTCTACTAATCTATCTCTTCTGGTTAGTGAAAGGTGAGCAGTTCCCTTTCCCAGCTAGCTGTGTGGAAAGTCAACTCCTTTGTCTCCTAAAAATCAATGAGTCACATCCCAGGGCCAGAAAACCAGTCAGTTAGCAAGGATTCCTTAATGCCCCAGATTGAGTTTATAGTTCTGCTTTTTTGGAAGCTTATCTACTTATGAATTGAGAAAATCACATAGAACCTGAGACCGAAAATGAAAGAGAGCACAATTTCCTATTAGCCAGAAACGGGAATCTCTGCTGTCTTCATTTTTACTTGAATTGTAGCTAGCTCCCCTTGTGTTCCTTTAGCCAATTCTTTACTCCAACAAAGTACAAACCGGTAACATACACCTGTCATTGTCAACCACGTGGATAGTCAAAATCAGCATAAAAACATCATTGAAGAGAAAAAAGAAAGACGCATCATATAAGAATGGAGAGGTAAAAACAAACAAAACAAAACAGAGCCTTCCTAGAGCTGCTTCATACTTGAGTCTGTCAACAGGGGAAAACACAGAACCACTAAAGTAGTCAGTAAAAGCCAGTCTTTAATCAGGAAAGAGATCATGTTGGATATTTGACCTCCACACAGAGTCAAGCACTGATGTCTGAGATGTAGCCTGATAGGATCGAGGTGTAGCCTGGAGGTCCCTCTCTCTGTCCATCTTAAATCTAAAGGAGGATCAAAGGAGGACAATCATGTCAGGGTCCTATAGGGGTCATTGGATGTTTTAGGCTAGGAGTCATGAAGAGGTAAGGGAGCAAAGGGATTTCCCTGATAATAGTTTGTCTGAGCTTCTGGAGGCATAGTGCTCATGTCATTATCAGTTGGGGAATGGATGAATGAATTTTCATATATGATTGGGATGCTCAAAGAATTGACAAATAAGATGGTTTCAGAAAAACCTGGAAAGGGAGTAGAGTGCCTGGCACATAGTAGGGACTTAATAAATGTTACCTGATATGTTGGTGGACAGCACTCCAACACAACTTTCCATCCAATTATATTAGTAGAGACTTTACATCTTTTCAATGGGAACAGTATAAACTAGTTTCTCAAAAGTTTACTACAGTAAAGGAAAACTCTGCCCTCAGCATTCTCCTCTTCTTCTAGTGAGGAAATCGAATTTTAAAACAAATATAGATTATTCTGTGAAGCCCTGTTCTTGACAAACACAGACTCTTTAATGACTGTTTCCCCTTTGAAGTGTTCTCCAACCATCTCTTCAAAGTTCTACCCAAGAGTTCTACAAGGAATCCAAGTAATGCTCATTCCCAAATAGTTGGGAACCTTTGTTTCATCCCTCTCTTGGTCATTTGGATGACATTTGCCCTTTCTCAAAATGGTGGCACTTTGCCTGTTGCTGCAATCTTTTAAATATCACCCATAATGGCTTAACTACCATATTTGCCATTTTTTTCTGGATATAGAGATAGTGTTCATCTTTGTCATATAACTTGGATTTGCTAGGATTTCTCATACTGTTTCCTTCCTGAGTCACTCTTCTTTAGCCTTCTTGTTCCATCATTTGCTTTCTTTGGCCCCCCTACTTGGCAGATAGAATAGAAGCAAGATCATCTGTGCACCACGTCGTCCATACACAAAATGCAGATGTCATGCTGGACTTGCCTAAGATGGTTGACTTTCTGAGATTCATATATGAACAGGAATGAATGGACCAGCATCAACGCAGCTGCAGAGGAGTGCAGCCACATATTTACTGTAAAACAGGCTTTTTGTACTTTAATAAAATGTTGATATTATATAAACAGTCACTTATTGAATAATCAATCTTATGAGATGGATTAGAAAAATAAAAGGCCATTTCCGATTAATAAAAAAAACAAAGACAACAATTCTGAGCTCTTGGGCTGTGACTGGACACACCTGATCCTCCCTATTTGCAGGACGATGGCTAGCAGAGAGTGATAATGGCACTTTCTTTTCAGCAGATGAAGAAGTCAAAGAAAAAGAATGGGTCTCTTTTATGGACCTTCCATTTGAAAACAATAGGCTGCCATTGGCTGTGTGACTTAGTAAAAAGAGGAATGAATGATTCTGGTGCTTTTTCATTCATTTGACTATAGAAAGATTCGGAGAACTAGTCATAGATTATATAATTAGTGCAAAGGAAAGTGAACCAAGACAAAAGGCTGCCACAGCCATGGATGGAGCTCTCCCCTCACCTGTGACAAGTACCTCTTCTGTTCAGTGCTGGCTCTGAGAGCTGGAGAGCTCTCTCCTGAACAGCTAATTGCCACCACAGAACTAAATGCCAAATTGGAGCTACTTTGATGTGTATCAGAACAGCTGCTTGGGGGAGGAAGGGACCAAGAAGTGGTCCTGGTTTTGGCTGTCCCTCCATTTTAGCATCTGACAGGGCTTCAGATCTATATCCCTGCAGGTCTCAACAGAAAGGCCCACAGATTCCAACTCCACATACTGTGAACTTTTTCTGTTCACCCCTTTGGCAAAGACAGCAAAGTTCCAAGGCCTCGACTTGGTGGTTGGTTTGCATTTTTTTTTAATACGTTGTCATTTTGACCTCTTTCAATCCATCAAACATTTATTCAAAACTATTTAAAGTGCTGGATTAGGAACTGAAGATTCAAAGGAAAACTGATAATATTAAAATTATCGCCTCACAGATCTCATAGTTTACTAGCAAATAAACCAACTCTACAAAATTAGCCCCAAGATAATCTGCGGTCTGAGGATAGTGACTATGAAGTTGTATTGATGTGGCCTGTAGGTATGTTACATGCTCCTGGCTCATCTATTAGCTTGTGAAGGGCACGAATCTGCCATTTTTGAATCCCAAGCACTTAGTACAGTCCTTGGCCCACAGAAGGTGCTTGGTTAGTACATGTTCAGTGACCGAATTTCAAGACTTCTTCTGGTGAGCAATAAGGCCTGAGTTGAGCCTCCAAGGGAAGCTAAGGAGAGGCAGACACCAGTCTGGTGAATACCAAAACTGGACCTGGACTCAGAAACCCCTAATTTCCCATCCCAAATTGGATATTGTTACCTGAGAGACCTTGGGCAATTAACTGAGTCCATGTTTTATTTTCTTAATCTTTGAAATTTACTGTAGAGAAGCATAAGTGACACAAGGTATGTCAAATGCCATACGTGACACATTGCTTATTTTTGGTGGGATGGGAAAACACTTCATCAACAGATTCAGGAACTGCTCAATGGGCCTTAGGTCAAACCCAGGACTATTCCAAGAGCCTAAAGACGTTGTATAAATAGAAAAGGAAGATCCTGATTTTTGTGCAAATGTCACAAAATGAAAGTTCAAGTGACTGATATATAAATGCTTTATTATTGATTTTTAGAATACAGTTTTATGTCACAGTCTTTTGCATAATCTCCCGATCTTAAAATATATATTTGGGAAAATAAGGGTACCAGCTGTTCAAATTGTCATTATTTGGGGCCAAAAAGCACAGAGGGGGTGAGAAGTACTGTTGGTGGAGGATTAAGCATTCGTTCATTCATTCAGCCCAGTGCTTCACAAACATTAGGATGATTAAGTAGTCATTACTTCAACAATTCTGTGAACTAAGTCCCCATTATGCTCATGGTACAAAGAAGACTTCAGAGGCACCTATTGGCCAAATGGTCTGCCTGAGGGTACCATAGCAGAGCTCCTGCAGGTCAATTGGGCAGATTAAGCTGCCAGTCTGCCATTTACCTGACAGATGTTCTGCTTGTGGCTGCCATACCTGGGCATGGGAGCTGCATATAGAGGACAGTCCTTGCCTTCCCTCTGTGCTACCAACCCAATTTCCCCACTTGCTTCCATTTCCACACAAGACAGGCATAATTATCTCTTTGCCAGTTGACAAAGGTATTGAAAGGAAAATGATTTGTTTAGGCTTTTACCCTGATTAAGGAAGGAAAATTTGGGAGAAAGAGAATTAAAAGGATTTTTAACATTATTACAAGCATGCCGAGGTGCTCACAGGAGATCAGCAAATGGCTTCTAGGTTGGCCAGCCTTTATAAGATAATTTGGATGGAACCATATCTGCAATAGAGATTGGGCCCTTGCATCTCTGTTCATCTTCAAAGTGGAAGCATGTGGCAATTTCCAGGTACAAACATCACAGGTATGCGTATGAGACGTGATTGTGAGACAAATCTCAGTGAGTACAGAGCTAGAGCCTAAGTGATACCTCTCCCAACGCAGTTTGATAAGCAGGTCTGGAAATAATGGGTCACTAAGGCAATATAACTTTCCATAATTGGAGGAGAGACCATTATGACAGAAGCTTTCTACATTTTAACCAAAGCACTCTTGTTTACTTTCAACTGCTCTGTAAATTTATTCTTGAGCTCCCTGAATGTTTGGGGAAGAAATCTCTAAAATATCAAAAGACATGATTTCTAGTGAGCAACAGAAAAGTTACTGGCACTAAATTGTAACACAGACTTAAACCATCAGCAACCAGGACAAACCAATGCCAATAACCCCATGGTCCGAAAAGCTCATTATTTCAACAGTGTCTTGTTCTGGTGCCCCTGACCAGCCCACCCTTCTAGTCAGCCTGATAAGAACATTTATAAGTAACCAGAATAAAGTAAGATCGCAAATGGGAATCTAGAAGTCTTTTCCCAAATCACCCCATCATTAAAGGGAGCAAAACAATTTCATTGATTCACTAAAAGTCAATTAGACCTGAGACTATGTAGAAAAGCCAGGGAGGCCTTGCTGGAAGGACCCTTTGATCCTGCCCATGATCTGTAAATCTCACATAAGCTTCAGATATCTGCAGGAGGACCAATAGAAGACTAAATGGCATTGATAACTTTGAGATGGCCCAGAAAAGAGCTAGTCTGTTCCCCAACAAAATGCTATTGAAAATGAGACCTCAATCTCCTGCCACCTCCCATCCAAGACTTTCCTAAGGATCCATGCTGCTCAAGAGCTTTCAACTATGTTCTAGAGTTATACATGTGACTCTTTCTCTGCCATTCTGTTCCCTACACCATCTACTTGTTTAACCCCCCCTTCCCTATCCCCAAGATGTCAGCCTCTGTACCCTGGTACTCCGTGTCACTATGCTTTCTGTTCCATTTGTGCCTATATCCTCTGTGCCTTATTAAAGTGAGATTGAACTGCTGTCTTCATGGTCTTTCCTGGCAAGTATCCAAAGAACCAGGTATACCTGCCCTAACTTGACTCTGTGAGCTTCCCCACTTGTGGTCCCATTCTCTAATTCAATTAATAATTCCATACATTAACAAGAAATTCAAGCTCTAGCTAGGCTCTCAGAAATGTAGGAATTATTCCTCTGCCCTGTTTTTTTTAACCTTTCCTTGTATCCTAAACACTTAGAACCATACCTGCCACATAGCAGGCATTTAATAAGACCTAGTTTACTAATATCAAATGGGTATTCTCCCAAGGGTCAACATGGTAGCTTTGGCTTTAGAGTTGAGTGAACAATGCATTG
Organism: Monodelphis domestica; assembly: GCF_027887165.1. Lineage (NCBI taxonomy): Eukaryota > Metazoa > Chordata > Mammalia > Didelphimorphia > Didelphidae > Monodelphis > Monodelphis domestica. The sequence goes on along the minus strand of NC_077234.1, from coordinate 5,655,149 downwards.
TGTCCTCATTGGAAAGGTTTCTTTGGCCAGGAAGAAGAAAATCCTTAGTCTGATCCTAAGGGGTTGCAGGAGAACAAAACTATCAGCATTCACACTATTTTTTCTGGTGAATTTACTAAGCTGTTGAAGACAACCAAGTGACTTAGAAAGAAGAAACTTTCTTGATGAACCAAAATGTGTGGATGAAACCTGGAAATACCACCAGGCTCTAATTGTTCTGCATTATAAGTAAGGAATTTTGAACTGTGTCTTTATATTTCTGGGTCTGTATTTTTCTATATATTTGGATTGTCCACAGAATTACTGATATGCATACTTCTTCAATTGGTAGAGATTACAAGACTCTTGCTCCTCATGCCATGCAATCCTTGTCTTTGCTCTCCTAGATGTCATCCTTGGAAGATCTCACCAATATCTGCAGATCTTCCTTTCAGACTTTTGAGGTTGTAAGGATACCAATGAAGGCTGTTTTGCACTCTCCCTCTGCCATCACTTCAACTAGGCCAGCTACTTCTTTGATTATAAGAATCCTTTCGGCACATGTATTGTAATTATTATACATATGTTGATCTACTTACATCCCCCATTAATCTCTCCATTGGGTTTTTGGGTTATTTCCAGGTTGGATTCATTGGTGATGGCAGCTGTGCAGCATTTAAATAATATAGTTTCAAAAGAAGAATATTTGTTAAAAATAGTAAGATGGACTTTTGTGTGTGTGTGTAGCAGATTGTAGTTGTTTAAAGCATATATATGTGTGTGTGTGTGTGTGTGTGTGTGTGTGTGTGTGTGTGTGTGTAAACCTAAGTGAAATCTATTCTTTGATTTCTATTGAAATATGGCTTTAACTCATGATCCCTGTATAGACACAGGGACCATGAGCTATATATTGTGTAGACACACACATATACATACAAACATATATATGAAAAGCCATACACAAATAAAAAAGGAATTTCTATATATGTAGCCCTATAAATGCATACATGAAGAATGAACATTCTGTTTAAATGTGTAGGCTTATATATGCACATAATATGTATTGTGTACATATATGAATATCTCTATGTGTATATATGTATATATATGCATATATATGTATATATATATATATATATATATATATATATATATAGAGAGAGAGAGAGAGAGAGAGAGAGAGAGAGAGAGAGATGGCAGTTGAGTGGTGCAGTAAATAGAGTACTGGGGCCTGGAGTCTGGATGACCTAATTTCAAATCTGCTATGTGGCTGCCTCTTTGCCTCAGTTTCCCTAGCTGGAAAATGGAGGTAATAATAGCAGCCACCTCTCAGAGCTGTTGTGAGGAACAAACAAGATAATATTTTTAAACTAATTAGTATAGCACCTGGCACATAGTAAGCACTCTGTGTTAACTAGAGCTAGATTGATGGTATATGGGTTGTCCTGGAATTTTCCATCTGACTTGGATCTAAAACCTTCCATATGTATTACCTCTTCCTTTATAATGTGAGGTTCTTGATTGCAGGGACTCTGAATTTTCGGTTTATATTCTCAGTGCTTAGCACAGAGCTTTGCACATGTTGTTGTGTAGTTGTTTCATTCACGTCTCACTCTCCCTCATCCAATTTGGGGTATTCTTGGCAAAGATAATGGAGCAGTTTGCTATTTCCTTTTTTAGTTCAATTTACACAAGACAAAACTGAGGCAAAAATCTTTAAATGACTTGCCCACAGTCACACAGTTAGTGAATGCTTGAGATTTTAGCTGATGGAGATGAGTCTTCCTGATTATAAGTCTAATGATTTCTCCACAGTGCCAACTGGCTGCCCCAGTTTTACACAGTAAGCACTAATGTTTCACTTATTCATTCATTTTTTGAAAAGTTTTACAGAGAAAAGGAGGAGATACATAGGAGTACAAATTCAGAAGGGGACTTGCATCAAGTGGAAATAGTATCTATCTGTACTATCTATACTACATGCATACACATACATATATATAAATACAAACATAAATATGTATATAACATGTGTATATATGTACATCTATACCTTTGTGTATGCATTTCAAAGGAAATATACACAAAAATATGTAGGATAGACAGATAGATAGATAGATAGATAGATAGATAGACAGACAGACAGACAGACAGACAGACAGATAGATAGATAGATAGATAGATAGATAGATAGACAGATAGATAGATAGACAGGTAGACAGATACACAGATAGACAGATAGATAGACAGATAAACAGACAGACAGACAGAGATAGAGAGATATTACTCTTTGGAAAAGAATGAAGAGAACTAAGCATGTTTCCTAATAATAGGAAATGAGTCAGTAGGTAGAGACAGAGGAAAGACTGAAGGTAAGGGAGAGGCCATTACTTGGAGATTATATAACAAAGGAGATGGACATCAAGGGGATGTGAAGATAGGTTGACCTACTTGTGGAGTAGAATCATATCATCAACTTGGAGAATGGAGTTGAGGAAGAGAGCTACAGGGAATGATATCAGTCATTTTGAGAGATGGGAAAGAAGAGAAGGGGAGTCCATATCCAATATTTTCTCAGTAAACTCTGAAACAGGTTATTCTACTGAATGTAAAATGGAAGCAAGAGGTGAATTTCAGGAGAGAAGAGAAAGTCTACAAAAGTCAGGGGTGGGAAATGCAATAAAAAACTAGGGGGGGGGGAGAAAGTGTAATGAAAATCAAGTTTTTGATTAGGTAACTGAAATATGTAAAAGACCATGTTTTGGGAGTAGGACCCTACTCACATTTCATATATATATATATATATATATATATATATATATATATATATATATACACACACACACACACACACACACACACACACACACACATATATATATATATATATATATCTGGAGAGAGAGAGAGTATAAATAGCATTGTGAATATTTATTCTTAAAATATTTTATAGAATTTGATTATGTATCCATATTGTTCTGGTTGCTCTAGCTTATATCATCAATGGCCTTTTCACTTTTTTAAAAATTTCTTATCTCATCTAGCTTTTATGTTTTTGTATTTTCTCAATTTTCTAGATATTCACAGACTTCATTAAATTTATTGAGTTTATTGGTATATAATAGTGTGGAATATTAACTAATACTTCTCTGTATTTTCTCCTTAATCATTTTGCTTTCTCTTTTGACCTTAATTTGTATAATTTATGCTTCCATATTCATTTTCGTTAAGAAATATTTTGTTTGTATGTGTGGCAGATGTTTTATGATTTTCTCTTAAAATGTAACAATGTATAATGATTAAATAAAGAGGGCAGATGGTGGTGGCTTATTGGCTTTATTGTTTTTTTTTAAGAACATTAATGTTTTATTAATTAAATTAACAATTGAGTTTTTTACTTGTGATTTTTCTAATTTCCCTTATTATTTTAGCTATCTTCAATGTTTATTTGGGTCTATTAATATGTTGATTTTCTAATTTTATAAAGTGTAACAACTCTCTCTCTCTCTCTATCTCTATCTATCTATCTATCTATCTCTAGCTCTCTATGTCTCCTATCATTATAAACATTCAGGGAAATAAGTTAGCCTCTCAGTCATTTATCTCTAAAACCATTTTCTGATGCAGAAGTAAAAAAATATTGATCAGGTCATCCAGGTATCTCAGTGAACAGTGTCAAGCTTGAAGATTGGAGGTCCTAAGTTCAAATTTGACATCAGAAAATTCCTAGCTGTGTGACACTTGGCAAATCAACTCCAATTGTCTAGCCCTTACTATTTCTCTGCTTTGGAACTAATTGTATGGATTCTAAATGAGAAGATAAGGGTTTTAAAAATGCCTGATCTTATTTTGTTTAGTATTTGTTGCTGATAAAACACAAACCAGGCCAAGCAAAATGTAGTATTAGTCTCTCTACTGAAAAGGTTTCACTTGTGCAAATGGAAGATATGAATGTTATACTTGGTCCAGTGAGAGGTAAAGCCCCAGAGAATACTCTGCTCATTAATCCTCTGAGACTCGATATCCACTGAGCCAGAAATAGGGCTCTGGATTTTGCCAAAGGGATATATCTGTGTTGTGAAGGAAAGAATATTTTTCTGTAGAATTTCAAAAAAGGGGGAAAACTCCTTGAGGACAAGAATCATTTTGTTTTTGGGATTTGTAAATCTAGTCTAGCTTTGCTTCCTGACACATAGTGTTTTCACTAATGCTTGTTGTTTAATAAACATTTCCTAAACTGAATTGAAATTATCTAGTCTCTGTGTGTGTGTGTGTGTGTGTGTGTGTTTGTGTGTGTCTTCTCTCTCTAATCCTTCCCCATAGAGTGAGGTGACTCCATCTCAAAGGCTGTGTCCAGGGAGGAATGCTATGGTGGGACCACCCATGAAAATAAGCTTCCATCATGGACCTAGAGACAAACTGTAGGCCTGCTGTTGTGAATCTTAAAAACTGCTCAGACTCTACTTCAGAAGATTTGATTAAGCTATTCCCCATTTTTAACAATGGAGGTACTTGGTCAGGAATGTATTGAGAACATTTAAATTTACTCCACCCTACTCAGACAGTGCCATAGGGGAAGATAAAGTTGAAAACTCCTGATTGAACAATGAAAAGTCCCCAACTCATACTTATAGTAAAGCTAGAACCTTAAGCTAGGTCTATTTTTAGATCTAATAGAAAAAGGTGCTAACTACCTCTAAAGGTTAAATAAATCACTAAAAGGACAAGCAACTTACAAAAGGCAAGCTTAACAAAAGAGGTGTGAAGTACTCAGAAGATATAATCTACCCAGAGAAGGTGAGAACTAAAGAGTGGTGAGAACTAAGAATGGGTAGTATGGGAAAAAGCATCTACTGTGATTGGTAGATGTGAAAATTTAGGGGAAGTGACATAAGAGAAAATGTCTTTAAAAGGAGAATTCAGTTCAGTTTGGAAGCTGAATTGGAGGAGTTTGGAGTTCAGGAGTTCAGTGGAGGACTGGAGCTTGCTTGAGACAATCTTGTGGTGAGTGATAAAGACTGACTCACTCTCCCTTAGGCTCAGGCCTAGGCCATTTGACCTAGGCCCTTTCTACTATTTTCTCTTTCTCTCTCTCTCTCTTTCCCTTCCCTTAATTCCTTCATTTGTATTAATTAAAATCTCCATAAAACCCAGCTGACTTGGGTATTTTCATATTTGGGAATTTTCCCATGGCGACCACTTAATTTTAGATTTTAAACCAAGACACTAAAAATTATCTTTACAGTTTGGCCGAAACCTTTACAGTTTTGGCAATTCATAGTCTTGGCAAACCATATTTTAATGGTTATACTGCCCATAGATGAAGTCAGGAATATCAAAAAGGCCTAGCACCAATTTGGCCCTCAGGTATAAAGTTGTTTGTCTATAGAAACTCAGAAAGAACTCCCTCCTAAATCCTAAGGGAGTGTGGTCAACTCTGATAGAGTCTCTACACTGATGAAATAATACCATCACTGAAGTGGAGAAAGGATCCCAGAGGCATATGTACATGTTCTCTATTGACTCTCTCAGCAACAATTAGCCCAAGTTAAACTTTTAATCCCTTCATGATCTGGCCCACCCTTCCCTTCCAGCCTCTGGCTTTTTTTATCCTGTGCCCCAAAGGCCAACCCAACTAGTCCTAGGACTCATCCTCACACATGGTATTCCTTCTCACAATAACAGACCTTAGGCTCTCGCCTCAGCTCCATCACTCAGAATCTCTTATTTGCATCAAAACTCTGCTCACATGACACTTTCCACATGAATCCTTTTCTGTTTTACTCTGACTGCCCCTTCCACACAAAAGTCCTTTATTTATTTTACATAAATTTGCATGTGTTTGTTTATGTAGATTTGCTTTCCTGAGTGATCCCTTGAGGCAAAAATTCTTTCATTTTTTTATCCCCAGCACTATCAAAGACACATACTAGCCAGTGATTAGTAAATGCTTGTGTGCATAGAGATAGCTCTCTCTATCTATACATAGATGTTTCTCTAGTTAACAAAATATTTGTCTATAAATGTATCTATCTCTATCTCTACATGTCTATCCACCTGTATAGTGCTACTATATACATACATATCACTATCTTGAGATATAGAGATAGACACAAATATCTGCCTACGTATGTGTATTTGTAAATATATATGTATACCTGAGTGCATCTCTAATCTACCTTTATAGAAATAAATAGAAATAGAGATATGTACACACATATGAAAGAATGCATTTGCATGTGTGTGTTTATGTGTATTCTATACTGCATGCTTATGCACTTGTAAATATGCCTTCAATTAGAACCCTGGAATTGACCTAGTAATTTTTTAATGATGTTCAGTGTGAAATTTTTTGAACTAGCTTTGAGGAAGGGAATAATTGAGATGTTAGAAAGGCAAAAACCAGTCTCTGTCATTGACTATCAAAAGAGTGATGTTTCTGGACTCCTGGGTCTTTTCACTTTGATCTATACAACAGCAAGCTATTGTATGTATTTTTATGGAGCCATAAATTGTTGAATTTAGGACTTTAGAGTATGTTGGAGATCATCTGATTCTCCCTCATTACTCCATAGAAGAGGAAAAGCCAAATGGTGTTCCTCAGTTCCAACTCACTCATAAGGTCCCAAACCCAATCTTCTGACTCTAAATCCAGGCCACATTCTCCTAAAGCACATTCTTTCTGTGGGAAAAGCAATGCACCAGGGGTTATGGTAAGGAAACAAAATGAGCTCATAAATTTTGTTACACATAAAATATTACCCTGGTGGCTGCATGAGAATGTGTTATAGGAGACATTAGAAAAGTCTGAGCAATGATTAAGTGCTTGATAGAATCACTTATGTGATGGGTGCAGGCCATTATCTTGGGTTGGGTCAGATAATAAAGAGTATACACGTCCATTCTGCTCTGGACACTATATAGGAAACATGTGGATTAATGGGGATCATCTAAAGGAAGGTGGCTCAGATCGGGAATGGCCTTAAGTCTATGCAACCTGAGGAAATGGTGAAGGAACACTGAATGCATTTTTATGGAAAAGACAAGATTCATTGAGGACATGATTCCTCTCTTCAAGCACTCAGAATCCCATCACACGGAACTAACGTGTTCTCCTTTGGTCCTCAAAGAACAAAAGTATGAACAAATGTGGAATCAACCGACCTATCCATCAATGAGCAGTTATGAAGTATGCACTCTGTATCAGGCACTGTAATCTGCCCTGGGGATACAAAGGCAAAATGAGCATTTCCTGCCCTCAAGAAGATGAGAGCTACTAGGGGCCAAAGTCACAGAGACAAATAGATCTGATCTAAGCAAAATGACCAGGTCTATTCAAATAGAATGGAATTCCTGAGACAGTAGAGGGTTCCACTCCCATTACATCATATGATGTCTAGATCAGTGCTAGATGGGATGGAAAGGTGATATTTGTTCAGCGAAGGTAAAGAAGGTGAATATTTAGATTCCTAGCAACTTTTATCTTTGGAGCACAGGATGGGAGCAAGGATAAGGAGTAGAGTATGCTAAAGAGAGAAGGAAATATTTTACCTTGGCCTTGAAGATCAGGTATGATTTTACAGCACCCAGAATCTCAAAACAAGAAGCCTGCAGGACATTTACTCTAATGTATATCTCAAAGAGACCCTTCTATGGACTCTCTTTGAAACCCTCCTTTTTAGAAGAAGTCTTCCAAGAGGACCAATACACTTTGGGACAGCTCTAATGGTCTTTTGGAATTCATGGCCTGATCTCAACAGTTTCCACTTATTTGTTTTGTTTTTATCAATCACACTCTTGGGGATGAAGGAAAACAAATTCAATCCTGTTAACATATAACCACCCTTCAAATATCTTAAAATTGTCACTAGGGCCATCACCCATTTATCATGACATGAATTTTCCAGTACCCCCACCCAATTGGTTGGCTTCCTCTAGGTGTTCTTCAGTGTACAATGTCCTTCTTCCTACATAATGCCCAGGACTGATCATAAGATCCCACTTGTGATCTCAGCAGGGGAGAGAACAGTAAGAATGCTAGTTACCTCCTATATCAAGTATGCCTAAGTCAATACTGCCCAGCATGCAGAAGGGAAAGACTGGAACCCAGATAATTCTTGCTCTGATGACTGTTTTCTATCATTATGTCCAACCAAGATAGTGAGGAAAGTAGACTCACTTGTTCAATTCCTTCCCAGGTGTAAATAGGTGAGTCAATAATTCTCTCCAATAAATAGATGTTTCCTAGGAATCCTTAGAGATTCAATGCTGAATTCTTAATAAAAGGAAGATAATATGAGGATTCATTTTTCAAGTAATGATCAAAGCTGCTGAGTTTCATCATAGCTGTAGTATTCTACAATTCAGATTTATAAGGTTTCATAATTTAGTTAGTGTGCAGAGCAAAACAAGGTTTGGGGTGATGGATGAGGAAGCTCAATGTTTATATAATAAAGTCCCTAGAATCACACAGTTTACAGCTGCATAGTGGCATACATATTTCTACACAGACACAAACACACACACATACGTGGGTGTGTATGGGAGATAGGAAGCACAATGGATAGAGTGTTAGTCTTGGAAGGCAGAAAGACTGATCTTCCTAAGTTCATATTCAGCTTTAAATACTATTACCTGTGTGATTCTGGATGAGTCACTTAGCCATATTTGCCTCAGTTTCTTCATCTGTAAAATGAATAGGAGAAGGAAATGACAAATCAATCCAGAATAATTGCCATGGAACACATATGCATATGTATGTATATGCACACACAAATAAGTGTTTGTATATTTTCCCTGCCCCCTGGAGAAAGGATGATGTAGGTGAATTCACCAAAGGGTGGATAAGGATTAAGAAGGAGGGGAAGGAAATGATTTTAGCCATAGGGGGGTGAATGAACCATGTCTTGGAGTAGAGAAAAACAAGATCTCATGTTCAGAGGATGGAAAGTTCTCCACTTTATTTGGAGCTGAAAATGCACTGAGGGGAACAGCATGAAATAATACTGAGGCCCATAATGGACCAACAATGATGGGGCAAAAGAGTTTAGTAGCTAACAGAAATCTACTAAAAATGAGCAAAATCTCAGCACAATCATATAACATAAGAAAGGTGAATCTGATGTAATGCAGTAATATCTGTTATCTAACATACATCTCACTGTATGCTCTTGACAACCTGACCAATTAAGCACCATTACTATTTCCACATATTATTTTCCTGATCAAATATCATTTATTTATTTTTCCTTCCAATCTTTCCCAGCTTGAGAAAAGCAAAAAGAAAGACAATGATGAATTTGCGACAAAAATACATAATTAAGGAAAACAAATTCCCCCACAGCTTTGTCCAAACCTGTGTCTTTCATTGTCTGTATTAAGGCCATCTCCTTTTTGTCAGAAGATGGGTCAAAAGTTGCCTTACTGGTCTCCTGAAATCTCAGCTGGTTGTTTTGTCAATGTTTCTGTTGGCGTTCATGATTTTGTTATTGGATGTATTGTTCTCTTGGTCTGTTCACTCTATGTCAGTTCCAAAACATTGTCCCAAGTTCCTATGAAACTATCCCTTTTGATATGTTTTATGACATGATAGTATTCTGTTATGTTCCTGTACTCCAGCTTGTTCATTCCATTCCTAGCTGATTTCCACATTTGTGCCACTATATTAGAACAATCACTCACACATAGACACAGACACACACATATACATGTATGAATACACAACCTACATATTGAAAAGTACATATGTGTCCTTTTTTTAAATTTGGGGGGAGTATAGGCTATATCAAATTTACAAATGAAAAACCTGGGGTCCAAGGATGCAGATATTCAACAATGATTTCTTTAAGCCATGTTGCAGGGTTTGAGTTCACTCTTCCATTTAAATTTGGTGGATTAACCCACATTAACATTTGCTGGTTGAATGGACTGTGTCTGCTCTTCACCTACTGTTCTCAAATTGGAGAGCACACAGGATTCTAAGAAGCAAGAAGGAAACACTGAGTCTTCAAGTAGGTATCTGAGACCAGATCATTTTGGTGAAAGGCAGCATTGCATTTCTCATGTAAAATATATGGAGAAATGGAAGTGAACTTTGGAATTCAAGAGAAGATAGGCAGCATCATATTTGTCCAACCTTCCCTTCCCTTTTTTCATGCCTAGAAAGTTACACTAATTAAATGACTAGGAGGCCTGGAAAAGAAGAGAAGCTGAGAGTTCTTGGCAAAAAAATAAGACATTTGTGTCATCAGCTGTGAAAATATTCTGCTATGTCCGATATGTGTGGTTGAATGATAACCAGACAGATAGGTAGAAACTTCAAGCATTCTCACATTTGCTCTTTGGAATAATTCTGCTTATCCTGATCACACTCTGGGTCCCAGTCTTGGCTCTTAGAAACAAGAGGCTCTGCCCCTTCATCTGGTAGAAGCTAATTTCAGAGAAATTAGCTCAAGGGCCTGTCTGTTGCCTGGAAAAAGCAGCCTTTAGTTGAAGAAATTCTCTTTTTCTGCATTTTCATACTGCATAAGAAATGATAACAGATGCCAAAAGATGGGGCACAGAAGCGATGGTTTCCCTCGGTTTCAGCCTGGGCAACTTGCCAGACAAGATCCAGAGGGATAAACTAATTTTACTCTTCTTTTTCTTTCTCTTGATAACACCTTGGAATGTATGACTGGTGAGTCACCCAAGGGAAGCCATTAGACCTTTTCATCTCTCCACATTTCCAAGGTATACTAGACCTCAAATGATCCCAAGAAACACCACTACAACTTGGGGCTATTATTGACATCCTTATTTTTCTGCCTTTGGCAAAGCCAAACCCAGTCATTTTAGTATGACTAGAATTTCTAGGAAAGTTCATATCCATGGGAATCGAGTCACCTGAATCCTTAGACACCTGCCTGATTCAATCATTGCCACAAAAATATCTTGGAAAAGAGGAGAGAAGGAAAGCTGAGAGTTCTTGGCAAACAAAGGAGACATTTGATCAGCTATCAAAACACACTTGTCTGCCCAATATGTCCATTTGAATGACAACCAACTTGGTTTTATTAAAAGCAAAGAAAAATAAAATATAAATCTTCTACAGAACACATGATACATATATTACATTTCTTTTTCAGTGTGAGTTATTAGAATGATGGTTTTATCTAGGACAACTTTCCAGGTTAACAACTTAACAAACATAAGCATTTGCTATTTGAAAAGAACATGGCTGAGTCTTTCCTCATAATAATCCCCCAAAATAGATAATGCAGACTATCTCCCTCCTTCTTCCTTACCCCTCTCTGGGCCTATTTGTTTCTCTTTCTTTGACTCTCTGTCTTTCTCCCTCTCTGTTTGTCTGTCTGTCTTTTCCTTCTAGGAAGTCCCAGGAGATGGCATAGCACACTAGGGTTCACATTGGTAGTAAGTCAGTGCTCATAGTTTCTTCAAACTCAATGTCAACACATTATCCCCTCCCTGTGCTTCTGAGTTTTCATTTCTTCTACTCATCTCTCATACTGGTCTTTTTGATAAGGAGCAGAAATTTCTTTGATATCTACTGAGATATAGTCATCCTTTTCCAGTTACCTTGGGCAAGGCATGCGGACAGATCACAGTTTCTCTGGACTTCAATTTCCTTATCTCTAAAAAGGTGAGTAGATGACCTCTGGGGTTCCTTCAAGTCTCCCTCTATGAGTTCCTGATCAGAAATCCCCCCTCCCCAAATGACAGCATATTTACTTATCTTTTAGTAATTCTTTTTCAAAATTCTTTAAACATATCCTTCAATCCTCTATCCCAAATTCCTAGCTGGAGAATCAGACAGAAAGAGGACAAGTAAGCCCTGAATGCACAGCCATTTACTGGGTGGGAATACTTAATTCTGAGGAATTGCTTATTTTAAAGATTCTGTTGGAATCACTATTATTATTATTATTATTTTATTATTTTTATTTTCTACTCACACACATATACAGAGAAAGGACACATCCTATATATGGATGTTGGCATATGAATACATTTATCTTTAAATACCCATGCATTGTGCCCTATGTATGTATTGTTATATATAATACATATCTATGTGCAAATATATTTCCATAGATATGTATTATAAGAGGTAGCTAGGGGAAACAGTACATAAAGTGCTAGGCCTGGAGTCAGGAAGACTAGAGTTCAAATCCAGCCTCATATACTCTCTAGCTGTGTGACCCTGGACAAATAATCTAATCTCCATTGGCCTCAGTTTCTTCAATTGTAAAATGAGGATAATAACAGCATCTATTTCACAAGTCTGTTCAGAGCATCAATTAGAACAATATCTGTAAAATATTCAGCACAATACTTGGCACATAATAGATTCCATGTGAACATCTATTGTCTCCCCTTCTCTCTCTCCCTGTATAATATTTCCACTTGGAGAGAGAGAGAGAGAGAGAGAGAGAGAGAGAGAGAGAGAGAGAGAGAGAGAGAGAGAGAGAGATAATATAAACAGTAAGCAATATAAAGGGAGAAAGCAGTAGACTTAAGAGTCAACAAAACCTGAATACAAAATGAGCTTCAGACACTTAGTAGTTGTATGACCCTGAGCAAGTCTTTTAACTTCTGGTTGCCTCAGTTTCTTCATATATAAGATTATTAGGACAAAATGAGATATTTATAAACTGTTTTGCAAACGTTAGATCATTATATAAATGCATATGCACATGTATTTGCAAATGCACATAGATATGCATGCATAACGCCCACATATTCACCCATATATTTTCAGTAGACATATCAATAAATAAATAGGTAGGTGGAGAGAGAAAGAGAGAGAGAGATACTGAATTTCATTAGATCTCAACAGTGTAGCAGCTCTATTATATAGTTAACCCTGCCAAAAAGTTGCCAATAATCTAGACCAAGTTCTTCACAAACATATTGTAAGGAATTAAATTTAGAGGTTTGATTAACTATGAGACTTCAAAAGTAATATTGTGGTCACTGATAAAAATTGTATAGCTCAAATCAAAATGACTTTTAATTTTACAAAAAGGTGGAAAGAGTGAAAGTAGAGAAATGTAAGAAGAGAGTAGAGAGAATGGATAGCCTATCACACTAAATGTTGCTCTAGTGTCTGGTTCAGCCCAGGCAGGGCTTGTTAACCCTCAGCCAGAGGACCCAGTGGTGTCTTATACAGAGGTTCTACCAAGTCAGACTCCTCCAGGAGAAAGAGACCTCTCTGGAATTAATCTCTCCAGAAGCCAGGAAGGGAAGGCCAGCTACTCACTCACCCAAGACAAAGTCCAAAGGGGAAGATCCAGGAACAGTCCAAGAAGTCAAGGTCCCAAGTCAAAGCTAAGGTCCAAGTCCAAAGCCACCTCTAAGAGGCAAGTCAACAGCAGAAACTCCAAGCTGAAGATCCCTTAGACAGGAAGTTCAGGACTTTTTAATAGTCCTTCTTCCATGTCACTTCTTGTCCCTTCCTCTTTCTCAGAAGCCAATCACAACTTCCAAATTGGCCAGCACTACCCAGGGTGGAAGTGTCTATGGTGTCCACCTCTTATCCTTTCAGGGTATAAACTCTTATCAAAAGATTCACAAGTTTCTGACTGAGTTAAAAGGGTTGAGCTCTCCAAGTAAGTGACTTGTGAACCCCCTTTCTTAGTATTAAGTAGGGGTGTTTAAGTTCTTGTTTGATTAATTCAAAATAGACAAAGAGAATAAAGAATTCCCTTTCACAATGTGATTTGCTTCAGGAAACAAGAGGCCCCCAGGGAAGCTACATGAGTCAGTGTATTGAGTGCTAGGCATACACTATGAAACCCTGGGCAAGTCACTTATCCCCCTCTTCCATTGCCTAGCCCTTACCACTATTCACCTTGGAATCAATACATGATATTTATACTAAAACAGAAAGTAAAGGTTTTAAAAAATAAAAAAGGACCCTGAGGCCCCAGTGGTGTCTCATTCTCTAGCCCTTGAAAAAAATGGCATTCTCACTATATCCTATCTATTTAGTGTGTACACCCATGTGTCTCTTTTTAGAACATAGTTTTGTTTCATTTCCATGGCAGATATGTCTATGTCTACCTAGCAGAGGAATTCACCAAACAATTGATGTAAATCATTTGATGAATTCTTTTTTAATCTACAAGATATTAAAATGGGAGTGTTTCCCCCTCTATCCCTTTGACTTGAGTCTCAGTTTTCAGTGAATGTGCTGGTTGGTCATTGATGTTACAGAAGAAAAGAAAGAGGTGTCAGCCATCTGGGAGAGCTCCACTCTCTTCATTCTGTCACTGCTTTGAAGTGACCTGCCTTTTCCAAAAGCCACAGCCTTTGTCCCAACCTGAAAGATATTCTAGCTATCTATATTAAAGTGAAGTTTTCAGGTCCTTTTACATCCCCCTCTCTGAAGAACACAAGCAGCTTAGAGAACTTGTGGAAGGAGGCCTGAGGCTTCCTCAGTCTTCTTTTGCTCTAGAAAAAGCACTATTTAAAATTTCAGAAGAAAATATTCATCGGTGCAGCCTCCCAAAGTGAATACTCTCCCTGGTGTCCTTAATTTTAGAAACAACTCAGAGAGAGCAGGAGAAAAAGAGCTGAGATGGATTTGGGTATTGATTTGGACTGAAGTCAATGGAACAACCCTCTAAAGATTCAGTTAGGATAAATCTCTCAAAGGTCAGCTGCTTCTCCAAACCACTTAAAATCAATACAATTAGACCAGGTAAATTCCACAAATGGCCTCACTTGCAAGATTGCTTCCTTCCAATAAGGCCGTGCATCCTGAAAGACCAGTGGGATGCAGGGAGTTTTCTCCTCCTGACATTTATCTAGCAGCCAAAAGCACAAATGTTGGAGAAACCTGAATATTTAGCACAAATTAAGCACCTGAATCCTTTCTTTGAATGGGCTCCATCCTTAAGGCATTCATAAAGCACTTTTCAAATCTAAATGACTTCCCCATAATTCATCATTCCCTCACTCTGCTTATTTTTATCCTCTTCTTAGAGATGAGCTTAAGTCAGTAGTCCCAGGGGACACACAGAATTGGTCCTGGAATGCAAAGAATATGAATAATCAACCTTTCACATCTTTAGAGCTGAAAGGATGTCTAGAGAACATTCTACTTCAACATTTTCTGAATGGGAAAATTGAGTCCCAGAGACAATGCTGGTGACTTTTCAAAAACCCCAGAGTGGGTTGTAGAGAGATTGCAGGAAAACCAAGGTCATCTGGCCCTCAGACCAATTTTCTTTTCACTTTACCTGCTGATTTGTCTGTCAAACTGCATAGTCTCTCCTGGAATCTGGAAAGTCCAGGATATTTCTTTTTGCCTGAAGGCATGAATTCAGCTTAGAGAGAATAAGCTTCTTTCTAAGACCTTGTATGACCCTGGAAAGTTATTTCCCTTCCCAATGCCCACAAGGGATGCTCTAAGAATATGGTTTACTTAGAAGGTGCCAACTGCATTAATGAAGGGACTTTCCTCACTGAGAGCCTATGCTGATGTAATCACAGGCAGGGATGAGCAAAACAAATGGAAGTGAGTGCTCTCATCCTCCTCACTGTCATTGCCATTGCTAGGGCCGTTCCCATCATGTTATCTCATCCACCTCCATTTCCAGTAATGGTATCAAAGCTTATGCTTCACCTTTGCAAGATATCCCAAACATACTCACCCTTCTCTTCTGAAACTGCCACCACCTTGGAGCACATCTTGTCACCTTCTGCCTTGACTATTGCAATAGGCTGCTGGCAGATCTGCATAGCCCCAGTCTCTCTCTTCTCCAATCCATTCTCTACTCTGCCAAGAACCCCTTCATGGATTCTTTGATCTAGAAATACTAATATTCTTGCTATTCCATGAACAAGTCACCCACCTCTGCTCTCCAGTCATTTTTTTTAAAATTCTTATTTTCTGCCTTAGAATTGATGCCATGCATTGGTTCTATCCACCAAGCCAACTCGCTGTCCCTTCCAGTGATTTTTGATGACTTCCCCCATTGCCTGGAATGTTCACTTCTCCATCTATGCCTCCTGGATTCTGTGGCTTCTTGCAAATCCAAATTAAAATCCTACCTTCTATAGGAATTCTTTGCCAATGGCCCTCTTTGCTGGTGCCTTCCTTCTAGTAATTTTTTTAAAAACCTGACCTTCTGTCTCAGAGTCAATACTATGTGTTGGCTCCAAGGCAGAAGAGTGGTAAGGGCTAGGCAATGGGGGTCAAGTGACTTGTCCAGGGTCACATAGCTGGGAAGTGTCTGAGTGCAGATTTGAACCCAGGACCTCTCATCTCTAGGCCTGACTCTCAATCCACCGAGCCACCCAGCTGCCCCCTTCTTGTGATTATTTCCAGATACCTCTACATCGAAATTATTTTTTGTTTCTACATAGTTCCTTGTATGTTATAATCCCCAATTAGTGGCTTCTTGAGAGCAGGACCTGCCTTTGGAATTCCTTTGTATTCTCAGAGCTAGCCCAGTATTGGATGCATAGTAGGAGTTTAATAAATATTTACTGATTGAGTGACACTTTACTGATACTCAGTATTCCTACCACCACCTCTGCCCTATTCCCTCTTCCACCATACTCTCCAATGTCATGATCATCATCACTGCCTTAGATGAGCCAGTGAACTGTATGTTTCCTCAGAGAACTGCTCAGGGATACTCAAATCATCCAAATTAATTGCTGGGACTTAACCAGTGCCTTGACCCTGCTGCTCTTACAGGGTGCAATTCCATGGTTATGTGCATTTTAAAAAATCACAGTATGAAAAGCTGACACTGACATAATGTTCTCAGAGCTTTGCATGCATTATTTCATTTGATCCCGGCAGCAGCCGTATGAGGCATGCAGGAAGTACAAATATTGGCACCTCCATTTTCCAGATAGGGAGTTTGAG
This sequence comes from Monodelphis domestica, assembly GCF_027887165.1. NCBI lineage: Eukaryota > Metazoa > Chordata > Mammalia > Didelphimorphia > Didelphidae > Monodelphis > Monodelphis domestica. The sequence goes on along the minus strand of NC_077234.1, from coordinate 5,638,285 downwards.
GAGAAACAAATGAAATGGATGATAGGATGCAGAGCTGGGTTTGATCCACTTCTTTAAACAATTCAAGGCCACTCTTCTGCCATTTACACTGTAGTGATAGCCAAAGGCCTCTAAGCAAAGTGTCTTATGAGCATCTTTTACAAGGTTAAAGATCAGTTTACACACAAGTCTACCTTCCTAGCTTCATTTCATTCTGTTCCTGTCCATAAAATGTAGGTCCTGCTTTAGAGAGACACTTGGATTCAAGAATTAAATTGCATAAGTTTATGAAGAACAAAAATATCTAGATCGCAGCTCATGAGACAAAAGTTCCAGGTTTGATTACGAGATCAGCATTGATTAACAATGCAGTGCAATAGACAAAACGCCTAAAGAGATGTGGATAACATTAATAGAAGCATAGGATTAGATACAATGAAGATAATAGTCCTACTCTCTTCTTCCCAATTGAAAGTACACTAAGATATAAAAATTATAAAAAATAAAGCAGATCACTAATTTAGATTTTCTCAAGAAGAGTGATTAAGATGGTAACAGAGCTTGAAACTGTGTTATATAAGGAAATAATATAGGAGTGCTTGGACTGGATAAGTAACTATATGTACTTCTCCTCAAATATTTCCCACCATCTATCACAGAATCTGAGTTGGAAGGTATCTCAGAAGTCACTTGATCCCATCTCTGATGGAACAAAAACCCAACAGAACATACGAGCATTTACCATATTAGAGATTAGGCATACTTGGCTTCAGAGGGCAGATTTGGTTACAGGTGAAGAGAGAAGAGCTGACGAAGACTTGATTTCATAGCTGTTACCAGTAAAGCAAGGAAGAATCCAGGACAACTCCAAGGGCCTCAACAAAAAAGGCCTTTGACCACCTTAGAAAGAATTACTAGAGTCCTCATACAGAATGAAGTAGACCATTCTTCACTTTGTGTTCCCCATGAATGTTTCTCTAATATAAGTGATATGTGTATATTTGTCTTGTTTTACAACATGATAGGGGTGTATGGGGTGCTCAGGGAGGGGTAGCACCTTGGTATGGAGGGCTTGTCGTGCCCTCCTAGGGCAGCTCTCCAGCCTCTGACCCCCACCTGACCCCCAGCTCTCATTGGTGGCTCCTAGTAGCTGCTAGCATGCGGCAGTGGCCACACCCCGGGCAACAGCTTCGACAGACCAGCTAAACCTTGTGAGGGTAGCCATCGGGTCATTGACCCCTGGGGAATTAGGGCTTTGCTCACCCAGCATGTGAAGACTGCTTTGGCGGAACAGATGGAAGAAACCAACAAGAAGGTTCAACGGCTGAGAGGGCGACGCAGCAAAGCACTGTGGAGTGCTCAGGGCGTGTTGGAGCACAAAGGACAACACGACCATCCAATGCAGCTGAGGAAGTCTCCAGGTGTAACGACTTTTCCTGCCTCTGGACCCAGGCTTCCAGCGCCGAGAGAGTGGGACTGTCTCTGTGCATTGACTTTTCCACTTAAATCTCCTTCATGCACAAGTGTCTTTGATCATCATTCTCAGCTTCCGAGAGACTACTACTACAACATGATAAACATGACCATATGTATTATATGATATGTAGAATCTATATCATATTACCTGCCTTCTTGGAAAGGAGTTAAGGATGTGAGAGAGTGAGAGAACATGGATTGCAAAGTGTTGGAGAACAATGATTAAAAATGTATGCATAAGTAATCTGCAAATAATAAAATAATTAATACAAAATTTAAGAAAGACTTGATTTCAGATTTTTTTTAGGAATTAGAGTTGCCTATGTAGAAATGACTATCTCAAGAGGTCCTTATATTTTTGATCTTCAAGGAAATGCTAGACCACCACTAGATGGGAATGTTTTGGAAGGAAAGATTCTTTAGAGATGGTTGATGGTAGATATCTTGACAGTACATTTCAGTTATGAAATTTATAATTTCTGTTTCTTAAAAAAAAATTGGGTGTTAACCAAAGAGAGTGAATAGTAATATATGGCTGGAGAAAAGATATTTGAAGGAAAATAGTATCAGAGAAAGGTGGAAAGGTAGGATGACATCAAATTGCAAAAGACTTTGAAAGACCAGCAAAGACATTTTTAATATTTACTTTGTAAGCAAAAGGGAGCTACTGAAGAGAAGAGAAATGCCATTTCCAGATGATGCATGGCTCCAAGTAGAAATAAAGACTGGAGGCAAGAAAAATGTCTGCGATGTCTATACACTTAGTGAGACAATTGGAAATGAGGGCATGCACTAAGAAGTTGAAAGTCAATAAAAAAGGTTATGACAGAGTTCTAACAGAAAAATCAGTGATAGGAGTTGGTACTTAATTGAGTTGTAAGATAATGAAGTGGAAAAATAAAAAAAAACAACAGTAAGCAGTACAGAAGCAGTGTCGTGATGGTGTGGACAATGATTCTGGAGTCAAAGAACCCAAGTCTGAATCATTATTCCAGGTATTTATACTAATGAAATTTTGAAGAAGTGTTTTCACCTTCTGTAGTCACAATATATTCATCTATAAAAAGAAGAGATAGGACTAGATGCTCTGTGAGGTAACTTGCAACTATCTATTCATTTGTGAATATAGGACATTGACTGGATATAGAAAAGACTAACCGACATTTTGCATTCCAAATAGGCCATTAGGAAAAATGATGAATTTCATTTAGGACATTTTCTAAATGAGATTCCAGAGAGAAGTTCCATCTGAAACTAGGGAGCCTAGAAGAGTTCAAACTTAGAGATACTGATTTGGAAATCACCTACAGAATGCCTAAGGGACACAATACTATACAGGAAAAGAGAGTACCAAAGATAGAAATTTAGGGGGATATTTACATTGAGGGGACAATGAGAGGATAAGGCAAGAAAAGCAGTCAAAGATGCAAAAGATTTTTTGTTTCAGGAACTGATGAAATTCAACAATGGAAATAGCCTTGGAGACCAAGGGAGATTAAGGAAGGAGAGATAAACTGGAATTTGTGAATTGGATAGAGAAATTTCTTGGTGGCCATTTACATCCTGTTATTACAAATATAATGATTTCTTGTCCCATTTCCAATAGGTTACACACCGTTGAAGGCTAACATAAATGTACCATTTTCTTGATGGTCTTTTGTGAGAAAGAGAGCAAGAGATAAAGGAGAAAATGGACCTCAGATCCCCAAAACAAATGTAATATCTCCAGCAACAATTTAGGAAATACTTTAAAATGGGTTTAGATTATTGTGCACAATGCAATGCAACCTAGATGTCTAAGTGGTATAGTAGTTGCAGTACTGTACCTAGAATTAGAAAGAAATGAATCAAAATCTAATTTTAGATAACAGTTATGTGACATTGGACAAGTCATTTAGCCTATATCAGTCTCAGTTTCATTATCTGTACAATATTAATATATTGATACTTCCCAGAGTTGTATGGCAGTACAGTTAGATTATGCTTATAAAGCCCTTTACACACCTTAAAGTCATATATTAAAATTACAACAACAATAAATAACTTAGTTTGAATTTGTTTTTACTTAAACAAAGGATTTTTTACTAAACTTTTCAGACACAACCTCTAAGTCTCCAAAAGGAATCTTTATTCAGTCTTTTGTAAAGTTACTTTCTCAAATATATGTCTTGAATTTGTCTTCCTTCTTTTTGTCTAACTGATATTGCAGGTCATATGCTTTTGAACAAAGGTTGTTTCATGTGTCTAGATATTTCTCAGACTCATTAGTAAGTAAATTCTAGAAATTCATTTCATTAATATTTTGCCTTCCATCATCAAATAATTATGTTGATGTATTTTAATTATATACAAAGTTATTTTGTAACTAATTGAAATACTTTGTATTTGTGTGTGAGACAGAGACAGACAGACAGACAGACAGAGGGAAAGAGAGAGACAGAGACAGAGACAGAGACAGAGACAGAGACAGAGACAGACAGAGACAGACATTGAGAGAGAGAGACAGAGAGACAGAGAGAGGGAGAGATGGAGAGAGAGAGACAGAGACAGAGACAGACATTGAGAGAGAGAGAGAGAGAGAGAGAGAGAGAGAGAGAGAGAGAGAGAGAGAGAGAGAGAGATTTACTTTGTGTATACTTGTTTTCCCTGGAAAACAATACTCCTCAAAGGAAGGAACTGGTACTTTTTGTTGTTATTGTTGTATCATCTGCCTTGAGTACAGTTCCTTATACATATTAAATGAACAAATTAACAACAAATGTTTGCTAAAAGGAATCAAATTTGTATAACAGAAGACTCCTTCACTTAACACCCTTACTTAAAAAAATTTTTTTCAGGCATATTTCCAAAACTGGAATACTTTGATAATTAAGAAAGCTGACATTTAATGGAATAACTTCCATGTATACATTTTCTCATGCATTCCATAGTTATGTTTAGCACTTTTATCTAATGTTTTCCTGGAGAATGTATTGGAGTTGAAACCTATCAGTATCTCAGAATACTTCTCTTGAAGTTTGAAGTGCAATTCTCCTTTGAATAATTCATGGTATAGGATATATGACACCATGTTTTTGGTATTTAATTTTAATTTGGTATAAAAAATGCTTACCCTGAATTAATGGGGAAAATGTGAAGGAAAGCAGGGTAGAGGTACCAGTTTTCAAACTATATTATAAAGTGGTAACCATGAGAACAATCCAGTACTGGTTAAGAAATAGGTGGATCAGTATAAAAGATAATAATAGAAGTGCACAGTAATATAGTATTTGATAAACCAAAGATCCAAACATTTGAGAAAAGAATTCACTGGCAAAAATTGCTGAGAAAAATGGAAAGCAGTTTGAAAGAAACTAGGTGTAGACCAATATTTCACACCATACACTAAGAGAAGGTCAATAATGGGTCTAACATTTTGACATAAAGGATAATACCATATACAAATGAGGGGACCATCGAAACTTGTACAAGTCACATCTATGGATAAGTGAAAATTCTGTGATCAAACAAGAGATAAAGTATATCATGGGAGAGAAGATGGGTAATTTTAATTATATTAAATTAGATTTTTTTTGGCACAGACCAAGCCAATGCAGCCATAATTAGAAGGAATGCAGGAATGTGTGCATGTATGAATGGGTGGGATAATATAGTCAGTTTCTCTGAAAACAGCTTCAGTTCTCAAATATATAGGGAACTAAGCCAAATTTATAAAAACATAATTAATGTCCCAAATGATAGGTTAAAGAATGTGAATAGGAAATTTTCAGATGAAGAAATCAAAGATTTTATACTCATTTGAAGAAAAAAATATTCTAAATCAATATTGATTATTAAATTAACTTAAATAAAATTAAATAAATGCAGGTTTTTAGTAATACCTATCAGATTATCTAAGATGACAAGAAAGGGAAATTATAAATGTTGAAAGAGATATGGAAAAATGTAACATTAATGCAGTCATGGTGGAATTATGAACTGGTCCAATCTTTCAGGAGAAAAATTTGGAACTATTGTAAACCTTAAAATTTCTTAGACTTGTGAATGTTGGAAATTTCACCATTGGAATGTGAACCCCATTGGCAAGGGAGGTTCCTCCTCCTCCCTTCTTAAGATTACTTTAGGACAGAAACCTTTTGCTGAACAATGGAAAGGGCTGCAGCATAGATCAAAATTTAATTATTCCAATCTCCACCCTACTCAGGGTAACAGGATTTAGGAATGGCTGCAGCAAAGGATCAAGATTTAATTATTTGAGAATATGACCTTCAACAGACATGTGCAAAGCCACAGACCTCTGGGTGGTCCTGGGTTAAGCTAGAGCCACCATTGGCACAGGGAAGACATGGACAGTGATTGGTAGATGTGAGAACTGAGGGGAGGGAACTTGGATGGTTTCCTTAAAGATAGCAGGGTCTGAGGAAGGTGGTTGGTTGGAGAGGTTTTTGCTCTGAGAGGTGGTGCTCTGAGAAGCTTGCTCTGAAGGAGGCTGGAGGTGGAGGCCCCTGAGACTGTTTCTCCATTTTGGTCACGTGAGTGATAGGGACTGATCTCTTTTCTTTGCCTCAGCTATCTAAGGGCTTGGGCCTTTTGGCCCAGCCTAAACAGAAGGGGTATTTAAGCCCTATTCCCTTCTCTCCCCTTTCTCTCTTCCTCTCTCTCTCTATCTCTAATACCTTTCTTCCTCCTGTTTGTAATTAAACTCCATAAAAGGTTGACTACTGACTTGAGTTTTCATTTAGGAATTACATAGCTGAATTCCTTGGTGACCTTAAATTAATATATATCAGTCTTTTAAAGTGATTTCCTTGTCACACTGTGCTTAATGGTGTATAAATCTTTCTATATACCCTTGCACTGACCAATATCACTACAAGGTCTAAATATCAAGGAAATCAAAGGAAAATGACCTATATATACAAAATAGTTTTAGTAGTTCTTTTTGTGATGGCAAATTGTTGTAAATTTAGGGGATATCCATCAACTGGAGAATGACTGAACAAGTTGTGATATATTGTTGTTATGGGATATTATTGCTCTATAAGCAATAATGAGCAGATTTTTTTCAGAAAAACCTGGAAAGAGTAATATGAACTGATGTATACTAAAGTGAGTAGAACCAGGAAAACCTCATGCACAGTGATAGAGATAGTTTGTAAGAGTGATGAACTGTGAAGGACTTAGTTTCTCTGATCAAAATAATTATCCAAGAAAATTTCAAAGATTTATAATGAAAAATGTCATCCTCCTTCAGGAAGGACAAAACTAATAAAGTCTGAATGCAGATTCAAGCATAATTTTCTCCCAAAATCTCTTTATTTTTCTTGTTTTTTCTGCATTATAAAATAAAGTATATTTTGCATGATTTCACATATTTGATTGATATTGCATTTTCACCTTCTCAATGGGTGGAGGAATATATATATATATGCATATATATATATGCATATATATATATATATATATAGAGAGAGAGAGAGAGAGAGAGAGAGATGATTTGGATCTTAATTTCTTTTAATGAAAGATAAAATAAATGAATGATAAATTTATTTTAAAATGTGAATGCGTCCAGTGGTGATTATAAAATCAAAGAAATCTCAGGTTGTGTTTAGATAGAGTTGGTTCACACAACTCTTTTTCATGCCCTAATTAACTCTCTTTCCTCAGCTATTGAAAATCACCTACACACACATGTATACACACACACACACACACACACACACACACAAAATCCTAGGTAATAGTGACATTATGCCTTTTCTATGAGCATCATATATGTGTATATAGTATATCATCTACATATATGTATATAAACATGTATGTATTATATATTTATTCTTTCTATCAATAAATATTTATTAAATGCCTTCTCTGTTTTAGGTATTCTACTTCGCACTGGGGATACAAAAGTAGTAAAAGACTTGCCCTATATATAGAAATAAAATTGCTTGTCTTTGGGGAGAGAGGAAAATTATATGCTATATTTTCTCCTCTTCTAGACTTATGATTTTACATTCCCACAGATCTTATTCCTTTTTATTTTCAGGTTTCCTAGGGTATCTTTATTATAATGGTAGCTTGACAAATGTTTAGCTAAGCAAAATTTGTTTTAATACTTATGGTTACAAATGGCTTCCTATTTTGTCATGGGTCAGAATGCTATTCATGGGAAATTAAAAGGCATAAAGTTGGATTTTAGGATATTAGACTGCTCTGCTACAAAGGAATTATGGAAATACATGAATTAAAATAAGACAAGGTTAGAGAAAAAAGAATTACTTCCTTTCACAGTGCTGGAGGGCATTCCCATAGTAAGAAAAACATACAAGAATATTCTTGAATATCCACCTACATATAGAAATGTGTTTCCCTGTAAAATTTTCAATAATGATAATGATTCAGAGCCCCATGAACAGACAGTGTAGAAGACCTTAGATATTCAGGGAAATGTAGTTAATTAATGAATTGATTAATTAATTAATATTTATTGAATACTTTCTCTGTGACCAGTACTGGGTTGATTGCCTCCAAAATAAAAAAGTTAATAGAATTGAGCCATCTGTCATAATAAATAATAATCTTAAAATTTCAGTTAAATATATAGCTAAACAGTGGGCAAATAAATATTTACAACTATAAGGGAGAAAAAGAAATACTTTCACAAAATGCTTCTCAGATTTATGGTAAGGGGTGTCCAGAAAGTTGATATGATACAGTCTTGGGCAATTTTTTTCTACAAGTATTATTAACTTGAAAATATTGCTTAAATGCTTATCTTTGTAATTTCTAGTGAGTTCTTTGTTTCTTTCACTCATTTTAAATTTTTGATCATTTAAATAAACCTATGGCTTCATACTGATGAGGATATTTTAGTCAATGGCACACATTATATTGAATCTTCAGCCTTTCATCCTTTGCTGCTATTATACATTAGCCCAGAAAAACTTTAACAGTTATCTACCCCGTGGACTCCAAGACTTCCTTTTGATCTCTTGATAGTGTATAAATATACTTCGGGCTCGTAAGTCAGCCATCAGTTATTTACTTATTTTTACATATGCCCCAGGATGAGCCTGGTTGCTTTTTCTGATCTCTTTTATCTCTAATGATATTGTTTCTACCACTCACCTTACTCAATTATTCAGTAGTAATGGATAGGAGCTAGATAAGACTTTTTCTGTGTCCATATTTTTATCCTGGATTCAGATGGAAATGAAGAGAAGAGGGGATGAATTAGCATGGATCATGATGACAGGAAAGGTCATGATTTCGCAGCCCCACGTGTTCAGAAGTTTGGTTTCACCAGAAATTGATGTAAAGTTCTGTGGCTTGTCATATAGCTGTGTTCTGGGACACGTCTTCTCTAGAACTGCATAGCATTACTCTCCCCAGAAAGTATAAAGGAGGAAGAAATTGGAAGAGGAAATGGAATGATAGCAGTAAAAAGTAATCCCTGCTCCAGATCATTAGGTGGTCATCCCCCCAAAGCAAGGTGTAACAGAAAATTGAACTAATTCAGAATTCCAAAAAATTCCCTGGAGGAGAAATAAAGACCCTATTGCCCTTGTGAAGAGCTGTGTTGGGCTCAGTTTATAAATGGTCTTGCTTGGTTTTAAGCTCAATTCCCTTTTAAGACATCTCTAGAAAAGACAAGACAATAACCAAGGCATCCAGGCTTCCTATATACCCATAGTAGATAACATTTTTACACTTGAACAACTTGTTCAAAGAGACAATGGGATATGGTGATTCCCTTTTGGGTGAGGTGATAGTTGTTCAGGTCTTAAAACCCATAGGAAATGACCCAAGGATGATGGATGAAGGTAAAGAACTGGATTGTCACACTGCAGCCAAAGCATTAATCAAGTGTCTGCATGACTAAAGGAGCACAGGCAGGGGAACCAGGAAAGAGACAGTGTAACTGAGAACAGACCCCTCTCCAGCCCTCAAAAAGTTTCTCTGATTGGGGAGGGGAAAACAAATGCTAACTCTACTATACCTGCCTCTGTGGATCAATCTGACCCTGCTGTATCTGCAGGTATTCTCCCATGATCTGCAATAGGTTGGAAAAGGTATACCCTTACTCATTTTGGATTTCATGTGACTGGTGGAGTCAGATCTTGGGGAAAATTTAACTTCTATATGGCCAAAATATCTCTATGGATGACTTATTTTGAGTCCTTATAATGAGAAGGGGGTGACCTTGGGTTCCTGAAGCCTCTAATAGCAAGATATGAGGATTAATGGGTTCTATCAAGATAGAAAGGCTTTGAGTTGAGGTCCACAGCTTATAAACTTTGAAGCTTATCTGCCCAACTTCTTAGGAACTCATCATTTGGTAGATTGCAGAGTTCTTTTTTGGCCACAGCAATTCACAAAGGCCATCTATTATGGTTTAGAATGATTGGAATTTGCACTTGTCAGGAGAATAAATATACTGATCAAATCAAAATCTGAAGTATTAAGGGATGTGTGGAAGAAAAATCAGCTGATGCACTGGGTATCTCAGGTTTATACAATGAATGTGTTCAATCTGAAAAAAAGTAACTTCAGCCTTGGAAGTCATCTAAAAATAATGATGTATAATGATTTAAAAAAAATAAATGTTTGATAAAAAATAACTTGTTTCATATATTTACATTTCTCCCCGCTTCATTGCACATGAAAGGGCATTATTTGATAACACACACACATACACACATATATACACACAACACACATATGTCTTGTTTGTTTCTATGCATCATTTCTCTTTCTGGAGGTGGATATAAACAAGTTATCTTCAAACAATATTCTGTTGGTGTATATAATGTTTTCTTGTTCCTGCTTATTCTACTCTTCATAATTTCATTGTCTTGCCATGCTTCTATTTTTTTCTTTTAATTAACTTGCTCATCATTTCTTATATAGTATTAGTATTCCATCATAATCATTTGCCACAAATGATTTAGCCATTCGCTAGTTGATAGGCATGCCCACAATTTCCAGTTCTTTGCCAACACAGAGAGAACTGACTGCCATAAATATTTTAGAATATAGAGAATCTTTCCCATTTTCTCTGATTATGCTAGGAAACATACACAATAGTGATATTCCTAGGTCAAAAGGTATAGACAGTTTTATAATTCTTTGTATATAATTCCAGATTATTCTCCAAAGTTTTAGAATCAGTTTCCAGTTCCACCAGCAGTATTAGTGTCCCTGTTTTTACATATCCCTTCTAGCATTTGTCATTTTGTCCTATCATCATTTTAAGTCAATCTAATAGGTAAGAGATGATATTTGAGTAGTTTGGATTTGAATTTCTCTGATCAATGATGAATTAGAGTATTTTTATGTGACTGTATATAACTTTTATTCATCCCAAAACTCTCTGTTCATATATGCTGAACATTTGTCAATTAGGGAATGGCTATTATTCACAAAAACCCAGTGATCATGTGAAATGATTTTCATATTTAACCACATTTTCCTATTGTAATGTTTTTCATTCAGTATCTATACTCAGTCATGAAGTGCTTTGTTAAATTCATATTAAGGTAATTCTAGATCCATCCATTCAGTGCTACTCCTAACATATCTATTCAGAAAACGAAATGAGTAGACAAGAACAAACAATTTGAGAAAAACTTAGTTGGACTGACTTTTGTTAAAAGATTTTTTGGATTTTTAGTTGATTTTTTTCAGTTTTGTGCTGGAAAATTCTCAAGAATCAGCTCTCAGAAAAAGAAATCCATGACATGCTTTTAAATATCTTCATTATCTCCATTTTCCCCATAATTTTCTCTGTCTAGGTAATGAACAAAATAACAAAGCAAGCCCTAATTTGTCATTTTTGCTCATTTTCAAACTGCAAATGTTCACACTGAAAATTTAACAATTGTCCACTTAGAGCTAGTATGAGCTTTCTCCAGCACATCCTGCAATATCAGTTCAACAAGACAACAGAGTGATAAGATAAGCAAAATGGTATTCAGTAAAAGAGGCAGGAGGAAGGAGGCCTTCCTCATCAACATTTTCTTTTTGTAATGGCAGGATATTTTAGCAATCTCTAGAATGAATGGTAAACCACCAAAACCTACTACCAACTAAGTCCTGTAGCAGGTCATAGCCCTATAACCAGAAAAATCTTTGATACCATAAGACAGTGATGGTGAATCTTTTAGAGACTGAATGCCCAAATTGCAATCCTCATATTGCATATAAGCTGCCCCTCTTCCCCCCTCCCACTCAACTTACCTGAGATAAGGGTAGGGAGGAAGTGCTCCCATTGGTTTGCTGAGTAAAGGGGTGGGTGATGTGAGATATGTCCTCAGGCACATGTGGAGAGGGGGAGAGGAGCATCCTCCTCCATCTTATTCTGGCACACATGCCATAGGTTCACCAACACAGATCTAGGACAATCCTATCTTTTTACATGTGAAATCTAGATACAAGACCCAGAGAGGCTTCTAAATGTGTTCCCCAAATAATACAGAAATTCAATAAGAATGCTAGAATTCGAACTCAGCTCCAAAGTCCCCAAGTTCAATGTTGTATGCACTGTGCCAGGGGTAAAGCATTCATACTGATTATGACATTGAACAAATTTAAGAATGCTCTATAAGTCCTTTGATGGCAAGGCCACTAAGGCCTCCCCATACTCTATCCAGTATTACAAAATAATTTTAACTTTTGGATTTAATACTGGAGGGTACCTCAAAGGTCTGCTAATTGATCCCCTCATTCATCAGTTGAAATGTGACCTTTCTCAAGCACAATCATATAGGAAGAAGAGCAGGGATTGCAAGGAAGTTTCTGGAACCACAAATCCAAGCCTCTGTCTACCCACAGGGTCCTTTAGGGTGACAGACTCAAACTACAATGATGAATGACCAAAAGGGATTTTTTTCCCAACAAAGAAGATTGATGGTGGCACTTGCCTCTCAGAGAGGAACAGTGTCTTTTTGAAATCCTAGTGATATAAAGTCTCAGTGGAAAAGTTCTCTAAAAATTCTTGGACTTCTACTATGTGCACAGAAAGATGATGAGTTGTCATGTGTGTATTTGAAATTCAAGTGAGAGCTTCAGAATCTCAAAGTAGATCAGATTTCTTAATGTCGTGATCTAAGAATACTTTTACTGATTTCTTAATAACTCCATTTAAAAATAATTAATATTTTAATCCTATATATCTATATATATATATATTAATTTTTATATCTTTAAAACATTCTTCTAAGAATATAGCACTGGTCTACCAATTAATTTCAAAGCAAGACCCTCTATCTCTTGGCACTGGGCATTCTCTATGGCTATCTCCCAGGATTGGCATGCTTTCCCTCCTGTGCTCCACATACTGGCCTCCCTGGCTTCTTTTAAATCCCAACTACAATATCATCTTTTACTGTTGGCCCTCCCCAAGTCCTCTTTAGTGTAGTGCCTTCCCTTCCATCTGTCAATTATTTCTTATCTCCCCTATTTATAGCTTACTTTTATATATTTGTTTGCATGTTGTCTTCTCCACTAAATTATAGGTTCTGTGAGGGCAGGGACTGTCCTTCACCTCTTTTCCTAGCCCTTGCATTTAGCATAGTGCCTGGCATGTAGCAGATGCTTACTGTTTCTTGATGGACTGAGAAGTAGTTCATGGCCTTCATAGACTGACTTGTGAAATGGCTGAGGGACAAAAAAGGAGAACATTCCCTGATTCAGTTTATGCTGGGTGAACCTACCTAGAAGGGTAACTTGACCAAGTGGAGAGTGTTTTATACTTGCAGGTAGAAACACTTCATTATGAAAACCAGAACTCATTCTGTCTCTGTGATCTTGGGCAACTACTTTCTCTCTGGGCTTCAGTCGAGTTTTCTATGAACTAGGAATGAAAATCCCTACAGGACATGTCTTAAATGGTTGCTAGGAAATCCAAATGAGATAAGTTTTAGAAAAGGCTTTGGCATTCTTCATGTTCAATGCAAAAGTTTGGTGTTATGATACTCTTCACAGGATCTAGCTGAAGTATGTGGCCAGATGCATCATTGTGGGCAATGTTGTTTTGGGCTTGGTGAGTACTCTAAAGAATTTAATAAAAGGAAATGCCTTTCACAGGACTTCTCATCCTAAGCCAGTGATGGTGAACCTATGGCATGGATGCCAAAGATGGCACACAGAGGGCTCTCTGTGGGCACTCAGCCACCCTCTCCCCTAACCCTCCCCCAGGTCATTACTGAAAAGGCAGGGTGACTCTGGCAGAATTGCTTTAGTCCCCCTCTCCCCTGTGCCTGATGCCTCTTTTTTATATCACCCCCCTCTGCCCAGCAGCCCAATGGGAGTGCACAGGGGTTAAACTGAGTGGCACACAGGTGCCAGAGGTAGAGGGAAGTGGAGATTGGACCATTCCCCTCTCCTTCTCTATACTTGCTGAGGACATTCCTCACTTCAGCCACCCCTCTGCCCAGTAGCCCAAAGGGAGTGCTTTCTCCCTCCCCTGTGTGGGGTAAGGTGGGGTGGGGCATACCCCATATGTGAAGTGGATTGGGACCTAGCACTCCTTCTCTAAAAGTTCACCATCAATGTCCTAAACTGTTCAAAACTCTTGAAACAGCCTTCTTTGAGGACTTGTGGAAAGTACCTTCATCCCAGAAGCTTCTAGGAATGTGCACAATGTAAAAACACAAAGCCAAGTGTAAAGATTAAAATTTAGGGGAGACTGAGGCAAGATAGAAATTAGTTTTTTCTCTGCAAGAAGTATTATATTTTTATGAGGTTTATTGAAGATTAAAATATAAAGAAAACACAAGTAAGAAAAGCACGTGTCTAGGCCCAGAGAGCCTATTCAAGACCACTCACATCTTGCCTGCTAGGTGGAGAGCCCTTGTGCCCAAAGCGGAAGTAAAAAGAGACAGCAGAGAACCTTTAAATAATATCTTGCTCTCCTCCCAGATGAGAATTCGGTGAGATTACAAAGCATTCTGGGGAAGTGGAACATGGACTTCTGGGGATTGAAGTCCTGGATTTGAGTCTATTTTTACACAAGGAGGCCGAAAGAAAAGCCAAGTACTATTTCCTCTTCAGACATTTTTGGTTGTTTCTTGTGGGCCTTTTGGATGCACCATATGTCCTGCTGAATCTGCTGCTTTCAAAATGTTCAGGACTGAGGTATAAATAAATGCAGTGGATTGACTTAAGTAACACAGCTTTCTATTTGTAGTAAAACATTTAGCATCTGCCCCAAATGCCAGACATCAGACTCACCAAACATTAGCCCCACACTAAAGGACCCTTCAGAAAAGACCAGATTGCTTCTTATTATTGGGGTGTAGAGAGATCTTGGGAACCAGATCTTGGGGGGCCTTGGCTGCCCACTGCCCACTACTATCTCCTGAATATTGCCTGGCACCCACTCCTCACTAGTCACTGCCCACTCTCTTCTTCCTGTGGCCTGCTGCCTGTTGTCTATTGCCACCTTCTTGGAGCTAATTCCTGTGGCCTGTCATCCACTGTCCACCTTCTGCTGCAGCTTGCCTTCTGCCCCTTTTGGCCTTTTGCTTTTGGTTCTTGAAGCCTGCTGGCTTCCAGGCCTTTGTGACTTCAGGGAGGCGCCTTGCATGAAAACAGCTGTCTCTGCGACTTCAGTTGGTTTTCCCTTAACTTGTTATTTCTGCTTCTTTGACAGCCTTCAGACACCTCCTAGCTACAGAGAAGAGAAAGGAACTGAGCTGGAAAAACAGACAGGGTTGCCAGCTAGCCAATTCAATCTATGGCTAGAGCTCTGTCGTCCAGAGGCTCCCCAGAGTTTGAGAGGGACTTTGGAGAAGGGAAAACTTTGGCATCCTAAACTTTTCTAGTCCACAGGGGAGGGGGAGGAGAGTGAAAGGAGGCCATATTTCTCTGGGCATTCTCATTGTCAGCATAAGACTAATGGGGCCATTCATTACCTTTAATTATATTCATAATCTTGTGGTGATTAGAAGGCACTCATAAATTAAGATACATTTAAATCAGATAAATTGGAAAGCTCTGGTTCTCCTTGGAATACATTACGCTGTCAGTAAGTTTGAGGAGAGCCCTCTGAGTTCTCACTGAAGGCCAGCGCCCATTCCCTCTTGATGCAGTTCACGTAACATTTATAAAGTGTCTCCAGTGGAGCAGCCACCAAGTGAGGTGCTGGGGATGCAACAACAAAGTAGAAAGCAGCCGCCTATCTTCTCTCAAGCAGGAGGTGGGCTTTGTCCAAGGGATTGAAATGTCTATTGTCCCAGGGATGAGGAGCATGCCCAGATCCCCTTCACTTGATTCACTGCTAGGACCTTTGCCTGCAGAGGACACTGGGAACCTGATGGCTTCTGAGAGAACCAGATGCTACATAAAGGAGTTCACTTGAAGAGGCAGTGAAGCCTGCATGGTCTTTCTCTGAAGTTCTTGTCAGCTCTCTGCAGGGTCAAGAAGGTTTTTGGTTTCTGCCTGCATAGACAGAACTTGCTGCATCTTCTGCATGAGTCAGCTTAAACCTTATCTTTGCTTCATTCCCATCTGGGGAAGCCCAATGCCTTTCTCATGGTGCCTGGTGAGACACCATGTGGGGATGGGGAGGCCTTAAAGGCTTTCTTGCCCTCGATGCCAGTACTTGGCATTTTCATTCATTCTTTTCCATTTCACTTGAAGGTATAAGAGGAATATGGAAGCCAGAATTCAGGCAGTATTTTGCACCATCAGTGACTAGAAGAGCAAGGGATGCTCTTTGGGAGCAAACTCCTGGACCCAGGTCCGCCAACGCTAAAAAGTGCACTCACCAGGCTGCCATGATGCCTTTGGGCATGAACTTGGTTGAGCCAATAGTTCAACGTAGCAACTGAACTAAGGGACCTGAAGGAAGAGATCCTCTCTGGCTGGTGGTGACTACCTTGAAGAAAGGCTTATCTGTATTTCTCTAGCTATATTTGAAATGACATGTCCCTCATAAAAGCCACTGGGTGTTAATGGAACGGGGGTGGTAGTAATTGTCCCTAAGACTGCGGAAACACATCCAGTAGGAGCTCAAGCCAATCAGTGGAGAAGAGAGACCTTGAAATTTCTCAGGGAACCCTATAGTCAGAATGGTCTGAAAAGAAGGCTAGGAGCCTTCCTGTCACACATGATGACTCTGAGACAGTGAGGTGGGCAAAGCTCTGGATTTCATGTCAGAAGTCTGAATTCTGGTTCTGGCCCTGAATACGTGTGTGAAATTTGAAAATCACTCCCCCCTCTCTTAGCCTCAGTTTCTTCCTCAAGAAAATGTAAACATTAGAATCATTTGCCTCAGAAAGTCCTTTCAGCTTTCAATGGAAGATGCTTTTTCTCTAATATGAGTTATTTCTTGTCCTCATAGCTTTGCACTTGCAGTCCATCAGCCTGGGGAAGCCCTCTGCTTCTTAGCATCCGTGGCTTCCTTCAAGGAAGCACTCAAATAAATACAAGCTCCTGCTTGAGGCCTTAACAGAAGGTCTCACAACTGATAATGCCTTCCTTCCCAGTAGAACAAGCACACTATTTTCATTTTGTACTCAGTCCCTTTTCTTCTTATCATTTACTTGTAAGCACCTTCAGGTCAGCTGTTTACTGGGAGGCTTCAAATCACACTCAGAGTATGACCCAGAGCAGGCACTTGATAAATGATTGATCCCTCAAAAATGGCCATGTTGCTCAATAGATGGTGGGCCTTTAGCGATGGGAGGGACCTTAGAGATAATTTCTCTACTCCTGTGCGGCACAAAAATGGAATGCTCTCAGATCTGAAGTGTCTTGGCTAAGCTTCTGCGGTTCAGAAATGACAAGTTGGGCTTTGCGCTCACATCTTCAGATGCCCAGTTGAGGACCTCCATTTTGAGTTGACAGTAAAGAAAAGAAGTGATGGGCATCAGATTGCTGGTCTTCTGGATGAGTTGTGTAGGGAAGGATCTAGAGAGACAACTTGGAATTTTTAAAAAATAAACACAAAGAAAAGAAAGTGGCAAAAGATTCATCAGTGTGGCCAAACTCTCTTCCATTAGAGAGGTCAAAGTGGGAGAAAAGGTTTCAGGGTCCCAGGTGTGGTCATCCCTGCAATCCCCAGCTGCCATCAGAGGCTCACTGTCAATGGTCTCATTCTAGAGGAGGAAATCAAAGTCTGATGAGCCTTGAAGAGTTCTTTTTGGTGGTTTGGGCATTCTAATCCAGAATCGAACCAGAATCCTCTCCAAGGGATGTGATCTACCCCAGCTCTTTGGAATTCCACCACCTGAATGATTGCACACTATTCACCTGATTGCTTTGGCAGAAACTGGAATTTTCATTATCATAAAAGCGGGTGCCTCCCTGCTGGCTCTTGGATGTACTGCCTTTTTATGGGGCCCCAGCTGGGGGAACAGCATTTAACTCTAGAAAGAACTTGGAATCCATAGTTGTGCAGCTGGCACTATGCTCCCCTCTAACTAGTAGGGGAAGATAAAGGCAAAACTGCTTGTATTTTACCCTTTTCTTATGTTAAACAAACACCATTCCTAAAGGGGGAGAAAAAATGACTGGAAATACATCCAGAGACAGAGTCAAAATGATGTCAGGCTTGACCCTTGAGAGAACAGAGTTCTAAAGTATGGAAAACAGACAGAAAGTTAATGCCAGTTGCTCATTGTGTGCTGAGAATTGTCATAGGTATTGGGTTAGCAAAGGGGAGAAAAAACTACGAAATGGTCTCTCTCCTCAAGGTTCTTACAAAGTAATGGTGAGGGGGCACATCATTAAAGGTAAGCCCAACTGGGATTTTTTTTCTGATAAAAGCTATCGACAGGGGAAGGAAGAGGAGAATGGAGGGCACCTCACTCACTACTGTGGGATTAGGAAAGACCTCCTGAAGGTAAGGACAGTTGAGATGCTTTGCTATATCCTAGCCTTTGTAAGGAGGACAATTTGTCTAGAACAGTGATGAAGAATCTTTTAGAGAGCTCATGCCCCAGAGATCATGTGTCATGCCCCATCCTACTCACGCAGTGCTGGGCATGCCACATTCCCTGCCCTGTCCTTACCCCACACAGGGGAGGGAGAAAGCAATCCCATTGGGCTGCTGGGAAGAGGGATGGGTGACGTGAGGAATGTCCTCAGCAAGTATAGAGAGGGGGGAGTGATCCAATTTCTCCTGTCCCCTCCAGTTCTGCTGCCTGTGAGCTTCTCACTTTACTCCTTGTGAGCTCCCATTGGGCTTCTGGGTAGAGGGGTGGATGATGTGAAAAAATGTCATCAGGAAAGGTATAGCAGAGGAGTGGAGCAATTATGCCCAAAACTATCTGCCTTTCTAGTAATGAATTCTGGTGGGTGGCACAGTGTGCATGCCTACAGAGAGTGCTCTGCATGTGCCATAGGTTTGCCATCACTGATCTAAAGTGTGTTTAAGTATTAGGAAGAGTAATATGTCACCAACAATAGGTAGGACTTAATGGCTCATAGAAACATAAATTCATTTGTTAAAGTAAACAAATGTCCTTTCTACCAATGTCCTTGCAATCACTTTTGAGGCCATATGACACTCAGTGATTTTCAATTTTATCTATGTTTTTCATCATTGAAAAAATGATGCATTTAGTTCCTTGAAGATTAAATGAATTGACTATGTTCTTTTCTCTGATTAGTTGATGTTGAGTCTGGTTGTTTGTTGGTCTTGAAGAGATTTCAGACTATGCCTAATTCACTATATTCTGGAAGCCATCTAAGTACCATTATCTTGAAAATGACAGATATATCCCACAGAGACTTGAGAGAAAGGTTCAAAGGTATAGTGTATTTTATGGCCCAAATAGACCTCAGTTGCTATGAGGAAAACACTTTGCAAGCTTGGGCTTAAAACGTGTTCCAATATCACTGACACCACTGCCAAAACCATCAAGGTATGTGGCATGACAAATGACTTCTATCTACTTATCTACCTATCTACTTATCTATGTATGTATGTATCTAGGTATGTATATATGTATGTGTGTATGTATGTATGTATGTATCTATCTGTCTGTCTATATTCATCCATCCATCTAGCTAGCTACTTATCTATCGATCATTCAATCAATTGATCTATCTGTCTGTCTATGTGTCTCAATATGTGAAATTTTAATATAATAAGCCATTTTCATTATTTTGTAGACATTTTTGAAGGTATAATCCCCCACCCTGATGTTAACGTATTACTACCAACAATCCTCATATCAATCAAAAGGCAGTTTAAGAAAACAAAACACCTGTTATGATGAATTGTGGTTGGTATTCAACTCTAGAGGTCCACCTCCTCTCTTCCCAAACAGGAAGGAATATGTTTTGTATTGGGGACTTGTTTCAGACCATTACTGTTTTTACCCTCAGAGACTGAATGTTTCCCTTTGTTTTATTCATCTTTTCACTTTCATTCTCATAGGCAACATTTATGTTTTTGTTTCTGCTTATTGCCCTCTCTATCAGTTCATCCATATCTCCCTATGAATGCCCTGTAATACAGATGTGAACATTATTATCTATTAGAAAATGACTGGCCCATGTGTGCCATGGATATCTGCTATGGAATCTAGCCTCAAGTCTCTAAGAAAGGCTGTGATTTATACCTTTGTAGATAGTAGGAGAAAGTCTGTGCCTGAACTACCAATGGGAGGAGGGATTGGAGGGGAACTGACAATCAGAATCCAGGACCTTCATGGCTGAGTAATCTCTCCTATCTCCAAAGAGTTAATTGGCTAGAATTTTATCTGTATGCTACACACCCACTATCTATAATGTACAGGTCTTATATTCACTTTTAGGGGTTTGTAATAAAAAACAGTTTCTCTAAATTAAGGGGAACCATTTTACTTATTCTCAACAGCTTAGCTCCTTCCCACCAAAATATTGGTTATACACATAATAATCAGATTGCTACTAGAACTCTTTAAAAATTTTCCTCAAAGCAATCAGTAATCAAAAGTAGGGGAAGTTAAGCATATTGGGGAAGAAAACAGAATACAGCAAGGGTAAATGAGATATTGGATTTGAGAGTGAGATAAAATCTTGGCTCAGCCAAGAAAAGAATTATCTCCCTGAGGAAGTCTGCCCTTAACACTTATGGTTACAGCTGAATTCCAAAGAGACTTTTCAGCATTTATATAGGATTGAAAGCTCAGACATCTTTCAGCCAGTGAGCAGTCATGTTTTCTCTGTTTCTGCAGCAAGCTACTTCAGAGAGTTAACCTAGGGGATACTTCCCAGCTTTGGGATAGAGTAGATTTGTTTTATGACTTTTTATACCTATTTGCTTTAGTCCAAAGATATAAATAATTTTGTAACTTTTCTTACATAATAAGTTGCTGTCCAGAAAGGTGGAGTCATTTACTACTCCACCAATAATGTATTAGTGTAGCTTTCTCTTCTCAGTCTCACTAACATTTATTGTTACCTTGCCCTGTCACTTGTCCAATTAGCAGTTTGAGTAAAAACCTTAGTGTTGTTTTAATGAGTATTTCTCTTATTCAAAAGAAATTTTTCAATTGCGCTTTCCAATTCTTTTGAAAATTGTACTTATTTCCAAAGGATATCATTTTTCAAAAAAAATATAGAGAGATTTACCCTTAACACCTCCCTGATATTACATTGTCTATTCAGAGCTTCATGAGGGAAGAGTCTTTACTAATTCCCTTTGTCTCAAGTTTAGGGTCTCCTAGAAGGGAGTGTTCCAAGAGAACCAGTGACTTGCCCAAGGAAACTTAGATTGTGTCAGTGGCAGCAGGATTTTATCTCAGATTTCCTTGTGTCAGGAGTGTCTGCACACATGTCTCTGTGTGTATTATGTGACATGCACATATTTAGATACATACCCATATGTATCTGCAAATGCCCATATGTGTAAACATTAAAACACAGGTATGTATATATGTGTGCTCAGATAAATATGCACATACCTGTATATGTAATATGGAGATGTATACAAAGAAAATGTTCATAGATATATAAAAGTTCCCATATTAAAAATGTATGTGAATAGTTTACAAAAGAATGAATATAAGTAGAAAAAATACTCTAAAGAAAAGTAAAAAATGGGAATTACAACATCTCTGAGGCTTCTATTCATGCTCTGCAATTTGGGAAAGATGAGGAGAAAAAGTACCCATGAACATTATATGACAAAAGAGAAGTGGATTATATAGATCTCCTTTGAAATGTTTAAATTCAATTCACTCAGCACTTATTAAGTGCTTACTGTGGCACTTCAGGCACAGGGGTAAGCACTAGAGGTCCAAAAAAAGAGGCTAAGGACAGTCCCTGTCCTTAAAGAGACAACATGCAAATAGATATATAAAAAGTAAGCTGAGTACAGGATGAATAAGAAGTAATAAAGGAAGGAATGCAATGGCATAAAGAGAAATTAGAGAAAACTTCCTGTAGAAGGCGGGACTTAAAGGAAGCCAATGAGAATAGCTGTTAGAGCAGAGTGCAGTATGAGGGACAGTCAGAGGGAATGGCCATAGGTGAGAGATGGAAGGTCTTGTTTGTAGAACAGTTAGGAGACCATTGCTGGATCAAAGGGTGTATGACAGGGGGAAAGTGTGAGAAGGCTAGAAGGCTAGACACGTAGGAAGGCCTAGAATGTAAAAGGGTTTGGGCACCAAACTTTACATCTTATCTTGGCTCCTGGTGTCAACAGGAAGTCAGTGGAACTTATTGAGTATTGAGGTGACATGATCAGACTTGTGTATTAAGAAAAACACTTTAGGGGACAAATGGAGAATGTATTGGAAAGGAGAAAGAATCGAGATAGACAGACACACCAGGAGGCTATTGCAATAGCCCAGTTTTGAAGTGATGAGGGCTGTTAGGGGAGAATTGGGGGAGTATTGAAGATATGTACAAAGGCGAAATCGAAAGCCTTGGCAACCGTTTGGATATGGGAGGGTGGGAGATAGTGAGAAATCCTAGATGACTCCTTGGTTTCAATTCTGATGAACAGAGAGGATGGAGTTGCCCTTTACAGTAATAAGGAAGGTAAGAGGCAAGGTTTATTTTGAAAATAATGAGTCCTGCTTAAGTCAAATTGAGTTTAAGATGTCTACTGAATATCTAGTTCAAGATGTCTGAAAGACTATTGGAGATATGAGACTGGAGGTCAGCAGAGAGATTGGAGCAGGAATAGATGTGAGAATGATCAACCTAATAATCAAATCCATGGGAGTTGATGAGATCACCAAATAGAAGAGAGGAAGACTCAGGGAAAGGCCTTGAAGGACACCTATTGCTACAGGAGAGGTTCTGGAGGAGGATCTAGTAAAGGAGAAGAAGCAGTCAAATAAATAGGAGAAAGTGTGGTTCTGAAAACCCAGAGAGTATAGCAAAGAAAATGTGGTCAGCAATAGTATAAAAGAATGTGAAGTTGTCCCAAAAGGGGAGGGTAGTAAAATTGAAATAAATCCCTGCCATTATTTTTTTAGGGAACAAACCTGGCTTCCCTCCCCCAGGAAGTCAAGCTATTTATGCAGACAGCAGACCAGTCTCTACTTAGCTTGCAGGTGAGAATTAGAAAGGGCAGGAAGACAAAGGAATTTCAGGACTATCAAAGAGGTCCGGATGGAAGCAAGATAATATATAGCTAACTAGGGCTAGGTGACTAAATGGATGTGGATGTGAAAATAACCCCAAAATAACCACCCCCACATAAATCTGAGGATTGTCTCCTCATCTCTGAACCCATATTCATGTGTTGGTGATAAGGTTTGTTTGATTAAGAACCTATATGTAAGAGGAAATAACTTTGTATCTTGTAACCCTATATAAACTGTTTCCTAATGTTAGCCTGAACCATCTTCCACTAGGGAAATCTGGTCCAGCTGGTAGATTTTTTATTTATTCTTTTATTAATAAATTATGGTTCCAATAATTGAAATCCTGGGTGTTGGACTCACTTTATGAAGTGCTCCACTTCAAATGAAGAGGGGTCAAAGAAAATGAGATTTCAGAAAGGGCCACTGGATTTGGAAACTAAGAGATCATTACTAACTTTAGAAAGAAAGAATACATTTGGTATAATGTCAAGGGCTTAAGCAGAGAGTGAGAGGAGAGAAAATGGAATTTTTTTGCAGATGACCTTTTTGAGCAGTTAAGCCTCAAAAGACAGAAGAGAAAGAGGATGATAGTTAATGGAAAGATCAAGGGAAGGTTTTTTTGAGGATAGAGAGGACATTGGCATGTTTTAAGAAGAAAGTAAGTATAAATTAAAAAAATAAAAATAAAAAGAAGTAAATAAAAAAAGAAGAAAGTAACTAGAGAGAGATTTACAATACATGAGAGAATGGGTTAATTTGTAGGAGTAAATGGGATGCAATGGGATAATTTGGACAAGTAAAAGGGTTAGCACTGATATGAAGTAAGGCTACCCCAATATATGAAATGGGACTGAAGGAGAAAGAAAGTTGTAGAAGGCACCCAAGAAGATTAAAAAGAAGAGAGGAAAGGGAGCTAACAGTGAATGGTCTTATTTTATTTTATTTTTTTGTAAAATATGAGACAAGATTTTCAGCTGAGACTTGGGGGAGCATTGGAGGTTTGAAGAGGAATTTGGAAGAGCCTCAGTGAAGTGTAGGCTAGTGAACTGATTAGGGAGGAATAGTGCAATTTCATAGGAGCAGTGATGGCAGGGTTAAGGTTATGTAACCTAAATTTGCTATGGATCCACTCAGAAAAATTGGATATTTTTCCCCACTTTCATTTAGCAGCATGTGTCTTGGCATGAAGGTGATGAATAGCAGGAATGATTCAAGACTAAGGAATGGCTGGGAATAATCTGTCATTTGATAAGATTCAATTGAAGAGGATAATATTAAGTTGGATTGGTTTGCCAACGGGTCAAAACAAGAAGAGAGAATAGCTGGTCCAGGGGAGATGGCCTGGGAGATAATTGAAAGATGAAGGGATTGGATGTCATGAGGAAGATAAAGATTAGAGTTTTGTAAAGGAAGGCATTGGTAGAGGTAAAAAGTCGATAGATTATGTTTATATAAGGGAATTTAAGAATTCTTAAACATGGAGGTGATATATTTGTGTTTGATGGCAAGATTGAGGATGTGAAAATAGAATTAACTGTCCATTTGTCTAGTTTCAATTAATCAAATAAAGAACTTGAAGTACCCCTACTTAGTAGCTAGATAACTATTAGATATGACACCTGTTGGTTGAGGGGTTTGGGGGCAAACTGCTTGTCTCCTTAGTTCATGCCTGGCATTTTGCCACATAGAGAATCTATCTCCTTCCAAATCAGAATATAAACATCTGAAGTCTTGCACCTCAGGAATAGTGACCAAAGTTCATTAAGACCATTTTGTGCTAAACACAGCACTTGTAGCTGGGGGGGGGGGGAGATAGAAATATGACAAAGATGTGTCCAGAGGTATGAGAAAATGATCAGTCAGGAAAATACAGGATAAATTTTGAATCCATGAACTACAGGGGTGCATCTGTGTGTGTGTGTGTGTGTGTGTGTGTGTGTGTGTGTGTGTGCTTGTATTCATATAAGCCTAAGAACCAAAAAAAAAAAAAAACTGGGATAGGAGTCATTAATCAACTCTTCAGTCATTATTTTTAAACTCATTTTGTTGAAATCTTCTTTTTGTTCATTACCTAGGCATCTTGATGTAATAATTTCTTATCCTCTGCCAGAAAGCCATTCCATATGAGGAAGAATAGGAAAGGGGGAGGAATATTTCTTCCAAACTACTTGAACATGGACTTCTGGGTCAAGATGGCTACTGAAGAGAAGCAGAGCACTTCTTCTCATTTCCTCCAATCGAGAAAGAGTGCCTCAAATAGACAAAACCAAAATCAAAGCAGTGAAGGAGTTCCACAGTAGGACACAGCACAGAAGGTAGGCAAAGTTAGGGCATTTCCATGCTAAAAGGGGGCAAAATTTCCACACCAAGGGGAAAGCTCGTTACCCCTCCCCCACTTCACCTACCTTTCCAGAGTCTGAGCAAGCATGGGACAAACTTCCAAGTTCCAGGAGGGAAGCTGGATGAGATAAACACAGACTTACCTCTAAAAGAAATGACTCCAAATACTGGAAAGCTAAGGAATGGTGGAGATAAGGTGCAGAGAAGCCTGGGGAGAGGGGGCGGCTTACAGCAAAATGCCACAGAGACCCAAAAAATAGCCTCTGGGCAAAATCTTCTCCAGTGCTCAATACAGAGATTGACATACAATACACACCCAGACCTCTACAAGGCAATCTTTACATTCTTAGGGGAAGGACCTACCACTAAGAACAGCTGGACAAAGCTAAGGACTGGGATAAATATTCTCAGGGCAAAAACCTCTTTAGAGCCCAATACAAAGATCACCCACTTTCCTCACTTAGACATCTGATCAAAAAGGAACAAGACAATGGCCACCAATGTCCAGGAGCTAAAATCCACAAATACAAAAAAAATGAAGAAGAAGAAGAAGAAGAAGATGATGATGATGATGATGAAGATGAAGGAAGAAGATGTCCCTTGATATTTTTTATGCAGAAAAAAACAAGACTAAAGAAGAGACAGCAGAAAATGACCAACAATTAAACACACTCAAACCTTTGGAAACAAATGGAAATTGGTCACAAGTTCTTGAAGACTTTAAATCTGAGATTGTCAGAAAAATGGAAGAGATGTGGCAAGAAAAGTGGGAAATAGTCCAAAAAGAAAATAACAGTTTGAAAGACAGGATCTCCCACTTGGAAATTGAAGCCCAGAAATCAAATGAAATAATAAGCAAATTGAAGACTATAAATGACCTGCTGTAAGCCATGAAAAGTAGGATAGATCAAACTGAAAAAGAAAATCAAAAGATCTTACCAGAAAACCAGGCATTAAAAACTAGAATTGGGCAAGTAGAAGTCAATGACCTCCAAGGACAGCAAGAACTAATAAAGCAAAGCCAAAAAATGATAGATTAGAAGTCAAAACAAAATATCTCACTGAGAGAGTGATTTACCTTGAAAAGAGAAATTGGAGAGACAATTTGAAAATCATAGGCTGACTTGAAAACCTGGAAAAAAAAACAGAAACCTTGACACCATACTACAAGAAATTATCCAAGAAAACTGCCCTGAGAAAATTAAGAGAATAAGAAGGCAGGGAGGAGAAAGGAAAGTAAAATAAGGGTGAGGATTAGGGGGGCTGATTTAAAACAGAATAGTAGTGTAGATGGAAATAATGAAAGAGGAAAGGGCAGGACAAGGAGAGAAAATCACAATTTTGGGAAATACACAGGTAGTGATCATAGCTTTGAATGTGAATGGGATGAACTCACCTGTAAAGCAGAAGCAAATAGCAGAGTGGATCAGAAAACAAAATCCTACCATATGTTGTCTACAAAAAATTCACATGAGGAAGGTAGATATTCATAGGGTAAAGGTAAACAGATGGAGCAAAATCTACTGGGTATCAACTGAGAAAAAGAAGGCAAAGCCAAAGTAAAAATAGATCTAGTTAAAAGAGACAAGGAAGGTAATTACATCCTGACAAAAGGCAGTATAGATAATGTGGAAATATCAGTACTCAACATGTATGCACCAAATGACATGGCATACAAATTTTTAATGGAGAAACTAGTGGAGCTCAAGGATGAAATAGATAGAAAAACTATACTAGTGGGAGGCCTGAACCTTCCTCTATAAGAACTAGATAAATCAAACCACAAAATAAATAAGAAAGAAGCAAGAGAAGTGAATGAAATCTTAGACAAATTAGAGTGAGTATATATGTGAAGGCAAATAAATAAAGAGAAAAAGGAACACACAATCTCAGCAGCACATAGTACACTCACAAAGATTGACCATGTACTAGGGCATAAAAAGATTGCAAACAAGCACAAAAGAACAGAAATAATAAATGCAACCTTCTCAGATCACAATGCAATAAAAATAATAATTAGTAAGGGTATATGGAAAAGCAAATAAAAAATTAATTGAAAATTTAAAAATACAATTCTACAAAATTGGTTAAAGAACAAATAATAGAAACAATTAATAATTTCATTGAAAAAATGAAGAGACATCCTTTCAAAATCTATGGGATGCAGCTAAAGCAGCACTTAGGGGAAAATTTATATCCTTGAGTTCACACATTAATAAAATAGAGAGGGCAGAGGTCAATGAATGGGGCATGCAAATTAAAAGAAATTGAAAGTGAACAAATTAAAAATCTCCAGATGAAAACTAAATTAGAGATCCTAAAAATTAAAGGAGAAATTAATGAAATTGAAAGTAAAAGAACTATAGATTTAATAAATAAGACTAGAATCTCATACTTTGGGAAAAAAAACCAAATTAAATAGACAAAATACTGTTCAGTCTAATAAAAAAAAGGAAAGAAGAAAACCAAATTGACAGTATCCAAGATGAAAAGGGAAGGGAGACCTCATCTCTAATGAAGAGGAAATTAAGGCAATCATTAAAAACTACATTGCCTAATTACATGGCAATAAATATGGCAATCTAGGGAATATGAATGAATGTGTACAAAAATATGAATAGCCTAGATTATCAGAAGAAGAAATAGAATACTTAACCTGATATCAGAAAAATAAATTGAATAAGCCATCAAAGAACTCCCTAAGAAGAATCCCTAGGGCCTGATTGATTCACATATGAATTCTATCAAGCATTCAAAGAACAACTAATCCCAATGCTATACAAACTATTTGACATAATAAGCAAAGAAGGAGTTCTACCAAATTCCTTTTATGATACAAATATGGTACTGATTCCAAATCCAGGTAGATCAAAAACAGAGAAAGAAAACTATAGACCAATCTCCTTAATGAACAAAGATGCAAAAATCTTTAAAATAACATTAGCCAAAAGACTCTAGAAAGTGATAATGAGGGTTATTCATTATGATCGGGTAGGGTTTATACCAGGAATTCAAGGATGGTTCAATAGTTGGAAAACCATTCACATAATTGACCATATCAACAAGCAAACCAACAAAAATCACATGATTATCTCAATAGATACAGAAAAAGCCTTCAACAAAATACAACCCTCATTTCTATAGGAATAGATGGGCCTTTTCTAAAAATAATAAACAGCATATATCTAAAACCATCAGCAAATATCATCTGCAAGACGGATAAATTAGAAGCATTCTCAATAACATCAGGAGTGAAACAAGGATGTCCATTATCACCTTTATTATTTAACATTGTACTAGAAACACTAGCAGTAGCAATTAGGGAAGAAAAAGAAATTGAAGTTATTAAAATAGGCAATGAGGAAGGCAATTAAAATAGGCAAAACTATCACTCTTTGCAGATCATATGATGGTCAACTTAGAGAATCCTAGAGAGTCAACTAAAAAACTAGTGGAAATAATGAACAACTTTAGCAAAGTTGCAGGATACAAAATCAACCCACATAAATCATCAGTATTTCTGTATATTCCAACTCATCCCAGAAGCAAGAGTTAGAAAAAGAAATTCCCATTAAAATCACCGCAGACAGTATAAAATACTTAGGAATCTATCTGCCAAGACAAACGTAGGAACTATATGAACACAACTACAAAACACTTTCCACTCAATTAAAACTGGATCTAAATAAACACCTTACACTCTATTCACATGCAGAGGAAAAACTGTGGGAGTAGAAACACCGAAGAAAAACAACTGCTTGATTACATGGATCAAGTGGGATATGATTGGGGATATAGACTCTAAATGAACATCCTTGTGCAAACACCAACAACATGGAAATGGGTTCTGATCAAGGGACACATGTAATACCCAGTGGAATTACATGTAGACTATGGGAAGGGAGGGAGAAGGGAAGAGAGGAATAGAAAATTATTTTTGTAACCAAGGAATAATGTTTGAAATTGACCAAATTTTAAAAAATTATGTTAAAAAATTAGAACAAAATAGATCTAAATAATTGAAAAAAACATTGATTGCTCATGGGTAGGATGAGCTAACATAATAAATATTACAATATTGCCCAAACTAATTTACTTATTTGGTACTATACCCATCAAACTGTCAAAAAAAATTTTTATAGAATTAGAAAAAACAATAACAAAGTTTATTTGGAAGTATAAAAGATCAAGAATGACAGGGAAATAATGAAAAAAAAATGAGAAGGAAGGTTGTCTAGTAGTACCAGATATTAAACTCTACTATAAAGCAGTGATCATCAAAACCATATGGTACTTGTTAAAAGACAGAAAGGAGGATCAGTGGAATAGACTTGGGGTATGTGACTTCAGTAAGACAGTCTATGATAATCCCAAAGATCCCAGCTTTTGGGACAAAAATGCACTATTTGAAGAAAAAATGCTGGGAAAATTGGAAAACAGTATGGAGAGATTAGGTTTAGATTAACATCTCACACCCTATACCAAGAAAAACTCAGAATGGGTGAATGACTTGAACATAATGAATGAACAATAAGTAAATTATGTGAACACAGAATAGTATACTTGCCAGATCTTTGGGAAAGGAAAGATTTTAAGACCAAGCAAGAGTTAGAAAAAATTACAAAATGCAAAATAGGTAATTTTGATTACATTGAATTAAAAGGTTTTTGTACAAACAAAACAAATGCAGTCAAAATTAGAAGAGAAGCAACAAATTGGGAAACAATCTTTATAACAAAAACCTATGACAAAGGTTTAATCACTCAAATTTATAAGGAACTAAATCAATTGTACAAAAAAAAAAAATCAAGCCATCCCCCAATTGATAAATGAGCAAGGGACATGAATAGACAATTTTCAGATAAAGAAATCAAAACTATCAATAAGCACATGAAAAAATGTTCTAAATCTTTTATAATCAGAGAAATGCAAATCAAAACAACTCTGAGGTATCACCTTACACCCAGTAGATTGGCTAACATGACAGCAAAGGAAAGTAATGAATGTTGTCAGGGATGTGGCAAAACTGGGATATTAATGCATTGCTGGTGGAGCTGTAAACTGATCTGACCATTCTGGAAGGCAATTTTGATTCTTGAAAGGCAATATGCCCAAAGAGCACTAAAAGACTCTCTTCCCTTTCATCCAGCCATAGCACTGCTGTGGCTGTACTCCAAAGAGATAATAAGGAAAAAGACTTGTACAAAAATATTCATAGCTGCCCAGTTTGTGGTGACAAAAAAATGGAAAATGAGGGGCTGCCCTTCAATTGGGGAATGGCTGAATAAATTGTGGCATATGTTGGTGATGAAATACTATTGTGGTCAAAAGAATAATAAACTGGAGGAATTCTATGAGAACTATAATGACCTCAAGGAATTGTTGCAGAGTGAAAGGAACAGAATCAGGAGAGCCTTATACATAGAGACTGATACACTGTGGCAAAATCAAATGTAATGGACTTCTCTACTAGTAGCAATGCAATCATCCAGAACTATTCAGAGGGACATATGAGAAAGAATGTATCCACATCCAGAGGAAGAACTGTGGGAAAAGAAACACAGAGAAAAAAAAAACAACAACTGCTTGATCACTTGGGTTGGTGGGGCTATGACTGGGAAAGTGGACTCTAAAAGATCACCCTAGTGCAAATAATAATAATAAGGAAATGGATCTTGATCTATGGCACATGTTAAGCCCAGTGGAATTGTGCGTCAGATATGGGAGTGGGCTGGGAGGAAGACAGAGAAGGAACATGAGTCTTGTAACCCTGGAAAATTATTCTAAATCATCTAAATAAAATTAAAAAAAAAGATAAACTACTTGAACATGGAAAAATAGCTGGGTACCTCAACAATGAAGTGAGGGACAGGCCTCCTCATATTGCTTGTTGAGTTAGGTTGATCATCTTTTTTTAACTCTTTGTAAAGTATGTGTATGAGTGTATATGTGTATGTATATATACACACAAACAAATGTATATATATATATATATATATATATATAATCTTATTTTCACAGCATTCACATTCAATGCTTGTCATTTTATTTTCATTTTTATTGTGGCCATCACTGTTATTATTTTATTTAGTTCTGTTTCCTTCAATCTGTTGATTCTCAGAAGTCTTCTAATGTTTTTCTAAATTCTTCACATTTGGCATTTCTAAGAGGATCATCTTATTCCGTCATATTTAGAGACCACAATTTCTTTAGTCCTTCCCCAATCTATGCACACTTATTTTGGCACCAATTCTTTTCTTGTGTTAATTTTTTTCTTTTTTGCTATCAGTTTGTTTCTGCATAAGGAGAAGTTTCTTTCTGAGATTGGTCATAGGTCCCTCACAATGAGATCTTTGGGTCAAAGGTATGAATATCTGAATCACTTTCTTAACATAATTCCAACTTTCCCTCCAGAATAGGTGAACAAAATTCACAGCATCATCCGTATTACCTTAGTGCTGTTTTTGCTAATTTGATAGGTGTGAGTTAAAACCTCAGGATTATTTTGATTTCATTTGATTTGATTTTTATCATAATTAATGATTTGGTGCAGTTTTTCTTATGTAACTTAACAGTTTGCATTTTCCTCTTTTTAATAGTTTCAAAAGATATTTCTTTACTGAGTAATACCTTTGAATCTTATGTTTTTGGTATTTCTGTTACACATCAGCCCCTTATCAGAGATATTTAATGGAACTATTATTTTTCCCTCAAGTAACACATTAAAAAACTGGACTGGTGTTGATTTTGTTTGTACTTAAAATTATTAATTTCATGTAAGAGAGTTATCTATTTTATCTTTTTTGTTGTTGTTAGACCTATTCCCCTGTTTTCATTAAAAAAAAAAAAACCACCTCTCCTCACAACAGCTCTGAGCTGACTAGAGATTCAGTCAGTCTCTCAGTCAGGAAGACTAGAACTCATATCCTTCCATTGCCATGTAGTAATTAGGTGACTGGGAAATTGACCCTCAGGGTCCCAGACAACTTATGAGTCCTCTAGATTGGAGAGCAAATAATGAATGACACATTACTATAAAGGCAGTTTGTTGACCAAAAACTCTTGGCAATGATTGAGTTACATTTCTACTTATTTTTTAAAAGATCAGAATTCACAGGTAAGAACTGACAAATACTTTTTTTTTACTCTTGTATATTTTGCAGAAGTAGTATCACATAGCTGGAAAATCTTGATTATTGAAACAAAACTGTTTTCCTAATCTCAACTTTAAACTTGGACAAGTCCCTTCACTTCTCTATTCCTTCATTTCTTCATGAGTAAAAGGGAGGTATTTAAGTAAATGACCCCTACATTTCTTTCTACTTCTAAACCTGATGATTACAGATGTAGCCAGCCAGGATCTGCAAGTTTGGGGGTGGGATGAATGTTTTTGGAAAGGTTGGGAGAACTGAAACCCTTCATTTTAGTTTTGCATTTTTCCCCCAGCAGAAGACAAGTGCTGATGCCACAGATTAATCCTCTCTAGACTCTTTGCCAAATTGAAAATTTGAGGAGCTCTCTTTCTCCTAGCCTCTAGTGTGACCAAGAGGAATCTGCTTGACCTTGGAGTAGGTCTCATTCTGATGAGCTGAACTTAAAGGAGTACTGATGGCAGGCAGGCCCCAGAGAGATGAAATAAAGGGATGAAATTGTCATCTGCTGAATGTGACAATCTGAGCCAATTTTCTAATATTGCAATTCCCAGATCCATTGCAAAAAGAAGAATTAGTTATGTATAGGGACCAACATTACAGGTTTATTTAGTGTGCTTCCCTGGTGTTTGTGCATCAGCATTTGGGTGAGAGCCTGGCTGCTTTTCTCATCCATATTCATGCCTTGTACAGATGAAAGAGATGGACTGTCCTGCTTCTTGAGCATATGTCATCCTGAAATATCCAAAGGTTCCCAGAAGCAGTGGAGTCCCAGGACAGTGAGGCACATACCCTTAAAATGGGAAAAGACAGCAGAAAGGAGAGTTGTTGCAACTGGGACTGTCCTTGAAGGAGGTCAATGGAAAGGCTGCCTGATGCCCCACTTTAAGATGTTTCCTCAATCTATTGCTGACAATTTTTACTTATTGTTTCCTTCATTAGAATATAAGACCCTTGTGAGTAAATGGAATTCATTCTTTGTATTTGAATCTTCAGCACCTAGCCCAGTTCTTGGTACCTGGGATGCTAAGTCAAGAAGCATTCATTGAATATGAAGAATATTTTAGATACTCTCCTAAGCCATGGGAATAGAAATAGAAGTTGCATAAAAGAAAATTTGTGCCCTGAAGTTTTAAAATTCGAGGGGCTAGGGAAAAGAAAAATGTACTTGCACTGTGGGCATAGTATTGAAAGTCGAGAGAGAAGTATAACCTAGAGAAGAGTAAAGACAGAAAGCTGGCCTGGGTATCCTCCTCCTTAATATGAAGAGTCTATAGGAAACAACCAATCACAAAAAGGTGATAGTGGGGGAGAAAATACTTCCACCATGAGATATTGAGAAGTGGACTGATGTGCTTTGCGAGGGCAATTTTTTTCCAATATGACATAGTATGAAGATTGAATTTAGCTTTCCCCTGATTATAACAATGAAGGTACTGAGCACTTCCTTGATTATGAAGATTGAATTGTAATCCTCTGTCTAAATGTTGATTTAATCCCCAGGAATGTAAGCACAGTACTTGAAGTTGAGTGGGAAGATCTGCCCATGTTAGATCTGATCACCAAAGTGTAAATCTCCCACTTAATCATGAGGTGGGAGGTCTGTGACCCATGTGTGTAACAGTGGGTAATGAATTAGAATTGACTAATTGCCTTCTGGGCAGTTCTAGAGTAGAGCATCTGCTGTAATTGGTAGATGTGAAATTTAGGGGAGGTGACACAAGAGAAAAAGATCTTTAAAAAGAGGATCAGAGGCCAGAAGAAGATACTTCAATTCAATTCCAGTGAGATGGAAGAATTCTGACTCGGAGTAAAGACTGGAGGACAGAAACTTGAGGAGAGACTGGAAGAGGAACTTGACCCTAGAAGAACTCATGCAGGAGACCTCAGACTATTTTCCTTTTGGAAGGTCACCCTTGGTGAGTGAAAGATTGATTTAGTGACCCTGCCTTTCCTGGAGGCTTCATACCTCCAGGAAAGACCCATCATCTTGAGACTCATTTCCCCTGGATGGTGCTTAGAATTTCTACCTATTTCAGAGGAAGCCAGAGTTCTATCTCTCCTCCCACACACACCTTTTCTCTCTTCCTTAATATCTTCCCTCTATTGTAAATAAACTACCATAAATTCCATTTACTTTAGTAATTCATTTTGGGATTTAGAAATTAAATCCCTGGCAACCACCTATATAAATATTCAGAGTCCAACCACAATTAAATTTAACAATAGAATAATCCTCTGTGAAGACCTTTCCACTTCTGAAGATGTTTCTGATTCAATCACCTTGCCTTTCTTAAGCCCTTTTAACATTCCATTCACTTTACTAAGCCAAAAGGATATATATATATATATATATATATATATATATATATATATATATATATATATATATATATATATATATATATATATATATATATATATATATATATATATATATATATATATATATATATATATATATATATATATATAATGTAGCCTCCTGCCTTCAAGAAGATCATGATCTTTGGAGGAGAAATTAAAAGGAATGGAAGCTCTTACAACTGATGATAGTGAGAAGTAAAACTTAAAGACAAAATACTTACAAGGTTATGGATTTAAGGCTGGAAGGATTCTCAGAAACTATCCAGTTCAAACTCCTTATTTTATTGAGAAAAGGGAATCTCAAGAAGGAAACTTAACTTACCCAGGACCATGAATGTCAGAAGTGCATTTGAATTCAGGTTCTCCAATTTCAGAAAAAAGCCAGTGCCCTTCTACCATAATATAATTCCTTCCCTGAGTATTAAGCTGGACAAAGGACTCTTTAATCTGCATATATTCCATTATAAATATATAAAATTTCTTGGAGAGTTGTCAGATGTCTCTTTTCAGGCATGTTGTGGATGTTTCCCCTCACTCTTTCCTTATTGTCTCTGTCTTGTCTGTTTTCCTAGACCCTTTTCCATGACCATGATACTATCCTCCCTCTCATTTGTTCCCATTCACCAACAAACCTGAGGATTCTCCAGGCCTGTCTGCCATCCATGGTGAGTTGCAGACTCTGGATCCAAAGGCTGTATGCATAACAAGATTGCTTATTTCATCAATTGACTGAGCAAATGACTAGAGGAAGATGCCCAGAGGTTACTTACAATTTTTCAACATCTGCATGCATAAGACATGAGGAAGTCACAGCTCTAGAGCTAATGATTTCAGTCATTTCCTTAGAGAAGAAGAGGCCAATCAGGACAGAATAGAAACTAACTCCCCAAACTTCACAAAGCCTTTATTCCATTCTTGTTGAATTCCATTTCTTTGTGATTTAGTATATGGTATTTAAGGAATAACATAGTCCTGTGACTTATTTGACCATAAACCTGATACCATGACGATGGTGATGATGATAATTCCAATAATATTAGTAAGATCATTTATACAGTGTCTTACTATTTCTAAAGAGATTTCATATGTCACCTTATTTGGTCCCCCCAAAAAAAACAGTAAAGTAAATCTTATTATTATCATTGTTTTATAGATAGTGGAATTGAGTCTTAAAGTCACTAAAATATGGTCACTCAGCCACTAAGTATCTGAGGCAAGATTTGAACTCAGATATCATTGAGGCCAAGTAAATAACTTTATTCCCTTAATCTCCAAGTTGGCTTTCATATGGTGAGCCCTCACTATGATCCTAATCAAAACTTTCATAGCTCTCAAGTTATTTCAAAGTGTTATGTTCTAATAGAAAAATTTTCTAGAACTCAGAGTCAAGAGGAAGAATGGGAGAATAGACTTAGTGATGAGAATTCCACTGTTGTCTTTGTGAGCTCTGAATATTCTCATCTCAACTGCCATAGAAAAGTTGGGCCACCATAATTTGGATCCATCTTCTTCTAACTGTTCTTGAGTTACCCTTTACCTCTGAGATTATTCTCCAATCTTTCCATCTTAACACATATATCCAACCATCTGACTTATATATGCACACAAAAGTTATTCCTTTAAGATTATCAGTTGAGAATCATTGTCATCCAGTCTGAAGGGTGTATGTACTTTACTAATATTGTACAATAAATACAATTGGTAAAGACTCCTTTTCTCAGAGAGAGAGCGAGAGAGAGAGAGAGAGAGAGAGAGAGAGAGAGAGAGAGAGAGAGAGAGAATGAGAAAGAGAGACAGAGAGACAGAAACAGAGAGAGACAGAGACAGAGAAAGAGAGAGAAAAAAAAGCTGCCATATTCTCCACCTCATATATACACCATGGAGGACAAATAGACTTGAGTTTAGAGAGCAATGTATATAAGATACAAACCACAAATCCTAGAGCAGGATCTGTTTTTCAATAATCCTTTTAAATCCTGAGTCCAGTCTCTGGCTTCCAAAGATAATGACAACCACTAGTTGATCATGAAGGACATTTAGAACCCCTATGGGATGATTGGAAAGTCTAGTCTAATTTATACTATTTGAACCAATTAAAGTCCCTCTCAAGATAATAGGAGCCATAGAAATGATATCTGGAAAAAGTATCCCCTTCCCCAACTCTAACTAGGTGGTTGCTTATCAGGGATGAGATGGAATGTCTCATGCCCCATTTTCTCGAAAGTACATTAATTCTAATAAGTTAATGCTTTTATGTGGCTCCCACATGGTTAAATAAATTCACTCATCCATTTGGAGCCAATTTCTTATGTGACATCATTTTATGCCATCAAATTCTTTTCAAATGTCTTTTGCACTTAGTATAATATTTTCTTTATTTACTGAGACATGTTCTCCCCTAGTGAATGTATCAGGCTCTAACTATATGAGGCACTTTTTACACTAGGAAAGACCCAGGCAAAATCATGCCTTTTTTTTCATGAGCCCCTTTTATTCTATGAGTCTATATCAATGAGTAACAATGGTCACTTACACCAGCAAGAGAACTCCTATCTGTAATGGAGCTCCTATCATCTTTAACAAGGAACATGGAAAGAGATTGAACAGCTTTGTGATAAGATTCAGGGGAAATAATTCACTGTTGTTCCTAATGCCATTTGGAATGGTCAGTTCAGGGTTTTAGGCACAAGACTCTGGAATTCCAAATGAAGAAAGTCTGTTAATTAAAATGCTTTCCTCCATTAGAGCTCAGTTCATTTTACAGGGAGTGATTAAATCTAATAATGCCTGAGGGGAAATGGGAAGAATGTCTAATACCCCTTCTACAAGTAAATAAATCATATATAGGAGAAATATGGCAAGGTCAAAGCCCACCTTGGAATTAAAGATGGGAATTAAATCACTATGTTAAAAACACATTTTTCTCTCTTTCATTCTATACACGGGACACATTTTCAAGGCTTTTCCCTTGAGTGATACATGAAGTTGATGTAAAATATGAGTGTTGGTAAGAACCTTGATCAGTCATGCTAAAAGGAACAGTTGATGAGTGCATTCAAAAGTATCCAAGTATTCTTTTTTTTCTCCCTGAAGCATTATCATTCTATGCTTATTTTATGAGGAAATTTACTTTCTTCTTTGTCAGTTTTGTATCTGAGTTGTAACTCATTCTTGTCCCCACAAATCTTTCAGATAACTAATACAGTACATTTGAAGGATGCAAATGTGCTCGCATATTTCTGAGTCAGGAAAGAAAATGCCAGAACATAGGATTTAAGCTAAAGTCTGAAGGAAGCCAGAAGGTAGAGATTATGAAGAATAGCATTCCAGGCATGGAGGAACAGGTACAGAAGATATCCCAAGATGAGAGACATGGATTTACATGTGACAAGCAAGCAGCCATCACAAGTAGGCCAGGACAGCTATAAAGTCAAGTGCAGGATGGAAAGTAAACTATAAGAATACCAGAAGGTAGGAATAGAATGGGATGGGATGAAATACCAAAGTGTGAACCTTAAAAATTCTCAGACCCTACTTCATAAGATTGGATTAAGACCATTCCCCATTTGGGCAGTGAACTCTACTTAGATCAGGAATGTGAGAACTCTACTTCACCTACTTAAGTCTGCCCTAGGGGAAGATAAAGTTGCAAACTCTTTTCTCAACAACGAAAAGTACTTAAACCCATACTTACAATAAGGCAAAAAGTTCTTAAGATAAGTACCTATAAAGGTCAAGCAACTTGTGAATTTACAAGGAATAAAGAGCTGAGAAACTTACTCAGAGCTTTCCTGGTGTGAATTACTCAAAAATTTATACCTTCTTAGGTGTGGACTAAGAATGGTCTGTCCTTTGAAAAAAAAATGTCTACTGTGATTGGTAGATGGAAGAACTTAGGGGAGGTGACATAGGAGAAAATTCCCTATATAAGGACAGAACCAGTCTCTTGATAATACAGTCTCTAAGGAGGCTGTTGGGAGAGAGCTCTGGAAACAGTCTCTTGAAGGCAGTCTCTTGAGACAGTCAGAAGAATCCCTCTCTGGAGAAGGATGGCTGGCTGAACTGGTGTCTATATTCTTGCTTGGACAGATCTTGTGGTGAGTGATTAAGGACTGACTGATCTCTCTTTTAAGACTCAGGTCTAGGCCATGTTGGCTTAAGGCCCTTCATACTTATTCCTTTCTTATTCTTTCTCTCTTTTTCTTTAATTCCTCATTTGTATTAATTAAAATCTCTATAAAACCCAGCTGACTTGGGTATATTTGAATAATTGGGAATATTTCCCTGGCGACCACCTTAGATTTGATTTTAAAACAAGACACTATAGTGAAAACATATTTTCTGCAGTCACAATTTACTCATCCACTCTTTTATCTACAACAATTTAAATCTTCCACTATTTAATCACTACAGTTTATGTCAACCAACCATTTTAACTCCTACTGTTTATGGCCTCAACTATTTTAATTATTACAGTTTATGGCTGAACACAAAATTGGTGAAAAAACCCTCAAAAATTTTCTGTGAAATCTCTTTCCTTTCTCTCTTTATTACTTGCTCTATCAGTCAGTTTTGTTTTCTTTTTTAACTTGGCTTCAAAAATACAGCTGCAAGAACGGGAGAGTAAAAAACCTTTTTGATTCTCCTTAAATCAAGCTGTTTTAGATCTTATCAACAGGGCCCTAAGGTCCTGGCTAGCAACTGCCTAAATTAAGACTAAAAAAACCTGGGAAAGCTTTTGACCCTGTCCTGCTTCCCACGTGTTTACTTTAGAAATATGGAGTTACAGACAGTTCAGAATTTAGTTAACAACTGGTGTTTCAGTAAATACTTTGTTCTTTTCTTAGTACAAGCATTGGTCTACAACTTACTTAACAGCTGGCTCATCAGCTCCATGACCAATCTTATAAATACAGAATTCCTTGTCTCTGAAAGAGCTCATCCCATGGAACTTATGGCAAAATCTAATTGACATACTACTTTCCCCTGAGTTTTTGATTATTATAATTATAATATTGGATCTCCTTGAAGAACTCATTTCTCAGTCAAAACAACCAATTGTTCCTTCTACTACTCAACAAAATGCAGAACAAAATACTCGGCTTGAACTTATAGAGGAAAGTTTGGGGGAGCTCATAGCTTTTATGAAAAACACTAACCCTCCTAGTCAACCTACTGCTCCTCTTGCCAACTCTACCTTAGAACCCCCTCTTAACCAAACTCCCCATGCCCCACCGGCCTCAGAAAACTCACCCACTCCTCCCACTACTCATGCTCCCGACCTCACACCCTCAACTCTAAGTACACACCCTACCCATACTTCTGATACAAATGCCTCTACTTCACACCTTACTGATTCCTCCAATCCTAATACTTCTGTATCCTTTCACACTTCTTCCTTTGCTCCTCCTTCTCACCCTACACAATCCACTTTAAGTCATGATGAGGGCAGTTAGAAAGAATATATATGTATGGAGGACATGGATGTGAGTTGAATATGAAAAAATTATATCTTGAGAAATAAAAATTATGGGATGAGATAGAGAAATGTGCTAGGAGAAGAGAGGAAGGAGAGGTAAAATGAAGTAAATTATCTCACATAAAGGGGTTATGAGTGAGCTTTTTAATGTGGTGAAGTTGGGGAAAGTAGATGGAACACTTGAACCTTACTCGCATCAGAATGGGTTCAAAGAGAGAGTACTATACACACTCCCTTGGTTATACAGGAAATTAGAAGAGCAAGGGAATAAAAAAAGGGGTCAATAGAAGCAAGAATGTAATGGGAGAAGTGGTGGTAAGAAGCAGAACCCTTTTGAGGATACACAAGATGAAAGGACAGGGAAAGGGTACAATAAACATGAGAAAAATACAAAGGTAGAAAATAAACAGCCAGCAATCAAAACTGTGAAGATTATTGAAAGTTTCTCTCATAAAGGTTTCCTTTTATATATGTGTATATATATATATATATATGTGCAACTGATTCAAGTGTATAATAATACAAATTATTCCCAATTGATATATTGTTCAAGGTCAGTTTTCAGATGAAATCGTCAAAGCTATCTATAGTCAAATGAAAAAATGCTCTAAAGCACTATTGATTAAGAAATGCATATTAAAACAACTCTGAGGTACTACACTACACTCATAAGATGGACTAATATGACAGAAAAGGTAAATAACAAAGGTTGGAGGAGATGTGGGAAAATTGGGATGCAAATGCACTTTTGGCAGAATTGTAAATTGATTCAACCATTATGGAAAATGATTTGAAACTACCCCCAAAGGGGTATAAAATGGTACTTGTGCTTTGACTCTGCAATACCATTATTAGATCTGTATCCCAAAGAGATTTTTAAAAAGGGGAGGGACATAAATATCTCTAGTGGCTCTTTTTGTTGCGGCAAAGATTTAGAAACTGAGAGGATGCCCATCAATTGGAGAATGGCTAGACAAGTTCTAGTATATGATTGTCATATAATTCTATTGTGCTATGAGCAGTGATGAGCAGGATGCTGTCAAAAAACCTGGACTTATAAGGACTGATGTTAAATGAAATGGACAGAGTAGACATAGTAACAGAAATATTTTATGATCAACTGTCAATGACTTAGCTATTTTTCACAACACAATTATCCAAGACAATTACAAAGGACCTAGAATGAAAATACTATCCACCTCTAGAAAAAGAACTGATGTAATTTGAATAGAGATCAACGTATATTTTATTAAACTTTATTTTTCTTGTTTGTTTTTGGTCAGTGTTTTCTCTCACAATATAACTAATATGGGAAAATGTTTTGCATGACTGCACATATATTACCTATGTCAGATTGCTTGCTGTTCCAGAGAGTACAGAAAGGATAAAAGGAGCAAGAGAAGTTGGAACTCAAAATTTAAGAATGAGTATTAAAATTGTTTTGCATGTAATTGAGAAAAGTGAAATATTAAAATAGATTTTAAAATAGCTTGGAGAAGGGAAAAACTGAAGTCAGGACTAAAAATTAAAATGTTATTGCAATGCCCAAAGGGAAAGGTGATGAAGGATTAAACAGGGGTAGTGGTTATAAGGATACATAGAAGGGGCCAGCTTTACATTTTATTCTTGTTATAGGCCCAGTAATGTTTGTATCTGATTGGCTATGGGTACTGAAAGTTTAAGAGTCAAAAATAATTTGAAGGGTACAAAATTGTACAGCTGAAAGAATGGTAAAAAACTAAATAGAATTGAGAATTTAGGGCAAATAACAATTAGTTCCTTTCCCCCCTGAAATAGCAAGGAATGATCAATTTGATTTAGAGTAATTTCATGCATAATTTGTGATTATTTTCAAATAAAGCTTAGTTAGAACAAAAGTTCCCCAATCTACCACATGAAAGAAGACCCTTTTGAAATCTTCAAAGTCCTAGATCTGAGGTACCTGAAAAGAATGGCTTAGCTTCTAGTTTCACCTTTGGAATTCTGAGCCACATGTTCCAGATGGAGTTTTATCATCTCTTTGAACTTCAAGTTCCACATCTATAAAGTGAGTGGGGAATGACCACAGATGGTCTGCCTACCCCTAAGGGTTGTGGACTTAATGAAGAGTTTATCCCCATATTTTTATTTGTTTTTTGGGGGGACTACAATAGTAGTTCTATCAAAGCTTTACAGTACACTTACTTTTCTCATTAATACTGCTAGTCCAGTTTAATCTCTGAGTCACAGGAACCAGGACTGATATTTGATTTTCACCTAGACCTTAAGCTTAATCAATTTTATTTGAAATTTTTGAACCCTTTGAGAAAGATAGAGAAAGAACTGGTTGGACAGCACTTTATAGTTCTCAATTAATTTCTTGGATTGTGGTTCTTGTAGAATATCAGTCCTCCCAAAATGTTGCAGAATGGTCAGCACTCACTAGGTCCCCAATGAACCTGTCTATTATAACATGAAGACAAATTTCTATCTCCCCCTAAAAATACCTCTCAAAATTAGAGTGAACTCAGAGAAAATCTATGCTAAACCAGACCTGGGCACAGATCCCTGCTCAACTTTCCTAAGAGACTCTGATTTAGTCTTTGCTTAAAAGGCTCTATTTGAATATTAAATTCCTACTTTCTTAGGCGGGACTTTTTGTTCATCCAAAGCTCCTAAATATAAGGAAGCTAGTCCTTTGTCTGATGTTCGGTCATTCTGTAGTTGTGTCTACACCTTGTGAACTGAGGCAAACAAAATTAAGTGATTTACCTAGGATCACACAGATAGTCAATGTCTAAGGCAAGTAGTTTTCCAACTCACACCAGACCCAGGACTCTATCCTCTGCCTCACTTAGCTTCACTATTTAGATTCTGCCTAAATCTGCTTGACTGGGAATTAAAGCATTTTCTCCTATCCTCTGGAATAAATAATTTTAATTTATCTTCTATGTGAGAGCTCCTAAGATCATTGAAGAGAGATATTTTTTCTTCCCAAAGTCTTCTCCAGGTTTTAGATGATAAAGTTCTCCAACCAGTGTTCCTCGGGACATAGATTTGAGGTTTTTTGCCATTCCTGGGTGGCCATCTAGGAACACTCTATAAGCTTAACAACAGCCTCCCTAAAATCGTACTGAAAATGGAACACAATTCTGCAGATGGGATCCAGGGAGGGCAGAGGGTTATCATTGCATTTATCTGAGGCATTCTGTTTTTCTTCATGTATTCCAAATAGTTTTTGCCTTGTTAGCTGTTGGAGGCAAGAAAGCATAAGCAAATAAGCCTTGAATTTGGAACCTACTCATTTAGGTTTGGGTACTGAATCTGCTCTGGACTATGTACTAGAGGGTGATCAGGAACCAAAGCTTGATAGGTCTCTGAGAGGGAGGGAACAGATAAATAGAAACCTACTTCCTCTGCCAGGCAGAACTGCCCTAGAGAAGGTGAAGTTGGATCTATGTCCAGAACCGAAAGGAAAGACCTTCAGTGTCTGTTTTCTGTCCTCATCCCTGGATGGATATTATTTTGACTCCCTTAGTACATTTGAAGAATGAGATGTTCAGTTCTCCTAAATTAATAAGGTCTAGTTATTGTTTGGGGATTCAGAAAAAAATAGGTTTAGGGAAGAGGGAAATAGGAAGTCCCTCTTTCAAATTTCAAACTAAATTCCCTTCATGGGGTTAAGGGCTCAGATCTGGGGACCTGGGTCCCTGAGGACCATTGTGGAGTTAGGCTAGTATAATTT
This sequence comes from Monodelphis domestica, assembly GCF_027887165.1. Lineage (NCBI taxonomy): Eukaryota > Metazoa > Chordata > Mammalia > Didelphimorphia > Didelphidae > Monodelphis > Monodelphis domestica. The sequence goes on along the minus strand of NC_077234.1, from coordinate 5,594,233 downwards.
CCTAATATAGAGATACAGGTTTGAAGATATCAATGAGAAATCTGGGTGGATAGTCTCTTTCCTTTCCCAAAGGGAAAAAAGTCTCTATCCACCACTTTTGAGGAAAGATGGCTAATCTGTGTTCCTCAGATCAATGAGGGATTATAGCAGGTTAGGCTCAGAGAGATGATCTTCTCCCTTTCAGTTTAGAAGGGATAAGAACTCCTTTTCAACTGTCCATCTGCTTTTCTTGGCTGGAGGTTCCAGTTCCATCCCCTGTTGCCAGCCAAAGTTCTATTTTCTTCCTGCATGAGGTTTCCTTGTAAATCAATTACTTCCAGTGCATATTGTATCTCACTTGTCCACAACTATTCATGTGACATTCCAAAGGGAGTTTCCTCTTTCTGGGCCTTGGTTTCATCATCCATCAGAGGAGGATGACATGAGCTCTAGGATTCCTGTTGACTTTCTATGATCTCATGATCATTTTCACTTAGCATCTAATAGAACCCACAAGACCTTTCTCAGATGCACATGCTGCCTCTTGCAAAGTCCATTCCTTGTATTGTATTCCTCTTCAATTCAGCTCCATTTCCTAGACTGTTGATACCTTATTTAGATCCTAACTATATCTTTCAGAGGGTAAAGTGGCCTTTTATGTTTATTGGCCTATACAAGAAACAGTATTGTGTGCATCTTTTTCAGTTTCTATTTTATTTTAAATGAGGCGATCCTAATATTGAGGGAATTTCCCCACATTTAAAAAAATATAAAATAAGAGAGCAATGTGTGCAGGGCCAGAAATGGCAAGTATGGTGAGGGGGAGGAGAGAGAGAGAGGAAGAAAGAGAGACAGAAAGACAGAGGCAAAGAGATGGAGATTTAGAGACATAAATAATATCTATGTATATGCTATCTATATAGGGAGAGATTGCATGGATGGATACAGTTATAAATATGAGTATGTAGATACAAGCTGACATAGAAATGTAGTTTTAGATATAGATATAAATTGATATATGCTGTATTCAGTTGTTCAGTCATATTCAACTCTTTCTGACCTCTTTTTGAGAGTTTTTTAGTTTTTTGGCAGTGATGGAGTAGTTTGCTTTTTCCTTCTCCAACTCATTTTACAGATGAGGAAACTGAGGCAGAGTTAAGTGATTTACACAAGGTCAAATGGACAACTATTGGTACAATGGATAGAATTTTGGCCCTAGAATCAGGAGGATCTGAGTTCAAATCCAGGTTTGGACATTTACTCTGAATTGATATAGGCATAGCCATAGATCATCTATATTTAATAAGACCATAGAACTAAAACTGAAGAAAAATATTAAACACTATGGAAAGTAATCCTCTTATTTTTCAGATGAGTGAATTGAAGTTTAGGAATATTAACTGTTGTTTTCCCAAAACATAGATATGAAATTATAAATTGATATAGACCAATCTCTTTAATGAATATAGATGCAAAAATCTTAAATAGAATTCTAGCAAAAAGACTCCAGCAAGTGATCAGGAAGGTTATTCGCTATGATCAGGTAGGATTCATACCAGGAATGCAAGAATGGTTCAATGTTAGGAAAACCATCCACATAATTAACCATATTAACAAGCAAACTGATAAAAATCACATCTCAAGATGATGCATACTCTTAAGATTCTTAAGATCACAATCTTAAGAGATGCAGAAAAAGCCTTTGGCAAAATACAACACCCATTCCTATTGAAAACACTATAAAGTATAGGAATAGAAGGTCCTTTCCTAAAAATAATAAACACTATATATCTAAACCGATCAGCAAACATCATCTGCAATGGGGATGAACTAGAAGCCTTCCAAATAAGATCAGGAGTGAAACAAGGATGCCCATTATCACTTCTATTATTTAACATTGTACTAGAAACACTAGCTGTAGCAATTAGAGAAGAAAAATGAATTGAAAGTATTAAAATAGGCAAGGAGGAGACCAAGCTATCACTCTTTGGAGATGATATGATGGTCTACTTAAAAAGTCCTAGAGAAAGCAAAAAGCTATTCGAAATAATCAACAACTTTAGCACAGTTTCAGGATACAAAATAAACCCACCTAAGTCATCAGCATTTGTACATATCTCCAACCGATTTCAGCAGCAAGAATTAGGAAGAGAAATTCCATTTAAAATCACCCTAGACAACATAAAATACTTAGGAATCTATCTGCTGAGATAAACACAGGAACTATATGAACACAACTACAAAACACTCTCCACACAATTAAAACTAGATCTAAACATTTGGAAAGACATTGATTGCTCATGGATAGGACGAGCTAACATAATAAAAATGACAATCCTATCCAAGTTAATTTACTTATTTAGTGCCATATCCATTGAACTACCAAAAAACTTGTTTAGTGAAGTGGAAAAAAACATAACTAAGTTCATTTGGAAGAACAAAAGTTCAAGGATATCCAGGGAAATCATGCAAAAAATGTGAAGGAAGGATGACTTGCAGTTCCAGATCTCAAACTATACTATAAAGCAGTGGTCATCAAAACAATTTGGTACTGGATAAGAGCCAAAAAGGGGGATCAGTGGAATAGACTTGGGGGAAATGACTTCAGCAAGACAGTCTATGATAAGCCCAAAGGTCCCACCTTTTGGGACCAAAGTCCACTATTTGATAAAAGAAACTGTTGGGAAAATTGGAAGACAGTATGGGAGAGATTAGGTTTGGATCAACATCTCATACCCTACACCAAGATAAACTCAGAATGGGTGAATGACCTGAATATAAAGAAGGAAACTATAAGAAAATTATGTGAACACAGAATAGTATATATGTCAGACCTTTGGGAAAGGAAAGACTTTAAAACCAAGCAAGAGCTAGAAAAAATCACAAAATTTGAAATCAATAATTTTAATTACATCAAATTAAAAGGAATTTGTAAAAACAAAACTAATGCATCCAAAATTAGAAGGGAAGCAACAAATTGGGAAACAATCTTCATTACAATAACCTCTGATGAAGGTCTAATTACTCAAATTTATAAAGAACTAAATAAATGGTACAAAAAATAAAGCCATTCTCCAATTGATAAATGGGCAAGGGACATGAATAGGCAATTTTCAGTTAAAGAAATCAAAACTATTAAAAAGCACATGAAAAAGTGTTCTAAATCTTTTATAATCAGAGGAATGCAAATCAAAACCACTCTGAGGTATCACCTCACACATAGCAGATTCGCTAACATAACAGCAAAGGAAAGTAATGAATGCTGGAGGAGATGTGGCAAAGTTGAGACATTAATGCATTGCTGATGTACTTGTGAATTGATCCAACCATTCTGTAAGGCAATTAGGAACTATGCCGAAAGGGTGCTAAAAGACTGTCTGCCCTTTGATCCAGCCATAGTACTGCTGAGTTTTTACACAAAAGAGATAATAAGGAAAAAGACATGTACAAAAATATTCAAGCTACGCTCTTTGTGGTGGCAAAATATTGGAAAATGAAAGAATGCCCTTCAATTGGGGAATGGCTGAACACATTGTAGTATCTGTCGGTGATGGAATACTATTGTGCTCAATGGAATAATAAAGTGGATGAATTCCATGGGAACTGGGATGACCTCCAGGAAGTGATGCAGAACTAAAGGAGCAGAACCAAGAGAACATTGTACACAGAGACTGATACACTGTGGCACAATTGAATGTATTGGATTTCTCTATTAGTGGAAATGTAGCGATCCTGAACAACTTGGAGGAATCTACAAGAAAAACCACTATCCACATTCAGAGGAAAAACTGTGGGAGTAGAAACAGAGAAGAAAAACAATTGCTTGAATATGAGGGGAAATGGCTGGGAATGTAGACTCTAAATGAACATCCTAATGCAAACACCAACAACATGGAAATAGGTTCTGATCAAGGATACAAGTAATACCCAATGAAATTGCACATTGGCTGTGGGAAGGGAAGGGTGAGTGGAAGAGAGGGAGGAAATAATGTGATTATTGTAACCAAGGAATAATGTTCTAAATTGACTAAATAAATTAATTAAAATTTAAAAATTATAATTTGAGCCCAGCTCTTTCAACCCAAGAGGTAACCCTACCTCTGGTCATTGCTTCATGTAGAACGAAAATAAATGTAAATATAGGGGGCAGCTAGGTGGCTCAGTGTTTTGATAGCCAGGCCTAGAGACAGAATGTTCTGGATTCAAATCTGACCTCAGACACTTTTTAGCTTTGGAACCTTGACAAGTCACTTAAAATGCATTGCCTAGTCCTTGCCATTCTTTAACTCTGGAATAAATACAGTTTTGATTCTATAAGGTAGGATTAGGATATAACCTTGAATTTAAATTCTATTCTTCACTAAACTGGTGACCATTTGGGCTCTCATCAACCTATTTTAAACTACATCTTTTGCATTTGTAAAATGAAAACAAAACCAATTTATCAGCTATGTCTTGAAGTTCTTATTGGCTTAGCACTTCATAAATGCAATATTTGATCAACCATCATTACTTAAAAATGTTACATAAGTTTGAGATATTGATACCTATCTATCCATCCATCCATCCATCTATCTATCTATCTATCTATCTATCTATCTATCTATCTATCTATCTATCTATCCACCTCTCTGTTTATCTGTCTCTCTGTGTATGTATCTATTTATCTATCTAGCTATTATTTTATAGAGTTGTATCATTCACTAAAATCCTCATGTCTCATCAGGGGTGAAAAGTGATTCTTATTTCTTTTGCATTATGATATCAGACCCTACAAAAGACAGACTCTTAGTTCATATTCTCAGAGATATGGCTACATCTTTACTAGAGGTTTCTAGTTTTGCCCTAGAGAAGTTGAGGTAATTTTTTTTCTTTTAGAAAAAAAATACTGCTTTTCTGACTTGGAATCAATACTAGCTATTGGTTCCATGGCAGAAGAGTAGTAAGGGTTAGGCAATAGGGGATAAGTGACTTACCCAGGGTCATACAACTAGGAAATATCTGAGGCAAGATTTTAATCCAGAACTTACTGTCTCCAGGCCTTGGACATAACCATTTTTAATACCATTATCTGAAGCCACTCTTGCCAGTGATTAGCCACTCAATATTTTTAGTCAATTAATTTCACTTGGCTTTTACAAAGTACTGTTTACTGTAAAAATAATGCAAAAATAGAAGTTACAAAGCATCTCCCCCCCCAAAAAATGGAAAATCACTTTCATTATGTCACTCCAGTCTCTTAAAAATGGACTCATGCTTAAAGTATTTATTACAAGCCATGAATGTTAATAAATTCATGTCTGATGGACAGTCATTCTCTTTTTCAAAGAGCCTGGTTTCTTAGCTGATGGGGTAAATCTACAATTAGTCTGAACCTAAACTATCCCTCCAGGTTATACTGGCAGACCAAGCTTTACTGGCCTGAAACTCTGGAATGGATTTAGGCTGCTGGATCTCTTGCCATTCTAGAGAGAACTTTTGTCTTTGTGACCTTTCAAAGCTCAGAAGGAAATAATTGTCTCTAATAATCCTTCTGCTGAGTCAGGAAAGAGGATGTGTAAAAAGGCAAAGAGAAAAGGCCTGTATTCATGGGCCACAAGTTGATCCCTGGGGGAGAAGTGGCAAAGTCTCTCCTTATTGAGTGGCTGATAATATGACTTCCTCACATGAATGATATTAGCCTGGAAAAAGAAAATATCCCATCTCATTAACATCTTTTCTCAATATGTTCAGGTCTGGTTCAACATCCTACAGGAAGATGCCTTTTTCTTCATGCGATAAATTGAAAGGATAGTGTGCCTGTCTGTTTTAACATTGTGTCAGTAAAATATAATGCAAAGGTTGAGTGTGTCCAGTCTAGCATTATACTGCTGCTAAATTCAGAAAGGCACATCACCAGGGTGAGCCCTGAATGATGACTTTTTCAGCCCTGAAAAGGCTAAAGACTTATTTTCTAAGTCAAAGAGATTTTAGAATTTATCAGACAATTGAGGGGACATAGGTGCATACAAGAGAACACTAGGTGGCACAAGGGATAGATTGTTCGACCTGGAGTCAGGAAGTCTCTTTTTCGGAGTTAAATCCAGCCTCAGACACTTACTAGATGTGTGGCTTTGGACAGTCATTTAATTCTCTATGAGTTTCCTCATATATAAAATAAACTAGAGAATGAAATGATCACTCCCTCTAGCATCTTTACCAAGAAAATCCCAAATGAGGTAACAAAGAATGGGGCATGAGTGTAATGAATTCACAAGGGCAGGTGAGTAAATGAAGCCAGAATGTTTCAAGTAAAGAGTGATCTGTTATCCCTTTGTTCCAGGAATATTAGTTTGATGAAGGCAAGGAGGATGTTGGTATGGGGGCACAGGGTCTCCTATACACTCCAAGTCTCTAGAAGAATCCTACGCCAAAAATTATGTGAGGAATTTCCCAATCTTATGCCCTGTAGAGCTGCCTAAGAGAGTCTGCTTTTGATGCAACTGAAGGGACACGCTATATGATCAAAGGAGTTTCTGAGAGATATATCCTGTAAGAATTTAAATTTAGATTTTATGCTAAACATGAGAATTCTAAAGTAATATTGTGGTCTCCAATTTAAAAATATTATTTGTCAAAATGACTTTTGGCAGCTTTTATTTATAAAGACGTGGAAAGAGTGAAAGTGGAAAAATGTAGATAAAGAGATAGAAAGTACTACATAGCTACAAATAGCCTAAGTTTAACTCTAATGTCTCCAGAGCGCAAATGTGAATCCAAAAGCAAGTCTCCCAGAATCCAAAGTCCTAATTAGGAACCCGAAATTCAAAGTGTCAGGAGACACTGAAGAATCTGCCCAGAACCTTCAGTGCACACAATGATAAGACAAAGAATCCCACCAGGACTCACACTGAAGGGAGTGTCCCACAGAAGTGTCAATGAGCAGAAAAGGTCTCCTCACCAAAGAACTGAGGAAGGAATCACTCCACTCACCACCACAAGCCTATGCAAGATCCAGGGAAACAGTCTCCTCCTCCATTCCCGCTCAGCACAGAGAGCCCCACTGAATCCTTGACCTAGCCTTTTAAAGAAGTTTTTTCAACATCACTTCCTGTCACTCTACCATTTTACAGGAACCAACCGCTGTCTTTCAATTTGCCCAGCACTGCCCAGGGGGTAGACAGTGGCCTCTGGAGTTGTCACCCACTCTAGCAAGTGACTTGTGAACTCTCATACTTAGTGACTGGTAAGGTGTACTTAAGTTTTTGATTGATTAACTTAAAAGTTGCTAATTGATAGGAAAAAAAGTTTGATTCACTCTTCACAATCCCTTTTCTGCATTAGCTGCTTTTCCCCTAGCTTTCTGATAAGCATAGACATGTATCTTCTATTTGTATCTCAATATCTTCTCTGGGATATGCAACTCACCTTCCTTTATGATTAAGGATGCCTTTACTTCTGTCCCAGACCCCAACGCACAAATTTAGGGTCATCTAGTCCTCCTGGTTGTCCCTTTCCCAACTTCCCTTCCTGGTCATAGAGTCTAGTTTCCTTTAAGGTATAAAAATCCTAGACCCCTTCTCTTGAAGATGTCAGACTTTACCAGCAAACTACCTCTTGGCCATTTGACTCAATAAATTCCTCTATTTTTAAATATTCCTTGGAGCCTGGTCATTCTTTGAGAGGGTGCCCTCTGGAACCAGAAAATATTCAACTCTCCCACAACAATTTCATCAGTTTTTCTCTGTATATTGTCCAGCACCAGAGCCAATGAAGATGATGCAGTGAAATAATAAAGTTTAGAGTTCAATGATCACTAATCAGTGTATGTAGGAGGGAAAAGAACTTGGTAAAGGCCTCCCACTTTCATGAGTCACAGAGCTCAATTGTATGTCCTATGAGAGAAGGAAGATAGGTATTGTCCTAGAATCACCAGACCAAAGCAAGAGCATTAGCAAGAACGAAATGCAATTCCATTGCTGGAAAATCAATAATCACCTTTGAAAATCAATATTGGATCATCTGTTTTGTTCTTTCTTATAATAAAAGGTATCTAAGTGACTAAGGACTTGGAGAAATGAAGCCTTGAGGTTGAATCCTTCCTTAGATATCATCTCTGAAACTCAATATTCTTATCTATGTAATAGGGATAATAATACCTATTATCTCACAGGATTTCAGAGGAGTTCAATTGTAATAATATTGGGATTCCCCAAAGTCCTGGAACAGTTAAAGCTTAAAACTATCCTAAGAGATTGGGTATAACCTGCATTGATAAAGCTCTTGCAAATCTTAAAGTGCAACTTAGAACTGTAATTACTATCATTATGAAGAAAATTATTTTGACACTGGTTTTTACATAAGAATATAAGTTCATTGTTTATATCAGGATTATTGGTTAGGGCAGCATTTTAACCTATAAAGTGATCTATATCTCCGTAGTTGCCTCTCCTGACCAGAGATGCCCTCAGCTGTCTCAGGCAGTTTGATAAACAGATTTTTAGGAGCTCATCATTCAGGCCCTCTTGACCATCCCAAGATATCTTTAATTGGAGATAGCTAATTAAGAAGTGGCCCATCAAACTATCTCTCCATCTCTGTACCTACATCACCCAGAAAAGAAAAAAAAAAACCTTCTGCCTTTCAATTATTAAACAAATTCTCTTAAAAGGGAAGAGAATTCCTTGGGATTCCCAAGGACAAAGAAAAAGCAAACACTAGAGGAGTGGATGGTATCACTGACCCATATCCCAAACAGAGGACTACACAGTAATTTTCTCAAATATGTAGGAATCTATTAATACGGTATGGGAAAAAGAAGTTATCATATTATTTTTATTATTATTATTATTATTATTATTATTATTAGATTGTAAGGGAGAAAAAAGTCAAGTGGATATTGCAATATTGTAGCCAATTGATCAGGGCCAATAAGAACACAAATTCAGTGTCTGTTGCCCTTTGTTTCAAGAGATCCAAGGTCTGTTTACCTGCTGTAGACAAAATTTTTCAAGTTGAGGATTCATTTCTCTTCAATATACTCATAACCCCTCCAATACCTTTAATGAGATTTTATAGAGAGAGCCAAAGCAGGAAGGAATTGTATCCTTCCTGATGAGAAAACATCTGTCCAGGGTCCTGAATTATAGGGTTTTCTTTCTACCCCAGATTCAGTAATTGGGCTTTATGGATTCAATTTGTTATTTACACAGGAATTTTACTCTGATATTTTCATCACTTGTTAGTTCAGGGCCATGTTTCTGCTATAATTTTATGCATTTTGGGTTTGTCAAATTACTTTCCTCAGCTGGCCTAGCTCCACTAGCTTTTAATGCAGATATGCTGTGTTTTTATGGCTGGATTTGTAGGCACATTTCTAAGTTTATTGGCACATCTCAAAATTCTGGACAGGATTAATCACCCTCTTTCCACCCAACTTTATAGCCTCTAGCAATAACAACAGCCTAAGTGATGCCTCTACTCCCAACTTAGTCTATCTTTATTCAAAGCCAGGTTTCCTCCCTACTTGCCAGCTCCTGAGAAAAACCACTGGAGCTAGAGGGTACAGAATCCTGCTGAGCAACTTTACAATGGCCCATTCTTCCCTTGGAAACTGCACAGGGACAATCAGAATTTTACTGCTTGTGGCCAAAGGCTATTGGGAGGCAGGTTTCAAGTTCTCTTTAAAGTAAATTACAAAAACTCCAAGCAGAACCAAATGAGATAGTATCTCAGAGCATGGGTGGCCAAGGTGCTCAAGTTTTCCCTAAAGGAGATTATCCCATCATCCCATTATTGCATCTCTTAGTGTCTAGAATGAATTTTAGCCTGTCCTTATTTAAGTGTTGTGTGAAATGGAGAGAGCTAGGTACATACTCTTAAAGGTCAAAGAGGATGACAAAGGACTTTCTCTCTCTCTCTCCATATATATTTACATATGTACCTGTTGGGTATTTGTAGATCATTATGTAATATTACCTAAATATTTAATAAATACACATACTTTGAGATCATTACATATTACATAATCAAACATATATGTATACATACATATCTGTGTAAATATATGCCTCTATAAAAACAATATTACATGTTAAATATGTTTGTATGTCTATGATTTCATCAGCCTTGGGGATTTCCAGTATAGAAACTCTATTTACTGATATAGATCAACAGCTCATGAATAACATAGCTTACAGAATTAGAATGTTGTCTGGGGAGCAATGAGAACTTAATTGACTTGTTCATAACATACAACGCTGTGTCTTAGAATCAGGACTTAACACTAAAGTTTTCCCTGTAGCCTCTGCTCTGATATACACCATGCACTACTAACAGCGAATTCCTGATCTAGTTCCACTTACACACAACAGAGTGGACAGCAATGTAAAAATTCCTTTAACTCATCAGTTCCAAAGATAGCATTTCTGGCCTTAGGAGAGATTTATGATATCCATTTCTTTTTTTTTTTTTTTAATATATTTTATTTGATCATTTCCAAGCATTATTCGTTAAAGACATAGATCATTTTCTTTTCCTCCCCCCCCCCACCCCCCATAGCCGACGCGTAAGTCCACTGGGCATTAGATGTTTTCTTGATTTGAACCCATTGCTTTGTTGATAGTATTTGCATTAGAGTGTTCATTTAAAGTCTATCCTCTGTCATGTCCCCTCAACCTCTGTATTCAGGCAGTTGCTTTTTCTCGGTGTTTCCACTCCCATAGTTTATCCTTTGCTTATGAATGGTGTTTTTTTTTTTCTCCTGGATCCCTGAAAGTTGTTCAGGGACATTACACCGCCCCTAATGGAGAAGTCCATTACGTTCGATTATACCACAGTGTATTAGTCTCTGTGTACAATGTTCTCCTGGTTCTGCTCCTCTCGCTCTGCATCACTTCCTGGAGGTTGTTCCAGTCTCCATGGAACTTCTCCACTTTATTATTCCTTTGAGCACAATAGTATTCCATCACCAACATATACCACAGTTTGTTCAGCCATTCCCCAATTGATGGGCATCCCCTCGTTTTCCAGTTTTGGGCCACCACAAAGAGCGCAGCTATGAATATTTTTGTACAAGTCTTTGTGTCCATTATCTCTTTGGGATACAGACCCAGCAGTGCTATGGCTGGGTCAAAGGGTAGATATTCTTTTGTCGCCCTTTGGGCATAGTTCCAAATTGCCCTCCAGAATGGTTGGATCAGTTCACAGCTCCACCAGCAATGAATTAATGTCCCTACTTTGCCACATCCCCTCCAGCATTCATTACTTTCCTTTGCTGTTATGTTAGCCAATCTGCTAGGTGTGAGGTGATACCTCAGAGTTGTTTTGATTTGCATCTCTCTGATTATAAGAGATGTGGAACACTTCTTCATGTGCTTGTTAATAGTTTTGATTTCTTTATCTGAGAACTGCCTATCCATTTCCCTTGCCCATTTATCAATTGGAGAATGGCTTGATTTTTTGTACAATTGATTTAGCTCATTATAAATATGAGTAATTAAACCTTTGTCAGAGGTTTCTATGAAGATTTTTTCCCAATTTGTTGTTTCCCTTCTGATTTTAGTTATATTGGTTTTGTTTGTACAAAAGCTTTTTAGTTTGATGTAGTCAAAATTATTTATTTTACATTTTGTGATTCTTTCTATATCTTGCTTGGTTTTAAAGCCTTTCCCCTCCCAAAGGTCTGACATGTATACTATTCTGTGTTTACCCAATTTACTTATGGTTTCCTTCTTTATGTTTAAGTCACTCACCCATTTTGAATTTATCTTGGTGTAGGGTGTGAGGTGTTGATCTATTCCTAGTCTCTCCCACACTGTCTTCCAATTTTCCCAGCAGTTTTTATCGAATAGTGGATTTTTGTCCCAAAAGCTGGGATCTTTGGGTTTATCGTATACTGTCTTGCTGAGGTCGTTTTCCCCCAGTCTATTCCACTGATCTTCCTTTCTGTTTCTTAGCCAGTACCAAATTGTTTTGATGACTGCTGCTTTGTAATATAGTTTGAGGTCTGGGACTGCAAGGCCCCCATCATATGTGTTTTTTTTCATTATTTCCCTGGATATCCTTGATCTTTTGTTCTTCCAAATGAACTTTGTTATGGTTTTTTCTAAATCAGTGAAGAAGTATTTTGGTAGTTCAATGGGTATGGCACTAAATAGATAAATAAGTTTGGGTAGGATGGTCATTTTTATTATATTGGCTCGTCCTATCCATGAGCAGTTAATGTTTTTCCAATTGTTCAAGTCTAGTTTTAGTTGTGTGGCGAGTATTTTGTAGTTGTGTTCATATAGTTCCTGTGTTTGTCTTGGGAGATAGATTCCTAGGTATTTTATTTTGTCTAAGGTGATTTTGAATGGGATTTCTCTTTCTAGTTCTTGCTGCTGAGCTGTGTTGGAGATATATAGAAAAGCTGATGATTTATGTGGGTTTATTTTGTATCCTGCAACTTTGCTAAAGTTGTTGATTATTTCAATTAGCTTTTTGGTTGAATCTCTAGGATTCTTTAAGTAGACCATCATGTCATCCGCAAAGAGTGATAACTTGGTCTCCTCCTTGCCTATTCTGATGCCTTCAATTTCTTTATCTTCTCTAATTGCTACTGCTAGTGTTTCTAGTACAATGTCAAATAGTAGAGGTGATAATGGGCATCCTTGTTTCACTCCTGATCTTATTGGGAATGCATCTAGTTTATCCCCATTGCAGATGATATTAGCTGTTGGTTTTAGATATATACTGTTTATTATTTTTAGGAATGACCCTTCTATTCCTATGCTTTCTAGTGTTTTTAATAGGAATGGGTGTTGTATTTTATCAAAGGCTTTTTCTGCATCTATTGAGATAATCATGTGGTTCTTGCTAGTTTGCTTGTTGATGTGGTCAATTATGTGGATGGTTTTCCTAATGTTGAACCAGCCCTGCATCCCTGGTATGAATCCTACTTGATCATGGTGAATGATCCTTCTGATCACTTGCTGGAGTCTTTTTGCTAGTATCCTATTTAAAATTTTTGCATCTATATTCATTAGGGAGATTGGTCTATAGTTTTCTTTCTCTGTTTTTGACCTGCCTGGTTTTGGAATCAGTACCATGTTTGTGTCGTAAAAGGAGTTTGGTAGAACTCCCTCTTTGCTTATTATGTCAAATAGTTTGTATAGTATTGGGGTTAATTGTTCTCTGAATGTTTGATAGAATTCACAGGTGAATCCATCAGGCCCTGGGGATTTTTTCTTAGGAAGTTCTTTGATGGCTTGATGGATTTCAATTTTTGATATGGGATTATTTAAGAATTCTATTTCCTCTTCTGTTAGTCTAGGCAGTTTGTATTTTTGTATATATTCATCCATTTCTCCTAAATTGGTGTATTTATTGCCATATAATTGGGCAAAGTAATTTCTAATGATTGCCTTAATTTCCTCCTCATTGGAGTTGCTGTCCCCCTTTTCATCTTTAATGCTGTGAATTTGCTTTTCTTCCTTCCTTTTTTTAATTAGATTGACCAGTACTTTGTCTATTTTGTTTGTTTTTTCAAAGTACCAGCTTCTTGTCTTATTTATTAAATCAATAGTTCTATCACTTTCGATTTTATTAATTTCTCCCTTAATTTTTAGGATTTCTAATTTGGTTTTCTGCTGGGGGTTTTTAATTTGATCGCTTTCGAGTTTTTTCAATTGCATTTCCAATTGATTGATCTCTGCTCTCCCTTGTTTGTTAATATGAGCTTTCAGGGATATGAATTTGCCTCTGATTACCGCTTTGGCTGCATCCCAAAAGGTTTGAAAGGATGTTTCGCCATTGTCATTTTCCTTGATGAAATTATTAATTGTTTCTATGATTTCTTCTTTAGCTAAACGGTTTTGGAGTATCATATTGTTTAATTTCCAATTGGTTTTAGATTTGGTTTTCCATGTACCATTACTAATCATTATTTTTATTGCCTTGTGATCTGAGAAGGCTGCATTCCTTATTTCTGCTTTTTTGCATTTGTGTGCTATGTTTCTGTGACCTAATGTATGGTCAATTTTTGTGAATGTGCCATGTGGTGCTGAGAAGAAGGTGTATTCCTTTTTATCCCTATTTATTTTTCTCCATATGTCTATTAATTCTAATTTTTCTAAGATTTCATTCACTTCTTTTACCTCTTTCTTATTTATTTTTTGATTTGATTTATCTAAATTTGATAATGGTTGGTTTAAGTCTCCCACTAGTATGGTTTTATTGTCTATTTCTTCCTTCAATTCTCCTAGTTTCTCCATTAGAAATTTGGGTGCTATATTATTTGGTGCATACATGTTGATTAATGATATTTCCTCATTGTCTAGAGTCCCTTTTAACAAAATATAATTACCTTCCCTATCCCTTTTGATCAGGTCTATTTTTGCATTGGCTTTATCAGATATCATGATTACCACTCCTGCCTTCTTTCTATCAGTTGAGGCCCAGAAGGTCTTACTCCATCCTTTAATTCTGACCTTGTGGGTGTCAACCCGCCTCATGTGTGTTTCTTGAAGACAACATATGGTAGGGTTTTGGATTCTAATCCATTCAGCTATTCGTCTACGTTTTATGGGTGAGTTCATCCCATTCACGTTCAAAGTTATGATTGTCATTTGTGGACTCCCTGGCATTTTGATTGCCTTCCCTAATTCTAACCTTTTCTTCTTCAGCTCTACCTTTTAGTCCAGTGATTTACTTTGAATCAGTCCCCCTTGTCCCCTCCCTTGATGTTTCCCTTTTTAGTCCCTCCCTTTTTGTTCCCTCCCCCTCCCCCCTCTCTTTCCCTCCCTTTTTGTTCTCCCTCTCCCCCTCCCCCCCTTGGTTTTCCCTTCTCCTTACCCTTGTTGGGTAAGATAGAATTCAAGATCCCAATGGATCTGGATGTTTTTCCCTCTCAGAGTTGATTTCCCTGAGATTGAGGTTTAAGTAACCCCCCCCCCTCTCTTCCTCTCCTTCTTATAGGAGTTTTCTTCCCCTCCCCTTCCCCTGTGAATCTTTGTGTGAGAACCATTATTCTATTTGGTCTTTCTTTACCCCCTATTTATACATTACATTTTCCCCACATATTAGTATACATAGGTTGATATAAATGTAGTCCTTATAGAAGAGAGTTTGAGTAAAAGAAGATAACATTTTTCCCCTTTCCTTAATATTTACCTTTTCAGGTATTCCTTGCTCTTTGATTTTCGGTATCAAACTTTCCACAGAGCTCTGGTCTTTTCTTTGCAAAAAGTTGGAAGTCTTCTATTTTGTTGAATGCCCATACTCTCCCTTGGAAGTATATAGTCAGTTTTGCTGGGTAGCTGATTCTTGGTTGGAGACCCAGCTCTCTTGCCTTTCTGAAGATCATGTTCCATGCCTTACGATCATTCAGCGTAGAACTTGCAAGGTCTTGTGTGATCCTGATTGGCATTCCTTTATATCTAAATTGTCTTTTTCTGGCTTCCTGTAGGATTTTTTCTTTTGTTTGATAGCTTTGGAATTTGGCAATTACATTCCTGGGAGTTGTCTTTTGGGGGTTTAGTGTAGAAGGTGTTCTGTGAGCTCTGTCAGTGGCTGTATTGCCCCCTTGTTCTAGAATCTCTGGGCAATTTTCTTTGATTATATCTTGTATCACCATGTCCAGTTTGGTGTTTATTTCTGGCTTTTCTGGGAGTCCAATTATTCTTAAATTTTCTCTTCTCCCCCTGTTTTCCAGATCTATCACCTTGTCGGTGAGATATTTTATGTTCTCTTCTAATTTCTTGGTGTTTTGGCTTTGCTTTATTAGTTCTTGCTTTAAAGCCTGGTTTTCTTTTACAGTTTGGTCAAACTGGTTTTGTAGATGCGTGAATTTCTTTTGCATCATTTCCCACTTTTCCTCCCAGAGGGCTTCCATCTTTTTGGTCCTTTCTGATTCAAATTCTTCATGGGTTTGTGGAGAGTTTCTATTTCCTTTGGAAGATTTTGGAGAATTTTCTTGTATATCTTCTTCTATCTGCTCTGTATTTTGTATTTTGGCTCCATAGAATGTGTCCAGAGTCGCCCCTTTCTTCTTATTTTTCTTGGTATTTTGGGGCCTCTGTGCTTCTGTGGAATTTGTCATCTCTGAACGTGGAGGATTGGCTTTTCTTGTCTTTGTCTGGTGATCAGTGGCTTTAGTCCTGGGCAGATGTTGGTTCTATGAGCGTTCCCTGGGTTAAACTGAATATGCCTCACTGGAACTGGAATGGAAGGGTCGGACCACGAGGCCACACTCTCCCCCTGGCTCGATTTCCGGAAGTTGCCTTCAGAGTCCCTGGCCGTGAGGCTGTTTCGTCGGCCTGCGGGGGGATGGGCTGCCGCTTCCCCAAGCTCCGAGAGCACAGACTTTCACTGAGACTTGGATAGCAGGATCCAGCCCGTGAGGCTGTCTTGCCCGCCCTGAGGGTTGCTGTTGTTTTGACCAGCTCTCTGCAGCGGAGGCCCCAGGCAGTAACTTTCACCCGGACCGACCAGCTCTCTGCAGCGGAAGCCCCAGGCAGTAACTTTCACCCGGACTGGGACTTGGGTAGAAGACCCTGAGGGTTGTTGTTCCTCAGACCCTGCTCTCTGAGCCCGGCGCGGCTGCCGCTTCCGGGAGCCTTGGACTCTGCGCTCCTACCCCTGAGGTCCGAGGGATCTCGGGTTCTGGCTTTTAAGGGGAGCCGTACCTTTTGAACCGGGTCCAGGTCCAGGAGGAGGGTTCCCAGGGTCTGTGCTGTTGATCGTTTTGAATTTCGGCGCCTTAAGAGCTTCTAGTTTGAGATCGGTCGGGAAGGGTTTTCCGGAGATCTGAACTTCAGCTTTCTCTAAGCCGCCATCTTAACCGGAAGTATGATATCCATTTCTGATGATGATAAAGACGCTGCATCAAAGTGTCAGGCCAGGAGATTTGGTCTGGATGAGGAAATTTCAGAACAGCCTTTGTTCATTTTTAAATGGTCTTGTGTTATGCTAAAATGGTTATGCCCCAGTTCAAAGGCAATCACTATATATTGTCTTCTCTCTACTCATAAAATCACCAACCTAGTGAAATCCCTCACCATCTCTCTCCTTCTCGCTGGCCTTCCTGCTTCAGGTCTCTCTTGACTCCTGTCAATGCTATATTCTCTTGTCAAAGTGACCTTCCCAAAAACACAGTTCTGATCATATTGAACACCCCTTGTTATCCAGTAAAAGATTCCCCATTATTTTCCAGCTGATTAAATTAAGCATCTTAAGCTCTTCCCAATTTGGCCTCTTCCTATCTTCTGAGTATTCCAACACTACAGTTCACAATTGCTTGATGAAGGCTCTTGGATGGTCATGGCCATCACACAACACTCCATCTCCTCATCAGTGTACTGTGACTTGCTGTCTTCAAAGACTTAACTGCTCTGCTCTCTCACCTCTGACTCCTGGCTTGTCTGGCTCATATCCCACATTCTGTCTGATGTCTTAACCTATGCCCCAGCTGCTTCATTTTTTTCCCTCTGTGGATCAGTCAATAAATATTCTGGAAGTATCCTCTCCATGCCAGACACTAAGCTAAGCTCTGGAGATACAAAAACAAAAAAGATAGTCCCTGACTCCAGAAAGTTCTAATTCAATGTGGGAAGACAATATACAAAAGGATATTACAAATGGGTCAGAGAAAGAAGATTCAGGCCCTTTCCTCAAATAGAGGGTCCAAAGTTCATCACTGATGTCCAGAGGGACATAGGAAATTGAAGAGAAATCCCTCAGAGATTTCCTCCCACCAGGCATTATCTGCCTTGTATGTTTTCATTTATTTCCCTGTTGTATTCCTCAGTAGTAGTAGTCTCTCAGTGTCTAAGAATGACAATTGTCTTTGTGCATTATCATCTATTGATGTACCCTCATGTGGCTTTGGAGTCCAAAGGCTGAGGCACACAGTTTGTGGCACATGGGGCCTGGGACGCCAGTTGTGACGGGAGGTGCGGGTGTGGCCTGGTGTCGGCGTTCACGTGCAGAGGCAAGATGTCAACGTCGCTCATCTTCAAAGGTGGCGATGGCATGGTTAATGTGGGTTCGCCAGCTGCTTCTGTCAGAGGCAGCAAGTTCTAGTTGCTTTGGTGTAATACCAGCCCACTTCAACTTTGACTTTAGCTGATCCTTGAATCTTTTCTTTGGCCGACATTGTTTCCTGAGTCCAGCTGACAGTTCACCATAGAATACCTGTCTTGGTGTTCGCTGTGGGTCCATGTGGATGACGTGTCCAGACCATCGTAGCTGGGTTTGGAGGACTTCGATGCTGGTGGAGTTGGCTCTGTCGAGGACTTCCTGGTTGGTGATTCGGTCTTGCCATCGGATCCTCATGATTGACCGGAGAGAGCATTGGTGGAATTGCTCCAGCTGCTTCATGTGCTTCCGGTACAGTGTCCATGTCTCACACCGTACAAGAGCGAGCTGAGGACCACTGCATTGTACACTTTGAGCTTCGTCGCAGTGCTTAAACCTCTGTATCGGAGGACTTTGGAAAGAAGCCGCCCGAGTGCCTGGCTGGCCTTTTGGATCCTGGCATTGATCTCATGATCTAGGGACCCGTCGTTGGCAATGGTGCTGCCCAGGTACTTGAAAGTGTTGATGTTAAAAAGCTGCGTGCCGTCGATTGTAATGCACGGCTGGTTCGTTGGCCTCCCTGGTGCAGGTTGGAATAGCACCTCTGTTTTGCTGAGGCTGAAAGTCAGGCCAAACAGTTTTGTTGTGGTGGAGAACCTGTGCACAATGGTTTGGAGATGATTTTCTTGGTGGGCCATGAGAGCACCGTCATCTGCGAAGAGAGCTTCCAGGATGAGTCTCTCTGTTGTCTTTGTTTTTGCAGTCAGGCAGCGAAGGTCAAATAGTGAGCCATACAGTTAGTATTTGATGTAGACGCCCAGGTCTAGATCCATCACAGCATGTCGTAATACTTGAGTGAAGTATAGGTTGAATAGTATCGGAGCGAGAACACAGCCTTGTTTCACGCCATTGGAGATGTTGAAGCGATCGAAAGTCTCTCTACCAGATAGGACTTCCCCTGTCATGTCAACATGAAAGAGTTGGAGCAGTTTGACGAATTTTGCTGGGCAACCGAGCTTGCTGAGGATTGTAAACCTCAAAATTTCTTAGACTTATAAATGTTGGAAATTTCACCATTGGGAAATTTCATACTTGAAAAATTTCCTATTGATAGTGGGTCTTGACTATTGGAATGTGAACCCCATTGGCATGGGAGGTTCCTCCTCCTCCCTTCTTAAGATTACTTTAGGACAGAAACCTTTTGCTGAACAATGGAAAGGACTTTGACTTATGCTTAAGCATAGAACAGGAATTTCTTTGAGTCATGATTGATTTTAGAATTGATACAATGGAGATACTTGGAATCAATCTCCACCCTATTCAGTCCTAACAGGATTGAGTAAGGGCTGCAGCCTAGATCAAAATTTAATTATTCCAATCTCTACCCTACTCAGGTTAACAGGATTTAGAATGGGCTGTAGCAAAGGATCAAAGATTTAATTATTTGAAAATATGACCTTCAACAGACATGTGCAAAGCCAGAAGACCTCTGGGCAGTCCTGGGTTAAGCTAGAGCCTCCATTGGCACAGGGATATTGATGGACAGGTGATTGGTAGATGTGAGGACTGAGGGGAGGGAACTTGGATGGTTTCCTTAAGGATAGGGGGGTCTGAAGACTCGGAGGTGGTGGAGGAGTTTGTCTGAGTGGTGGGAGTGTGCTCTGGGAAGCTTGCTCTGAAGGAAGCTGAAGGTGGGGGCCTCTGAGACTGTTTCTCCATTTTGGTCACGTGAGTAATAGGGACTGATCTCTTTTCTTTGCCCCAGCTATCTAAGGGCTTGGGCCTTTTGGCCCAGCCTAAACAGAAGGGGTATTTAAGCCCTATTCCCTTCTCTCCCTTTTTCTCTCTCTCTATCTCTAATTCCTTTCTTCCTCCTATTGTAATTAAACTCCATAAAAGATTGACTGCTGATTTGAGTTTTCATTTAGGAATTACATAGCTGAATTCCTTGGCGACCTTAAATTAATATATATCAGTCTTTTAAAGTGATTTCCTTGTCACAGGATCACCCACAATGTGTCCCTGTTCACTGTGTCGAACGCCTTTGTCAGGTCTATGAAAACAATGTAGAGACTCAGGTTCTGCTCAAGGCATTTTTCCTGTATTTGCCTCACCATGAAGACCATGTCGATGGTGCTGCGATCTGGTCAGAAGCCACATTGTGATTCAGGCGGGTTCTGCTCTGAGACAGATGACAGGAGTCTGTTGAGTATAACACGGGCGAGGATCTTTCCAGCAGTGGAGAGTAGTGAGATGCCTTTGTAGTTGTCACAGGCTTCTCGTGAGCCTTTGTTCTTGTATAGGGCTACAATGGAGGCATCTCTGAGTTCTGGGGGCATGTCTTCCTCTTCCCATATGCTGGTCAGCATTATGTGGAATGCCTGGAGCGCCTTTCCCTTTAGGGCCTTGTACACCTCGGTTGGGATCCCGTCTTTACCGGGTGCCTTGCCTGCACTCTTTTGTTTGATGGCTTTTTGGACTTCCTCTATTGAAGGAGGGACATCAAGTTGTTCAATGGTGCGGTTTTGGAGGATCTGGTCAAGGGTGCTTTGGTCGACTGAAGAGGGTCCATTGAGAAGCTGACTGAAGTGTTCTTTCCACCTGCTGCTGATGCCTTTTTTATCTTGTATTCCTCAGTAGAGAAGCAGAAAATCAAAACACAATTGTTTATTAAGCATTTATATGCATGAGACAATGCCTATTGTCTCTCCATTAGAATGTAGGCTCCTTGTCTGTTTAAATGTGTATAGAGTAAATAGAGAATGCAAATGAGTTTTGTAGTAGTTGAACACAAGGGAATTTGAGAGGGAGAGCACTAACAATTGGAGGCTCAAAAATGGCTTCATGCTTTCTATCCATGACAATGTCTAAGATGCCCTGGCAAATAGTAAGCACTAGATAAATGTCTGTTGATTGTGATTGATTGACTGAAAGTTTTGTAATGAAATGTCTAGATCCAGATTTTGGCACTTTCCTCAAAAACCATTTATGGTGGTGGAAGAGAATGAAAATCAATCAATTAGACACCTACTCCTTTGAAAGCACCAAGTGCTGAGATATAAAAGAAGCAAAAGACAGTCTCTGCCCTCAAGGAGTTCATAACTGGGTGAGAGACAACATGAAAACAAATATATACAAAGCAAGCTATATGTAGGAGAAATGAAAAAATAAAAATAGGAGAGGAAGACACTGGAATCAAGGGAGCTGTGAAAAGCTTCCTACTTAAGATAAGAATTTAGTTGGAACTTAAAGGAAACCAGTGATCTCAAAAGCCAGAGCACAGAAGGGAGAACACTCTAGGCATGGAGAAGAGCCAGAGAAAATCTCCAGACCTGAAAGATGAAGTGCCCTATTCATGGAAAAGGTATTGGCACTGCATGGAAGAGTATCTGATGAGAAGTAACATGCAAGAAGACTGGACAAATAGGAAGGCTGACTTATGAAGGGCTTTGAAGAGCAAGCAAAGAATTATGTATTTGATCCTTGACCAGGAGTTACTGAAGTTCATTGTGTGTGTGTGTATGTGTGTGTGCATGTACACGTGTGCAAAATGATCAGACTTGAGCTTTAGAGAAATCACTTTAGAGGTTTTTTGGAAGATGAATTGGAGTGGGAGAGACCTGAGGCAGGAAAACCTATTATAACCCAGCAGGCTACTGTCATAGTCAAGGTATGTGATAATCTGCACTTGAATGGTCATAGAGACAGAGGAACAAGGGGGATGTATTTGAGAGATGTTGCAAAATAGAACTGAAGGCTCCTGATAACACATTGGAAAGGAGAGAGAGAAGAAGGGAATTCAGAATGATTCCTAGGTCGTGAGCTCAAGAAACTGGAAAGATGGAAGTTCCATCTATACTAATAGGGAAAGGAGGGTCAGAGAGTTTAGAGGGAAGCTTTGCTTTGAACATGTTGAATTTAAGATGCTTTTGGACATCCATTTAGAAGTATGTGAAAAGCATTTAGGTAGCAGAGTAGATAGAGTGCCAAGCCTGGAGTCAGGAAAACTCAACTTCCTGAGTTCAAATCTGGTCTCAGACTCTTACTACTGACTCTGAATTTTAGATTTACTCCACCCTGCTTAGTCTTTAGAATTTTAGCAACCAGGAATGTAGACACCCCACTTAAGGATTAACTGTAGGGGAGGAAGGTCTATGATCTTCGTGTGCTGGCAAGTGACAAATCAGAAACAACTGACTGACCCCCTGGACTGTTCAAAGCCAAGTTTAAGCCACCATTGGTAAATGTGAGACACAGGAAGGGATGTAAAGAACTGCCTTTATATTTCACATCATTTCCTGTGAGAGGGACTTTGGATTTTGGCAGTGGAACTTGGCTTGGAGGGCTGGAACACGGAACCTCAGACTGCTTTCTTTAGACAACCACATGGTAAATGTTAAGGCTGACTCCCCTTTTCCTAGGCACTTTCTGGAGACACTAGCCTCCAAGGAGACACCTCATCTTAGAGGAGGCCTTGTGGCTGGAAGCTGAGCTAGATATAGTCTTCTGGGAAGCCCTGTTGGCTCAGGCCTCTGAACTCCCCCTGGCTCAGACCTGGCTGAGCAGACCTTCCCTTTCTCTCTCTCCCTCTCCCTCTCTCTCTCCTCTCTCTCTCTCTCTCTCTCTCTCTCTCTCTCTCTCTCTCTCTCTCTCTCTCTCTCTCTCTCTCTCTCTCTCTCTCTCTCTCTCTCTCTCTCTCTCTCTCTCTCTCTCTCTCTTTCCTAATTTCTTCCTTCTATTATAAATAAATCACCATAAAATTCCATTCTGACTTGAGTATTTCATTGGGATTTAGAATTTAAATCCCTGGCGACCACTAAAATTATATTCCGTTTCAACCCTAAAATTTACCTTTAACACTAGTGACATGGGCATTGTACCCCCAGAAACTCAGGCAAACTATTATCAAGAAAATTCCTTTGCTCCCTTACATCCTCGTTACTCCTAGCCCAAAACATCTAATGACCCCTATATGACCCTGACATGACTGTCCTCCTTTGATCCTCCTTTAGATTTAAGATGGACAGAGAGATGCACCTCCAGGCTACACCTCGATCCTCTCAGGCTACATCTCAGACATCTGTCTGTCCCCTAAAACCAAGGAATCTTTTATGAGGGTCATTCCCTATGTCTCCAGGCAGAACCCAGTCAGATAACCCACCCCCCCCCATCAAATGCCTGAGTGGCTACCACTCTAGAGTCATGTCAACACTATGACACAGCATTTATTCTGAGTATATACATAATAGACATCAAAGAAGGATTCTTCACAAGAATTTCATCCTATTCGCTGTCATTATATAAGAGGAGAATCACTCAAAGGAGATAGAGAAAGAGAAGCAAATTAAGTAGAAGAAGAAATAGAAGAGAGGGGTGTCCTCAAAACCTAGAGAATAGAGAATACCAAGGAAGAGAGTAATCAACAATATTGGAGGCTGCAACTAAGATATCATCAGAATTTTGGAGAGTTTCAGTGGAATGAGAAAATCAGAAACCAGATTATAATGGGTTAAGAAGAGTGTGGGAGAGGAGTAGTTAGATGGTTCAGTGGATAGAGTCAGGCCCAGACATTGGAAGTCTTAGGTTCAAATGTGGAATCAGGTCCTTCCTAGCTGTGTGACAATAATCAAATTGTTTAACCCCATTGCCTGGTGTTACCATTCATCTGTTTTGGAAATTATAGTTGATATTAATTATAAGACAGAAAATAAGAGTTTAAAGATTTTTTAAAAAGCAAGTGGGAAGAGAGAAAATGGAGGCACCTGTTGTACTAACCTTTTTGAGTTTAGCTATAACAATTTTTATTCATAAATCCTTTTCATTCTGTAGCTGGATATTCACACTTGTTTCTCATATGAAACTTTCAATTTCTTGAGCTATTTGGCTATGACCAGATAGGCATGAGCTCTGGCTTGAAGGAATGCACCCTCTGCCAAGTTAGAGCTGCCAGAGCCCTAAGGTCAAATGTCAGTTTCTTCTTAGGAAACATCTTTGTAAGACTTCCAGCTGATACATGCCAGTAAACATTTGGATTTGCCATTTACACTCTAGGATTATGATTGGCTGAACAAGCTAGAAGAGGCTCATTTGAGAAGCACATACCTTTCAAATAACTCTATAAATGGGACTTCGGTTGAGCATAATTCCAGCTCCACCCAGTTCAGAAGAGGTTAGAAGTTTGTCCGCTGCTGTTTAATGACAGAAATCTTTCTGGGTTTATAAATGGGCCACCTTCAAAGAGACATGATTTCAGTCGGTGCCATCTCCAGTGTTTATGACTATGACATTCTCACTTTCAAATGTCAGCTCTAGAAAATACCTAGTTTAGGAAAATGAAGACCGATATCTAAAAATCATTAGTACTAAATCCTGGATCAATCATTTATTTATAGACTACCAACATGTGCCAACATTTATCTCCATTCCCATCCCAAAAATCAGGGTTATAGTGTTTTTTAAACCCTTTTCTTCTATCTTAGAATTAATTCTGTGTAGTGGTTCCAAGGCAGACAAATGATACTGGCTAGTCAAAGAAGATGTGACTTGTCAGGATCACATAGCTAGGATGTGTCTGAGATTTAGATTTGAATCCAGGACCTTCTCTTTCTAGATCTGGCTCTCAATCCATTAAGCCACCTAGCTGCCCATCAGGGTTAGACTTATGATTAATAATTAGGTTTTTGAACTGCTTAAGGGTAGGACTGATACAGTATTTTATCTCCAGGAATTAGCAATGACTCATACAGAGAAAATACTTTAAATGCTTGTTGAAATGAATCTGAATGCATTGATATTTTAATGTTCTTTATAGGAGTTATAAAGTTGGTTCAGCCTTTCTTTGAGATATTGTTACTAATAATAATGTCTGTTTTAATATAATAATTATTTTTCAGACATGAGATTTATCCTCCCCCATGCATGCACATTCCTAGTAAGCCTTATGAATGAGTTGGGTAGTGGGGAAAAGAGAGAAAGAAGGAGAGAGAGAGAGAGAGAGAGAGAGAGAGAGAGAGAGAGAGAGAGAGAGACAGACAGACAGACAGACAGACAGACAGACAGACAGACAGACAGACAGACAGACAGACAGAGGGAGAGAGAGAGAGAGAGAGAGAGAGAGAGAGAGAGAGAGAGAGAGAGAGAGAGAGAGAGAGAGAAGGAGGGAGGGAGGGAGGGAGAGAGGCAGAGACAGAGAGAGACAGATTGAGAGAGAGAGAGAGAGAGAGAGAGAGAGAGAGAGAGAGAGAGAGAGAGAGAGAGAGAGAGAGAGAGGAGAGAGAGAGGGAGAGAGAATTGACAACAATCATATCTGATAGAATATATATCATGTCATATCCATGATCCTACCTTTCTCTCTCTTAAAAAAGTATTATTTTTTTCTTTCTCTTGAGAAATTGTGAGTTGAAGGCAGTAGGTTATCAACATGGAGAAATAAAGGAAATTTGTGAGAGACAATTAAGAGAAGAGAAACTACTGTGCCTTTAATTATATCACATTCATGGTTGAATAAAATCAAGAGCAAGTCACCCCCTCATTTCAACCTTTTTGTCTACACTCTACAGAGATCACTCCTGTCAAAAGCTCCCAGTTCTCACTTGTATTCTGGTGCTGAATTCAATTTCAGTTTTCCTAAGCAGAAATAAGGAATGCCCATCAATGATAACATCAATTATTTCTAGACACTATCTGTTTCTCAGGCCTGAGTCTAAGTCTGGAAGCTACAATAAACATCTGAAGCCTTTAGAGGTGTGGCTGTATACTCCAGGAGAATACAAAGATGAGTGATTGGTGTCCAGGCATTCTTCAGTTGCATCCAGATCTCAGTGACCCCATTTAAAGTTTTCTTTTCAAAGATACTACAATGGGTTGCCTTTTCTTTTTGCAGCTTATTAACAGAAAAGAAAACTGAGGCAAACAAAGTTAGAGGACTTGCCAAGGGTCACACATCTTATAAATGCTTGAGGCCAGATTTGAACTCTGGGAGGTGAGTCTTTCTGTCTCCAGGCCTGGCACTCTATCCTCCTGTATGCTTAGCTACCCTGGAGGGTAGGTAGTAATCCTTGATTAGCTATATCCTTCTACAGCCTGATAACTTAGGACTGAAGATGTGTTCAGCTTTATCCTTAGGGTGACAGTTTGCTTATAATGGGTTTTCCATAGAGGGTGCTTAAAAGTCAGTTTGTGCCAATTCATTTACTTGAACTGGCTTATTCTCGGGAATATTTCCAAAGGATAATACTTAATATCCTTCCTTCTCCCATAAATCAATGGATTAATGAATTATGTTAAATTAATGATGCAATTGAACAACTGATTTTCTCAGTGCTAGAGAAAGTGCAAAATGAAACATCTCTGCCCTCCAGGATCTTACATTCTATCGTGAGACAATCTGTGAGCCTATGCAGATATATATATATATATATATATATATATATATATATAAAATTCAATACATACCTTTCCCAATGAAGTAGTGCTGATATTGCCCATCTGAACAAGCAGTCTAAGTAATACTGTAAGTCATCAGTCCAGTAATTGTACAAAGAGCTCTTGTTAGGACATAATCTACCTGCCCTATGCCTGTGCACTCCTGGTATATTATGGCTATTAGGTGTGTTTGTGTACATGTATACATCTAAGAGTATATGTGTATATGTATGCCTATGGGGAGTATTTGTTCAGAAATAGGTTCCTTGCAAACCAGGGCTATATGATTTTATAAGAAGGAAAACTAGTCTGCAACACTGGTTATGTTTTTCCAGGTCACCTTGTCTTCTCCTGTAGATTACCCGCAGTCATATATGATAAACATATGATCTTTCCAGTGCTATCTGGAAAAAATGGCTGTCTCTGGGTAACCCTATTAAATATATTTTTTTATTACATGCACAGGATATTCCAGTAAAACTTTTGCCAATCCCATGTGGCCTTGTCTTTGTCCTAAAGGATCTGGTGGAAGAGTGCCAAGATAAACCCCAGAATGGTGGTCACCCTGTGTAGAGGAAGAAATGCAATGCTTTGAGATCCAGATTCCCATGCAATTAATAATTCACTAGTCACATGATTTGTCAACTTCATTCCAGGGCTAGTGTTCTTTTCACCGTACCACTCTGATTCTTCCTACTGTAGCTTTAGGACACTTGGGAGACAACTTGCCCATCTCTCAAACTCAGTTTCTTCACCTCTAAAATGATGAGGCTAATGATCTCTTGAGTTTTTTCCCTTTATAAATCTGTTACCAAGATCCTTTGATTATTTTCAGACGTGAGACTTATCCACCCCACCCACTCCTATACACACTCCAAATAAGTCTTATGAAAGGGAGTGGGGAGAAAGACAGAGTCTGAGAGACAGAGTATTATTTATTTCATAATAATTCTCATTTTATTGTTATTATTTGAAATAAATTCTTCATATGCCCCTACCTCTCCATATTGATGCATTTCCTTAATAAACTACCTTTCAAAAGAAAGATTGAGTGGCTAAAATATCAATCAATATCTCAGAAACTCTTCTGCTAGTCTCATAATACAAAGAAGTCACCATTAGAAGTCAGGGTATATAACAAAATCTTTCTAGCAGCACTTTTTGTGGCAGAAAAAAAAAACTAGAAACAAAGTAGATGCCCATAAATAGGGGAAAGGCCAAGTACATTGTGGTACCTAAATGGGCATCTCTAAAATGAGCTGGAAAGGAAATGACAAGCCACGCCATTATCTTTGCTAAGAAAATCTCAAATGCGGTCATGAAGATTCAGATGTAAAGATGAAGATTGATAGTCTTGCAGGAATATACTAGTTAAGCTATCACTGGGGGGAAAGTATGTATGATGTATTTTAAAGGTTATTTTGCATTATTAAGATTTTCTCCATCATTTTCTTAAGTCTAGAAAATCAGCAAAGCAATAAATCAGGCCCTGATTTGTAGCAGTTAGGGATTTATAAGGTGTAAATGCTCTCACTGAAAACTTTCCAATTGCTTCTGCTGAGAGGAGATGGTACCTTTCATTTATGAGAGAGGACAAGGAGAGGGATATAGGAGGGCAATTTTAAGTGCTGTAAAAAAGATATCAATAAAATTGATTTAATAAATATTATTTGCTTGTGTTTGTATGTTTATGATCACCCCAATAAGGATATGAGTCAAAGTGACAATTTGGGAAGGTTTTAAACATTGCTGCCATTTGCTATAGCTTTCCAACAGTCAGCAATAATAAAGCATCTTAAGTTCTTGGTAGCAAGCTGCAATAATTGGACAGACCCTCTCATTCTTTATTCCCTGACTAAATTTCTGGGTACTTTTTGTGGGAAAAGATAGAGGGAAAGAATTAGATATATGGGGTGTAAGACATGATCAGTTGGGGCTCTTTTCCATTCAGTTACATATTTGAAAGTTATTTGGGACAAAAATAATTAAGAAAGTATAATCTAGCTTTTGTTAATCATACAGTCTTTAGACCACATCCCATGGAGGGTTGAGGTGGCAAGGAAACATAAAGATTAATCAATATTTTCCATGCTCATCTGGTTATTTTCCAAAATCAGCACAGGAAAGCTTTAGAATATGGGTAGCACATTCTTGAGTAGCCTGCTGTCCCCAACAGAGGGGAGGGCATACCACAGTTCTTCCATTCATCCCCTCACGACCCTTCTCTAACCCTCTCACTACCACGAGCTTCTGTAGTTGTTTTTAAATCTTTTTCCATGTCCTAGAAATGTGATCCATTCTCAAATTTTCTGAATAGAGATGGGATTTAGCATCATCAATTTGCATTTTATGACTATCCATGGTGATCATGCGATTTCAGGCCTGCATTTGCTATCTTCCTGTTTGACAGAACTTCCCAATCTGGCCTTCACCTGCCTTTCCAGCCTTATTGGGTATTCATCCATTTCAAAGCATCGAACACAGACAGTGGGGATGGAACTGGAGAGGGAACATAGAGCAGGAAGCCTGGTCAGAGCTGTGGAGATCCTCCATATTGCTCCAGATTTTCAGGAGGTTTTGGCCTCAGGCACACCCAGCCCAACCCAGCTGAACTTAATCCCATCAAAAGTCTTCAGAATTCATGGAAGTCCAAACTCCAATACCCCCCTCCCCCACAGACTTCTGGACTTTAATTCAATCAAAAGCCTCCAGAAGACAGGGAAGCTTAAACTCCAACACCCCTCCCCCACAGACTGAACAGAGATATCTCCTGACAAAGTGCCAAGAGGGGAGACTGACAGAAAGCCCCAACATAAAAAAAATGAGAGGAGTAAGAGCACAGACAAATTTGGGGAGCAAAGAAGGGGTAAATATGAGCAAACAACAGAAAAAGAAGAAAGAAATTACAATCAACAGCTTCTGTACAGGAAACAATCTAAGAGCAGACAGAACAGAGGAGGAGGCAATCAATAAAAAAGAAATCCCATCAAACTAGATACAGGCTTTGGAAGAACTCAAAATGCAAATGAAAACACAATTAAAAGAGGCTGAAGACAATTGGGGAAAGAATTTAAAAACTAAGATAAGTCATATGGAAACAGAAAATAGTATCTTGAACGCCAAAATCAACCAGCTTGAAAATGAGGCAAAGGAGATGAAAGATTAGTCAAAGAAGATGAAAGATGAGGCAAAGGAGATGAGATATGAGGTAAAGAGAAAGAAAGATGACCTCCAAAGAAAATCAGACCAGTAGGAGAAGGATGACCAAAAAGCCAGGGATGAAATCCAGTCTTTAAGAACCAAAATACAACTATAATTAAGTGTCCTCATAAGGCAGCAGGACACTATAAAATAAAACCAAAAGAATGAAAAAAATTGAGGAACATATGAAGCATCTCATTCACAAAACAGAAGATTTAGAAAATCATTCGAGGAGAGACAATGTAAGAATCATTGGTCTAACAGAAGACTATAACAAAAGAAAAATCCTGGACATAATACTATCAGAAATTATTCAAGAAAATTGCCCCAATATTCTAGAACAAGAGGGAAAAGTTGAGATTGAAAGAATCCACAGATCATCTCCTCTACTTAACCCCCAACTGACAACACCCAGGAATGGTATAGCCAAATTCAAGAATTACCAGACCAAAGAAAAGATATTACAAGCTGCCAAGAAGAAGTCATTCAGATGCCATGGAAGCACAGTGAGGATAATGCAGGATCTAGCTGCATCCACACTGAAGGACTGAAAGGCATGGGATATGATATTCCGGAAAGCAAGGGAACTAGGTCTGTAACCAAGAATCAACTACCCAGAAAAACTGACTATATTCTTACAGGGGAAAGTATGGTCATTCAAGAAAATAGAAGAATTCCAAGAATTTGGAAAGAAAAGACCAAACCTGAACAGAAAATTTGATGCCCAAGCACAGAACTCAAGAGAATCATCAAAACATAATTTAAAAATAGGCAAAAAAGAAAAACAAACAAAAACACAAACAAAAAAACCCTTTTTAAAAAGAGACTCAATAAGTTAAAATGTTGTGTATCCCTATAAGAAAAGAGGTCATTGGTAACTCTTAAATACTGTTATTCTCACCTGGGCAGCTAGAAGAATTACACTTAGTGGGAACAGTGACAAATTGTGTAGGATGAAATGACAAGAAATAAATAGGTATATAGATATATTTATGAATAAATGCATATACATGTATCTATCTATATATATACATACAACTTGAGCTAAAAAAGAGGTTAATTCTAAAATACATGGGAAAAGAAACAAATGGGGGTAAATTTATATGTCACAAAAAAGCTCATGGTGGGAGGGGGGAGAACATCAATACACTGCAAAGTTAAAGAGGTTGGAGATAGGAAATACTCAAAACTTACGTGCATTAAAATTGACCCAAAGAGGGAAGAACAATCCAATCCACTGAGGCAGAGAATAGATTTGCGCCCTTTAGGGGAGTAGAAGGGTAATAAACTGACTGGAGGGGAGGGAAACAGTACAAGGGAGGGAGAGGATGGGGGGTTGTTTTATAAAGACTTCAGGGAAAATAAGGGGGGGATAATAAGGGAGAGGTAGAAAGGGAAGTAAAATAATGGTGGGAACTAGGGGGATTGATTAAAAACTAACATTGCGGTAGAAGGATATAGTGAAAGAAGAAAAGGCAGGACCAGGAGTAGAAATCAAAATGCTGGGAAATACACAGCTAGTAATCATAACTCTGAATGTGAAAGGAATTAACTCATTCATAAAATGCAAGTGAATAGCAGAGTGAAATAGAATCCAAAACCCTACCATATGCTGTCTACAAGAAACACACATGAAGGTAGATTTGCACAGGGTGAAAGTAAGAGGATGGAGCCAAATTTACTGGGCATCAACTGATAAAAAGAAGGTAGGAGTCTCAATCATGATATCTAACAAAGCCAAAGTAAAAATGAATCTAGGTAAAAGAGATATGGAAGGTAATTACATCCTGATAAAAGGCAGTACAGACAATGAGGAAATATCAGTACTCAACACATATGCACCAAGTGGCATAGCATCCAAATTTCTAAAAGAGAAACTAGTGGAGCTCAAGGATGAAATAGATAGAAAAACTATACTAGTAAGAGACCTGAACCTTCCTCTATCTGAACTAGGTAAATCAAACCAAAAATAAATAAGAAAGAGGTAAAAGAAGTGAATGAAATCTTAGAAAAATTAGAGTTAGTAGATATGTGGAGAAAAGTAAATATGGACAAAAAGGAATATACCTTCTTTTCTGCAGCACATGGTACATTCACAAAAATTGACCATGTATTAGGGCATAAAAACATTGCAAACAAGTGCAAAAGAGCAGAAATAATAAATGCAACCTCCTCAGATCACAATACAATGAAAAGAAATAATTAATAAAGGTACATGGAGAGGTAAATAAAAATTAATTGGAAATTAAACAATATGATTCTCCAAAACTGGTTAGTTAAAGACCAAATCATAGAAACAATTAATAACTTCATTGAAGAAAATGACAATGATGAGACATTCTTTCAAAACCTATGGGATGCAACCAAAGCAGTACTCAGGGGGAAATTTATATCCTTGAGTTCATATATTAACAAATTAAGGAGGGCAGAGGTCAATGAATTGGGCATGCAAATTAAAAAACTAGAAAGTGAACAAACTAAAAATCCTCAGATGAAGACTAAATTAGAAATCCTAAAAATCTTAAAAATTAGAGAAATTAATAAAATTGAAAGTCAAAGAACTATTGATTTAATAAATAAGATGAGAAGCTGGTACTCTGAAAAAAAACAAATAAAATATGTAAAGTACTGGTCAGTCTAATTTTAAAAAAAAGAAAAGAAAAAAAAAACAAATTGACAGAATGCAAGATAAAAAGGGAGACCTCACCTCTAATGAAAAGGAAATTAAGGCAATAATTAAAAACTACTATGCCCAATTATATGGCAAAAAAATATCGCAATCTAGGTGAAATGGATGAATACTTGCAAAAATATAAATTGCCTACACTAACAAAGGAATAAATAAATTACCTAAACAACCCCATATCAGAAAAAGAAATTGAAAAAGCCATCAAAGAACTCCCTAAGAAAAAATCCCCAGGTCCAGACGGATTCACAAATGAATTCTGTCAAACATTCAAAGAACAAATAATCCTAATATTATACAGACTATTTGACTGAATAAGCAAAGAAGTTCTACCAAATTCATTTTACAACACATATATGGTACTGATCCCAAAACCAGGCAGGTCAAAAACAAAGAAAGAAAACTATAGACCAATCTGCTTAATGAATATTGTAAATGTTGAAATCTCTCAGACTTGTGAATGTTAAAAATTTCCCCAGCAGGGAATTCTTAATTGGAACAAATTCCCTACTGAGAAACATTCCCCATTTTGATGTGAGAACTCGCCAGGATCAGAAATGGGAGGACCTCTACTCCAACCGTACTTAAGACTGCTTTAGGGGAGAAAACACCTTGCTAAACAATGAAAGTACTTGGACCCATGCTAATAATAAAGAAAGGAGTTCTTTGAGCCAGGCCTGTTTTTAGAATTGATACAATGGGATGCTAGGTACCTAAAAGGGTCGGGCAAGTTTTCTCTTGATGAGATTAGTTGACTCAGCTGTGTTTTCTCTTGTTCAGACTTACTGAGGAGATTGGTCAACTTAGCAGGAATTTAGATGGACAGTCTTTTGGAAAGCATCTACAGTGATTGGTAGATGTAGGGACTTAGGGGAGGTGACATGGGAGAAAAACCCCTATATAAGAAAAAGCAGAATCCCTTGAGGATATATCCTTTTGGAGAAATCCTTTTGGAGGACTCTGATGAGGATCGCTTGGGAAGAATCTCTTGAGAGATGCTCTGGAGAAGGGAAGCTCTTGGAGGACAATCTCTAAGGAGATCTCTCTGGAGCTCCTCTGAGGGGACTCTGTCCCTCTGGAGGCCCTGGAGAGAGGCCCTTTGGAACTCTCTCTGGTGAAGTCAGCTGAGATGGAGCTGGCCTGGTGTCACTAGAATCCTTGCTTAGGCAGACCTTGTGGTGAGTGTTAAAAGACTGACTGACTGATCTCTCTCTCTTAAGACTCAGGTCTAGGCCATGTTGGCTTAAAGCCCTTCATACTTATTTCCTTTCTCTCTCTTTCTCTCTTTTCTTTAATTCCACATTTGTATTAATTAAAATCTCTATAAAACCCAGTTGACTTGGGTATTTGAATAATTGGGAATATTTCCCTGGTGACCACCTTATATTTGATTTAAAAACCAAGACACTGTAGTGAAACATATTTTCTGCTGTCAAATTTACTCACCCTCTCTTATATGTATAACAATTTATATCTTCCACCATTTTAACTCACTACAGTTTATGGGCTTCACTATTTTAAATCTCACAATATAGATGCAAAAATCATAAATAGGATACTAGCAAAAAGACTCCAGCAAGTCATCACAAGGGTTATTCTCTCTGACTAGGTAGAATTCATACCAGGAATGCAAGGATGGTTCAATATCAGGAAACCATCCACATAATTGACCATATAAACAAGCAAAACGACAAAAATCACATAATTATCTCAATAGATGCAGAAAAAGCCTTTCATTAAATACAATACCCATAACTATTGAAAACACTAGAAAGTAAAGGAATAGAAGGGCCTTTCCTAAAAATAATACACAATATATCTAAAACTATCAGCAAACATCATCTGCTATGGGGATAAACTTAGAAGCCTACACAATAAGATTAGGAGTGAAACAAGGACACATATTATCACTTCTATTATTTAACATTGTACTAGAAACACTAGCAGTAGCAATTAGAGAAGAAAAATAAATTGAAAATACTCTTTGCAGATGATATGATCTACTTAAAAATCCTACAGAATAAACCAAAAACCTAGTGGAAATAAACAACAAATTTAGCAGTTGCAGGATACAAAATAAACCCACATAAGTCATGAGCATTTCTATATATCTCTAACCCATTTCAACAGCAAGAATTAGGAAGAGAAATTCCATTTAAAATAAACCTAGACAACATAAAATACTAAGGAATCTATCTGCTGAGACAAACTCAGGAACTATATGAACACAATTAAAACTAGATCTAAACAATTGGAAAAACATTGATTGCTCATGGTTGGGACGAGCTAATAATAATAACAATGCCAGTCCTACCCAAATTAATCTACTTATTTAGTGCCATACCCATTGAACTACCAAAAAACTTGTTTACTGAATTAGAAAAAAAAAACCTAACCAAGTTCATTTGGAAGAACAAAAGATCAAGGATATCCAGGGAAATCATGAAAAAAAAAATGTGAATGAAGGAGGACTGGCAGTCCCAGATATCAAACTATACTATAAAGCAGTGGTCATCAAAACAATTTGGTACTGGCTAAGAGACAGAAAGAAGGATAAGTAGAATAGACTTGGGGTAAATGACCTCAACAAGAGAGTCTATGATAAGCCCAAAGATCCCAGCTTTGGGGACAAAAATCCACTATTTGATAAAAACTGCTGGGAAAATTGGAAGACAGTGTGGGAGAAATTAGGCTTGGATCAACATCTCACACCCTACACCAAGATAAAGTAAGAATGGTGAATGACCTGAATATAAAGAATGAAACTATAAGTAAATTATGTGAACACTGAATAGTATACCTGGGCAATTTGGAACTATGGGCAATTTGGAACTATGCCCAAAGGGTGATAAAAGACTATCTGCCCTTTGATCCAGCCAGGGCATTACTAAGTTTGTACCCCAAAGAGATCATAAGGGAAAAGACTTGTATAAGAATATTCATAGCTGATCTCTTTGTGGTGGCAAAAAATTGGAAAATATGGGGCTGTCCTTCAATTGGTGAATGGCTGAAGAAATTGTGGTATATGTTGGTGATGGAATATTATTGTGCTAAAAGGAACAATAAAGTGGAGGAATTCCATGGGAACTGGTACAACCTCCAGGAATTGATGCAGAGTGAAA
The DNA here is from genome assembly GCF_027887165.1 of Monodelphis domestica. Taxonomy (NCBI): domain Eukaryota; kingdom Metazoa; phylum Chordata; class Mammalia; order Didelphimorphia; family Didelphidae; genus Monodelphis; species Monodelphis domestica. The sequence goes on along the minus strand of NC_077234.1, from coordinate 5,558,788 downwards.
GGAGCAGAACCAGGTGAACATTGTACACAAAGCCTGATACACTGTGGTACAATTGAACATAATGGACTTCTCCATCAGTGCTAATGCAGTGACCCTGAACAACCTGGAGGAATCTACAAGAAATACCACTATCCACATTCAGAGGAAACACTGTGAAAGTAGAAACACTGAAGAAAAACAACTGCTTGAATACATGGATTGAAGGGATATAGTTGGGATATAGTAAACTCTAAATGAACATCCTAGTACAAACATCAACAACATGGAAATATGTTCTGATCAAGGACACAAGTAATACCCAAAGAAATTGTGGGAAAGGTGGATGGAGGGGAGGGAGGGAAATAATGTGATTATTGTAACCAAGGAATAATATTCTAAATTGACTAAATAAACTAATTCAAATGGGAAAAAATCAAATGACTAAGTTAAACAAGTCAGTTAATAAGCATGTGTTTGTTGTGTTGCTATATGTCAGGCACTTTCACATGCATAAATAGACTCCCCAAATGTTTTGGTATGGTGTGGCAACTGAGGATGACACAAAATAGACTCTCTTGTGAATTTTAAAACTATTCCACTCTAAACAGACCATTCTTTAAAAGATGTTATTTAGCTATTTCCTGATCAATAACAATGGATATACTTGGAATAACAGAATCAGGTCTTGGAAATTCCACATTCTCCACCTTACTCAGTTTAACAAGATTTTGAATGGTCTGCATCAAACTCAAGATTTAATTATCTGAGGAGATGGCCTTCAACAGACATGTGCAAAAAAAGGACAGATCTCTAGGCTGTCCTAAGTCAAGCTAAGTCCTCATTGGTACAGATGAGAAGCAGAAAAGTGACGTAAAAATTATACAAGGCACATCAGTTTCTGCCTTTCTCTTTCCCTGGAGAGACAACTCTGGCTGGCAGGGTGCTAAGTGTTCTGACATCTTGGAGTGTTGGGTGGTGAGTTTTGCCCTGGAGCTGATTTCAGGTTCATCTTAGCTAAGCCTCTTTGGTGGTCAGGCTGATTCTTTCCTCCTTCACACTTAAAACCTTACTTTCTAGATATCCTCTCTTCTTGCCTGGTACTAGCCCTTTCCTTCCTCCTTCTTCTTAAAATCTTATCTACTATATCAATTAAATCACCATAAAATTTGGCAGCTGACTTGGGTATTTTATTATTTGTGATTTCCCTTAGTGACCACTTAAATTAAGATTTTTTTTCAGTCTCATCCATAATTTCACCCTTTACACTCTTAAGTAATGGCATTGTCTGTCTTTAGTCAGTCTTCTCATTTTATGATTCTGAGGTAGGGTCTTTTCTTTTTTCAAGTGAAATGATGGATAGAATCAGATCTGACATCTTACATGAACATCAGCCTTCACAATTTTTATTTATTATAGAAGTATAACTAAAAACAATAGAACAACTTTAGCTAGAGCACATAGGAAAATGATGGTCATCATGGGAAGTTCCTGTCCTTTTCCTCCCTTTATTGCTTGTGTATTGTCTAAAACTAATGTAAATTAGATGTACATGAGAAATAAAATTCTGCAGATTCCAAAGAATTAAACAAGTAACAATCCAATGTGAATATATTTAAAAGAAAAACTGGAATCTGAAGCAATGATAATTTAGTCCAGTTACACAATAAGGAATTAAAGATAGCAAAACAAAACAAAAAGTGAACAACCTCAAAATTGGCGAGAATGATTCTAGGTCTGAATGATTCCTGACTCCATCACAGATTTTTATACCTGCTATTCTATTACCCAGAATACTTACTTTTTATTATTATTAAATTCTTTATCCTTTAAGACATAGATCCACTACCAGATCCTTTCAAAAAGGAAGACACCACAGGAACATTTTAGGTTTCAGTAACTTTTCAATCATACCCAAATCTTTGTGACCCCACTTGGGGTTTTCTTGGCGAAGATACTGGAATTATATTTTCCAGCTCATTTTATAGATGAGGAAAGTGAAATCAGGGTTAAGCTACTTTCCCAGCATCAGAGATTTGAACTGAAGTAGCTGGGTCCTCCTAATTCTATTCCTGTCCCTCTAATTGTTGTAATACTTAGCAGTAGCACAGGGATATCTCCCTCTCCTAAAACCAAATATGCTTCTGGTATGAATTCTCTCTTTTTTTTTCTTTGGAAATTATTTATTGAATGGAATTAATTAATTAATTTAGAATTTTTTTTATGGTTACAAGATTCATGTTCTTTTCCTCCCTTCACCCACCCCCCTCCCATAGCCAACATTCAATTCCACTGGGTTTTACATGATTGATCATTGATCAAGATCTACTTCCATATGGTTGATATTTGCAGTAGGATGATCGTTTAGAGTATACTTTCCCTGTCATAGCCCCACCAACCCATATGATTAAGCAGTAGTTTTACTTCTGTGTTTCTACTCCAATAGTTTTTCCTCTGAATGTGGATAGTGTTCTTTCGCATAGATCCCTCCAAGTTGTTCAGGATCACTGCATTACCACTAATTGAGAAGTCCATTACATTTGATTGTACCACAGTGTATCCGTCTCTGTGTGCAGTGTTCTCCTGATTCTGCTCCTTTCATTCTGCATCAGTTCCTGGATGCCATCCCAGTTCACATGGAATCCCTCCAGTTCATCATTCCTTTCAGCACAAGAGTATTCCATCCCCGTCAGATACCACAATTTGTTCAGGCATTCCTCAATCGAAGGGTATCCCCTCATTTTCCAATTTTTTGCCACCATAAAGTGTTACTATCAATATTTTTGTACACATAATTTCCCCTATTATCTCTTTGGGGTACAAACCCAGGAGTGTTATGGGTGGATCAAAGGGCAGAGAGTCTTTTAGTGCCCTTTGGGCATAGAATGAACTCTGTTTTGATACATACCAATGTACTAGTTTATAGTCCTAGTTATCTTGCAAGTTATATAGAGTGTGAATTGCAGAAGGAAAAGAAAGGACATGGGAAAATCAAATTATCAGCTCTTCTAATAGTCCATGAAAGAGCTGATAAGGGCCTGAATTTGTGCAGCAGTCATTTGAGCAGAAAAGAGAAGCCAAGACACTGAAAGTTATATTGGAAAGAAGATTACCAGAGTGTTCTAAATGATTAGCTGTGGATAATAAAGGAGACTATAGTCAAAGATCACATCAAGGTTGAAAGACTGGGTGGTTGGCAGGGCACAGGTGCTCTCAAGTAAAAAATGGAAGTTTAGAAGAGGGATGGATTTGAAGAAAAATGTAATAAAGTCCTGTGGCAGCTGACTTATTCAGTGGAGAGAGCTAGGCCTAGAGATGGAAGGTCTTGAGTTTAAATATGGACTTAGACACTTCCTAACTGTGTGACCCTGGGCAAGTAGCTTAACCCCAATTGTCTAGCACTTACCTCTCTACTGCCTAGGAACCAATATTTACTATGGAATCCAAAACAGAAAGTAAAGGCTGAAAATAAGTAAGGAAGTTTTTATGGATATATTCAGTTTGAGATGCCAACAGGCCATATGGGAAGAACTGCCCAGGAGACATTTGGCAAGTTATCCTGAAAGTCAAGAGAATGAACACTAATCCTTTGGCTCTTCTTTGACCCTTTTCTCTTGCAGTACACAGGACCAGTACTCTGTACAAACAAGTAGATAAATAAATAAGTAAATATAAGAAAAATGACAATAATATATTTATATATAAACAAAAGTTATTTTATCCACAAGTTCAATAGACTGAATGATATTACATATTAAAGAATAATAACCAAGGGTTGTTATTTTTGGACTCCATAGGGAGAAAGGATGAGCAAAATCAATTGTATGATGATAAAAAGTATTATTGTTGCTATTACTCAAACCTCTAAGCTATATATAATGAAAATTCAAAATGCAGAGACCTCGAAGGGCAGGTCACAATTGTGGAGGAATAGGACAAGATTCATATTGGCTTTCGGTGGTGTGCCAAAGATATTTTGGTGAGCCTACAAAGGATGACTTTATATGCTAATAATTTTATTTTACTACCAAAAGGTATTATATCTGCTTCAAAATAGTTCAAAGAACAATAGCAGAAAAGAAACTATTTGAGGTTCTCTCTGATCCCCATTAATGAGATGAAAAAATGAGATGAACCATAAAAATCATCATCATGTCATATATATGACTCAGCTGTTCCCCCTTTGCCATTAATATTTACTTCCTTCTTTCCTTCCTGACTCTCAAACTGGAATTCACTTGTAAGGTTTCCTTTCCAATGTCAAAATAAAGAACTCTAGATATCATGATTCTTCTTCACATATGATATTCCTAGAAACTTCTCTTTCATTCACCATATAGTTGATGGAATGGTTAAAGGACTAACTTAGGAAACTTTTTTCTTCTGTCTATCATCTTATCATGGTAACTCCTGCCTCTCACCCATATTTTTCAATCTTCCAGTGAATGACCAAGTCATACTTAAATCACAAGTAGTTGACTGAAAAGCAGCAAGAGACCTGGACCAAAGCCATGTCTCTACTGTAATTAGCTCTGAAACTCTAGACCACCCCTTATACTTCATGTTTCTTCTAATTCCTTTTCACTTCATTTTGAAGTGGTACACTTCACAAATGAGTTCAAACACGTAGAATTTCAATTATTGGAACCGTAATTTATTAATTAAAAGAGAGAAATAAAGAGTCTACCAGCTGGAACAGAATTCCCTAATGGACGACTGCATCAGACTGACATTACAGGATAGCTTATATACATTACAGAGTTATATAGGTTCTTTTTTTTTTTTGCAACTGCAAAAGGTCTTTCTTTTTTTTTCATTTCCAAGCATTATTTATTAAAGACATAGATCATTTTCTTTTCCTCCCCCCCACCCCCCATAGCCGACACATAAATCCACTGGGCATTACATGTTTTCTTGATTTGAACCCATTCCTATGTTGATAATATTTGCATTAGAGTGTTCATTTAGAGTCTCTCCTCTATACAGATTCGTATCTGACAATAAAACAAACTTTAACAAGGAAATGGGGCGTCAGAGATGAGGAGACAATCCTTAGACTTCCTGGGGTTGTTATTGAAGGAGTGTTTATCTTCACTTAGCCAAATGTTAGTTTGCTGACCCTTTGATATTCCTGAAATTCCTCTTTGTCTCCTGCCCACAAGCTAAGTAGAGACTAGTTTGTTATCTGCATAAATAGCTTGACCTCCTGGGGGAGGGAAGCCAGGTCTGTTCCTTAAAAAATGCTGTCAGGGTTATTTTATTTGTTTTATCTATTTTAATTTTTCTATCTCACCCTCTTTGGACTACTTCAATTTATTTTCCTCAGTTTCTTCATTCATAAAAGGAAGTGGTTGAATTAGCTAACGTGCTTCCACATGATTATATTTGCAACTCTATACCTAATTATTTTTGTCAGCCAATTCAAAACTCACCCTGAACTCAATAAGCATTTATTAAGCACCTCCTATATATCAAACACTCTTGCTACATGCCAAGGATATGATAACAAAAAATGTGACTGTCTTCAAAGAGCTCACATTCTATCAAACAATAACAGAATATGAAAGTCAGAGGAACTCTTAGTATTATTTATATCAACCCATGCACAGAATCAATCTCTTTATATGGTATAGTAACAGAGCCAACAAATGGTCATCTCTCAATAATGGTCATCTCAAATTACACTCAAGACTGCTAAACTTCCTGAATAGTTTCAAAAAAATATAAGATGGTCTTATTTTGCAGCCTACTTCTTTGACAGTGGGTCCTTGACCAGAAATTCTCATTCTTACGGTGACCAAACCATGGTCACTTTATTCCCAGCTTAACTCCCTCTCTGGATGGCTTCATTTCCTCATAAATCATGCCTTTAGATGGGCATCATCACTTTACCCATGGATTTAAAGCCATCCTTTATATTGTGTCTTTTCCTATTTGAATGTAAGCTACTTGAGAAAGTGACCATTTTGTTGTATTTTATGTAAAACCAATTAGTTTAGCACTGGATTTAGAATATACTAAACCCTTAAAGATACTCCATCTTTGATTTATCTACCATTTATTTATAAGGTTGGCTGTATAGCTTTCTATCTCACCACTACTTAATCACCTCTAAGAAGTGGGAAGACATCACACCCTAAGGTGACACATGCCATTTTTGACAGACTTAATTTTTTAAAAAATGTTATTGTTGATGATAATGGTGATGACAATTTCCCTGGAATAAGTCCTAAATTTGTCTTTGCAATATCCACCCATTTTTCCTAGGATTGTGTCCTTATTTCAAATAGAATGGCCCATACCCCCCAGGGGAGATACCTTTGAATACATAAAGATAATTATCATTTGTATTCTCTCCCCCTTCCCAAGGCTTCTTTACTACAGACTGAACACATCATTTCCTTCAATTTATTCTGATGTGCCTTAATTCTCATGATCCTCCAGCCCTTCATGTCTTTTATTATTTTTAATTATGAATGGTATAGGTGTAATATTTATGTTAAAAATCAAATAACATCCCCCATTTTAGTCTGGTGTTACTGCTCCCATTTTCCATGATTTTTCAAATATAACTAGCAGTGAGGCAGAAAACAATCAGCCACCTCTTTCAGAGTCCAAGGATGAAGTACCCCTGAATAGGGGTGCTTGATATTATCCATGTTAGTATAATGCTCTCATACTATTTATTTAATTATCTTTCAGATTATATTCCTACTAATCATTTTTATTCTGTCTTTTCCAAAAGAAAGATCATGCTCTTTCCAGAAAGCAGAAAATAAATTAGAATTGAGAAGTTCTGTCTTTTCCCTTTACATCTTGGCCATTATCCCATACACCCTAAATAAAGAGTGTATGCTGTAAAGATTGGGTTTGGCTATCTCCTGATTGTAACACTGAAGATACTTAACTCTTCCTTTATTGTGAACATTGAATTGTAACCGCCTGTCTATTTTTAGACTTTAATCCCCAAAAGAATTAATTCAACATTTAAAGTAGATCTACCCATTTTAACAACAAGAAGGTGTGAACTAACTACAAAAAGCTGTGAACACCTATTTCATGCATTGAATGGGAGGTGTGGAAGAAAGAGTGGGCAGTCATGGTGAGGAGTGTATGCTGTGATTGGTAAATGTAAAATTTTAGGGGAGGTGACACAAGAGAAAAACATCTTTAAATAGAAGAAACAGAGGCACGCAAGGGAATCAATCCAGATCATTTAGTTACTTGGAGCTGGAATGGAAGAAGACACTCAGAGTTAGAGCAAAGAGAGACACCTGAGGAGAGACTGGAAGACAGACACTCAGACTTGGAGTGAAAACACGTGGCTGTGGAACTGGACTCCTGGAGAAGCTCTTTCAGGAGAACCTCAGACTGCTTTCCTTTTAGACGGTCACTGTGGGAAGTGAAAGACTGACTTAGTTTCCTTGCCCTTTCTGGAAGTGTGAACCTCCAAGAAAGGCCCATCATCTTGAGAGTCCTTTCCCTGGATGGGGCTTAGAATTTCTACCTGGATCTGAGGAAGCCAGAGCTCTATCTGTTTCTCTCTCTTCCCTTTTATCTCTTCCTTAATATCTTCCTTCTATTGTAAATAAACTACCATAAATTCCATTTACTTTAGTAATTCAATTTGGGATTTAGAAATTAAATCCTTGGTGACCAATTAAATCTATTCAGTCAAAACCATAAAACCATAAAAATTTACCAATTCCACATAGACATAGGCATATATATATGCCTTCATATATATACGTATACATACATATACATCCATGTATGTATGTATGTATGTGACTCAAGAAAGTTGAGAAGTAGTTAGCAACTTTTTGAAACTGAAAGAGTTTAAGCAAATCTCTGGATAATTCAAGTTATTTATCCCTACTATATCATGCCTATGTAGCAGGACTTAATTTTCTTTCTAAATATTATCATCTCTTTTCCTTTTGTATCCTGCTGACATATAGATGTGATGATGACAAAATCACTTATTTCTCCTCTCATTCACCTTCAAACACTCTTCATCATTATATATATATATATATATATATATATATATATCTTCTGTCTTTTGAATATATGAGCATCCATTTATTCTAGTCATAGTTTTAATTCCATTAATTCTCAGTGATATTGATGAGGTCAAATTTTCACATGTGTGTTAGGAATGCTAATCTTATCTTTGTTGATGCATAACCTTGAGATCTTTGTGTATAAGACATTTGCAGCTATGAATTTTAGTAATGACTCATTTCTTGGACTTTTGTCTTTTCTTTATTTCTGGGTGTTCATGTTGCTATTTTTCCCCTTTGTGCCCTTCTTCATAGCACATATCATTAAGCACATATATAAGAAAAAAATTCTCTCTTCCCTGTTGTTGTTGGGTTTTTTTATTTAAAGCTCTTTTTATTAGATTTGTAAGATATGTGGCAAATACATTTTTATCTTCTGTTAATCATACTCCTTTTCTGGCCAGGAAACCATCAAAGCTAAATTGTAAATCCAAATCCTATTCTCAGATATCACCTTCTTAGCCAGCTATTCATTTGCAAAATAATTTTTTCTCCCCTATTAATCATCCCTTACCTTCAATAGAGGAAAGCAAGTAAAACACCATCTGTGATCGCTAGTTTCTTCCCTAAAATGTCATAATCATGGCAAGATTCTGTACATTCCTTCTGGTATTTTCATTTGTGCCCAGATTAATCATCAAAGGAAATAGTTGTTGTCCATTTCTATAGACCTTAGGGCGTTTATATTTATGTCTATATCTATATCTATATATAACAAAAAATAATGGAGAGGTCTGCTGTCTCCTTGGGCTATGTGATTTTTTTTTCTTTTGGAGAACCTAGGTTTCTTCTCAGGAAGAGCCTCAAATTTGTGCTCATTTCCCTCCCTTTATCTTCTGCATAACACTCCTCTATTTTACATTTTCATCATCATTTTCACAAGAGTCAAGTCTCCATTCCTCCACCTGTTTATTGTCATTGTTGTTATTTTGAATCCTTGCTTCTGTTTCTTTTGGAATTCCCTAATTCTCCCAAATAGCCAGCAGAGGGAAAAGAAGTCTTTCACTTTCTACAAGAAGGAAATTACCCTTCCTTGAGGAAACAGATAAACATCACTCATCTTTTAGAAAAAATACAGGCATTCACAGTCTTCAGTTAAGTCATAAAATGACTTTACTCTTCATAATGTTTACCATTCAGAACCTTGTTTCTTTTTTTAAAAATTAATTAACTTAATTTAGACTATTTTTCCATGGTTACATGATTCACATTCTTTCCCTTGTCTCCCCCCCTCCCCATAGCTGACAAGCAATTCCACTGTATCATTGATCAAGACCTATTTCCATATTATTAATGTTTGTAACAGAATGATCACTTAGAGTCAACATGCCTGGTCATGTCCCCATTGAACCATGTGATCAAGCAAATATTTTTCTTCTGTGTTTCTACTCCCACAGTTATTTCTCTGGATGTGGATAGTGCAGAGTCTTGTTTCTTGAAAGTACTTGTGGATATTTACATCTTAACATTGACTACCTGATTACATTTTTATGGGTAATTATCCATTCTTAATAAATTGACTTCCTGGTGAAAATCCTTTTCATTTCCTTAAACACTTTCTAGTCGTGACCATACTTCTCTTCCCTGCAAGCTTGATGTTATATACTGTTGTCTTACACAATTGTCCTCATAGTCTAAACCACTGTAGTCATGTACTTAACACTAATTTTTCCTTTAGCCTTTCTTCCTTAACTAACCATAGCTTGCCAGTTGCCTTCTCATTCTTCTTGAATCTACCATTTTAGAGTCTCCTCTCAAACCTTCTTTAATCCTTTCTTCTCTTCCTTTCTCAATTTCTCTTCTCTTACAACTTGTAAGTGGAGTCTGTGCTCCTTTATGGAACTACTAATTATTTTCCAAATTTTCTTCAATTTATGCCAAATTTGTTAAATTTCTTCAGTCCAAATCAAACCTCTATCTTTGTTCTTTCATTCAATACAAATACCTTCATATCTTCGTTCAATACAAATCTTTCTGTGAAGCTTCTTTGAACATGTCTGATGGAGATGACTTCTTCAGAAAAGATACCAGCACCCTTGGATTATTTCCTATCAGTGTACAGATCAACAGTGGGAGAGGGGAAAAATATTTGAATTGTCTCCTGAACCACTTAAATATGTATACCAAAGTTTCAAGGAGAGCTCTTACTCTCTTTCCTTGGATATTCTATGAAAGAAGAACATTTATATGCCTCTGCCTGGGGAGAGGGGCAGAAGTTACTTTTTCTCCTCGCCCATCACCATATGTCCATTGACACATGATATTTCTGTTCCTGCTGTGTTTCTTCTTTCATAATGCTAACTGAACCAATATGCCAAGAAGTGGTCAGGCAGGTGAATGGTAAGGCCTGTAGACTTATTAAAAACATCCAGATCACACCAACAATCAGATTCACAGAGCCAGGGCAATAGCAGCCAAAGCTGATAAAGAGACAGCTTTGTGAGCCAACCTACTTTGTGCAGACCAGCAATGTCTGACTCTCTGAGCAAAGAAATAACTCACCCAATAAATAGTTGTAACACACCAAGGAGTGAACTTGATGGGTCTATACAAAAGGAGGAAATGTCTCTACCAAGAAGTACCCCATTCTCTGCTCATGTGTATGTGTGTGTACAAATCTATACTTCATCTGGAAGAACTTTAAATTCGAGACCAGTCTTCTCCAGGACAAAGTAGGTCTATGTAGAAGATAGTATGCCTCCTGGTATGAGAATAACACAGCTTCAATCCTTTCTTTACCATAGAAAATGTTGCTTTATAGAAGCTAATTTATGTTCATTTGTTCATTGAGATTGGAGATAGATCAATTGGTTTCATTATATTGGTTAATGCAATTGTGGTGGCTTCCATGTAACAGTAGTAGTTTAATATCTGGCCCCCAGGATTATGGAATCTTGAAGAGAGGAATAATGATTTCTTTCTGGCAACCTAAACAGATTATAACAGTAGGAACTGAGTGGGTTGGGAACTAGAATATGAACAAAACTGGGTTTATTCGGCATTCCTTCCTGGATTCCTACACTTACCATAATACCTATATTGTTCTTGCTACATTCCCCTGTGCTATCATAAAGACCACAGCATGTTAGGTAGTTGGGAGAAGAATTACAGTGAATATAATGAAATCCCTTAGATTCAAAACCTGGACTCCTCGCTATCTCTCACACTCCATATTCAATCTGTTTCTAATGCCTATCAGTTTCATCTTTGCAATCCTTCTCCCTTCTCTCCTCTAAAATTGCCATCATTCACATGTAAAACCCGGTGGAATTGTGCATGGGCTGCAGGAGAGGGGTGGGCACAGGGATGGAAAGAACATGAATCATGGAACCATGAAAAATAGTCTAAATTAATTAAATAAAATGTTCCAAATTAAAAAAAAACATAAAAACATAAAAATTAAATTAAACTGTCATCGTTCTGGCACAGGTACTTATGCACTCATTCTTGGATGGCTTGCAATAGCCTGCTGCTGACTAAACAATCTAAACAATTACAAGATACCAACTCATACCTATTGGGTTGGCTAATGTGACATAAAAGGAAAATTATGAATGTTGGAGGGGATGTGCAGAAATTCAGACACTAAAGCATTATTGCTGGACTTGTGAACTGATTCAACCATTCTGGAAACCAATTTGGAACTATGTCAAAAGATCTGTCAAACTCTGTACAAGTGTATGTATTTGACACTGCAATACCCTAACTAAACCTGCATCCCAATATTCAAAGAAAAAGGAGAAAATAAATAAAAATATTTATAACAGCTCTTCTTGTGACAAAGAAATTGAAATTTAGAGGAGAGGATGCTCATCATTTAGGGAATGACTGAAGCACTTGTAGCATGAGTGTGATGGAAAACTATTGCTCTATAAGAAATTATGAACAGGATGGTTTCAGAAGACACCTGGGAAGACTTACATGAATTAATGCAAGACAAAATGAGCAGTATCAAGAGAAAAATGTACACAGTAACAAGCAATATTGAATGATAATCAACTGTGAATGTCTTAGCTATTTTCAGTAATACAAAGATTCACAACAATTCCAAAGGGCTTATGATAAAAAATGTTATCTACCTACAGAGAAAGAACCATTGGAGTTGGGATGAAGATCTAAGCATACTTAAAAGATTCTTTCTTTCTCTTGTGTCTTTGTCTGTTGTTTTGTTTGAGGGGGTTTGGAATATGGGTAATATAGAAATAAATTTGGCATGACTATACATGTATAATCTCTATCAAATTGCTTGTTCTCTGAAGGAGGGGAAGAAAAGAGGGAGATAATTTGGAATTCAGTTTTTTTTAAAAAATGTTAAAGATATAACATCATTAGAAAAAAGAAAAATTTTAAAAAGAAAACAAAAACACATCATGATTTATTGTTTTGCTGATTGTTTCGATTTAATAATGGTGATGAAAAATGTCAATTATGCTAATTAAATTTAACTGTGTATCATGAGTACACTTCCCCCTTACAGAGAGAAGCTTATTAAATATTCACTGGTACAGTACTTATCCCTACTTACAGGGAGAGGACCTTTTCTTAGGGTGAAATAATATTTAAAGAGGGAACACTGTAGCATGGAAAATTACCAAGATGAGGAGTGGTACCAGAAGAGAGTAGACTGAGAAAAATTTTCATCAGAAATGGCATCATTATTTTTCTTATATTTAGAGAACATGAGACTGGTGGGGTTGGAAAATGGGAAGGAAGTGGCTACTCATGAGGAGATACTGGGAGTAAATTGAATCATGTCAGGACAGGAGACATTCTGACCTCGTGGAGAGGGGCCATATGAGACTCTCAGTAATCAGGACAGCAAGGATCTGGCAGGAAACAGGAAGATGAAAAAACTTAAGTCCTCCAGTGCTGTGGTCAAGGAGGAAAGGTGAACACTGAGGGGAATGGCTGATGAATAAAATGATGGATGATTTGATTAGATCATCTTTAAAGTACTTCCAGTTTTAAAATAGCAGAATCACAGGTCTGGCATCTCAACATCCAACTCCTGCACTCTGAATGTGATCAAAACCCCTTCTACAGCCCAGCCAACAAGTGGCCATCCAGATTTTGAATGAAAAGCTCTATGGAGCAGGAATTCCATCTCCCTCTTTGAAAAGTCAACCAGACACTAAACACTGGGTCTAATCAAAATGAATCTATTGTGTCTTAAATATGTTCAGATATTTCAAAAAAGCTCTTGTCTTCCCCTGAGATTTAGTTTCAGGTCTAATAGGGCAGAAACTCGAGCTCCCCTTTTTCCTAGTTAAGTGAGGCAGTCTATGGGCAATGGATGGAAGTGTGTTCCTTCTATGTCAAATACCTTCCATCGCACCTGGGCTCATTTTCTGCTTTAATAAACAAAGCATATTGGTAGAATTGAAGGGAAAATCTTATTTCTTTCAGTATGCCCTCACTGAGGATGAGGAAAAGAAAGGGAGACAAGCATTTATTAAGCACCTGTTTTATGTCATGTTGGACAGATAGGTGGCTCAATGGATAGAGTGCTAGACTTGGAATCAGGCAGAACCATTTTCCTAAGTTCAAATCTGACTTTGGATCACCTGTGTGACCTTGGGCAAGTCACTTAACTTTTTTACTCAGTTTCTTTCTCTGTAAAATAACCTGCAGAAGGAAAGAACAAGTTACTCTGATGACTTTATTAAGGAAACACTAAATGGGGTCAAGAAGAGTGTTATGTGACTGAAATAAAAGCAACAAATATGTCAGCTACTTTGCTAAGTACTTTCCAAGAATTATCTCATTCAAAGCAGGAGTGACTTAAAGATCATTGATCAATCAATGATGAATTAATAAACATTTGTTTTGTGCCTATCATGTGCCTAGCACTGTGCTACATATTTTCAAAATATTGTCTCCCTTAATAATAGGAATGAACTACAAATCACAGACCAATATCTCTGAAGCTAGAAGAGGCCTCCAAGAACATTTACTCCATTCCTCTTATATTGCAGACTAGGGAACTGATGCTTAGGATGGTGAAATCACTTCCCCATGGGTTACTCAGAGAGAATGCTAAAATTTTCTACCCAAAATAAGAATAACAAAATGTCTTAAATTTCCTCTTAACTTTTAGTCTTGCGTGCTGCCAGATCACAGGGAAATTCTCCCTCCCACCTATAGACCACACTTTAAGAAACACTTTTCAAAATCATAAAATGGTAGCTAAATGTATGGTAGGACAATGAGCTCTATGCCAAGGGATCAAGCCCACACTTAGAGAACAAAGCCTTAGTCCTGATTTATCTAAATCAGGAAGTTTACCATCTCCCTCACACACATTTCCCATTTCCCAGAAAGCCATAAATGAGGCAAGTAATCTAGGGAGCCTTCAGAGATATGTGATTATCAGGCTGGGGGTGCTGAGTCAGAACTCATTAGAGCAAACCTTAGGGGGCTGCTCATCTCTGCTGATTCTGTGCATGCTAGCCAGAGTCTGTGAGCTTTAATGGGATTTCCATACGTGCTCAGGCTGCAGCGTCTCCATAGGCAGCTTTAAAAATAGGCATTTTAAATCTTTACCAGTCAACTCTAGGGCGAAAGGAAGTGGACAGGACGGGTTCATTTTGCCACTCTTTCCATCCCACAAGGAACTTGCTTCCCACTCACCTCCACATACAAATGTGGATGACACTTTCAGGTTTGTGGGATCGTGGGTTATTCCTTACAGGAACGGCGTTCCCATCGCCGAGGAGTTCAGTTGCTACTAGCATCGTATATCATACATGTTCTGTTCCTCTTCTGATTTTCATACTTCACTAGAGAGCATTTTGGAGAATATTGAAGGCATCTGGAGCCTTCAGATTTTCAATTTTTGACATAAAGTGAAGCAGAAAATCGTCTTATTGATATGGAAGAATGCTTGGGTCCTGAAAGATAAAAAGGGCGTCTCCTCTCTCTCTCACCAGCGCTTTCCCCCTCCATCTACCTGAGGCAGCTCTCCCTCCTCTGACCTGGAAGTCAATTTCAGCCTACACTAAGCACATTGCCATTCACAGAGGGTTGTCTGTAGTTTTAATCTACTTTCAACCCATTATGTTTTGTTCTCTTTTGAGTCCTGCAGCTTTATCTAACTTTCAATTACTTCTCTTTAAAACAATTCTGGAAGACTTTCAGGATCTCATCAAAACTATACACATGGTAAATCTTTACAGAAGCTCATTTGGTATTCAATGAGTAATGCCTCCATGGTCTTTTTTCAGTCACTTCTCAATTTGATTTGACCCCTGACTTCCTAAATAAGATTGCCCTTCACCTGCTAAAGAAACTGCAGTGGCTCCTCATTACTACTAGGAAAAAAAATTATACCTTTTTAGTTAAGCATCTGAAGCCCTTCACAATCCATCTTCCCAGAAAAATTTCCCAAGATTCCCTTTAATAAATTTTGAGTTCTTGCCAAAGTGATCCAATTGGTATTTCCAGAACAGAACATCCCGTATCCCACCACTGTGTCTTGCCATAAGCTCACCCCCCATATGATAGGTACTCCATGATTATTTCAATATTTTAGAATCCCTAGTTGTCTTCCAGGCTCAGGCCTAACACAATCCAGAATGTGGAATCTAAATAAGAATTTAGTATCTGATCCCAAGCATTCCTTTTACAAGGGAAAAACCTCAGACTCTGAGAGGGCAAGAGATTTGATTTAAAGGACAAAATAATGGTGGTAATTTCCTTGCCAAGGGATAATGGCTATCTGAAGACCAGAAACAGCATATGGTTTTGAGGTTAAACAAAGTACAGAATCTTAAGTGACAGAAACACAGTGGTCATCTGGTCCAAGTTGAACCTTGAGTCAGCCAATTGAATAGCATTTGTCAAGTGTCTATCATGTGCCAAGTGTTGTACTAAGTGAAGTTATAAGAGACCCTTCCCTCAAGGAGCCCTGAGTCAAATGAGGGAGACAAGATATAATCAAATATATACAAATAAGATATATTGAGGACAACTTTGCAGTACTATGAGGAGGATAGTACAATTCAGGAAGCCTCAGAAAAGTGCCTTGCATAAGATTTAGCTAAGACTTGAGGGAAGACAGGTGGGAAAGCATTCCCAGAATGGAGAACTCAGTGAAAATATACAATATGTTTTTGGAAAATAATTTAGAATTATGCAAATACAGTGACTAAAATGTCCAAGCCCTTTGAGCAGGAGACTCCATTACTGTACTTCTAGCCAAAAGATGTGATTGATAGGAAAAATCCAAAATATTTATAGAAGTACTTTTGTTATAGTTCAGAATGGGAAACAAAGTTGATGCCCATCAATTGGAAAATGACTAATGAACTGCAGTACAGGAATGGAATGGAACGTTACTCTGCTGAAAGAACATGTGATAAATATAGAAAAGCATAGAAAGATCTATATCAACTGATTCAGAGTGAATTGAGAAGAACCAAGAGGACACTCTACAAAGTAAATACAGCAATGTCAATGGAAATAATACTGACACTCCAAAGCATTAAAATTAAATTTTATAGAATCATAAAGACCAAATGAGACATGAGAAGAAAACTCCCACCTACTCCGTAGAGGTGGGAGAGCTACAGTTCTTACATATGGGATATGTTTTGATACTTTTTCAGTATATCAATCAGTTTACTCTCTTTTTTTCTCTCCTCTCTAAAAATACTATTTGGCATATGGCAGCCTATAATATAGGGAAGGGAATAAAGTGTAATAAAGGTCAATGGGAAGAAAAGATTTGAAAGGCCAAAAAACAGAGGACTTCCTATTTGACTCAGAAGCTAATAGGAATTCAGTGGAATATATTGAATGAGGATAGGATTGATATGGTCTGATAACACAATTATCCCAGCAACTGGCCCTCTAGCATTCTAATGAAGAGAACAAATGAAAGGTAACACAGTGTCTATGGAGAAATAATTTGATGTTCTTTTAGGATAATTGTTTCAGTCATGTCTGACTCTTCATGACCCCATTTTTTTTGACAAAGATACTAGAGTAATTTTCCATTCCTTCTCCAAATAATTTTATAGATGAAGAAGCAGAGGCAAATAGGGTTAAGTAATTTTTCTAGGGTCACATTGCTTAGTAAATGTCTGAAGTCAGAGTTGAACTCAATAAGATGAGACCTCCTAACTCTAGGCCTAGCAGTCTATCCACTATGCTGCCTAACTGCACAGTGACATTCCCAAGGTCACACAACTATTAAGTGGAAGAGGCTAGATTGGAACTCATGTCTTCCTGATTTCAGGCACAGCACTTGGTCTATGCATTGTGCCACCTAGATGTCTTCCATTTCTGTGTAGTGTTTATTTTAAGAAGTTTTTGTTTTACCCCCTAACATAAAGCACCAATTGGCTTTTATGTTCCTGTTTCTTTTTCTGGGGTCAAAAATGAAATCTATGTAAAGAACTTTCACATATTTCATGACATCTCTCACATCCTCTTCCTGACCAGTCTTCTTCTTGATAGGGTTGTGCATTGACAATTCATTCAATTAATTACAATATGACATGGTCATGAGTTCTTTCATTTATCATTTGTGGACTTTTCAGCTTATCCAAGTGTTTTCCAAAAATGTGATCCCCAAAACCAAACACAATCCTCAATAATATTCTGTTGTCTGGCCAAGGCAGAAAGCATGAGGATTCCCATCAGTCTCAGCCTTGAATCTATGGATTTGTAAATTGATCACTTAGCTCCAAACCTTGTCCAAGTTCTGGCAATAACAAAAATGAAGATTTGAAAAATACATCATGGTATAACTTTCTTTCAGTATCTCAAGGAATTAAAATCTGTTCTCTCAAAATACTTTCTACAGTGACAAGAATTTCAACCTATTCATTATTTGTTCAGTTTGTATCTGTCTTGTGACCAAGTAAAATAAGACATCATCATATGGCAAAATTGGAAATGAGAATTTATCAATTTAAATAGACTGAGCTACAATGGATCTCTGCTCAAACCATTTTGTGCTGGGAAAACTTGCTAAGACTTTGCCTGATTCAATATAGATTTGAAATTGAGCCAAGACTCATACTAAAGTACAGAATGAGGATTTCAGCACAAAAAATTATGTTTACTAGTGTTGAATAATGTTCCCTCTTTCCTAAATGTCTATTGTATTACTTGAAAGATTTATAGCTATCTTTATCTATCTATTCTTTATAATGAGGATCTGAGCTTGAGACAAATTTGTTTTTTTCCTTAGAAATTTTGCATGTGGTTGCTTGCATCTCATTATCCCCTGTTGATTCTGCACTTTGCTCTGTCTCCATAGAAAATTTCAAAGGCTATGCTTCTTTTGCTTTTTGCTCATTTCCCCAGCCTTTTTCTGCTTATGAATTCTGAAAATTGCTGATTCTTCCTCCTTTGCTGCTGGCTTGCAGAGGATCAGCAGGATGAGCTATTTTGCCCTGGGACTAGGTCTTTACCACAGTAGTGCAGTCTTGAAAGGTTCCAGTGTAATGGACTTCTGGGTCTCACTGCAGGCTGGTGCCAGAGCCTGGGACTTCAAGGGGATACGTATGAGTTGATCTTTTGTTGGTGTAGCCTGTCTTCTGGAATCCTGAAGTTAGCCTATGCCTACTCATGGAACCTGGAGTAGTAGGGGAGGAGGTGGTTATCTAGCACTCTTCTGTGTGCAATTTTGTTTCCAATTTCCCGTATCCCATGAAAACAACTCTCTCTGAATACTTTTCAAGTTGTGTCCAGTGGGAGAGTCCCCTCATTCCAACTTGCTGTTGGTTTTTGACTCCTGTAATTTTGAGGTACTTTTAAAAAAATTGTTTTGGAAGGATTGTCAGAGTAGTTTCAACTTTTGCTGCTACTAAAGTCACTATCTTGGCTCTGCCCCTAGGAGCATGTCCTATAATGGAGATCTGGCTAATAAGCAGACCCTATAAGCTTTCTTGGCTAATGTCATAATGTTCAGAGATGACAAACTCATGGATTATTTATTGCTTCCTGGAGATTCATGACCATGTGGAAAGGCAGAACCTTGGATAAATGATACAGTGTGCATAATTATTCTCTAACTAGTTTTGGTTAGTTGTCAATGTGGTAAAGAGGAAAATAAGCCACTTTAGAGTCATTCAAAAAAATCTTGTCAGTGTCAGTTTCTATTACCTTAATATCTCTTTGGATATCATACTAGTGCCAACATCTGTATTCCAGAGCTCAGAATCTTTTGTTGTTCAACTCTGTCAATAGTACAAAGTTCTTAGGTCTTGGGAATCAAGATCTCACATAATGATTTTCCATAGATTGAATCAATGAGATGTGAAGCCCTATTCACCCTCAGCTTTGATTTATTTGATACTTTAAAAAAAAGTTTATCACCTACTTATGGCACTAAAGCCAAGGAGGTTTTGACTCAATTGATTGAAATTATTTTCT
Source organism: Monodelphis domestica (assembly GCF_027887165.1). NCBI lineage: Eukaryota > Metazoa > Chordata > Mammalia > Didelphimorphia > Didelphidae > Monodelphis > Monodelphis domestica. The sequence goes on along the minus strand of NC_077234.1, from coordinate 5,539,361 downwards.
ATTTTGACCAAAACTTCTCCTATGTTAAAACAGTTATTCTTGAATAGTATAAAGAGCTGGCCAATGAAGCTTCAGATTTATAGAGGGTTTTTTTTTTTTTTAAGATCCTGGATACATGGTGTGCCAAATATAACAACTCTAGTGTACCCTGTTAACAGTATACAAGCCTTTATGCAACTATGTTTCACTTAAATCATTCTTTGATGTCATTAGTCTTCAGAAATTAAGGACAAATGACCCAAGTCTTAAACCTCATTGCTCTATAAATACAATTTAAAAATCCTGATTCTACTATCCTTGAATAATATTTTATCACCTTAATATCACCTTAATAAAATAAGAGAATAAATATATATTAAATACCTACTATGTGCCATTCATTGTGCTAAACGTTTTACAAATATTATCCCATTGAGTAGCAACTGGCTAAGGAACCAGGTGAATATGTATTAAACCCATCAAATCGTCAGATCTAAACTTGGAGAGACTTTAAATAAGCTTGTTATTTTAAAAGCTTTCCTGTGGGATGATTTTACTAGAGCTGCATGGGGGAAGGGAAAATTTTCTACATTCCTGGTGTCAATAAAGCATAAATTATTTACAATAAATTATGTAGATTTAGTCTAATAAGAATAAACAAGGACATCATTGCAAGTTCCTGAATTCATGGCAGGCCAGAAAAAGCTGTATCAGCATCATCATCAAAAAGGAAAGGAATCCTTTGCTGGGTGAGGCTGCTTTTTAATGTTATTTATTTTTTGGTCAAGCTCCGAAGGGTTTCAAATCACTGAGTCAATTTGCTGACACTTCATCTCACTAGCTTTCTCTGAGGAAGCTGACCTCGGCTATCCTGGGAAGTAAAAAATATTTATGGGGCCCAACTTTCTGTCAAAGTGCATGCCTTAGGGGAAACCATAACCCAAGGACCTTAAAGAGACAAGCACTATGGTCATTCCATGCAGAAGAAACACACTTAAGAATGGCCATACAATTACTCAATAAATAATGGAGTGTCTGCTCCTCAGCCAGGCCATTCCATCTAGAACGTCCATCCTTTTATCCTAACCATCCCACATGCCTAGAAAACACTTTCTTCTTGCCTATGACTCATAGATTTCTCTCCTTTCCTTAATATGTACCTTAAACAGTTGAGGAAAGCCTTTCATGATCTCTCCCAATGGTCCAGACTCTATCTTACAAATCAACATTACATTAACTTAGTATTCTACTTTAGAAGTATGTTCTTTATATTTCTCATGTTATCTCACCAATTGGAATGGCAGCTTCTCTGTTACTAAAGATCATTTAATTATTTGAATTTGGATTCCCAGAATGTAGGATAAAGCTTGGCATGATATTGGCCTATAATAAATAATGATTTGATTAATTTGTTGAATTAGGTTAGGCTAACCCATTGACCATCCAGTCCATCACCAGTGCCAATCTTGGAGTCCTTATACTTTTGTGGAAGCTTTTATTTATTTACTTAATTTTTAAGTCACCCCCCCTCCATGGTTACATGATTCTTATTGTCTCCCTCCCCTCTTCCCTCCTGCCTCCTGGATTTGACAAGAAATTTCACTGGGTTATACATATATTATCACTCAAAATCTATTTCCACATTATTCATTATTGTAATAGAGTAATCTTTTAAAACCAAAACCCCAAATCATATCCCCATATAAATAAATGATGAATTATTTGTTTTCTTCTAGATTTCTACTCCTATAGTTCTTTCTCAAAATGTCAATAGCATTCTTTCTCATAGGTCCTTCAGAGTTCATTGCATTGTCTTTAGTACCAAAATCAATTACATTTGATCATCCCACAATATTTCACTTACTGTGTATAATGTTCTCTTGGTTTTACTTATTTCAATCTACATCAGTCCATGGAGGTCTTGCCAATTCTTATAGAAATCAAGTAGTTCATCATTCCTTATGCCACAATAGTATTCCATCACCATCATATACTACAGTTTGTTTAGCCATTTTGCAATTGAAGGATATCCCCTACTTTTCCAATTTTTTTGCCATCATAAAAAGCACAGCTAGAAATATTTTTGTACAAACAGAACCTTTCCCATTTTTTTCCATCTCTTCGGATTCAAACCCAGTCAGTGGCATTGCTAGATCAAAGGAGATTAATTCTTTTAAAGCCCTTCGGACATAGTTCCAAATTGCTTTCCAGAGTGGTTGGATCAATTCACAACTCCTCCAGCAATGCATTAGTGTTCCAGTTCTGCCACATCGCCTCCAACATTCATTATTTTCCTTTACTGTCATATTGGCCAATCTGGTAGATATAAGGTGATACCTCACAGTTGTTTTGATTTGCATTTTGCTAATCAGGAAGATTTAGAACATTTTTTATGATTATTGATAGTTTTGATTTCTTCATCTGAAAACTGCCTATTCATATCCCTTGACTATTTTTCTTTTCTTTTCTTTTTTTAGTTTTTAAAACATTATTTTATTTGGTCATTTTCATACATTGTTCATTGGAAACAGATAATTTTCTTTTCCTCCCCCCCAAATCCCCACCACTCCTTCCCTAGCCAATACCCGATTCGTCTGGGTATCACATGTGTCCTCGTTCTGAACCCATTTCCTTGTTGTTGGTATTTGCATTAGGGTGCTCATTTAGCATCTCTCTTCAATCATGTCCCCTCAACCTCTGTAGTCAAGCAGTTGCTTTTCCTGGGTGTTTTTACTCCCTCAGTTTGTCCTCTGCTTGAGAGTAGGTTTTTTTTTTCTTTCTCGTAGATCACTGCAGGTTGTTCAGGGACATTGTAAAGCCATTACTGGAGAAGTCGATTACGTTCTCTTGTACCACAATGTGTGAGTCTCTGTGTACAATGTTCTCCTGGTTCTGCTCCTCTCACTCTGCATCACTTCCTGGAGGTTGTTCCAGTCTCCATGGAATTCCTCCACTTTATTATTCCTTTTAGCACAATAGTATTGCATCACCAACAGATACCACAATTTGTTCAGCCATTTCCCAATTGAAGGGCATCCCCTCGTTTTCCAATTTTTAGCCACCACAAAGAGTGCAGCTATGAATGTTCTTGTTCAAGTCTTTTTCCTTATTATATCTTTGGGGTACAAGCCCAGCAGTGCTATGGCTGGATCAAAGGGCAGACAGTCTTTTATCACCCTTTGGGCATAGTTCCAAATTGCCCTCCAGAATGGTTGGATCAATTCACAACTCCACCAGCAATGCATTAATGTACCTACTTTGCCACATCCCCTCCAGCAGTCATTACTTTCCTTTGCTGTCATGTTGAACAATCTGTTAGGTGTGAGGTGATACCTCAAAGTTGTTTTGATTTGCATCTCTCTGATTATAAGAGATCTAGAACACTTTTTCATGTGCTTATTAATAGTCTTTATTTCTTTAACTGAAAATTGCCTATACATGTTCCTTGACCATTTTTCAATTAGAGAATGGCTTGATTTTTTGTACAACTGGTTTAGCTCTTTATAGATTTGAATAATTAGATCTTTGCCAGAGGTTTCTGTTATGAAGACTGTTTCCCAATTTGTTGCTTTCCTTCTAATTTTAGTTACATTGGTTTTGTTTGTACATAAACTTTTTAATTTGATGTAGTCAAAATTATTTATTTTGCATTTTGTGACTCTTTCTAAGTCTTGCTTGGTTTTAAAAATTTGCCCTTCCCAAAGATCTGACATGTATACTATTCTGTGTTCACCTAATTTACTTATAGTTTCCTTTTTATATTCAAGTCATTCACCCATTCTGAGTTTATCTTGGTGTAGGGTGTGAGGTGTTGATCCAAACCTAATCTCTCACATTGTCTTCCAATTTTCCCAGCAGTTTTTATCAAATACTTGGTTTTTGTCCCAAAAGCTGGGGCCTTTGGGTTTGTCCAAGACTGTCTTACTGAGGTCATTTACCCCAAGTCTATTCCACTGATCTTCCTTTCTGTCTCTTAGCCAGTAACAAATTGTTTTGATGACTGCTGCTTTGTAATATAGTTTGAGATCTGGGACTGCAAGGCCACCTTCCTTTGTATTTTTTTTTCATTATTTCCCTGGATATCCTTGATCCTTTATTGTTCCAAATGAACTTTGTTATGGTTTTCTCTATTTCAGTAAAATAGTTTTTCGGTAGTTCAATGGGTATGGCACTAAATAGATAGATAAGTTTGGGTAGGATGGTCATTTTTATTATGTTAGCTCATCCCACCCATGAGGAATCAATGTTTTTCCAATTGTTTAGATCTAGTTTTAATTGTGTGGAGAGTGTTTTGTAGTTGTGTTCATATAGTTCCTGTGTTTGTCTAGGCAAATAGATTCCTAAGTATTTTATATTGTCTTGAGTGACTTTAAATGGAATTTCTCTTTCTAATTCTTGCTGCTGAACTGGGTTTGAGATATATAGAAATGCTGATGACTTATGTGGGTTTATTTTGTATCCTGCAACTTTGCTAAAGTTGTTGATTATTTCAATTAGCTTTTTGGTTGATTCCCTAGGATTCTTTAAGCAAATCATCATATCATCTGCAAAGAGTGACAGCTTGGTCTCCCCATTGCCAATTTTAATACCTTCAATTTCTTTTTCTTCTCTAATTGCTACTGCTAGTGTTTCTAGTACCATGTCAAATAATAGAGGTGATAATGGGCATCCTTGTTTCACTCCTGATCTTATTGGGAAGGCTTTGAGTTTTTCCCCATTGCAGATGATGTTTGTTGATGGTTTTAGGTATATACTGTTTATTATTTTTAGGAAAGGCCCTTCTATTCCTATACTTTCTAGTGTTTTCAATAGGAATGGGTGTTGTATTTTGTCAAAGTCTTTTTCTGCATCTATTGAGATAATCATGTGATTTTTGTCATTTTGCTTGTTTATATGGTCAATTATGTGGATGGCTTTCCTAATATTGAACCATCCTTGCATTCCTGGTATGAATCCTACCTGATTGTAGTGGATAACCCTTGTGATGACTTGCTGGAGTCTTTTTCCTAGTATCCTATTTAATATTTTTGCATCTATATTCATTAGGGAGATTGGTCTATAGTTTTTTTTCTCTGTTTTTAACCTGCCTGGCTTTGGGATCAGTACCATGTTTGTGTCATAAAAAGAATTTGGTAGAACCCCTGCTTGGCTTATTCTGTCAAATAGTTTGTATAGTATTGGGGTTAGCTGTTCTTTGAATGTTTGATAAAATTCATTTGTGAATCCATCTGGACCTGTGGATTTTTTCTTAGGGAGTTCTTTGATGGCTTGTTCAATTTCTTTTTCTGATATGGGGTTGTTTAGGTAATTTATTTCTTCTTCTTTTAGTCTAGGAAATTTATATTTTTGTAAGTATTCATCCATATCACCTAGATTGCTATATTTTTTGCCATATAATTGGGCATAGTAGTTTTTAATGATTGCCTTGATTTCCTCTTCATTAGAGGTGAGATCTCCCTTTTCATCTTGGATACTGTCAATTTGGTTTTTTTATTTCCTTTTTTAATTAGACTGACTAGTATTTTGTCAATTTTATTAGTTTTTTTCAAAGTACCAGCTTCTAGTCTTATTTATTAAATTAATAGTTCTTTGACTTTCAATTTTATTAATTTCTCCTTTGATTTTTAGGATTTCTAATTTAGTCTTCATCTGAGGGTTTTTAATTCGTTCACTTTCTAGTTTTTTTTTTTAATTTGCATGCCCAATTCATTCACCTCTGCCCTTCTTAATTTGTTTATATATGAACTCAAGGATATAAATTTCCCCCTGAGTACTGCTTTGGCTGCATCCCATAGGTTTTGAAAGGATGTCTCACCATTGTCATTTTCTTCAATGAAGTTATTAATTGTTTCTATGATTTGTTCTTTAGCTGGTTTTGGAGAATCATATTGTTTAATTTCCAATTAATTTTTGATTTATCTACCCATGTAACCTTACTAATTATTATTTTTATTGCATTGTGGTCTGAGGAGGTTGCATTTATTATTTCTGCCCTTTTGCACTTGTTTGCAATGATTTTGTGCCCTAGTACATGGTCAATTTTTGTGAATGTACCATGTACTGCTGAAAAGAAGGTGTATTCCTTTTTGTCCCTATTTGTTTTTCTCCATATGTCTACTAACTAATTTTTCTAAGATTTCATTTGCTTCTCTCACCTCTTTCTTATTTATTTTTTTATTTGATTTATCTAGTTCGGATAGGGGAAGGTTCAGATCTCCCACTAGTATAGTTTTTCTATCTATTTCATCTTTGAGCTCCTCTAGTTTCTCCTTTAAAAATTTGGATGCTCTGACATTTGGTGCATACATATTGAGTACAGATATTTCCTCATTGTCTATACTGCCTTTTATCTGGATGTAATTTCCTTCCCTATCTCTTTTAACTAGATCTATTTTTACTTTGGCTTTATCTGATATCATGATTGCTACTCCTGCCTTCTTTTTATCATTTGATGCCCAATAGATTTGGCTCCATCCTCTTACTTTCACCCTATGCGTATCTACCTTCCTCATGTGTGTTTATTGCAGACAGCATATGGTAGGGTTTTGGATTCTAATCCACTCTACTATTCGCTTGCGTTTTATGGGTGAGTTCATTCCATTCACATTCAGAGTTATGATTACTAGCTGTGTATTTCCCAGCATTTTGATTTCTACTCCTGGTCCTGCCTTTTCTTCTTTCACTATTTCCTTATATACCAATGTTTGTTTATAGTCAGTCCCCTCCATCCCCCCCTTTTTTACTTCCCTTTCTACCCCCTCTCTTCTTATTCCCCCCTTATTTTCCCTGAAGTCTTTCTAAAACAACCCCCCATCCTCTCCCTCCCTTGTACTGCTTCCCTCCCCACCAGTCTGTTTGTTACCCTTCTACTCCCCTATAGGCTGCAAATCTATTCTCTTCCCCAATAGATTGGAATGTTTTTCCCTCTTTGGGTCAGTTTCAAAGTACATAAGCATTGAGTATTTCCTATCTCCAACCTCTTTACCCTTCCAGTGTATCAATGTTCTCCCCCCTCCCACCATGAGCTTCTTTGTGACATATAAATTTACCCCCATTTGTTTCTTTTCCCATTTCTTTTAGTCATAACCTCTTTCCTTTTTTAGCTTTAGTCATGTATATATGTATATGTATATATACATACACATGTATATGTATTTATGCATGCATATATCTATATACCTATTTATGTCTTGTCCTTTCATCCTATACAGTTTGTCACTATTCCCTCTGAGTGTAATTCTTCTAGCTGCTCAGGTGATAGCAACAGTTTTTAAGAGTTACCAATGACCTCTTTTCTTATAGGGATACATATCATTTTAACTTATTGAGTCTCTTAAAATTTTTTTGTTGTTGTTTTGTTTGTTTTTCCCCCTCTTTTTTAATTACCAATTTTGATGATTCTCTTGAGTTCTGTGGTTGGACATCAAATTTTCTGTTCAGGTCTGGTCTTTTATTTATGAATGCTTGGAACTCTTCTGTTGTGTTGAATGACCATACTTTCCCCTGTAAGAATATAGTCAGTTTTGATGGGTATTTTATTCTTGGTTGTAGACCTAGTTCCCTTGCTTTCTAGAATATCATATTCCATGCCTTTCAGTCCTTCAGTGTGGATGCAGACAGATCCTGTGTTAACCTCACCGTGTTTCCATTGTATCTGAATGGTTTCTTTTTGGCAGCTTGTAATATCTTTTCTTTCATCTGATTGTTTTTGAATTTGGCTATAACATTTCTTGGTGTTGTCAGTTGGGGATTAAATACAGGGGGTGATCTTTTGATTCTTTCAATCTCCACTTTCCCCTCTTTTTCTAGGATCTCAGGATAGTTTTCCTGGATAATTTTCTCTAGTATTATGTCCAGGCTTTTTCTTTTGTCGTGGTCTTCTGGTAGTCCAATTATTCTTAAATTGTCTCTTCTTGAACGATTTTCTAAATCGTCTGTTTTGTGAATGAGATGTTTCACATTTTCCTCAATTTTGTCATTCTTTTTGTTTTGTTTTATAGTGTCCTGCTACCTTGTGAGGTCATTTGATTCTAGTTGTTTTATTCTGGTTTTTAAAGATTGGATTTCATCTCTGGCTTTTTGGTCGTCTTTTTCCTTCTGGTCTGATTTTCTTTGAAGATTGTCTTTCATCCTCTTTATCTCGTCTTTCATCTCCTTTGCCTCATTTTCCAGGTGGATGATTTTGGCTTTCAAGACACTATCTTTTCATTTTAGTTCAAGTGCCTCTGTTTCCAGATGACTTATCTTAATTTTTAAGTTCGTTTCCCAATTGTCTTCAGCCTCTCTTAGTTGTGTTTTGAGTTCTTCCACAGCCTGTATCCAATTCGCTGGGATTTCTGGTTTATCGTTTGCTGATCTCTCCCCCTCTGTTCCATTTGATGAGTAGTAGCTGTCTATTGTAGTTTCTTTCTTCTTTTTCTGTTGTTTGCTCAAATTCACCCCTTCTTTACTCCCCATATTTGTCTGTGCTCTTGTTCCTCTCATTTTTTTTTGTTTTTTTGAGGAGACTTCTATCAGTCTCCCCTCTTGGATCTCTAACAGAAGATCTCTTGGTGTAGTCTCTGGGGGAGAGTTGTTGGGGGTTTGAGCTTCCCTGTCCTCTGGAGGCTTTTGATGGGATTGGGTTCAGCTTACTTGGGCTGGGTTTACTTTGAGTTTTAAACTTCCTGGATGTCTGGAGCAAATATGGAGGATCTCCAAAGCTCTGGCCAGGTTTCCAGGTCTATGCTTCTTCTAGGCTGCCATCTTGACTCCGCCTCTAGGTTCCTGTTTTTTTTCAGAAGACCCTGCTCTCTAAGGGGGGAGGGGTCGTGGCCTCCCTGGGCTCTGAGGGCTCCTGATGGGATTAGGTTCAGCTGGTTCTTTCAGAAGACCCTACTTGATGGGATTATGTTCAGCTGGTTTGGACCCAATGAGCCCTGAAGCAAAAAACCTCCTCCTCCACAATCTGTGTTAAATGCCTATAGACTGGTCCAGGTTGCTTTCAAGGTAAGTCCTTCACCGGCCCTGTTTCTGTTCTTTCAGAAGCTCTGAGGGCTCCTGATGGGATTGGGTTCAGCTGTTGCCCTAAAGCTGGGACCTCCCTTGAGACTCAGATGGAAGGATCCAGCCAGGAGGCTACAGGCTCCACCCTTCTCTCTATGTTTCCCTGCCCTATGTGTTGGGAGCCCTGGAGACTGGCTCAGGTTGCTTTCAAGGTGAGTCCTTTATAGTAGCCAGCCCTGAGGCCCTTTTGCCAGCCCTGAGGTTCCCGCTGCTGCCGTGGGCTCAGCCCTCTGGGTTGGGAGGGATGGGTCCTGGGACCTTCCTTCTGCCTACCCCTTAGATCTGAGGGATCTAGGGTTCTGGCTTTTGGGGGGCCATACCTTTTGATTCAGGTCTGGGAGGAGGGTTCCCCGGGTCTGTCCTGTTGTTCAGCTTGAAATTCAGTGTCCTAGGAGCACTCAGCTTGTGATCGGTAAGGAAGGGTTTCCAAGGTCTGAACTTTTGCTGCTTCTAAACTGCCATCTTGACCAGAAGTCGACTATTTTTCAATTGGGGAATGATTTGATTTCTTATAAATTTGATTTACTCCTTTGTATATTTGAGAAATTAGACCTTTGTCATAGAATTTTGTTATAAAAATGTTTTTCTAGTTTGTTGCTTTGTGGAACCTTTTAAAAGAGTTTGCATTCTTCCCGAATAGATTTGAATTTGCTTCCATTGTAAAATAACCTGATGATGAATGGAGGAATGGGGGAAAAGGAAAACAAGACATCTGCAAGGAAAGTGGGAAAAAAGACCATATTTTTTCCACATAAAGTATTTTAATTAGTAAGATAATGGGATATTGTAAAATATTTAATAATTTAAATTCAAAACATTAAGGATATGTATTTAAAGTACTTATTGTGTGCTAAGCCCTATGCTCATTGTTGTTGGGGAGAGGAAAATTAAATCCTCTATTCATATTGGACTTCATGCTGTACAGAACACACAGTGCTCTGACCCCAGTCCAGTGCCTTTGCAAAGGAAATATACAGGGTGAAATATCTTTTCTCTCTCTCCTCTCTTCTTCTTCCTCTGAATCACTGATTTCTTTCAGTAGCCAGTAGCATTTATATAATGTCTTAAATTTTGTAAAACACTTTACAAAAATGAACTTACTTGATTCATAGCATCCCTGTGAATCACATCCTATTATTGCCTTCATTTTACAAATGAGGAAATTGAGGCCAGGAAATTTTAAATAACTTTTTCCAGGGTCACATAGATATCAGAATTTGAACTGAGGTCTTCCTTACACTAGGCACTCTATCTATCATACAACAAAGTCTATCCTACTTGAGGCATATTCTTCCTTTTAGAGTCCTTTCTTTATGACCCCAACTTCAAGTGTCCTGCCTAGCTTCTATTCCTTTTTATATATCCAGTGTAATTAGAGTAGGGCATGCCCCCTGGAGAATGCATTCATGTGAGATGTACTACTTCTGGGCACTTCAGGGACACAAGAACAGCCCTGAATGTTTCTGAAATGCTTTGGCTATCATTTGGTGCCCATGACCACAGATGGGGGGAAAACTGGATCAATAAGGACTGACCACTATCTCAGGAAGAACTGCCTATTAAGTCTATATTAAATGGAGAAACAATGTCCAGCATAGTTCATCTAAACCTCTTTTCTGTACCTTTGGCTTGAACTTCTCTGCAGGGTGCCACTCCAGCCCCAGGCCAGCAGCAATGGTGACTGTCCAAACATGGTATGGATCATGTGTGCTGGCTAGGTGAATCTGAGACTCCATCTCAACTCCTTTGATTCCTCCTCAGCTTTGTTTCTTTTAGAATGTTCAAACGAGAAAATATGTGTAAAGACCTTAATATACTGATTGGGAAACAATAAATTCTTATTTCTTCTCTCCCTCCCCCCTTTTCCTGATAGAATGGTGCTGAGCAATCAAACAGAGATAGGTTGTTTTTTGGTTTCTTTGCCTTTAGAAGCAAATATGTAAGTTCAAGAGGTTAGGAGGTACCCAGATACTCAGGCAGATCTGACTAGCAGTAGTTGGAGTTTTAGGCAACTTGACCCTCCTCGGGGAAAATGACCATGACAGGAGGATGAACTTAAACCCTGGCCTGTCTCTCTAAAAGACATAGAAATTGAAGGATTTGGTGGACAGTGCAAGACCAAAGTGGAGAAAAAATGACTGTTTATCATTCCCATCAAATAGTTAATATTTTGATATCTTAATATGGATCTCCTGAGAAAGGACAGTAGGAGTTGTTATTATATTATGTTTTATGTCTTTGAAAAATATGTCAATGATTTTTTACTATTTTAGACATCTTGTGTGTGTGAAAAAAACAATCTTCTATATCTGTCTCCATCCTAAGAGTTGAGTATTTTTAACCCCCCCCTTTTTTTTTACTGAGACTCTTGACATAACATAGAACTAAGCTTTTAATTGATATAATTTAAAAAAGGGACTAGAAATGAAGCTTAAGAGTTTGACCACTTTATTTAAAGGCAAAAAAAGATGAATGCTCTTACTCATGGGTCAGTATTGAGAGGCCAATTACTTTAAAAGGTACCCAGTTAGTAAAAGGTCAAAGCAGAGCTATGGTTACTTGTGTACTTACTTACACAGGGACATGCTTACTCCCAGTGGAATGTAAAGTATTTGAGGGCAAGGCCTTTTCCCCATATGTCTTTATTTTCAGTGCCTCAAGTAGTGTCTGATACATGGAAGATACTGAAAAAAGGCCTGTTAGATGGTAGATAAAGATAAGAAAAAGCCTTTGCTCTCAGAAAATGATGCCACAATGCAAGTTATACTATATGGACAGAATAACAGTAATATAAAAAAAAAAGGTAATGAGTCTAGAAAAAAGAGATCTACACAGGGAGTACTAACTTTGAGGAGATAAATCAATTGCATCTGGGAAATTGGTGGGCTTTATGGAGGTTGTATGAAGCTGGAACTGCAAGGAAGTAAAAGGTTTCTTGAGTAAAAGTCAATGTACACTCTGAAGTGTAAAGGGTGAAATTATGGTTGAGACTGAAAAAATCTAAATTTAAGTAGTTGCCAAGGGAAATCCCAAATAATAAAATACCCAAGTCAGCTGCCAATTTTTATGGTGATTTAATTGATAGTGGAGAAGACTAAGAAGAAGGTAGAAGAAGAAGGAGTAGGTTTTTTCTCTCCCTCTCCCCCACCCCGCCTGATTAGTATCAGGTGGGGAGATCAGGAGATAAGGGAGTAAGGGTTTGGAGTATGACATAGGTAGGAATCAGTCTGACCTCCAAAGGGGTCAGCTAAGATGCCCAAACCTGAAATCAGCTCCAGGGCATAACTCACCACCCAACACTCCAAGATGTCAGAACACTTAGCACCCTGCCAGCCAGAGTCATCTCTCCAGGGAAAGAGAGGGGGCCAGGAAGTGCTGTGCTTTATATGGATGTTTCTACATCATTTTTCTGTGTCTCATCTCTACCAATGAGGACTTAGCTTGACTTAGGACAGCACAGAGGTTTGTCCTTTTTTTTGCACATGTCTGTTGAAGGTCATCTCCTCAGATAATTAAATCTTGAGTTTGATGCAGACCTTCAAAACCTTGTTAAACTGAGTAGAGTAGATAATGTAGAGTTTCCAAGACCTGATTCTGTTATTCCAACTATCTCCATTGTTACTGATCAGGAAATAGCTAAATCACACCTTCTAAAGAATGGTCTGATTAGGCTGGAATAGTTTTAAAATTCACAGAAGGCCAGATCTGATGTAGTTAGTTATTTCCTGAAAACTAGTGACTGCCAAAATGCCTGATACTGTAGAGCAATCAGCTGATAAGTGCTTATTAAATTGAACTGAAATGGCCAAAGTGAAGATGGAGGAGCTAAGACCAGTGAGGTGCATGTGCTGAGTGTGAGAAATGTTCAGAGGGAAAGGAAGAAGAAGGAAAAAGGAAATGGTATACAGAAATTTTTCATTTACCATGCAAAGCAAAAAGTGAGGGGGAAAAAGAGATGAATTTGATATAGAATTGATTTGAGAACCCCAGGAGAGCATCCCAGTTCTTATCCCAGTAGTTGGGATTTGAGAATTTCTCTAACCATACCAGAATGTTCAAGCACTATTTGAATCCCCCCCCTCCGCCTCCTCCTCTGCCTTCTTCTTTCTGATTCTTTTGCCTTTGTTTTTATCTTTTTCTGTCCTTCATTCCTTCCTTCCTTCCTTCCTTCCTTTTCTTCCTACCATTTCTTAATTTCTTTAGAATTGACAGTACTTAGTATAATTTTTGGCACTTAATAAAAGCTTAATCAAAGATTATTCCCTGATCTACCTGTTGAATTTACCCAGTTGAAAGCAAGCACCATGAAGTTAGAAACTGCTTATTTTTTTCCTTTATTTTTCATATTGTTAACCTCAAGGACATTGCCTAGAATACATTAGTCACTTGATAAATGCTCTTTGTATTTATTTCATTTTTGTAAGTCTACTATGATCTTTTATATTTATTTTAAAATTATGACTTTTGAGGATCTCATAAGAGTCAGTCCAATTTTTGAAGACCTTTTAATCAGACCATTTCTTTAATTCCAGGGGAATTACAAAATAGGAGATTTCTAGCAGGAAACTGGTAATCTGAAATAAAAAATTAGGAAAATAATTATGGCTTTTAACCCAAAATTTTCACTGTTGTGAATATGAGGATGGTATTGATTTACTCTCTCAGTGAATTCACCTCTCCACCGTGAGAAAAACTGATAAGATGTTCTAATCACTCAATCTCGACTATAAGCTTTATATTAAACACTAAAAGACCTTGGAGCTGGATTCATGTTGCACAGGAATATAAAAATCCCATTGATTAAGTATCTTTATATTTTTTATTCACCCACTGTGAACTCATCTAACCATTTAGGAGAGCAATTTGGAATTATGGTCAAAGAATACAAATCTGTGTATACTTTTTGACCATATAATATCATATTAAATTTATTTTTTAAAGTGATTAGAGAAAAAGAAAAAATATATACTTTAAAATATTTATAAAAGCTCACTCCATGTTGGCAAAGAAATTGAAAGTGAAGGGATTTCCATCATTTGAGGAATGGTTACACACAAGTTGTGACATATAATTGTGATGGAATGCTACTGCATGGTAAGAGATGATGAGCTAGTTAATTTTGGGAAAACAAACACACATGAAATAATGAAGAGTGAAACAAGCAGAATCAAGAAAATAAACAAGAGGATACTATTTGAAGGAGGATTTGTGTATATATCCACCTATAGAGAAAGAACTAATAAATAGACATTTGAAGTTGTTTATATAATATATATTTATACTATACTTATATATTTTACAAAATATACATATATATTAACTAATGGGGGAATGGATGAAGTTGACTGGGTATTTTAATATAACAAACAAGTAAGTTAACTTAAAAATATTTTAAAAGGCTCCTTGGTCATATCCCCAAAAGTCATGTATAAATGGTCAAATGCATTGAGAAGGGAAGTCATTCTATTTAAGGCAAGTGTCATATTCAATAAAACCTCTAAATAGGAACTGTTTGGGAGAAGATGAGGGAGGTTTCGGGTTAGGCTTGTTCTCTCTCTTCCCCAACCACTCCCCACAAAAGCACCTTATTTTTTTACTTCGAAGGGTGCAGATAAGGTTGGAGTTCCTATCACTGTCCTAGTCACATCTGTGGAACAGCTGATGGCAGTGTCTGTATTCACAGCCCAGGAGAGATTCCACAAATCTTCACAGCTTGACTAAAACTCCAACAAAGAAACTATGCCATCACTAGGGAAATTCTCTTGAGTACCAAAGACATGCGATAAAAGCAACCAGGAGCAGTGAGGTACCACTTTTCCCCATGTGATATTTAGGCTTAAGCCCAGTTTCCCCAGGGCTCCATGCTAACTTGTATAAGAGACATAGGATTTCCATGTGATTTTTAAGTATCAGCCCTACTCACTATACCATTTTAGTAATTATGTTTTTCTAAAATCTACTAAAGGAAGGTTAATTTTTTTTCTCAAATAACAGTATTGTGAGAAGCTAATGGGGTGGGGGATCTGAGGTTACCAAATAAGAGAAAGACCATTTGACATCTCAAGGATATCCCTAGAACTCAGAATGCAAACTTTTCCTGGAACCTAAGACTATGAAGGTAGGAATTTGGATTAGGATATTCAGGACTCATAGGGACCATACAATTACATATTTTAGAATAATACCTAACAGGAAGGGAAAGAAAAAGAGCAATCTAAACTTGCAAGGAATGGTTAAATATGTTCATATGAGCCAATAATATGCTACAAAAAAGTTTAAGAAATGTTAGGAATCTACTTGTCAAGGCAAATACAGGAATTATGTGAAAACAATTATAAAACACTTTTCTTACAAATAAAGTCAAATCTAAGCAAATGGAAAAATATTAATTGCTCCTGAGTAGGCTGAGCTATATAATAAAAATGACAATTCCATATAAATTAATTTATTCAGTGCCATACGAGTCAAACTGCCAAAAAACTGTTTCATAGAGCTAGAAAAAAAAATAATTCACGTGAAAGAACAAAAGTTCAAGGACATCAAAGGAACTAACAAAAAAAGTGAAGTATGCTAGCCTAACAGTATTCAATCTTAAATTGTACTATAAAGCCGTGATCATCAAACAATCTGGTACTGACTAAGAAATAGAAGGATGGGATCAATGGAATAGATTAGGGGTAAATGACCTTAGCAAGTTAGTGTTTGATAATCCCAAGGATCCCAGCTTTGGGGGTAAAAGCTCATTATTTAACAAAAACTTCTTGGAATATTGAAAAACAGTATGGCCAAAATGAGGTTTAAATCACTCAACATCTCACACCTTATACCAATACAAGCTCAAATGGGTATATGACTTAAACATAAAGAGTGATATTATAAATAAATTAAGGGAACATAGAATAGTTTACCTGGAAGTTCTATGGAGAGGGAAGACTTCATGACCAATGAAGAGATAGAGAACATTACAAGATGTAAAATGAATAATTTGATTATATTAAATTAAAAATGCTTTATACAAACAAAACTAATTTAACCAAAATTAGAAGGGAAACAACAGACTGGGAATTTTTTAAAACAAATTTCTCTAATAAAAGTCTCATTTCTCAAATATATAAAGAACTAAGATATTTTGTAAGAAATCAAATCATTCCCCAGTAAATAAGTGATAAAAAGATATGAATATAGAATTTTTCAGATAAAGAAATAAAAGCTATTTACAATCATATAAAAAATGTTCTAAATCACTCTTGATTAGAGAAATGCAAACTAAAACAACTCTGAGGTACTACCTTATGCCTATCAGATTTGTCATTATGAGAGTAAAGGAAAATGATAAATGTTGGATGGGATGTTGCAAAATTGGTAGACTAATACATTGCTGGTGGAGTTGTGAAATGATCCAACCATACTGGAGGGCTATAAAATAATGCATAACTTTTGATCCAGTATTACCAGTAGGTACAAAGTCTGTATTGAAAAGGGATAAAAATAATGGGAAAAGGTCTATTTGTAAAGAAATACTTATAGTGGTTCTTTTTGTGGTGGCAAAAAAAAAAATAATAAATGAGGGTATGTCCCTCAATTGGAGAATGGCTGAACAAATTGTGGTATATGACTGATGAAATACTATTGTGCTATAAAGAATGATGAACAGTATGATTTCAGAAAGAGCTGGGAAGAGCTATGTGAACTGATGATGAGTGAAATAAGCAGAATCAGGAAAACATTAAACACATAACTGCAATATTGTGGAACAATGAAATGTGATAGTCTTTGCTACTAATAGAAATACAATGATCCAGGACAGTCCTGAGGGACTTATGATAATGAATGATATCCACTTCCAGAGAAAGAATTGTTGGAGTAACAATGCAGATAAAAAATGTATATTTGTCCCTAGTTTAATTGGGTACATATTTTTGGGATTTTGTTTATAAGGTTATTCACCTATAAAAATGAATACTATAGAAATAGGTTTCATTTGACAATACATGTATAACCCAGATTGAATTGTTTGTCAGCTCTCAGAGGGGGCAGGGAAGAAGGGAGGCAGACAATTTGGATCATACAAGCTTCAGAAAACAGATGGAAATTGATTATTAAAAGTAAAGAAAGAAACACTGGGATCAATGATTTATACCTAGAAAAGACCTCATATACAATTGAGTCCAAATAATCTTACAACTGAAGAAACATAGACTGAGTGACTTACAATGTCAAAACTGGTTAATGGCAGTGCAGATACTAGAACTCAGATCTACAGATCCCCAAGGTTTAACATCTTTCTATACTGTCCTCTTCACTCAACCATACTACCTGTAAACGACATTAAGAAAGCTAGATTCAGTCAAAGGAAGGTCTAGAGAAAATGGAAAGAGGGAGATCTGGGTAGATAGATGGGCTATCAAATAGATATACATATGCAATTCACAAGTAAATTTGAAATATATATGCATATACACATACATATGCATGTATGTATTCAATAGAAATCTTAGTTGATCAAGGAATTAATCTTAACTCATTTCTCTGAAATATGATGCGGCATAGTGAATAAAAAGTCTGATCTTTGAGTCTGATTGATCTAGATTAAAATCTTGCTTTAGCTACTTACTAGCAATGTGTCCATGCTCAAGCCAATCAATCAAACATTAAGGATTTACTAAATCCATACAGTATGCCTGACTCTGTGCTAGCTTCTGGGAATAAAAACATAAAAATGACATGACCCCTTACCTCAGAGATTACATACTAGCAAAGAAATTCATTTAGGTGCTATCAGCCTCAGTTTCCTTCTCTGAAAAATGAGAAAATGGAGCTACTGTTTCCCTCACAGGACCTTGAGAGAACCAGATGAGATAAGGTAAGTAAAGCATTTGGTCTATCCATGAATGCTCCATAATTATGGCCTATTATAATCCCCCACCTAAACATAGTAGCTGCTGTGAGATGCCAGGCAAGGCTGTGTGGTTGCCATCCTTGCTGATATTTCCTGGTACTAATCTTACCATTTGTTCCTCCTGCAAGGCTTCTGTTATTGTCCCCATCTGGCTCAGGGCCTGAAATTGTGCCCTGTGCTACTGACATATTCATTGCATGTGGTGGCAATTAGCCTTGATTGCAGGACTTCTTCCTGCTCTGGGCATAATTTCTAGGCAAATGAAAGTGTTCAATCTTGTCTGCAGAGGAAAGCCTCTTGTACTCATGGCAAGCCTATAGGGAGTCTAGGAGATAGCTCCACCGCCCCCCTCCTCCCAACAGCTGTGGATGGACACCCCAGCTCTTTGCAGGATGGCTCAGGGGGAAAAAGAATTCAAAAAGGCATCCAGATGCACAATCAGCTTGACCTTTTTTCAGTCTTGAAATGGAAAGCAAAAACAGACTCAGATCTATTTTTATGATGGAAAAATAAAGAAAAAGTAACCAAGTATTAAAATTATGATTTGGGATATTAGCCATGTGGGTAGTTATTATTCCTTAAACAGTTTTCCTTCTATATAATTCAGTAAAGACAAAAACGATTTGAGGTTGAAGTGAGGCACTTCATAAAGCGAGTCTGGACACCCAGAAATACCGTTATTGGAACCGTTATTTATTGATTATCAAAGAATCTACCAGCTGGGACAGATTTCTCTAGTGGAGGCTGTATCATACTGATGATAAGATGGCTTCTAAAGGTTACCAGATACAAAGTTATTTCCTATCACATACAGGTTCTTATTTGTCAATCAAACAAACCTTATCTCAAAGGCAGGTAGGTATGCTCAGTCAGTGATGAGTGGACAATCCTCCAATCACTGGGGGGTTGTTTACTTTCACCTGTACTTAATTCACTTATCCCTGGTCAGCTAAGTGTTACCTAGCAGTCTATCCAGACCCCTTTTATGTTCCTTATGTTCCTTTGTTTCCTGATTCTCACCCTTAGGCTATTTAGATTCTAGCCCCTGCCTGCAT
The DNA here is from genome assembly GCF_027887165.1 of Monodelphis domestica. Classification (NCBI taxonomy): domain Eukaryota; kingdom Metazoa; phylum Chordata; class Mammalia; order Didelphimorphia; family Didelphidae; genus Monodelphis; species Monodelphis domestica. The sequence goes on along the minus strand of NC_077234.1, from coordinate 5,520,383 downwards.
AAGCTGCTAGACCTCCTGAGGGGACTAGGTCTGTTTCCTAAAAACTGCAGGAAGAGATTGATCGGTTTTATGTACTTCAATTGTATTATCTAACCTAATTTCCTTATTCAGACTACTTCAAGGTAGGTGAAAAGCTGCTGCTGCAGAAATAGTGGTACCTAGTATCCCATGGACTATGATTTAAAATATGGCTGTGATGCAGAATACCCAAAGAAGGCGAGGTCCTTATGGGTTCCATTGAGAGAGGCACTCATTGCTTCTAGGGATCAAGGCATCTTGCTCCTCTGTCTGCTCTTTTGAGTCCATAATACCCAGAATTTGATGGTCCATATTACACACCACAGTTTTAGAAGTCAACTGGATGAGCAGGAATTTATAAAAACTCTAATTTTTGGTAAACAACAAAATAAACTATCTGGTAGCTTCTGATTTCAGCTACTTAGTTAAGGTAGAAAGATGTTTATTACCTGATGCCTTTCTTAAAAATATACCATACAGTTTTGAGGGGAGTTGAGGCTCATTTGTTTTCTTATCAACGTGATGGCAATTTGCAGAAGCCTATGCATTTCATTTAAAGTTTAAACAAATTGATAATTAGCTAAAGATATGAGCAATGGTGAGAAATGATGCTATTGCAGCTCTTTAACAAACATAAAACATTGAATAAGAGCAATGCAGATAATATCTCCTCATGAAAACCATCATCATCCAGCTCTCTCCTCAGTATCTATGTTCTTTGGGATCTGCTTAAGAAGGGAAAGAGCCATCAGCATTCATTCCAAAGGCTGAAGTCACAGAAACTTAGTTTCCTCCTTCAATACAGACTTCCTTCCATGCTAGTCTAAGGCCTGGGTAAGATAATCAAGCTAAGTAGCTGAGCTTTGATATTGTTCTTCATATGTTCATTCATATCTGGCTTTTTTGGACCTTTTGTGCCATAGCATGCCAGGTCCTTCTACCCTCTAAGAGAGACCTAATGCTGATCTACATCATATGGAGTGTGAGAAAGGGTTGATAGTCCTGTGTCCTCACCTGCTCAGTCATATCCAGAGATCTGAGATGAGCTCAAGGTGCCACCTTCGGAGAAAGGATACTATCAAGTAGAGGGTGTCTAAATGAGGGCTTCCAGAATAGTCAGAGATGGAGACCATGCCGGAGCGCTAAAAGAACCTGTGAATATTGACCCTAGAGAAAAGAAGGCTCATAGGTTATAGGATTTCTAACTGAAAAGTACATGAAAATCGATGATGTTAACAAACATTTAGTAATCTCTTACTGTCTGCCAAGGAATGTGCTAAGTGATAGGAATAAAAATTGCAAGCAAAGAGAAACCATCAAGGCTTTCTCAAGCCTTGTTCTCAAGAAAGTTATTTTCTAATGAGAGAAGACCAGATATAAAAAAGGCTCATCAATAACAAAACTAATGGAAAACATATGTTTATCTCAAAAGAGACAGAAAAAGATTTTGACAATATAAAAATGATTACTTGTGAAAACACCAAAATCACTGGGAAAATGGAGCTTTCCTTAAAATGATACATGACATCTATCTGAAACAGTTAGCATACATCAGTCCTGAGGATAAGCTAGGGCCTTTTCAATAAGAGCAGGGGTGAAACAAAAACACTCATTATCACCTCTACTATTCAACATTGTATTGGAAAAATTAGCTTCAGTAATAAAAGGAGAAAAAAATAGAAATCTTTAGAAGAAAGAGTGAGGAAACCAAACTATTATGCTTTGCAGATGATGTCATCATATAGATAGAGTACCCCAGAAATTCCACCAAAATAAACTACTCAAAACAATGAACTTAATCAGAGTTACAGCTTATAAAACAAACCCACATAAATCTTCAGCAATTCTATTTACCACCAACAAAGACCTACAACAAGAGATAGATAAATTCCATTAAAAATAACTGTAGACAATATAAAATATGGGGAGAGGGAAGAGGGGTCAACCTATCAAAACAAACTAAGTACTATATGAATGCAATTGCAAAGCACTTTTCTCACAAAATCAGACCTAAATAATTGATTAAAAAAACAAGCAAAAATGATTGCTCATGGATAAGCCAAGTCAATATAATTGAAAAGACAATTCCATCTAAATTAATTTACCTATTGTCATTCTTGGTCACCGGGACACTACCACTGACATTCAGTACCATATCAAACTACCCAACAATTATTTAATACCTAGAAAAATTATAACAAAATTATAACAAAATTCATATGGAAGATCAAAAGACCCAGAATATCAACTAAGTTAATGAAGGTGACTTAGATATATCAGATTTCAAACTATATTTTAAAGTTGTAATAATAATCTGGTAATGGCTAGGAAATAGAGAAGTGGATCAAAGAAATAGGTTAGGTAAACAACACACAACATTAAATTGCCATAGTAAACAAGTGTTTGCTAACCCCAAAAGCCAATGTTTGGTGGGGAAGGGGGTTGTGGTGGTAGAGAACTCCCTATTTGACAAAAAAAAAATAGGGAAAACTGGAAAACAATATGGCAGAAACTACACATAGACCATTATCTCACACCATATACAAAGATAAAGTCAAAATGAATTATTAATCTAAAAATAAATGGTGATAACATCAATAAATTAGGGGGACAGGGTAGCTTATATGTCACTCTTATGGATAAAGGAAGAATGCATGGCCAAAGACTTTCGAAACTAATCAGAGATTGCATTGAATTCACCTGTTCTTCAGCTCCTTTTCCCTAAATCAATCTCTCTGTGGAGATACAAACTCAGATTCTCTAGAGCTAGGGACTCAGATATTTACTAATGGGCTTAAATGAGGTTAGAAAACACCTCATCTTCTGGGCTTCCAATATCAGCATAGAATGTTATATCTGGAACATTATTTCATCTGATATCCTCTCCACTCTCTTCATGAAGTAGTTAATGAAGAAAATGAGGAAGATCAGAATATGGATGTGCCTTGTCCAAGGCAATGCAAAGAGTAAATAGCATAGCTAGGATGGTACTTACATGCTGATTCTGAATCTAGTAAATGAGCAGCTGCCTGCTTCTTTGTTCATGATTCTTTGTACCTGATGGAGATTTTTCTGGAACTGGTAAATAGTAATGGAAGGCCTTTAAACTGGTCTCTCTCAATCCCTTTCTAAATGGAGTAGATGCATGTCATACTATAATATACAAGGGGTACCCAAAATGCTAGTACAGTTGTAAGCTTCAATTATTTATGCTCTTTTTAGACCACCATCTATACATTGAGGATAAGCCCTTTTGTCCAATTCCCTATTTTTAAAAACTATATTCCCTTACATTTCCTTGCTTTAGTCCAAGTACCATTCCTTGTAGTCTTCCATTATGAAGGCACTTAGAACCTGGCTTGTCTCCTTCTATCCAATCATTCAGAGTATGAGAGAACAAATCCTCAAATGTATGAAAAGGAATTTGACCTGCAGGTCACTTTGCACTTCAAATGGTAGTGGAGGGATGTGTGTAATAATCCATATAAGTCACTGATTCACATGATTCAATCTATAGGCAATTGTGTTTGTTCATGCTTATATAAGAACACTACTGTGAACAAATACTTAATAGTTCTGTAGTCTTTGTGTACCATTCTGAGAATTATAAGTATAATCAGGGACTGTGGGTAGAATAATCCCAATAAAACTAGTAAGAGCTTATTTTATTAGGTTTTTAGATGGTACTGACAGGTAGAGGTAGTGGGGGAGGGAATCCATACTCTTGATTTCATGAGATAAGGAAATACCATTGGGGGAAAAATCTTACCAAGACAGAATAAGAACTCACTTGTATTTTATAGAAAGTTCTGTGGGTCAGTGACAAAGTCAGTGATTTACTTATATGTTACAGGGGCAGGATATGAACCAGTGTCTTCTTGATAGTTCTCTCTCTACTAGACAGCCCTCCTATTCAGAACTAGAAAGTCAATGAATATCCATGGATTGGGATGTAGTTAAATGAATAAATAAAACAATTTTTAAACATTTGGGTTTTTTCTGAAGCATATGCTAAGCTCTGGATATACAAATAGAAAAGGAAGATAGCCCCTGCTCTCCAACATCTCACCTTCTCATGGGAAAGAACACAAAGGGAAAGTTGTGACTTCAAGTCAGATGGAAAAGTCTTTTAGTGCTTAGAAGCTTTAATGACTCTTCTTTCATGTCATTTTCTCTGATGGAATCTTATCAGTTTTTCATGTTGAACCACCTGACAAGAAAATTTTGAGTTCAGGATCCTGAGATGTTCCCATCAGGTTCTGAGGGAAGACAGTAATGAAGGTAGCAGTGGTGATGATTTGAGTTGCCTGGCACCTGCTAATTCTTATTTCTCCCTTTAGATTCTCTGGCCATATGTGTGGCAATTGATTGGCAAGTGGAGGAAATCAATGATTCTTTTTCCACAAGACTTGGTTCCTTGTATGATGACTGTGATCATCAGACTCAAGCTATAAGCAGATTTACTAAAACCCTAGTGTAGAAAGATGTTCAATTCTGAGGGGGCAGAAAGAAACTGGAATATTCTGGCATCATTCATTGAAAGCTTCTCTGGTCCAACCTTAAATTTTACAGATGAGCAAAGTGAAACTTAGAGATGCTAAATAAATGTATATTTTACTAAATTTTGATGCTAAAAGAAAATGATCATGAAGAATTCAGAGAAACATGGGAAGAATTATCATTTGATGCAGAGGCAAGGTTGCAGAACTATAATAAATATGCACAATGACTCCAGAACTGTCAATAAACTAAGCATGGACAGATAACCAAAATAAGTAATTTCACTGAACAATCTTGCCTCTGAGGATAACTTATGAACCCATTCCCTTCCTCTTTTGTAGAGAGATTGGAGTCTGTGAGATCAGTGTTGCATAAGTTGTCATAAAGAAATCTATCTATTGACTTTGGTTACCTCAATTTTCTATGTTGCAAGTATGGGAAGGAGTGAGGGACAATATGATCAGAGAGATCAGAAATATAAGCATAAGGCCTCCACAGACTATTTTTTTTTCTTTTTATATAGAGAATTATTACAATGTGTTCTATTTCATTATGACATCAAGGTGACTTGATGATTCTGATGCCAGCTAATCATAAGCTCTGGCAGATCCTACCAAGTGAGAGAAACTCTGAGTATGAATCCAGTGATGAAATCTGGGTTTGTTTTTCAAGGACTTACTAAATAAAACACAGCACATCAGCAGAAGGCTGGCCACCAGTTGGTGCCTTTTTGACCACGACACCTGATAAATGAAATTGATTAAAGAATGAAAGGAGGGGACCATCATTTGCTCTGGTAGAGGGTATGTCCATGGCAATGAAATCACAGAACTTTTGGGCTTCAGGCCCTGAAGGTTATAGCCAAACAATTCCTTACACATCAGTGTAATTCTAATTTACTTTTTTCCCTTTAAAAACAAAACAGACAGCATGATATAGAAGAGGTGTTTTTGGAATACATTTTTTTACTTTACAGTATAGGGGTTGAGGAAAATAATATTTAAAGAAAAATTGAAGAACCACTACCTGGATTTGGATGTGATAAATGATACCTTTTATGGGTCTTTTGTTTTCTTGGTGGATGAGACTGATCTTTGAATTGGAAAGAGCAGAATACAAATAACTAATAGGGGACTTAAATACAACGTAATAAAGAGATAATTCAGATTCCCCACTTGCCTTCATAGGTTGGAATGACCAAGCTAGAAAAGGAATTTCCCAGGGGACTAAAATAATGAGCTGTTATGATTACAAAGTCAATGGCATTGGAGTCTGAAAAGCTATGGAAAATGAGAAAAGGAAATCTGGAGGATGAGAGAACGGCAAATTGAGATGGTTTTCTCTTCTCACTGACATATTGTGTCATATATGCTTATCACTCCCTATAGCAACTCCCCTTATCTTAACTCACTAGTTTTTCTTTTTTGTCAGACAACTACTATGGAAGCTTGACTCCCCATCATATATTTGTTCTTGGAATGTATTGAAAAGGCAAAGAATTCAAGACTAAAGAAGTGACAAACCCACTGAACTCTGTCCTTGTCAAACCTACTCTTGAAGGCTATATTCAGTTCCTCAAAATAAGTTTTAGAAAGGAATTAGGAATTTGGAGAGTGTCCAGAGTAAGATAACTATAATGTTAAATACTAATCATGATGTCATGGATTACTAAGACTGAATGAAGGAACTGGACATTTTTAGCCTGAAGAGAAGATTTAAGAGTCATGAAATCGGTCCTCAATTGTTTAAACACTGTCAGGGGTGATATGGATCAGAAGCCTAGATTTTCATGTGTCATACATTGTAGAGGAAACTCTTGTGCACAGAGGCATTAGACTTGGTGCATCTGAGGTCCTTTTCCATTCTGAATATTTAATGACTTCTCTGACTTGAGTTCATTAACTAGTTCTCTTCCTAGCATATGTAACCAGGGACAAGTTACTTGACCTCTCAGGGCCTCCATTTCTTCATCTGAAAAATGTGAACCTTAGACTATATATTATAACACTCCCTTCCATATCCATGTACTCTCTCTGACTTCTTGTTTCTCTCTGTCTCTCTCTTCCTTTCTCTTCCTCCTCTCCTAGTTTTACCTCTCCTTTTCTCCTCTCTCTCCATCTCTATTTCTGAATCTCTGTCATCTGTCTGTCTCTGTCTCGCTGTCTCTCTCTCATGTTTCTTAAATTTCTTCATATAAAAATGTTTATTTGATTTTTTTTCAAATATGGCTAAGACCTCATAGGAGTGAGATTACTTCCAACTCACACTGTTACTGTATAATTAGGTGACTATAGGAATTCTAGGTTCCCATCCAATTCTAAATCCTATATTCTTCCCCATGATTCTAAAATCATACAGAAATGAACATCAGACAAAGTCCTTTTCAAAATCCCATGAAAAACAAACTCTGTCATCCATTCTATCACAGGGATACTCATTCTTTGTTCTACCATGTAGGAAGTACATTTGCTTTAGAAGAAAATTTCCTTTGGTCTCTCTCCTTTGTCCCTAGCGCCCATTTGCCATGTCTCTTACAAAGCTGTCATTGTGATCTAAGAAGAATAATGGGAAGAGAGTAAGAGCTAAACTGCTCTTGTGGAATTTCCCAGGTAATATGAAACATAATCCTTTCCTCTTCACATGATCCATCCTCATAAGTATAAGTTTGAATGTAGTTAAACAAATACATTTGATTAAACACTTACAATTGATTTAAATAAATACATACTGTGTGTAAAGCAATCAGATAAATATTGGCATCATTATCTGGAAACCCTCATTTCAAACCTGAGCCCTGACTTATACTGTCTGGATGACTTTAGGGTTGTTTTTAAACCTATCAGGGTCCCAAGAAACGAGTTAAGGATATAAGGTCTAAAGAATAGGACCCTGTGTTCTTTGAGAGGAAATTCCTCACCCAAAGATGCCAACACTGATGAAATCACAGAGTTGTCAAAAGAGAAATCCTAAATTACCATGGGGTGGGGGCGGGGGGGGGGCAAGGGGCCAGGGGTGGGCCAGAGATAAAAAGAAATAGACTAAAAAACTTCCCTTAGGGTAAGGAATTTAACTTCTCCTGGGGCAAATGACATGGAAATCATGAAGTGACCACAAAAGAATTTGAGAGAGAGAGAGTAATTCCTGAGGGGTTGGGGATCAGGACGGGCTTCTCTTAGAATATGGCACCAGAACCCTCAAAAAAGCTAGATGTACTCAAAGGTGTTGAAGATGAATGTGTACATATTGAGACTAGGGATAATCTCTGAAAAGGACAAATGACCAAGGACACAGTACCAAGTTGAAAGAATATCAAGCACGCCAGCTTGGCTAGAGTGACATATAAATCTCAAGTGGCCTTGGGAAAGGGAGATGGAAAGGGAAGATGAGGATAGACATAGGTTAAACTTAAGAGTTTTCATTTTCATCAAAGAGTGATAAGAAGGTTAGATTTGTTGTCATGAACATATGCAAGAAAAAAGAATTTAGGAACACCATGGCAGATGGACTAGACAGAAGAGAGACTGTAAACAATGGGAAGGAATGGAGAGTAGAAAAGTAGAAGATATCAGAGGACAGGAAAGAAGAGGAAAGGAGATGTTTCTTAATTTGATTCTTTAGCTCATGCAGGAACTGAAGGGAAAATATTTCAGAGCTGAAGGAGTGACCAAGTCAATTTTTTCTGTCTTTGAGAAAAAAAATGTCACTATTTTGCTTCATCTTGGAATAAACACGGCACCTAGACCACAAATCAATGGGTAGTCTCCCTCAGCCTGCACAGCGGACGGCTGTGTGCTGTTAAAACAGATGGCATTTCCAAGCATGGCTGCCTCCCTCTGAAATAACAATGCCATTAAGAACAAGCAAGAAGCACATGGCCATCACATTCTTCTAGCAGGAAGCTTGTCTATAGAAATAAACCTTCAAAAAAACATTGATTCTCAGCCTCAAGCCTGGGACCTACCACACCACTCCAAGCCCATTACCAATTAGCTTCAAAGATGCTGACTGGGCAAAGATGGAACAAAAGCTCTCTATCTGCCTGTAGCTGTTTAAAATATGTACTTCAGTAAACAATCCACCATAATCCTTTGGAGATTCATCCCTCAGAGCAGTTGGAGAAATTTCCTTTGGGCATGGATGACAATATATTGAAGCTGTTCTGTTGATCTCCCTCCAGTGACTAAGAGACACTGAGAAGAAAGGATCCGTGTTCTTTTTCTAAAAGATATTTTATTTTCCAAATTTCATGTAATAACAATTTTCCAAATATGTTTCCTAAAATGATAAGATCCAGACTGTCTCCCTCCCTCCATTCCCTCTCCGCTTCTGGAGATGGTAAACATTTTGATCTGTGTTATACGAGTATTATCAGCAAAATATATTTCCATAATAATCATTGTTAGATAATACTCAAATAAAACCTAAACCTCAAAATAAAAACAAATAAACTAAAGTAAAAAATAATATCATACTTTCATCTGCATTTCAACTCACAATTTTATTTCCCTCTGGAGGGGAATAGCATTTTTTTGTCCTAAGTCCTTCAGAATCATATTGCTGAGAGTAGCAAAGTCTTTCACAGTTGATCATTGTGTACCACATAACAGTGTGTACCATACACAGTGTACACACTGTTAAATTTATGATACACTGTGTATGGTGTTCTCCAGTTCTATTTATTTTTCTCTGCATCAGTTCATGAAGGTCTTTCCAGGTTTTTTTTCCCCTGAAATCACCCTGTTCATCATTTCTTATAACACAATAGTATTCCATAACAATCATATGCCACAATTTATTCTGCCAATTCCCAATTGATAGAAATCCCCTCGATTTCCAATCATTTGCAACCACAAAAAGAGCTGCTACAAATATTTTTTGTACAGATAGGTCCTTTACGCTTTTAAAAAAAATCTCTGGGATATGAACCTAATAGTTGTATTATGGGATCAAATGGTATGTGTAATTTTATAGTCCTTTGTGCAAAGTTCCATATTGCCCTCCATAAAGGTTGGAACAGTTCACAACTCCAGCAACAATACATCAGTGTACCAATTTTGTCACATCTCCCACATTTATCACTTTCCTTTAATGTCACATTGGTCACAAATTTAATATTTGTGAGGTGGTACCTCAGTGCTGTTCTAATTTGCTTTTCTAGAATCAAGAGTGATTTAGAATTTTTTTCATATGATTATTGGTAATTTTGATTTCTTCATCTGAAAACTGTTCAAAATCTTTGATCCTTTGTCAACTGGGTAATGACTTGTATTCTTATAAATTTGGCTTAGTTCTCTATATATTTGAGAAATGAGACCTTTATTAGAGAAATTTGCTGTAATGTTCCCCTGTTGTTATCCTTCTAATATTGGTTTCTTTTTTTGCTTGTAAAAACCTTATAAAATTAATATAATAAAATATTCATTTTACATTGTGTAATTTTCTCTTTTGTATATTCATAAATTCTTCCTTTCTCCATAAATCTGACAAGTAAACTATACTCTGCTCCTCTCATTATCACCCTTAATGCCTAGGTCACATAACCCATTTTGACCTTATCTTGGAATACAGTGTGAGATATTATTCTATATTTTTGTCATGCTATTTTCCAGTTTTCCCAGAAGTTTTTGTCCAATAATGAGTTCTTATCCCAAAAGAGGAGATCTTGGGGTTTATCAAAAATTAGATTGCTGAAGTCATTTATCCCTATATTTTGTGTATCTAATCTATTCCACTGATCCACTTTTCTATTTCTAAGCCAACACCAGATTGTTTTGAGAATTATTGCATTATAATACAGTTTGAGATCTGGTACTAATAAGCCACGTTCCTTCACTTTTTTTTTTTCATTGATTGCCTTGTTATTCTTAACCTTTTTCCCCTTCCAGATGAATTTTGTTATTATTCTTCTTAGTCTATAAAATAATTGTTGGTAGTTTGATTGGTTTGTCATTGAATAAATAAATGAATTTAGGCAGAATTGACATTTTATTATATTAGTTTAGCCTACCCTTGAATAATTGATATTTTTCCAGTTATTTAAATCTGACTTTATTTATGTTAAAAATGTTTTGTAACTGTGTTTAAGTAATTCCCATGTTTGTCTTGAGAAGTAGATTACATGGTATTTTATATTATCTAGAGTTATTTTAAATGGGAATTTTCTTTGTTAGTAATATATAGAAATGCTGATAACTTATGTGGGTTTACTTTGTATCCTGAATCTTCGCCGGTTATTAAATTTTCAACTGGTTTACAAGATGATCCTCTAGGATTTTCTAAGTAGACTATCATATTATCTACAAGAGGTATCATTTATTTTACTCAATGTCTACTTTTATTCCTTCAATTTCTTTTTCTTTTCTTATTACTAAAGCTAGCAGTTCTAGATGAATATTGAATAACAGACTTAATGGGAAGACTTCTAACTTATTCTCATTGCATAGGATACTTGCTCCTATTATTTTTAAATAGATATTATGCATAATTTTAAGGAATGGTCCATTTATTCCTATGTTTTTCATAGGAATGGGTGTTGTATTTTGTTGAAGACATTTTCTGTATCAATTGAGATAATCATGTGATTTCTCTTAGTTTTGTTATTGATATGGTGAATTATGATGACAGTTTTTCTAATATTAAAGCTAACATTAATACCATGTATTCCTGCTATAAATCCCACCTGGTCATAGAGAATGATCCTCATGATATTTTTTAAAATTTTTCTTTATTTTATTCCAGTAACAAATCTACACATAAATTTTCCAGTTCAATAATTCATGCTGTCTCCTTCCCCTCTTCACTCCAACTCTCTTGTAGTTGACAAGCAATTCCACTGTATTTACATGTATTATCACTCAAAACCTATTTCCATATTGTTTGTTTTTTTAAATAATCTCTTAAAAGCAAAACCCCAAATCATATACCCAAATAAACAAGTAATAAATCATATGTTTTCTTTTTAATTTCTACTCCTACAGTTCTTTCTCTAGCATTCTTTTCATAAGTCCTTCAGAATTGACCTGGGTCACTGTATTGCTTTTAGTAGCAAAATCTATTGCATTTGATCATCCCACCATGTTTCAGTTAATGTATATAATGTTCTCCTGATTCTACTTATTTCATTCTACATCACTTCATGTAGGTTCTTCAAGTTTTTATATAAATCAACCATTCCTTCCCTCACCATCATATGCCACAATTTGTTCAGCTATTCCCCAATTGTGGGACATCCTTCAGTTTCCATTTTTTGCCACCACAAAAAGCACAACTATAAATATTTTTGTATGAACAGGTCCATTTCCATTTTTTATGTCTTTGGGATTGAGATCTAGTAGTAATATTGCTGGATAAAATGGCATGCATCCTTTTGAAACTATTTGCGCACAATTCCAAATGGCCTTTTAGAATCATTGGATCAATTCACAACTCCACTTGTAATGCATTAGTGTCCCGATTTTGCTATTTCCTCTCCAACATTTACTATTTTCTTTACTGTTATATTGGATCCTCATGATATATTGATGTAGTCTTTTTGCTAGTGTTATTACAAATTTTGATCAATATTTACTAAGGAAAATGGCCTCTAATTGTATTTCTCTCTTTTTGGTCTTCCTGGCTTAAGTATCAGCACCATATTTGTGTCATTAGGAAGAATTTGGAAGGACTCTTTCTTTGCCAAATACTTTGAATGCTACTGGGATTAATCATTCTTTAAATGTTTGATAGAATTCACATGTGAATCCATCTAGCCCTGGGGATTTTTTCTTAGGGAATTTATGGCTGGCTTGTTCAATTTTTTTTTTCTGAGATGAGATTATTTAAGTAATTTATTTTTTAATCTTAGCAATTCATGTTTTTGTAAATATTCATTCATTTAATGTAGGTTGTCAAATTTAATTTCCTCTTCATTTAAGGAGAACTTTACCCTATTTATTCTTGATACTAGCAATTTCATTTTTTCTTTATTTTTTAAATCGAATTAATAATGCTTTTTTATTTGTTTTTTTTTCTCTCAGAAAAACAACTCCTAATATTATTTATTAATTTTAGTTGTTATCTGACTTTCAATTTCTTCTTTGATTTTTAGGATTTCCAATTAAGTTTTTAATTGGATTTTTAAATGTTCTTTTTCTAGTTTTTTAGTTGCATGCTCAATTCATCAATCTGTGTTTCTTCTCTGATTTTATTGATGTAAACATTTAGAGATATAAATTTTTTCATAAGTACTTCTTTAGTTGCATCCCATGAATTTTGACATGTTGTCTCTTCATTGTCATTCCCTCTAATGAAATTAATGATTGTTTCTATGTTTTTTCTTTAATTAACCTCTTGTTTTAGAATTATGTTATTTAATTTTCAATTCTTTTCTATTTATTTCTTCATGGACCCTTATCAAATATAATTTTATTGCCTTATTATCTAAAAAGAGCATATTTATTATTTCTGTTTTCTGCAGTAATTGTGAAGTTTTTATACCATAATACATGGTTATTTTTTTATAGGTGCCATTCACTGTGGAAAATAAGGTATATACCTTTCTATTTCAATTCAATTTTCTCCAGATAGCTATTGAATCCTAATTTTCTAAAATATCATTAACTTCCTTTACTTATTTTTTGTTTAGATTTATTTAGATCTCACAGGGAAAAGCTGAGGTCACTCACTCTTATAGTTTTACTATTTACTCCTGAAGTTCATTTAATTTCTCCTTTAAAAATTGGAGTCTATAACATTTTATGCATATATGTTTAGCATTGATATTACTTCATTGTCTATGGCACTTTTTATCAAGTTGCAATTACCCTCTTTTTCCCTTCTAAAAAGATCTATTTTTGCTTTAAATTCATCTGAAATCATGACTGATATTCCTGCTTTTTTTTACTTCACCTAAAGAATGATAGACCCTAATCCAGCCCCTTACCTTTATTCTATATGAGACTCCCTGCATCAAAAGTATTTCTTGTAAAAAAAAATCATATCAAAGGATCCCACTCTTCACCTTCCATTTTATGGGTATGTTCATGTCATATACATGTGCAATTGTGATTCACAACTGGGTATTCATTTCCTTCCATCATATTTCCCCCTTTTGATCCTGCTCTTGACTTTCCTTTCACCTTTTTCATAATTACTTAGCTTTTAATCACCCACTCTACTTCCCCCTCCCATCTAGAGCTAGAGCCTAGTAAGTAGCTAGCAGGAGGCACTACCATTCAGTTGAAACTCTTGAGAATTCTTTTCTTGGTTGTAATAGACCCTGGAGAGGACTGTCTCAGTCCTTCTACTTGTAGATTTGGACTTTATAAGCATACTTGACCTTTGGGAATCATATTTTGTCATTAATTCCATTAATATTGATCACATGACTGTTAATATGCCAGTGTGGTAGAGTAGAGAGGATTGACCTCAGAATCAGGAAACTCTAGGTTCAAGTCCCTTAGCCAGTTGAAGTCACCTTTAAATTCTCAAAGATTATACAAATGCCAGAGAACTTACTGACCTGCCTTGAGAAAGAGATTTCTATTCAAGTGTCTGAGTGCTTGGGCTATGAGATCAGAAACTCCAAGAGTGGATCTTCTCTATGGCTGTGCCTTGTGGAGGATGCAAATGATTGCTATCACCCACAAAATTTTCGAGATGATCAAATTTTACTCTAGACCTGAACAGTTAGCAGGTTTTTCTGCTCTGTTAAAGAACCTGAAAGAATGGTAACTTTTCCTTTGGGAAGATAAAAGAACTGGGATAAGACAAACATATCAGAGATTTATGCCTATACTAGACCACATTGACAGGAAATTTTAAATAAATGAGATCTCAAGGCATAATTTTTGCTTCTTATTCATTTATCCATTTCTGTGGCTTTGGAATTATGATACTTTGTGATCTGATGTCATTTTCATTGTGTTATGCCAAACATTTGTGCTGGGGTCAGCAGAACTTGGCATCTGAAAAAAGAAGAGGTCGGGGTTCAAATGTCACTCCTGACCTCAGGGACTTGGGCTTATGTGGCACAAACTCTATAAATTTAATAATTTGCCTCATCTGGAAAGTGGGGAAAATAGCACTGGCATCCCAAGGTTGTAATGGTTCCATGGTACCAGGAAACATTCCAGTAATGGGAGCTCTCATTGGGATCAGACTTTAACTAATGGGTTCACCAACTCTTTACACAGGGGATGTTACAAAAAACTGTACTAGAAGTAAAGAACTCATACTGAATAATGGGGAAGATATCTACCATAGAACCATGGCCAAAAAAGAAATGCGGACACGGCCATCAATGTAAAACAGATTCTTTCACTAAATATTTAGAGGCCCAATATATGTCAGCATGAGGTGAGACACTGCCTGAAGACTCCCCATAAAACATCTTAAAGGTTCTTGCTTTCCAGGCAGGGACATCAGCTTTGCAGACACTATCCTCAAATCCATGCTAACCAGATTATCTTTAAAATTAAGCAACACAAACATATTGCTTTTTGGTTCACATCTGAAATAATTAAACTTTTAAATCTTGTCTCTTTCTTATTGATCTAATTCCTGTCAGCTCAAAGTGTGCTGTAGGAAAGAGATTTGATTTTGGGGGTAGCAATTGTTCTGAGATTAAGGTTACAGTACTGGGAGGAGGCCCAAGAAAGCACAGTCCCAGACAGAGCCCCATTTTTTTTCTAGAGGAAATTGGAAGTGGGCCAAGAAAATGAACATGCCTTTGATCCTTGATTTCTTCTCTCTTGATTACACTAAGCTGAAGCCTTTTATTGGGGTATTTGACTTTCCATCTCCACTGTGGAAGCACTGTGTCTGGGAACTAATGGGGGATGGCTGGGCTAGCTATTCTAAGGTCAAACATAATGGAAGTGGTACCTTGTCATCAAAATCACAAGGAATTCTGGGGTCACCACCCCTTAAGTGTGACTCCCCATTACAAGGATGTTGGAATGTTTGACATTTGGCACTGTGCAAAGAAAAATATAGGTCATTGATTGTTTTCTTTTTTAAAAATCAATTCAAGAGTTTTGAAAAAAAAATTATAACAACAACTTCAAAAAAACAAGGATAATAATAGCTAACATGTCAATAAGTCTCTAAAGTTTTTGAAGCATTTTAGATATGTTCCCAATTGTTTGAGTCACTAAATAAATACACAGGAAAGATAGACCACAGTCTCTGATCTCAAGGAGCTTACATACTGGGTGGAAGGGTAGAGAGGGTTTAGACTGTAGGAGAAGTAAATACAAGATGATTTTAGGAAACAACTTTCCTCTAGGAATTCTAGCAGCCAGCAGACTAAAGTTGTGCAATAGAAAATTTCTAGGAAAATACCTTCTGTGTTTAAACAGGCAAATGAGAGCCAAGCAGGTATTGAGCATTTACTTTATGCCAAACACCATTCCAATTGGGGTGGGGGTACAAACCCAAGTGAAAGGGGGAGATAGTTACTAACCTCAAGGATAAGGGGACAGGGAATGAATAAACAAACTGTACTTGAAAAGTGGTGAAAGTTGAAGGGAGAGAGTATACCTGCTCTTGCCCATAGATGGGGAAGCTACAAATCAGAAGGTTTTATAAATTTGTAAATGAGGAAGGGAAGGAAGGATAGCTAACCCAGGACCCTCTCCAAAATGTAGACCCTGGGGACAATACACTAATGGGGAAAAGTGACCAGAAAGGGGAAGATGCTTTACTCAAAGTAGCCATTTCTGGAAGGTTTATGAAGAGTAATGGGCCACTTCCTGAAGGACACAGGATTGTAAGATTTGGTTCCTGATGTCTAACTGCTAATAAACATTTAAATAACCAAGTAATCAATAAATAATCAGCTACTAAGTTCCAGGAACCACTTGCAACACTGAAGATACAAGAAAAAAATTTTTTTCTAATTTAACTAATAAGAATAGTCTCTGAAAATCAGGTATATATACCACTAGGATATTTCCAAAGTGTTAAATGGCTGCCATAAAGGAGGCCTAAAGAATTTAGCAAAGAATATGCTGGGGTCAGAGAAAGTAGCAGAATTTAAAGGAAGGAAGCAAGGAAGTACTCAGAGAAATGAAGAAGAAAATGGCCACCAAGAGAGAGAAAATGGAAGAAGAGGGGTGACTTCTGACATGGAACAATAGCTGAATCAGTTTGGACTGAAGCTGAGTATAGAGGTTGGATAAGGAGAAGATTTTACAAGGAAGTTCAGACCATACATTCTAGCCATCCCCAAAATGAATGGACTATCTCCAAAGGTGAGGAGTTTCTCTCACTGGAGTTCTCTCAGTCTGAAATCCAAAGAGGTCTTATTGAGTTAAGGTATCAGCTAAAATAGACCAATTCTGTTCCATTTGTACAAGGCAGGTTCAACTGAGTTGCATCTTGTTACCAGTAATACCTTCCCTAGAAAATATCATGTAATAGTCATTTGTCCAGCATGTACATGAATGAAGAAGGAAATGGGATAGTCATACAGCAGGACTACCAGAGAAAAGCCTATTAAAAGTTGAGTAACAGATCGTGTGCTCCTAAATCACACAAACTTAGAAACTATGCATCAGATAGATTAGTTACTACACAACTGGAGAGATTATATGCACTGAGGTGAATACAGAGCCTTCCAAGTCTTGACATTGAAAGAAAATGTTTTAAATGACAATAATAGAGTTCTGGTGGTAGAGCCATTATGGCAGAGTAATCCTCAGTAGTTCTGTGCCACCAAGAGAATCCTCCCCAACCAAGAAAAATGGCCATCAAGAAAAAGAAAATGAAAGAATAAGGGTGACTTCTGACCTGGAACAGAAAATGTTCACCAAAATGAATATAGGAGTGAAAGAACCAACAAGGAGACAGGATGAAATGACTTTCAAGAAAAGAAAACCCCAAAAGGTAGGCAACAAATATCTGGGGCACTGGGGTGAGAGGAGATCAGAACCACACAAAAAGTAGAGCTCCAAGACAGGACAATCAAGGGTGTGCCTGATTGGATCACATGCACAATGAGACCAAAAATTTCAGACTAAGCTTGAAGCTACAATTTGATCAGTTCTGACCTGATCAAGATCAAAATGAGATCAAAAGCTTACACCTAACTTTGAGGCAAGTCTTTAAGGTATCAGTATCACAAGGGTCAATTGAATCAGCAATAGGAGGGGACTTTCAGAGCTCTAAGCTCTCAGACCATCACATCATCCCCCCAAGCCTACCTAAAATTACATAGGAAAAATGATCTAACAACAAAAATGCACCTAACTCTAAATAATTTTTATAAATACAAAAAGGAAAGTACAGACTCAGAAGGGTACAATTAAAACAAAGGAAAACACTCAAAGTCTAAAAGAAAAACATGTATTGGACACAGATTCTGGAAGAAATCAAAAAGGACTTAAAAACAAGTAAGAGAGGCAGAAGAAAAGTGGGAGAGAAAAATTAAAGGAATACAAGGAGAAAGGAAAGTGATACAAGAAGAAATGGGCCAATTGAAAAAGGAGAACCAAAAACTGACAGAGGGAAATTAGGCCTTAAAAATCAGAATTGGCCATGTAGAATCTAATGATTTCATGAGAAATCAAGGAACAATAAAGCAGAATCAAATGAATAAAACAAATACCAAGGAAAACATAAAACATCTTACTTTTTAAAACTGACCTAGAACAAATATAACTAAAATCAGAAGGGAAACAACAAATTGGGAAAAAATCTTCATAGAAACCTCTGACAAAGGTTTAATTACTCATATTTATAATGAGCTAAATCAATTGTACAAAAAATCAAGCCATTCTCCAATTGATAAATGGGCAAGGGAAATGGATAGGCAGTTCTCAGATAAAGAAATCAAAACTCTTAACAAGCACATGAAGAAGTGTTCTACATCTCTTATAATCAGAGAGATGCAAATCAAAATAACTCTGAGGTATCACCTCACACCTAGCAGATTGGCTAACATAACAGCAAAGGAAAGTAATGAATGCTGGAGGGGATGTGGCAAAGCAGGGACATTAATTCATTGCTGATGGAGCTGTGAACTGATCCAGCCATTCTGGAGGGCAATTTGGAACTATGCCCAAAGGGTGACAAAAGAATATCTACCCTTTGACCCAGCCATAGCACTGCTGGGTCTGTACCCCAAAGAGATAATGGACACAAAGACTTGTACAAAAATATTCATAGCTGCGCTCTTTGTGGTGGCCCAAAACTGGAAAACGAGGGGATGCCCTTCAATTGGGGAATGGCTGAACAAACTGTGGTATATGTTGGTGATGGAGTACTATTGTGCTAAAAGGAATAATAAAGTGGAGAAGTTCCATGGAGACTGGAACAACCTCTAGGAAGTGATGCAGAGCGAGAGGAGCAGAACCAGGAGAACATTGTACACAGAGACTAATACACTGTGGTATAATCGAACGTAATGGACTTCTCCATTAGTAGTGGTGTAATGTCCCTGAACAACTTGCAGGGATCCAGGAGAAAAAAACACCATTCATAAGCAAAGGATAAACTATGGGAGTGGAAACACCGAGAAAAAGCAACTGCCTGAATACAGAGGTTGAGGGGACATGACAGAGGATAGACTCTAAATGAACACTCTAATGCAAATACTATCAACAAAGCAATGGGTTCAAATCAAGAAAACATCTAATGCCCAGTGGACTTACGCGTCGGCTATGGGGGGTGGGAGGGGAGGAAAAGAAAATGATCTATGTCTTTAACGAATAATGCTTGGAAATGATCAAATAAAATATATTAAAAAAAAACTGACCTAGAAAATAGAACTAAGAGAGATAATATGCAAATTGTTGGACTACCTGAAAGCCACAATCAAGAAAAAACCTTGGATATCATATTATAATACATTATCAAAGAAAACTGCAACAAAATAAAATGGAAATGGAAAGAATCCACAGATCATCTCCAGAAAAAAATCCTCAAATAACAACTTCTAAGAATATAATAGCTGAATTCAAGGACCACCAAGCCAAGGGACAAAAAAAAAATTCAAGCAGTCAGGACAGAATACCATGCAACTACAATCAGATTCACACAGGACCTAGTGGCTTCTATATTAAAGGACTGAAAGGCATGGGATATGATATTCAGTAAGCCAAAGAATTTGGATTTACAACCCAGAGTCACCTATCCAACAAAACTGAATATATTCTTTCAGGGGGAAAAATGGAGATTCAGTAAGATAGAAGATTTCCATACATTCTTCAGGAATAAGCCAGACCTAAACAAAAAATCTGAAGTCCAAACACAAGACACAAGAGAAGTCCAAAATGATAAATAAGAGAAAATTTAAGGGTCTCATTAAGGTAAAAAAGTTTATATGTCTACATGGAAAAAGGAATTCTACAATTCTCAAAAATTACTCTAGTAGAGAAAATAGAAAGAATTTACTGAGAAAGAGGGTGGAGAAGTAGCCCAATTATGAGGATATGATGTATATGGAAATATGATGATATGGAATGATCTGTTTGAATGATATGATATATATGCAGATGAATGATATGTAAAAAAAAAAAGCAACCAATACCAGAGAGAGTTGTATTGAGAGAACAGGGAAGGTAGAGATAAAATGGGGTTAATTATATAACATAAAGAGGCATGAAAAATCATTATAGAGAGAGGAGGATAAGAGCGGTGATGGGCAATGCTTAAATGTAAAGGACTCAGAGAGGGTAAAACAAGTGTACTATTGAGCATAGAAATCTTAACCCACAGAGAAATAGAAAGAAAATAAGATAAGGGATGAGGGAGTTAATTGGAGGGAGGGGGCAATGAGGAGGTGACAAAAAGCAAAACACTGGTGAGGAGGAACAAAGAGAAAGGGAACAGAGCAGGATTTAAAGAAGATAATATGATGGAGGGCAATACACAGTTAGTAATCGTAAAGCTGAATGTGAATGGGATGAACTTCCATTAAATGGAAGTGGATAGCAGAGTGGATAAAAAACCAGAATTCTACTATATGTTGTTCATAAGAAACACATCTGAGGCAGGGGTGACACACAGATTCCATGCAAAAGGCTGGAGCAGAATTTATTAGACATTATCTAAAGTAAAAGAAAAAAAAAAGCAAGAGCAGTAATCATGATACCAGACAAACCTAAAGTAGAAATTGATCTGATTAAAAGAGATAAGGAAGGATATTATATTCTATTAAAGAGTACTATAAACAGTGAGGTAATGTCATTACTAAATATTTGTGCACCAAATGGCACAGCATCTAGATTTCAAAAAGAAAAATTAAAGGAGCTTAAGGAGGAAGTAAGACCATACTAGTGGGGGATCTCAACCTTCCCCTTTTAGAACTAGATAAAACAAACCAAAAAAAAAAAATAAATAAGAAAGAAGTAAGGGGAGTAAATGAAATGCTAGAAAAATTAGAATTAATAGATATCTGAAAACAACTGAACAGGGATAAAAAATATATACCTTCTCAGCAGTACATGGTACATATACAAAGAGTGACCATGTACTAGGACATCAAAATATTGCAAACAAATGCAGAAAAGCAGAAATAATGAATGCCGTTTTTCCAAATCATAATAAGGTAAAAAATATAATTTGTAAAAGTCCATAGAAGGGCAAATTTAAAGTTAATTAGAAATTAATAATCTAATTCTTAAAAACAGGTGGGTCAAAGAAGAAATCACAGAAGTAATTACAGACCTCATTAAAGATAATGACAATGAGGAGACATCAGATCATAATCTATAGGATACAACCAAAGCAGTGCACTGGGGAAAATGTATATCTCTGATTGCCTAAAGCAACAAAATAGAGATGGAGGATATTAATGAGTTGAACTTGAAACTTAAAAAATTAGAAAAAAATAAATTAAAAATCCCCAGATAAAACCTCAATTGAAAATCCTAAAAATTAAAAGAGAAATTAATAAAATTGAAAGTAAAAAACTATTGAACTAATAAATGAGACTAGGAGCTGGTATTTAGAAAAAAATAAAGTACAGTTAATCTAATTAGAAAAGAAAGACAAAAGAGAATCAAATTAACAGTATCAAAGATGAAAAGGGTAATCTCACCTCTAATGTAGAAGAAATTAAGGTAATTATTAAGAATGTTTTTGCCCAATTATATGGAAATAAATATGTTAATCTAGGTGAAATATGTGAATATTTACAAAAATATAAATTTCCTAAACTAACAAAAGAGGAAACAGAATACTTAAATAATCCCATCCCAGAAAAAGAAAATGAACAAACCATCATGGAACTTCTTAAGAAAAAATCCACTGGATTCAGAAGTGAATTCTATCAAACATTTAAAAACAACTAATCTCAATATTCTACAAATTATTTGACAAAATTATTAGAGGAGTATTATCAAATTCTTTTTATTACACAAACATGGCATTGATTCCAAAGCCAGGCAAAAACAGCAAAATAAAACTATAGACCAACCTCCTTAATGAACATAGAGGCAAAAATATTAAATAAAATACTAACAAGAAGACTGTAGCAAGTGATCACAAGGATTATCCACTAAGGCCATGTGGGATTTATGCCAGGAATGAAAGCATGGTTTAATATTAGGAAAAACTACCACATAATTGACCATATCAGTACTCAAACCAACAGTGATGACATGATTATCTCAATAGATGCAGAAAAAAACCTTTGACAAATATAATACCCATTCCTTTTGAAAACACTAGAAAGTAAATGAATAGAAGGGCCATTCCTCAAAATAATAAACTGTGTGTATTTAAAACCATCAGCAAGTTTCATCTGCAATGGGAAAAATTTAAAAGCCTTCCTAATACAATCAGGAGTGAAGCAAAGATGCTCATTATCACTTTCATTTTTTAATATTGTACTAGACATTCTCATGATAGCAATTAGAGAAGAAAAAGAAATTGAATGCATTAAAGTAGGAAATGAGGAAACTAAACTATCACACTTTGCAGATGATAAAATGATATACTTAAAAATCCTATAAAATCAACTAAAATACAAGTGGAAATGATTAACAACTATAGCAAAGTTGCAGGATACAAGATAAACCCATATAAATCATCAGCATTTCTATAGATTTAAAACAAAATTCAGCAGGAGGAATTAGAAAGAGAAACTCCATTTAAAATCACTCTAGATAATATAAAATATTTAGGAATCTATCTGTCACAATAAATACAGACATTTTATGAACACAACTACAAAAAACTTTTCACACAATTAAGATAAGATTTAGTATTTGGAAAAACCTTAATTTCTCCTGGGTAGGACAAGCTAACATAATAAAAATGACAATCTTACCCAAATTAACATACTTATTCATTGCCATGCCTATCAAACTACCAAAAATATTTTTATAGAATTAGATAACATTATAACCAAGTTCATCTGGAAGAACAAAAAATCAAGAATATCAAGGGAAGTAATGGAAAAAAATGTGAAGGATGGGAACCTAGCAGTACCAGATCTTAAACTGTACTATAAAGCAGTGGTTATCAAAACAATATGGTTCTGGCTAAGAGACAGAAGGGTGGATCAATGGAATAGATTAGGGGTAAATGATCTCAGCAAGCTCATGTTCAATGAACCCAAAGATCACAGTTATAGGGACAAGAACTTGCTATTTGACAAAAACTGGAAAATGAGAAAACAGAATGGGGAAAATTAGGTTTAGATCAACATCTTATACACTGTACCAAGATCAATTCATAATGGGTCAATGACTTAAATATAAAGTGAGATAATAAATAAATTAGGTGAACCTAGAATAGTATACCTGTCACATCTGTAGCACCACACAGTCCATAGGACTTAAACTGAAACCTTTTATTTATCATGTCTTCCCTTTTAGAATGTGAGATTCTTTGTAGGAAAAATTGCCTGACTTTTCTATTTGTATGCCTTTAGCATGGTGCTTCGCACATTGTGAAAGCAAAAAGTTTTTCATTCATTCATTCATTCAACTTGGAATAAAAATAATATAAGCACTAGTGATTATTGGTTTAGATTTTATTAAACAACACTTTTAATAGTCTCAGTTCCATATGTTGGCAATGCATCCAGAAGACTTAAGAAATTAAAACTAAATACACCATTTACCTCTGCTGAGTTGAATGAAGAAATATTAAATTTTGTATCTGATATCAAAATTGCACTCTTTGCCTAGTTTTGTTCCTGATTATTTGGACTATGTAAAAATGAAACACATAGACCCTCATGAATACTCAGCATGGATGCTGAATGATGGAGGCTCAGAGATTTAGCCCTTTGAGAATGTTGACAGGATTCATTAGCCTCTCCCTGAACTTTGCACAATTGAAATCAGAATTAAAAATGAATTTTCCCTATTGATTTCTTTGTTCTGTTCCTTGGCTCAGCTCCCAAGATTAATGTGAGGTACATACCTTAATCAAATCCAAATCTCCCAGCTCCTACTTATCACTATCTGACATCCAAATTTTCCATGTGGAACTTATGCAGGCAAACTGAATGTCCATCTCTCATTTCTACCATATCCCTATTTTATCTTCAGCATTATTTAAGGCACAAACCAACCAAAAAACAAACAAAAAATAAATAATGTTTGGAGGGAAATCTGTCTCTTAGGAATCATTTCAATTTGGAATTCTCTCAAGTTTTTCTTTAAAAAAAAGGGAAAACATCTTCTGGATATCAGATAATTTTTATTATGCTTATGTTTCCCTACAAATGGGCAGCAGATGCCATTTTGAAAAATATATATTTAAAGACTCTCAACCCATGAAATTCAAAAGGTAAAATCAGGGTATTTTATTTTGATAAATTAACTGTAGAAGTTACTTCCCCAAAGGCTGTTTGCCATCCACTTTCTTGTAAACAGCATGAAATGGATTGACAGGCAGATTCCTCGAGTGATCAAAGTCAAAACCAACCAAATTAGCTTTTAATTATCAACGTGTTTAGCACTCAAGCATCTGTCATCAATGACTTGATAGAACAGCAACATTAGGAATAACTGAAAAAAAAAGGTTTAAGTGCAGACAGTGGGGTTAGACAGGGAAATAAAATTGTTGAATCAGAAAAAGCCTCAGACTCTTGAACTGGGGGACCCTGGAAGTCAATGAATCTTTATTAGTTCTAGGTTCCTCATCTGTAAAATGGGAATACTAACAATGGGGACTACCTTATAAGGCCATTGTCCTGAATCAAATGATAAAGGTAAGAACACTTTCCAAATCTTAAAGCACTATTTAAATTCTACTGATGGTTGTGATGATGGAATAGATAGATAGACATAGATAGATAGTGAAATAGAAATGGGATCTGTGAGACACTATTACTTGTTGCAATGGTACTCTGACAGTCTAGAGAGAGCTGCTACTAAGTCTGGAGAAACTCCTGGTGGTACTTAGTTACAATGAATGTCTAGGTAGAGAGAGAGAGAGATGGAGTCACAGGGGATACTGCTACTGGGGATTGCTCTAGATAGATACTGGGTAATACTCTAGGGTTTGCCTACTGATCCCTACTGATGACTAGTGGATCAATATTTCTCCCAATCTCCTCCTACCCTCTCTCCCTCCCTCCACCCTCTCCTCCCTATTTCCCTCACCTCCCAGTTCTTCTTGAAGCCTGTGGCTTCTTCCCTCCCCCCCCCCCCAATGAACTATAAACATACTAGTTTCCTTTTAAAGTCAGGGGGTTTATTGGGAAACAGGATGGGAAACTGAGGTAAGAGGGATTAAGGTGTCCCTAATCTAATCTAAAATGAAGATTATGAAGGCTTGGGAAGTCACTGTGACAAAGGGACAGTCAGAGATGGAGGACAACAGTTAAAATCTTTCTTCTTCACAAAGTTAACAAGGTCTCACAGTTTAACCCCAGAAGCCTCCCTCAAGGGTCCTTCAGTTTGTAACAGAAGTTGATAAGATCAGTTCAGCTGCTTCCCCCCAATAGTCAGCCACCATGAAAAATCTCTCCTTCAGATTGGCTTTCCTCAGTCAAATCTCAGAGAGAGCAGAGGTTTCTCCCTTGGTCACAGAGCCCCCAAAACCAAGTCAGCCCCACCAGGGTCCTCAGCCAGCCTTAACTGCCAACTCCTGGAAACATTCCTTTTAGAACCTTCTTCTTTATTGACAGCCAGGTCCCCAGCCTTGGTTCTTGCATCTTGGCTTGTCCTGGAAAACCTCTCTCTCTTCAAGTCTCTACCACAATAAATAGATAGATAGAGAGAAAGACAGACAGACAGATAGATAGATAGATAGATAGATAGATAGATAGATAGATAGATAGATAGAGCATAAGAATTAGATCTATTTTTTCACATATTGGGGAAACTTTTGGAAAATGATGCACCATCTGATTCTTTGGTACTTACAAATAATTATTTTCTCTTCTACTTAGTCTTAGTATTTTTATAAATTGTTTTATACTGGTTCACATATTACTAAAATGTCTTTGTTCACCCCCTTCCCAGTGATATTAAACAAATGTAATCTTTTGAAAATTAAAAATCATAACCCAATCTGCACAATATATACATTAATTTATGCTAATATTAGTTAACTTGTGAAAAAATATTCACATACTTGTTTATTCAAAAGTCTAATTAAAATTGATATAAATCATACTTAATAATAAATTTTAAATCTTCAACCCATTGCTCAGGTTTTATTTGAGAAAAAAGAGAGATAGATTAAATAGGAAGGACTGGACTAAATGAAATACTTTCATAATACTGGAAATAATTGTATATTAAAAAAAATTGAAGAAAATATTGAAATAATCCGTAATCTAGATATTATAAAGCTAATTTTAATTTTAAAATATTACATAGTTTACCTAGGGTCACATATTCAAGATATCAGAGATGGGACTAGAATATGTGACTAGGGTCACATATTCAAGATATCAGAGATGGGACTAGAACCTAGGCTTTGTTATGAGGCAAACTCTCTAACTCCCTTTTAGTATAATAGAGTACACTTCACTGTCCAATAAAATACTATACTATACTGTACTGTACTATACTATACTCTGCTATACTGTCCTCAATACCCCTACCCTATCTTATACTACCCTACAGAACATTATACTACACTTAAAATCCTTACTTTTTGTCATATAATCAATATTAATTATCAGTTCTTATGATAGTAAGGGATAGATAATTGGGGTTAAGTAACATCCTTGGTGACACATCTAAGAAATGACTCAGGCCAAATTTGAACCCACGTTCTCCTAATGCCAGGTCTCCCTCTCTCCTCCACTGATCCACTTAGATGTCCCTTATACTCTATTATACTGTTCCACGTTTCTATATTCTGTCATTTTATGTTATGTTTTATGTTGTGTTATATTGTTGTATTATTCTATATTGCCAACAAGCAACAACAAAGCTTATTTCTAGAAAGAACCTATGAAAATATAAACCGTCCATAGATGATAAATGTGTCAATAATATGCCTTTAAGAAAAGCTGAATGAATGGAAAAAGAAAAGATAATTATGGCATTGCAAGACCAGGCCTTTTACATAGGAAGTTACAGAAAGTTTCTCCAACAGAAGCCCTAACTTGGTGATCAATTTATATCATATAAGAAATTGTAGGAAATTGTGTGATGAATGAAATCAGACCATTAAATATGTTAAACCTAGGGAACATCTGGCAAGGCATGATTTATTAGAATTCTACATCAGAATTCCAATGTCTGGATTTTATAGATTTAGGATTTTATCAATTAGTAGATGATAGATATTCATACTGTAGATACAAGCCTCAAAATGGTCTCAAGAAATCAATCAATAAATGTTTCTGCAACTGGACCTTTATGATAAACTGTTTAACCACAAATGCCAAATATCATATTGATTCAAATAAATGTTTAATAAGTTTTAAATAAACATAACCATCAAAGCATTAAATCCTTCAACTATATTGCTTGAGAAATTTGCAAAGTATAGAGATTTTCCCAAGGAGAATTAAAATCATGGGATATGTGATGATTAAAATAGTAGGAGTTATAAAATATGGCAGATAAAAGAGTGGTTGGCTTAAATTGTGACCATAGAAAATATGGTTTCAAGACAGTGTCTTGTTTTAAATCAAATATAAGGTGGTCACCAGGGAAAAATTCCCAAATATTAAATATACCCAAGTCAGTTGGGTTTTATAGAGATTTTAATTAATACAAATGAGGAATGAGAGAGAGAGAGAGAGAGAGAGAGAGAGAGAGAGAGAGAGAGAGAGAGAGAGAGTTCTTTCTCTCAGCTTTTCATCTCCTTTTAAAGGGAATTTTCTTCTATGTCACCTCCCCTAAGTTCTCACATCTACCAATCACAGTAAACATTTTCCAAAGGACAGACCATTCTTAATTCACACCTAAGTAGGCTTGAACTTTTAATTAAGTTCACACCTGAAAAAACCTCTGAGTAAGTTTTCTCACCTCTTTGCTCCTTGTAAATTCACAAGTTGCCTGACCTTTATAAGTACTTAGCACTCTTTTGTATTAGATCTAAAAATAGGCACAGCTTAAGAACTTTTGCCTTACTATAAGTCTGGGTTTAAGTATTTTTCATTGTTCAGCAAGGAGTTTCTTCCCCTAAAGTATGCTTAAGTAAGGGTGGAGTAGAGGTCTCACATTCCTGATCTAAGTCCCTTCATTGTTTAAATGGGGAATGGTCTTAACCAAACCTTATGAAGTAGGGTCTGAGAATTTTTTAAGGTTCACAGATAGCAGAATGACAGATCCTTAATGACTTATCTGCTACTGAAGATGTACATAAGAGCATTCATCAAGCCTATAAATGATGAGTTTAAATCCTAATTTATTTATTCAACTCAAAAAAGGAATTAATATTACCCACTATTGTAATAATTTTCAGAACATCTATGTATCTATATATTTATGTATTTATCTGTCTATGTATATATCTATATCTATATGTCTGTCTGTCTGTCTTTCTATATATAAAAATATAAGAGCAACATACTGATTGACCCAAGATTATTTAAATCTGAAAGCCTTTGGAAAAATGAAATGATGAAGATAGTTGATTATAATAATACTCAATCTATTATTTCTAATACATTGTATAAAACATTTATTATCAAAGAAGAGTGTATTAGCAACTCCTCCAAATACAGGTCCATTACATGATTGTGTGGTTTATGAAAAATATTCATAGCTTGCTTTAATTTAAAATATAAACAATTATAAGAAAGTAATATATTCACTTAGGAGTAAAATTTATATAATTAAAATTACAGTGCAATCAGGAATAATTAATTATGAAAGGTTATTATTGAAAAAGTCAATCAGAAGTGTCAGAAAATTTCTATCATCTTTAATCAATTATCAAAATAGGCACTGGTCATTTCAGCACTGATAGCATTCATCTACCTTTAATATATAAGATTGATATTAGCATTGGAAGTACTCTAGAATATTTCTTTTCCATATAAAAATTAGTTTCTATTTAAACTATGCTCCCAACACAATAATGTCAAGAAAAATATATATAATCTGGTATTTTCTAAGGGAAAAAAGTCTTTTAAGCCTAAGATATTTGTTCTATTTTCATCACTCTTAAATAGAGGGAAGTTTGGCTTTCAAGACGAAGAGATGTAGGATTCCATTAGTGCCATATCTTCAATTCAGTTTTCAGATGCTTAAAAGTTAACTGACTGAGGTTAGGTTGTAGGATCAAGCCTTTGAATTCCTGACTCTAAAACTGTGCCCCCACAAGCTATGATTGCTCTTCTTGCCTTCAGGAGTTAGCAAATAATGTAGTTAGCTCAAAAAATGCATTTCAAAAAATGCCATCGTAATTAATGGCAAGGCAAAATGAAGGAAGAAAGAAGGCTGCATTAGCCACCATTGAAATTTCTCCTTGCTTGTAACAGGCACCTCTTCAGTTCAGTGCTGGCTCTGAGAGATGGAAGGCTCTCTCCTGAACAGCTAATTGCTACCATAATATTTGGTGCCAAATTCCAGCTGCTTTCCTATGTATAGGAGCAGATGCTTGGGGGAGGAATAGACTTAAAAGTAGCCTTGTCTTTGGTTCTCCCTTTCAGAATCTGACAAGATTTAGAACCCATATCCCTACAGATCTCAATAAAACAGTTCATTACAAATGAAAAGCTCTGGCTAGACTAATTAGTGAACAACATAACAAAATCATGAAATCAACTTCATCTTAATGAAAAGGAAATGAGTGGTTGTTGATTGAATTATAGTCATATGGTTGGCTTTGTTCAGTTGGACCATCAAATACTTAAAGCAAGGGTCAACATGTTTATGAAAAGGAGAAAAAAGTATAAAAATGCGAAGCCCTAGCAGACAGATGCAAGATCATCAATGCATTCTTGTGGAATGGGAAGATAATGATAAAACATGGGAAATAGAAGAAAAAAGACAAGACAACTGCATCAGTTATGACAATTAAGTTTCCCTACACAATATTAACAGTGGCAACAAGGAAGGACAGCAAGAGTCAAGAAACAATATCAGCAGTGAATATAGGTTGATAACTCCAGAGAAATTACAGCCAAGTAAAATATTGACCTAGAATACAGTATCATCAGAAGAAGACAAGACAGAATGGTAAGAGATAATATGCATTTGCATCTCATAAACAGGGGAAGAACAGTGGAAGAAATGAAAATAAGGAAAGCTTGGCATGAGACCCAATGTACCATGAGCACCCATAAATGACATTGGCAGGAGGACAACAAAGACAAAGAACACATTTGTCATTATTGTTGGAATGATCTATTTCCATCATCAGTGACAAAGAAACTGCCACATTTGTAATCTAATACTCAATGTGCTCTCTGTGGATAGAGAAATGGAATTTAGGAAGATGAAACTAGGACAAGTCTCTGGACTAGACCAAAGGCAGGCAGATGAAATCTGCACTGGGAATATAACAATCTTCAAATCTTTGAAGAATCATCTTACAACAAGTATAAGGGAGGAGAAGATACCAAAAGAATGGTGGAAGAAATTGTTTCCCTTGACATTTCATGAAGATGCTTTGAATAACTACTGAATATACAGGCAGTTTTCCCATTTTTTAGATGAAACTCACAAACAAGTCCATCAAGGTTACATTTCTAAAACATGAATTTATTATTAATTTGCTTTTAACATTCATTTAAAAATGGAGATCTGAATTCTCTCCTTCATTCTTGCCATTCTCTATCCATTGGTAAGGCAAGAAATGTGATATTTCTACATGTGAAATCATATAAAACATTTCCATATTAGTCCTGTGGAAAAAGAGAAAAAGCAAGAAAAGTGCAATGAAAAAAATATGCTTCAGATTGCACTGGACTTCATCAATTCTTATTCTTGAAGTAGAGAGCATTTTTAATCATAAATCTTTCAGTGTTGTTCTGGATCATTGTAATTTAGGTTATCTTTGATGAAAACTATAACAAAAAATAGGTGACTGAAATAATTATCTCCAGGTAATCATATCTTTTTGGTCAGATACTTCATATGGTCGTAGAATTAGAACTGAAAAAAATCTCTTAAAATACCTAGTTCAAATCCTTTATTACACAATATATGGGAGGGAGGAAGCCAACAGTGGGCAAATGACTTGAATAGCATCACACAATAATGAGTATCTGAGGCAGAATTTTAATTTAGATTCTGATTTCTAATTAAGGGCTCTTTTCATAGTACTATGATACCTCTCTTGATTGAAAAATGCAGAGTTGACTTGAAGTCCTCTTCTGGGTAGGGTTTGTAGATTTAAAAAAGTTTAAGTATCAGAAATTTTTTTATAATAAGAATCATTTATTGAGATGATAAAGCCATTCAATATTTTTTTGAGTGATGTGAGAGATATATCTGCTCAGTACTGCCAAGTAAGACATGAATATATTAGTTTAAAAGTAATTTTAGGGTTGTGACTTAAAATCTAGATTTAATTGGTTGCCAAGGGAAATCTCAAATAAAATACCTGTCAGTCTGGAAATTTATGGTAATTTAATTAATATAGAGGGAAGGAATTTAAGGAGAAGGAGGGAAGAGGATATAGGATTTCTCCTGCCTGGCCTGTGCCAGGGGGAGTTTAAAATCCCCACCTCTAGGTCTCTGAAAAAGATTAGAGGCTTCTAAGAGGATAAAGTTGGAAAATAAAGGATGAAAACAGCCAGAAACTCACCACTGAACCAGACAATAGCTTGTAGCCATGCTAAGATGCTGAAAGACCCAGCACGCTGCTATCAGCCAACTCTCTGCCACCAAAAGGTGCCGGAGAGAGGAAGTGACCCAAATATATAGATCTTTCACCCTTGTATCTCCTCCTCTAAATTTTCATGTCCTCCAATTGCATCAAAGTCTTTCCTCCAAAAGTGCCCATACTTTTAGTTCTCATCTTCTTTTGATTAGATTATATCTTTAAAGTTACTTAACACTTCTTTGTTAAGTTCACCTTTTGTGAGTTACTTAACCTTTTTGTGATTAATTTAACCTTTATAGTTACTTAATACCTTTTTGTATTAAGATCTTAAAATAGACTTAGCTTAAAATCCTACCTTTACTATAAGGTAAGAGTTAAGTACCTTCATTGTTCAATCAGGAGTTTACATCTTTATCTTCCCCTAAAGTATGGTCTAAGTAGGGTAGAGTAATTTAGAGTTCCAAAAACATTCTTGATTTTGTTAAACTAAGTATTTTCATTGTTAAAATCAGGAAATAGCTAAATACAATCTTCACAGGAGTCAGTTGAAGAACTCAGTCTAGATATTTCCTACTGTCCAAGAGGTTATACTGCAGGAAGAGGCCTTTCCCAAAATATCAAATTCATCAAAACCCATCCCCTGAGCTACTCAGATTTACACTCTAGGAATAATTGCGGACTCATTACTATCTCACACTTCAAATCAAATATGGTGCCAAGGCAGGTCAATTTCATCTTTGCCATACCTCTCCCTTCTTTCTTTTGACCACTCTAGGGCAGGCCTTCTTCACCTCCCACACAGTGCCACAATAGGCTTGTGGGTGAAGATGGATGTGGGATTCTATATGCTTCCAGTCTCTGCTCACTCCAAACCATCCTCCACTCAGTCACTAAAGAGATTTTCCTAAAGCATAGATGAGATAATGTCCAGATTATGTCATCCCTCTTACTCAATAAACTTCACTGTCTCCCTATTGCCTCAATGCTGAATTTGGCATTCAAAGTCCTTCATGAACCCTCTTGCCTTTTTACCTTACTTTGTGCACCTTACTCCTTCACATATCCTTTTTGATTCAGTGACTGAGACACTGGTCCCCTGGCTATCCTAAATAAAAGACATTCCATCTTTCAGGGAATTTTCTCTGGTTGTCTTCCATGCCTTAGAACATCCTCCCATAAGAATCCCAATTCTTATGACTGGATTTTCTAGGTCTCTTTATTTTTTTAAACACTTTCCTTAACACCAATTCTAAAACAGGAGAGTGGCTATGGACAGACAGTTGAGATTAAATGACTTACTCAGGTTCACATATCTAAGAGCTATCTCAGGTCATATTTCAACCCATCCTACAAACTCCACTCCTGGTGCTCTTTCCAGTGTGCTACCTAGCTACACCACACCCACACCCACACACAGACACTCTGTCCCACGGCTTCCTTTAAATCACAATTAAAATCCTACCTTCTATAAGAAATCTTCCCTTACCTATCTTAATTCCAGTGATTTCTCCTGTTCATTATTTCCTATTCATCTGGGGTGTAGTTTGCCTTTCAGGCAAACCTTTCAATAATTTACAAATTATCTCTCTCATTAGATGGTTAGCTCTTTGAGGGCCTGGACTCCTTTTCTATCCTCTGCAGCCCTTAATACAGTGACTATCACCTAGTAAGCCCTTAATAAATATTTTTGCTTCTTTGCTTCTTAGTTATCTGATTTTTCCTTTCCACTTAAGTGCAATAGTACCTGGCAAATAGTATGTCCTTAATAAATGTTTAGTTGATTGATTGAATAATGATCAATTATCATCACTCACTAATAACTCATTTTGAGGGTTTTAACTGTGAGTGTTTCTCAAAGTTCTCTCCTAGGCCCACTTCTCTTCTTTTCTCTATTTTATTCATAGTAACCTCATTTGCTCCCCTGGGCCCAATTATCATTCCTACACAAAATACTCACAGATCATTCAAAACAGCCCTAGTCTGTCTCATGACCTCTAGCCCTGTGTTAACTACCAATTTGACATTTCTGACTAGACATCTAGTAGCCATCTGAAATTCAGCATCTTCCAAACGAAACTCATTATTTTTCCTGCCAAACATTCTCCTCTTTCTAACTTGTCTATTTTTATCCAGGCCACTACCAACTTTCCAGTTACCCAGATGTCAGAAAGCAATATAAGAATATTTGCTCTATAAAATACTGTATTTGCATGTGATTGTTACAGTATATGTTAGATAAGATCTACTCTCTCATTGCTATAATATACTCAGGGGAAAGGTTTTCCCCATTGATGCAGAATATACCCTTATCCCTCTAACTTTAGAATCAAAAAGTTACCTAGGAGCTTAGAGGTAAAAGGACTTGTCTAAGAACAGAGTCTAGGAGTCTGAAACAGGCCTTGAAATGAGTCAGAACTTTCTAACTTTCAGATTTGTTCTCTTCCTGCTACAGAGTGACTCCTTTAAGACTACACTTCTTCTAGAGAAAGGGGACAATATTATTTGCATGCCTTAATTCGTGGAATATTTGTTAGGAAAGTGCCCTGGACAAGTTATCACCCTTGCCTATCATCATCTCCATTTTTAGAAAAAGAGCATATATTAAGTCTTAACTGCACTCCACATCTTGTGCTAGGTGGGAAGGATACACAGAGAAGCAAAAAGAAAGGGTCTTCACCTCAAAGAGAGTAAATGTTGGTCAACCTAGGGCAACACCAAATGGAGGCCCCAGGAGGAACTCAGCCGTAGGAGAAGAGGGCCTGAGTAGCAGAGGGCTGTCCTGGAGCAAGAAGGTTATAGAGACTGCTGCTTTCCTCAAACTTCCCAGAGTTTACTGGTATTCCAGGGTGAGAGGGTAAGGCAGGCATAAGGTATAGAAGTCCATAAAGTCAGGACTATGGCTAGGGGCCATGCTTTACAAATACTGCCCTTGCTTTACTAGAACCTATTCCAACTCTCAACCAGTAAACAAAGGGTCTCTTCCCCCCAACTGAATGTACATATTATCTTTCTTTTTCTTAATTAGCCCTTTGCTTCCATGTGTGTTAGTTCTAAGGCAGAAGAGTGTTAAGGGCTAGGCAATGGGGATCAAGTGATTTGCCCAGGATCATTCTAGGAAGTGTCTGAGACCAGATTTGAATCCAGGACTTCCCATCTATGGACATGTCTCTCAATCTATTAAGCCATCCAGCTTTCCCCTATATTATCTTTCTAAGTTTGAGTCTAACCTCAGAATTCCTCTGATAAGAAGTTCCTAATTGTCTCTAAAATTTAGAACAAACCCTGTAATTTGCCTTTTAAAATCCTCTCAAATCAGCCTGACATCAGATTGTCTGTCCAGATTTACTTCACATCACTCCCTTTCATACATGCTCATGGAAAGACAAAGTGATCCATTTACTTTTCTTCCAGACTGAATGTCCCAATGGCTTCCATACTTTCTCCTCTGTCTGACATACAATCTCTCCTCAACCATTTCTGTTACAATCTTCTATTGCATTTCAGGTTCAGCACACATGCCATATATATCCAAAGGAAAGTCCTTTCTTGATTCTTTCCATGTGTTAGTCCCCTTTCTTTAGGATCTGATCAACTCTCACTAAAGATGTTGCAACAGATTTTTCTTTAGTGTCCCTGCCTCAAGTCTCTCCCCACTGCGACCCATCTTCTATATAGCTGCTAAAGGTCTTCTAAGCATGTCACTATTACCGTCACCAGTCCCTCACTCTAGTAAGCTCCAGTGACTCTCATTGCTTCTAGTATCAAATGGCAACTCTTATATTTGGAATTTGATGTGCTGTATGTATTATCTGGACCAATTCTATGTTACTAAACTTTTTATACATGACTCCCTGCTCACAGTCTACTATGCCAGAAAACTGGCCATTTAGTCATTACTGATACGCAACATTATATTGCTCTGCCCATATCTTTGCCTAGTCAACTGTGCCTACTTGGACTGAACTCCATCCATGCTACTTTCTCAAGAAATCCCTAATTTCCAATAAAGACTGAGCTCAAACACTCCTTTCTATGATACTCATTTTATTAGTCTCTCCCATCCTTCACTTAGTCAACAAGCATTTATTACACTATAATACACAGCATCACAAAAATAATCTCATGTATGTGTTTTATGTATCTGGAATGCTACCTTGTTTCTCTGAGACATGGAGCAATAATTCATATAAATAGGAAACTTTTAATTACTCCAAAGTTACTATTCCAAGGAAGTACATTATAATTTAGTGTTGGGTGAAGTTAACGAGTACTTAGTAGGCATCTACCCTGTGCCAGGCACTTGCTAAGTAGGAAGGACAAAAAGAAAGATAAAATACAGTTATTATCCATAAGTAGTTCCCTATCTAGAGGGAAGGCAACATACAGGTATATATAGGGGGAGGTTATAGGCATAGCAAAATAAAGACATCTCAAAGGGAAGGTATTTAGCTTAATGAAGACATGAAAATGATTCTTGCAGGAGATAGGATTTTAGCTGTAACCTGAAGGGATCCAGGGAACCCAGGATGCAGAGAGGAGAAGGGAGAAAGACCCAGGTATGAGGTGAGACCAGTGACAATGCCCACATCCAGAAGGTGAAGTATATCATTCAAGGAAGATCCAGGAAGTCAGGGATCATCTCATAACCGAGTAGGTGAAGAAGGTTAAAGTATAAGAAGACTGGAAAGGTGGGAAGAGGTCACATAGTGACAGACTTTAAAAGGGAAAGAGTATTTTATTTTGGAACCTGAGACATGTTAAAAAGGAGGCAGCATGGTGTAAACCTTAAAATTTCCCAGACCCTACTTTATAAGATTGGATTAAGATCATTCCCCATTTGGGCAGTGAACTCTACTTAAAGCAGGAATGTGAGAACTCTACTTTACCTACTTGGGTCTGCCCTAGGGGAAGATAAAGTTGTAAACTCCTTTCTGAACAATGAAAAGTACTTAAACCCATACTTTTCTTAAGCTAAGTACCTATAAAGGTCAAGCAACTTGTGAATTTACAAGGAACAAAGAACTGGAAAACTTACTCAGAGCTTTGCTGGTGTGAATTACTCAAAAATCCACACCTTTTTAGGTGTGGAATAAGAATGGGCCATCCTTTAGAAACATCTACAGTGATTGGTAGATGTAAGGACTTAGGGGAGGTGACAGAGAAGACTTTGCCCTTAAAAATAAGAGCTCAGGGAAGAGCTGGAGGGTCATTCTGAAACATTCAGATTGGAGAGACTCATTCTGAGGAGACTGATTCTGAAACATTCAGATGGAGGAGGGAGCTGGTGAAAGCAGCTGAGATGCTGCTGGCCTGGTGTCATTAGAAATCCTTACTTAGACAGATCTTATGGTGAGTTATAAAAAACTGACTGATTTTCTCTTTTAAGACTCAGGTCTAGGCCATATTGGCTTTGAGGCCCTTCATACATATTCCTTTCTTACTCTCTCTCTCTTTCTTTGATTACTCATTGTATTGTTAATTTAAAATCTCTATAAAACCCAATTGACTTGGGTATTTGAATAATTTGGAATATTTCCCTGGCGACCACCTTATATTTGATTTTAAAACCCAAGACACTGTGGTGAAACATATTTCTGCCGTCAAATTTACTCACCCTCTCTCATATCTATCACAATTTATATCTTCCACTATTTTAATCACTACAGTTTATGGGCTTCACTATTTTAAATCTCACAGTTTATGGCTCCCATTCTTTTATCTACAACAATTTAAGCCCCACAACTAATTTAAATATTACAATGGTAAGATTTGTGTTTAATAAGATCAAAGTGACAAGTAGCTATTGAATAGATTGGAGCATGGAGAGAATGGAAGCCAAGAAGACCATGGGAAAGCTACTGCAATATTTTAGACAAATGTAATGAGGACCAGCACTAGGGCAACTGCAATGATGGAAAAGAAAAGGAAGTGTATATGAGGTGTGTTACAAAGGGAGAATTCCCGAGACCTGATGATAGATTGGAGATGGGAAGTGAGAGAGTAAGGAATTAAGGATGATATGGCTTATAAATCTGGGTGACTATGATGTTATGCAGAAATAGGGGATTAAAATCAAGATAATGAGGTTGGTATTGAATGCATTGAGTTTACAATACCAATGGGATAGCCAGTTCAAAATGCCTAAATGGCAATTGTAGGATGCAAGACTAGAACTCAGGGGAGAAGTTAATGCTTGATAATATATGAGAGCATCATTTACATAATGATTGAAATTTTAAAAGCATTCAGGACAGAGTCTTATAGGTCAGGTGCAGGTGAATGTCAAGCAATGCAGACTGAGAAGGAGGGGTCAGACATAAAGGAGAGCAATTTGGAAAGACCATTATCTCTAATATATAGCAAGAAGAAAGTACTGAAAAGAAAGGGGGTGAGCAACAGCATTAAAATTATAGCAATATCATGAAAAATGAGAATTGAGGAAATATGATTAGGTTTTGCAATGAATAGATCATTAGTAACTCCATCATTTCTTTGTTTCTGTTTTCTCTCTCTGTTTTTTAACATTCTTATTTAAATGAATATAATCTTCTATATTAAGATAAAACTCCTTGAAGTTCCATAAAACTTCTCCCTGCACCTGTGACCTTATTCTAGAACAGATCATTGCTGCTGTGGACACCTTGTCCCACCAAGGAGTTTCCCTTGAAACCTCCATTGCAAGGAAGTTCTCAGATCAGTCATCCATCATTCCTCAGTCTTCTTGTAGTACTTATTTTGACTACCCAGACATCACCATGCTCCCATACTTTTTAGTTCCCTTTCATGGTGCTATTCTTATTGTTGTTGTTATCTCTTCCTTCCCATTAAAATATGAACTCCTTAAGAGCAAAACCTCTGGGTCGTTATATTTGTGCTTTTATCTCTCCCATTTGTCACATAGTCCATGAAAGTGTAAGGAATTTAGAAATGATTGTTGACTGACTGACCAACCTAAGAGACAGGCATTGTTTCATCTTTGCACCATGTATAACCATTGCCTAGTTTAGATACTGGCCCATACCAGGTACTTCCAGAAAGACTTGGTTGATTGATATTTTTGATTGGTTGATATTTATAATTGACATTGCCTTTTGCTGATGAGAACAGGGCCTTTTTCTCTTTCTCTTTCATCTTTATGGCCCCAGAACAGTGCTGAGCACACGGGAGAGAATTAATACGTGGGTGTTGGTCTGCTTTGTCTTGAACAGGATTGCTTAAGGTTTACCTTTGCCCTCTCTGTGTTCACTACATAGATATCTGAAATCTGGCTGCTCTCCGGGGTGCTGACCACATGGCTTTCTACTAAGAAGAGTAAATTATTTGTTCTTGAAGACTAATCTTAGCCCTTCAGCAGTTGATTTGGACAATAACCCTGGGGAATGCAGGGATTGGAGGAAAGACTGTTGAATTCCTGATCAGTTTTGACACAGGTTGAGATGTTCATTTGCTCCAGGTAGTATTATCTTACCTTTATTTTCAGCCAGTTGTGTTCATCCTGTAATGATACCAGCATTCAAAGAAAGAAGACAGGAAAATAAAGGATGTGCTTTTAAATTCCCTTTTTTTGAATCACAGAATCTCCCAGGCTTTTCAATGATCTTCTAGAACAAAAAGCACCTTAATAAGAATAACTATTATGACACTCTTTAAAAGTAATCATCAAGACTCTCCAAAAAAATGGCCAGTGAGAACTGACATCTCGGGAGATGAAGGCCATATCTAAAATTTATTGAGATCTTGGGCTGTTAGGAAGGTTTGAGGTTTCTGACTTTATATTTTTAATTTAAAATGAAATCTAAATTGGTCTCTGAAATTTTCAGCCATTGTTCTCTGTCCCACTCTTTGAGACCAAACATAATGAATCCTTTGAAATACTAGACTTTCATTTATTTAGGACAATCAAAATTTTAAATTGTTAGTGGCCTTAGTGACTAATCCAAGCTTTCTTGGACTATTCATAATTGTTAAAAAGAAGACAATATTAAGGTTCTGATTGTTTGTTTTTTAATGCTCAAAATATCCTTGAACTTTTATAAACCTTGTTTAATTTTTTTGTTTGTTTGCTTTTTTCCTAATGGGAAATACTGCTACATTGCCTGATATCTTCCCCTCTTGTGCTCCTTCCTCTGACCTCTGATAGTCTCCTGCCATTTAGTTATGCGTTCTTCCTTTCTGATTTCACTTTCAGATAGCCTCCCTAGAAGTCTCTTCTTCTTGGGTATATTTCATCTCTTCCAGTGACTTCTTCCCATTGGTCTGCAAATATGCTTGATCCTGCCATGAGGCCTTATTTCAAGCTCCATTTGTCAGTTCTCCTCCTCTCACAAGCAAATCCCTCCAAAGCATTTTTACTTTCACTACCTCTACCCCCTCACCAACTACTTTTCTCTCCACTGTTTACCATTCATCTTCTGCTTGTGATGTTTTACCTTCTTGGAGAGTCAATATGGATTTCTTCTGTTGAAAATGCACTAATCTTTCCTTGGTCATCATCTTCCTTGGTGTCTTCACTATACTGAACATCAGTTACTAGCCCATACTTCAGGAAAACTACTTCTTTTGGTTTTGCCAAAATATCCTAATTTTCTGAGTCATTCTACTCTTTAAGTTTTATTGTCCCATCTTCTACCTCCCACCCCTAAATGTTGCTTAATGAAAGTCTCTTCTAAGCCATATTGTCCATTTAGATTCTCTCATGATCTGATTTATCATCATGTTCTCAAATATAAGGGCTGTGTAGATGACTTTCAAATGATAAATTTTTGTCCTCTCTTCTCTTCATAATCAAGTTTCCCACTAATGTTAAGTTATCTTTACCAACATATTGTCTGATATGAAACCCTGTAACCATACCTTAGTCTTGTCTTTCCATAACCATGACATCCATATTCCTATGACACTCCCAGGACTAAGATTCTAATTCCTAAGATTCAGTTACTAAATCCTATGAATTCTATGTCTATAGTATATCTTACTTCTTCCCCTTTCTTTTCATACTGTCTAATATAACCTTCATTAAATCTTCATGAACTCCTCAAATCAGTCTCCTATCTCATGCTTCTATAGTTATTCCCTCTTCACTACATGCCCTCCATAGACAATGCTGCCATATTGACCTTCCTAATGGACTACACTCATTGTATAATTCCACTTACTGTTCAGAAAGGCTTCAGCAATCCTTCATTATTAGTGTTCTAAGTAGAGAATGCAAGGTTCTCCAAAGCATTTCTCCTATCTCATCCTAATCTCTAACTGCTCTCCCTCAAGCATTGATTTAGATTCTAAATTTTAGACCTTTATCAACCCAATGCTGGGAATGCTTTCTGTAACCTCTATTTTCAGTCAAAACACAATTTTTCAAGGCACAATTCAATTCATCCCTTTTTTTCTTCACAAAACCATCTCAATTCCACCCAATCAAATATACTATTTTCCCCCAACAGGTTCCCTATGAAGTTCCCCTCCTCTATTCTTTCTCTGGCTCTCTCTCTCTGGCTCTTTCTCTGCCTCTCTGTTTCTGTGTCTCTGTCTCTCTCTTTCCTCTACCTTTGCTCTCTGTCTGTCTCTGTCTCTGTCTGTCTGTCTGTCTGTCTGTCTCTCTCTCTCTTTCTCTCTATTTCCTGGGATATTACTAAGTAAACAGAGAAATTCAACTTGAATGACTTCTCCATTGTAATAATAAATGTATTTTTGGTCATATCAACACCTGGTGTTGGTGATGTTGTTCTTGAATTCTTCCTTTGATTTGAGTTATCTGGATGGCCTTCTGATAAAACATACAGTATTCTTCCCTAATAGCTCCCCCTGTTCAGGAAGCAGAGGATATCATATGAAAGCATGTACAATCAGGAAGTGGAGGAGAAAGATTTTATAGCAAGAATAGGAAAACAAGTTTTAATTTATGGAAAATCCAGTTTACTCTAGGGACACACATAGAAGCTATTAAATGAAGTGACTTGACTCTTAGCAAGCAACCTTTAATTTATGCATATCATAAATTGAAAGGTTCGAATGACTCAGTGGATAGAATGTGAGGTCTGCAGTTAGGAGCAACTTAGTTCAAATTTGAACTCATATTCTTATCAGCTATATTACCCTGGATAAGTCACTTCACTTCTTTTTGCCTTGGTTTCCTCATCTGTAAAATTAGAACAATAATACTTACCTTCCAGGGGTGTTATGAGGATGGAGTGAGAAAATAATTGTAAATTTCTTAGCACAATGTACACATGGGAAGCACTACATAAATGTTAGCTCTTATTATCCTGGGTCATATGATGCTGGGACCACATGTTCCCCATAGAGATAATCCCATGTATTCTGGTTGGGTTCCCAGTTAGTACCTAAAACCCACATAACCTGAAAGATATTAGAAGTAAGATTATCAAATTTGAAGTCTTATGGATTAAATTATTTCTATAGGGAAATAGCATCAATGGATGAAAAAGGATTAAGTATTTGTCTGGCTTTGGGGATGCAAAGCCTCTCAAAGAGCCTCAGGGTTTTTTTGTTGTTATTTTTTCTGAAGAAAAACTTCCCTGGATTGAGGCTGGGCAAGAATACTGTGGAGAAGAGTAGCCCTGGGCCTTTACAGAGATGGAAGGTGGGGAACAGGAACATAGAAGCTGAGCCTGATTCACTAGTGATGGACTAGAGTGGTCTGCCAGAGTCTACCTCACCTGGTTTCTGGCTACCTCTATCCTTAACTGTACAACCCTGACCAAAAGATTAATGCTGAGGCAATGGAATGTGAAAGTCCAAGGTTGTGTGTATGCCTGAGGCAAATGGGGTTGAGAGTACAAAGTAGTGAGGAATGGGTCATAAACATCTAAGAAGAATATGGCACTAAGGAGGGGAATGATGGGAAAGGGAGGCAGCATATTCCATTGAAAAGGCTACTGTTTTGGAAATTGAACTATCAGGGTTGGAATTTGACTTCCACTGCTTCAGATTTTTGTGACCCTGGACAATTTTCTTCATAACATCTTTGTGTTTGCATTTCCTCTTATGTAAAAAGAGAAGATTAGAAAAACTGACTTCTAAGATCCTTTCTACTTCCAAATCTATTATTGCAGAAGAGAAATGAATTCAAGTGGGAACAGTGGCCAGGACTGAAAGGTTAACTTTTTTCCCTCCCAGCCCTCTTCCTATATTACTCCTAACTTCAAAATCATGTCCTTCAGACCTTTACTCCACCCCTCCCTCCTTTCCATTCCTCTCCTTTGCAGTCTTCCCCAATTAGAATGTAAGTCCCATGAGTACAATAATTGTCTTTCTATTTGTATTTGTATCCATAGTGCTTAGCAGAGTCCTTGGCAAATAGTAAATTCTTATTTAATAAATCCTTCCTCCCTCCCTCACTCCCTCCTTCCTTCCTTCCTTCCTTCCTTCCTTCCTTCCTTCCTTCCTTCCTTCCTTCCTTCCTTCCTTCCTTCCTTCCTTCTCAGACATTTAATTAATAACTGTGTGATCCTGGGTAATCACTTAACCTCTTTTCTTCCTCAGTTTACTTAACTACACAACAGGAATAATAATAGAGAGTCAAACAAGCTGTATGTATAGGGCTTTGCACAGTCCTTGGCATATGATAGGAGCTATATAAAGGTTTCCTTCATTCCTTCCTTCCTGCCTTCTTGCCTTCCCTCTTCCTTTAAGAAATAAGATTGATTAAAGTATCAAGCAATCAGTATTCTAGTCCCAATTTTCCTACTTTTAGACAGGTAAGCTCACAAAAATCAATTCATCTCCTTGATCCTCAGGTGCTTCACTTAGAGAGAGTAGACATATCCATATTTGCTCTGCCTACCTCTCAGATTTGTTGCAAGGAAACTTCTTTTTAAATGGAGAAATCCTAGATTAGGGTAGGCTATAATGCTTCTTTCTAAAAAACAAACATGTGCTACCATCATGACATTGAAAATCCAATGTCTTGTACAGACCAAATCTAAGTCAAGACCTTTCTCTGTATATATAGAATCTTGGATTTTGAGTCATAAAGACAGATCAAATATTGTCAATGGAACTCCTTGCATGACCTGTCACTGAATCACTCATATTTATCTAGCCCTTAAGAGGTGACAGACTCCAGTATAAGTTGATGGAGAAACAAAGGCCCCAGATTCAGCCATATTCTTTCCCATGAACTTTGCATTCTATTGGGATCTGGACAAGAAATTTAGCATTATCAAGCCTGTTCTCTCAGTGGTGCCATAGAACAAACAATGCCCATCATATCAAGCTCATAAG
The DNA here is from genome assembly GCF_027887165.1 of Monodelphis domestica. NCBI lineage: Eukaryota > Metazoa > Chordata > Mammalia > Didelphimorphia > Didelphidae > Monodelphis > Monodelphis domestica. Next base: position 5,476,490 of record NC_077234.1, on the reverse strand, counting down.
ACTTTCAGAGGTTCATATGAATTAAGGAATATTAATTCCTCTGAAAAAGGTTTCAGTACAAAAAGAGGCAATTAAGGTGGGGCATGTTTTTCATTATGTTTTCATAGTCCCAGTGTTTATCATACCTTGCACAGAATAGGTGCCTCATAAATGGATCTTGAGTTCAATTTGAAGGGTTGACCCTTCTTGTAGCAGTACTTGGGTGTCTATAATGTCCTTCTTCACTACTCCCACTCACCTACATTTAGACTGAAAGAAGTAGACATTCCTCTGAAAATCTCCATTCAAGGCTCCTGGCATTTTTATGCTCCTATTACAAAGTTTGAGTTGCATTAACTTCTTTACATTTAATTTTACTTTTAAAGGAGAAATGAAAAATAATAAAGTACCAGTGCTTATTAATGGTTGCACTGCTATTGCTCACACAGGCTTTGAAGTTAATACTTCATTGGAGATGAATGGGTCTGGGAGCTTGGAGATTTCACAAGCCACTGAGGTGAATAATAATCATGTCCCTGGCTCCATTTGCATAATGCTTTCCTCACAGAGAGCTCAAAGCACTTTGTATTCCCCAAGACCTGGAACATTAGGACTTGTCCTGGACTCTAGCACTGAAAAGAATAAGCTTGTTGACCTAATGAAATCTGGCAACTGTACCTTCAACCCATCTGGTACCCTTGCATCTTTGGTCTATAGATGGTTTGTAGGAATGTGCTCAGTTCTTTTCTTGGTTGTACCCATCTCCTATCCAAAGAATTTCTAAACAGACTCATCTTCCTTTGGAACACTGAGGTGCCTTCCTGGCACCTCATAGCAAGACATTCCCTACAATGTTTTTCCGAGTTCTTGTCCTTGTCCCTGCCCTCCAGGATTTCATGGCTCAGGAAGGAAAGAAAACTAAGGAATAGATCCTGATAACTATACTACTAAGACTCATTTATAAGTTGTATTTCTTTCCATAGCATTGGTATTCACTATTTGCCATTTATCCTTTCTAATCATACTCTTATTACTCTCTGTTGGCACACGACTTAACATTCTGATGGTTCCTTCTTTCTTTCTTCTTCTGTTGTGGTCTCTGCCTCTATATTTCTGGATCTCAGTCTCTCTTTGTTTCTAAGTTTCATTTTGGCTTATGGCTCTTTCTGCCTTTCTCACTGTCTCTGTGTGTCTGTCTCTGTCCATTTTTCTGTCTGTCTGTCTGTCTGTCTGTCTGTCTGTCTGTCTTTCCATGGCTCCTCTTTCTCCTTCCATCCCTTGGATATGGGGATTTGCCAACAATTCTGACTTTGGACCACTTTTCTTCTTTCTCGGACTTCTTCCTGGTTGACCTGATCCACATCATAGGGTTTAAATCCTAAGTCCAAGCAAACAGGTCTCAATTCCACTAATGTTAACCACCTCCCCCATTACTTCGCTGACATATTTTAAAAAATCTTTACCTTTGTATATACTGTAAGGGCTGGTAGGTGGCATAGTGCATAGAGCACTAGGCCTGGAATCAGGGAGACCTGTCTTAAAATTCAGCCTCCAACACTATCTGTGTGACCCTGGGCAAGCCATTTAATTTTGTTTACCTTAGTTTCATCATCTATAAAATGGGATAGAGGAAGAAATTGCAAACCTCTCCATTATCTGTGCCAAGAAGATTTGAATTTGAGTCACAAAGAGTCAGATATAACTTAAATGACTGAATAACAACAATGTACATACTGCACTCATTCCTCATGCCAGTACAATGGGAACCCACTGAGGGCAGAGCATTCCTATTTATATAGGTGTTATCCCTAGCATCGAACAAAGTGTTTACCACACACTACAGTGGGCCCTTAGGATCATTTCATAAAAAAAAAACCCATTGAGGGGATCATAGTATGAGAGTTGAATTAGATTTCAAAAATCTTTTAGTCTAGTCCCATTGTTTTCATTTCATGGCTAAGAAACTGAGTCCAAGGGATATAGGCATTTAGTATCAGAGGTGTGATTTGAATCAAATTCTTCTGATTTGCATTTGTTAACTGAATAATTTCCTGACCTCTTTCCCAAATGCAAGAATGAATTCCAAGAGATTGCTAACTTTCCAAAGTCAAATTCTCCAAACCCACATCATCTTTTCCCATTCTCATCCCAATTCTTCTAGACATGTATTACTTGTCAAACTATGTTACTCCTCGGACACTCAGTTTCCTCATCCATAAAATAAGGGGATGACATTGGACTAGATGACCTCCATGGTCCCTTTCAGCTCTACATCCATGAGCTCACAACACTCTCTTTATTAACAGCATGGCAGTCTGCCCAGACCCAAGATTTCTGATTCATTTCAGATTCCACCCTCCCTTCCAGCCCCCATATTCAGTCAATCACTCTACCCATGACTTTAGCCTCCCTGATGTCTCTCAAGACTGTTAGTTCCTAGCCATTCCATATAGCACCCTAGTTCAGCTTCTTATTAACATTCAAAGGAACTTATCCAGCATATCTTTCAATCTCATTGCCTGCCTTGCTTTCCTCCTTAGATTCCTGGTCCAGTATATCCTCTTAAAGCACAGTTATCAGCATACCATTCACATACTCAACTATCTCCTAGATAATCAAATTCAACTAGCATTTCTAAAGCTCCTTCTTTGTGCCAAAGGATATTCCAGAGGACAGGAAGATACAAAGGAAACATTCCCTGCCTTCAAGGAGTTTCCATTTTACAAAGATGATCAAAATGCAGAAGAAAAAAAAAAGAATTCAAATTAATTTGAGGAGATGAAGAATAATAAGGGAGTGGAGAGAACTGTAGCTGGAAAAATTCATCAAGAAAGAAATTGGCAGAACAATTCAGTAAATATTTACTTACTTACTATTTACCAGACATTCAGTTAGATGCTAAAGATACAAATAAAGAAAACAATACTAGTCTTCAAGGAACTTGCAGATATTGAGATATATAAGATGCATCCAAAACAAATCCAAGTGAGTTTGGACCATGTCAGCTGAAACAGCCAAAGAAGGCCTCCTTCCTAGAAAAGGTGGCACATAAGCTAGGTCTGGAAAGAAGTTATTCATTCTAGTGGGAAAAAAATGGAGAATGGAAATGCATGGAGGTAGGAAATTACATTTTGAGCTAGTTCAGATTGACCAGGACTTAGAATGCATGAAGATAGGTTGGAGACAGATAGGATCATATTTATGAAGGGCATTCAGTGCTAAACTGAGATCTTTCCCCACCTCCCCCTCTGGGGAATTCAACAACTTTGACATATTTTGAGAAAGTTAATGGTGTAATTAGCCCTTTCTTTACCTGGCTACCTGTGCATTAGCTCTTACATTTATAATAGAGCTTCTACTTTCTAGTTCAGTCAAAACCTCATCATCTCTCACGTGGATTATTGGAATAGCCTTTTGGCCATCTGTTCCTTCTTCCTTTTACCAGTCCTCCCCCAAGACCTTCACAGTTATGCCCACCTTATACATTATGCTTAAGTTACTTGCATAAAGAATAGACCCAATTAGGTTATTTCCTACCTTATAAACCTTCAAAACCTCCTGACTGCCAAAGTATTAACTTCAGATTCTATAGTTTGGGAATTTCTAAAGGTTTCCACAAACTTGCTGTTTTGGTCTCAGGTCAATTTTCTCCATACAGTATAAGTTCCAGCCAAGTGGATAACCTCCCCCTTCCCAATGATTCCATGCCTTTCAGGTTGGCCACTGGAAAACCCAATCTCTTCATCTTGTCCTGCCAATTGCAGTCCTGCCCATGGGGAACATTGAATAACATTACCTCTTCCAAAAAGGCTCTCCATCAGCATAATAAAGGTTTTGATCTGATGAATTGAAAGTTCTCAATCTTATCACAAAGCCTTTTTAAAGTCATTCATAGTATCTCCATCATCCATCATAGAATAGAGGGAGAAAGGTGAAGTAAGAAGATGTGGGTTCAAATCCCAACCTTTGTCACATGTGACTTTGATGATTTAGGGAAAAAGCTTTCTCCCCTCTCACCAATGGACCTTAGTATTCTTCTTTAAAGAAAAAGGCATTGGAGGACACAATAGGCAAGTTCCTTTCTAGCTAGGAATCTAGGGTTTTTTTGTTTTTGTTTTTGTTTTTAGAAAAGCTAATGTGAGGAAGAACTGTGGGAATAGAAACACAGAAGAAAAAAAACTGCTTGATCACATGGGTCAATGGGGACATGATTGGGGATGTAGACTCTAAACAATCACCCTAATGCAATTATCAATAGTATGGAAATATGTCTTGATCAATGACACAAGTAGAATTGGAGTGGAATTGAGTGTTGGCTATGGCAGGAAGGGGGAGGAGGGGAAGGAAAGAACATGAATCATGTAAATATGGAATACTATTCTAAATTAATTAATTAATTTTTTTCAATAAAAAAATGTCATCCCAACAAAGAAGGAAATTATTTCATTGATCATCAGTTTTTGAGAGTAATAGGACTCCAGAGGAATAGGAACAATATGTCAGACTGCACTGATCTATGAAGCTTCACTGAAGGCCTACTGAATTGGAGCATCACATTGAGGTTCAGTGGTTCTTTGTTGTCTGGCGGCAATGGGCATCAAGGTGGAAGCCATGAGGACAATACATCTGACCATATTCTTTGCACCCAGCTCCAATTGCTTCAATTTGTCTTAGTGCATATTTTCAGTCTGTTTATATCTGTAGGTGATGGTTTTACCCCAGTCAAATGTATATTTAAGTCTAGTCTGGTGCAATTTCTGTGCTTATATTCCTAGCACATAGAGTGCTCCCTAGAACTCAGTGACTGCTCAGTAACTGGTGGAATTGAACTGAATGTCTCTTTCACCTTGAAAGGCCCTTGGCAATATCTCCCATTCTCTCAAATGTGGCAATAATGAAAACTTACTTTGTGTATGTGGTCATGTATGGGGACAGTGGTGTGGGACAGAAGTATTCTGGGATGCTGGATAGACTTAAAATATGAAGGTTAATCACTGAAGACAAATCCATTGAACACATTTCAATTTAAGAAATGATGCCCTGATGAATCATCTACCTTCATCAAAGGAAGTCATATTTTTTATCAATATCATTTTAAATGTTTCAGCATCTAATTTGGAATGTTGCTTCATCATTATGTTCATGTACTTCCAACATCAAAAAGGGCAGGGGAAAGTGTTCTGGGGAATGTTCCCTCACAGGTAAAAGGAAAGCAGCTCAGCTAGAAGGTCGCTGAGAGCCTTAGATTTCGATAGTCTCTCTAACGGGCATAGTTTTTATTTAATGTAGAGAAGCAATGCATCATAGGGAATACTCTTGGGGCTTAGAATCAGAAAGATTTGTTACAAACAGCAGTCTTAGGTATAAATTCATTCACTTTCTGGATGGTCTTGTCCAAATGACTTTCTCAAATTCAATTTTTTTTATCTGTAAAATGGAGATGATACGAACACATGACACTAAGGAGACTGTGAAGATCACTTGAAATGTTCTAGGTAAAGCACTCTACAATACTTAAATGTCTGTGTAAATAACCACAGGACTGGACCTCGGATTACACTGGCCTAGTGAATTCTTATACACCTTTTACCAGAGCTGATTGACTCCTTCATTGAAACTTATAGCCAACAACAATAATAACTAACAATTAAATAGTATTTACTAGGTGCCAGGCACTGTGGTGAATGCTTTCCAAATATGATCTCATTTGATCTTCACCCCAACTCTGAGAAGTAGGTGTTATTATTCTTCTCATTTGACACTTGAGGAAACTGAGGCACGCAGATTTTAAGTGATTTTTCTAGGACTGGTGTCCACTAGCTAGATTTGAACTCTCATATCTTCCTACTCAAACCACAGGACTCTATCCACTGGGCCGCCTAGCTACCCCACTTCATCATCTTAGGGAGATATATAGTACCCTGAGATGCTAAGTGACTTGCCCTGGGTCACATAGCTAAGGATGTTCTGTGCAAGAGGTATGTTTTGAGGGCAGGTATTATTGACTTTCAGTGTCTGGATCCCACATTCAATGACTGTTTCTCTGTCACTTTTTATATTTATTGTTGTTAACATAAGTCCTCAAATAGGTCTAATTGTTGGCAACATCTCTACAATAAAAAGATTTATTCAAACTTTCTGAACATCAAATAGCAAACCTCCATTCTGCCTTCATGAATAGTGGGCTCTCCAATGTACTGGATTAGGATGGATTATTTCCATTTAATAATCAACTCCCCAACTAATAAATATATTCCATTGAAAAGACAAATGGAAAACATGTTGTCCCTATCCCAAAGTGTCTTTTCCCTCCCTTCTCAGGTTCTTTCCTTCTTGCTTCAAAGCTCATCTCAGCATCTACCTTTCCCACCAGGCATTTCTGGAGCCCATCTGGATTTTGTCTTTTCTTCTTCTTAAGATGAATTTGTATATATTGTAGTGATTTGCTGGTGTCCCTGTTGCAAACTCCCCTCTCTAATAGACCGAAGCTCATCAAAGGCAGGAATTATTTGTTTCATCTCCATCCCCCAGCTACAAATGCATTTCCCAGCACATTGATACAGCTTAAGAATGCTTGAGAAGTTGAAAAGCATTAATAGAATCTTTTTAAATTAACATCAACCTCAGATCTTTGATTAATCCCCAGAAGAGATCTCAGAATTCATCTAGTTTAATGTTGTCATTTTACAAATGAAGAAACTGAGATGTGGAGAGAAAAGAGATTTGCACAAGTTGCATATTACTACATTATATTTTTTAATTTTTTTTTTACATCTTCACAGACAATTCTCAATCAGTCTGGTTACAGACAATCCCAACTCCAGACCCTCTATCCAGGAATATTTTGTATCAGAGAAGGCTGTATCCTTTCAGCCCACTGGATTTGGAAGGAATGGATCCAAACAGGGCTGCTATTTGGACATCTTTGTTTAGGAAGTCCTCCTTGGGATCAAACTGATTAAGTCAGCCTTTATCTAATATTATTGGATGCTGCGAGGGTTTCCACTGAGGTGCCAGGCCAGGAACAGGGTGACATTGTTGAAGGAATAAAAAATGTCCTATTAGCTGGCTGCTTTTGATCCAGAAATAAAACATAAACCCAGGCATGTTTTCTGTTCTGAGTTTGTGTGTGTGTGTGTGTGTGTGTGTGTGTGTGTGTGTGTGCATGTGCACGTGTGTGTGTATGTTAATTATTAAGAACTTATTTTGGCTCCAAATAGGAAGATTCCATTACTACAATCTGGCACTTCAAACACCAGGAAAGAGGGCAATAATAAGACAAATTAGAGGAAACTGTGGGTGAACAAAGCCTCATCATCTATTGTGACTCAGAGGTACTTGCTGACACAAGGGAAAGCCCCTGGGTGACTGGTTGGGACTAGGATTAATGAATCCACTGATCACAGAAGTGGCAACATTTTCTAAGCTCAATAATAGACCAGAGAGCTGAGCAACTTAAGCACAATGTACCTTATCTCTCAATTTCTTCATTTCTTCTGCTGTTGTAATGATCCTGGAGTACAATGCCTGCTTTGCAAGGGACAAAATGAGGAGGCAGAGGAGTGGGGAAATAAGAAATAAGAGAAGAAAGAAGCAGAGGGGGAGAAGGAGGAGTTGAAGAAGTTGAAGAATGGGAAAGATGAAAGGAAGGGAGAGAAAAAAAGGAATAGGAGAAACCACCCCATGTGCTATGCTTTGACAGTTCTCAGTTTCTTTTCTCCTCCATTCTTATACATGCTGTACTTTCTAGGGTTTCTTGGGTTGGAGTTTCTAGCAGTGGGGACAGTGGGATGCTGATACCTTCCCAGGTCCTCATTCAGTTATAATAAACCCTTATGGTTTTCAAAGTCCTTCTCATTATATATTCATCATTAATCTCATCATTATCTTCTTTTTCAGTGAATGAGGAAGATGAAATTCTAAGAGATTATAATACTTTCCAGACTCACACAGGTGGTGAGGATCTGAGGTTGGATTTGAATAAGTCTCCCCTATCTCTATGTCCAACATTCTATTGACTGCATTGACTGCACCAAACCACATCATATTCCATCACCAATTCTGCTCAGCCTTTTAGAGAATTAAATTTCTACCTATGTGCCTTTCCATTACTTCTTCTAGGTTGGAATAATATCAAATTTCATTATTTGAGAGTTAAAAGAGACCATAGAAGCCATCTTCTATTAGAAATCATCTATCAGAAGAATCCTTATTATAAAAGATCTTAATTATATGTAACTATATGTAGGATCCTCATTGTAAAAGTAGACTTCCAGCTCCCATTTGAAGACTATCAGAGATGGGAAACTCATCTTCTCTTGAAGCCAATTTCACTTTTCAACAGCTCTCATCATTAAGAAGTTCTTGTTTTGTTTTGTTTTGTTTTATTCCTGACATGCAGTCTAAATTGGTTCCTTTATAACTTCTACCCATTGGTCATCATTCTGAAGCCCTAACTCCATGTGATAAAAAACAAAAACTTGAACACATATCTAGTGATCTTTGCCTATATTTTTTCATGCTAAACATGGCCAATACAATCAAGTGATAGTCACATATCATGAATCAATGCCTTTTGCCATACTCATTGTATTCCTTTGAATAGGCAGCAGCTTATAAATATTCTTTTCCAAGTGATTTGTCCAAAACTGAGCACAATCCTACAGATAAGGTCTTACAAGGGTAGCAGACAATGGAAAACTGATTCTCTAGTCCCAAAAGTAAAACCTTTCCTAATACAGTAAAACATTGCAAAAGATGTTTAGGAGGCAATATCAAAATGCTGACTCATCTAGCATTTGAGTTCACCAAACTCAATATATATATATATTTTTTTAACAAATGATGACCATCTATGTCTCCCTAATCTTGTGTTTATAAAGCTGATTTGTCATCCTGAAGAGTACAATTTTCACTTTATACTTATTAAACAGAATTATATCAGATTCAGTCCATTTCCCAGACTAGTCAAAAGCCTTTAAGATTCTGTCTCTGATATCCAGTGCATTACCTCTCCCTACTAGCTTGATATCATCTGGAAATTTGTCTTCATGATATTATTCATTACTGATAAAATTTTTAAACTCAAGAATGATCAAAATAGACCTTTGGGGTATTCCACTGGAGACTTCCTACCAGATTTGCACCAAACAATTAGCATAATCTTTTACTCTAGTTATACAACAAGTTATAGGAGCTGATATGATGAGCTGACATTGTTATAAAAGTTATGGACTTGCAAATGATCTGACTAGTTTAGGGTGGGGATGCCACCATGTCATCCCATTTTAGTTTTGATATCTTAATTAGATGAGAACCTGTACAAATCAAGCAATAAATTGTAGATGTTAATTTATTGTAACATTTTCTATGACCTTAGATGAGATAACATAAAAATCAGATTCAGATGTATAGATAAAATTGGGACACACCCAAGGATGTCTAAAAATCATCAGGTGAGATGAGAAGAGATTGAATTCCAGAAATATGATCAAGGATGGCCTTATAACACATTCCTGAGAAGGAACTTTCTGTAGTGAGGAAGTGAGAGAAGAAGAGACCCCATGAGCCAAACCCCGGATAATTACGTATTTGCAGCTCTAACCTTGAGTTTATTTCCTCCTGTAATTTGTAAGTATTTGTAGGAGAATGAATCATACAAAGACTTTGAGGTGTGTGAGGAAGGTCATGTTTTATATCAATTATTTGTTTTTATATTGTTGTTGCTATTGTTTATCCTTCAATTTCCAAGAGGACCAGTGGCATCATGGGGTGATGTCCTGAATTGTACATGAATTGGATTTAAGTGAGGCAGAGAGACATAGTTATCAAAAACTCTATCAGAGTCATTGATTTCCAGCAGCAAGACAAAAGTCATGATGACTGGTGATGGCCTGGGATGCAGTGGATGACCTTTGGGTGATTAATGTTGAAGAATTACACATATCCTGTTTCAACCTTCTTCATGGCTATTGGAATAAATTGTTCTCATCTGCCCATTCATCCAGGGGAACCCTTCACATGCTTGAGGTATATCTCCCCTTAACTCATCAATGAATTTGAGACTTGTTTATCTTTGTATGATGGAAAATTTGTTACCCTAATAAAGAACTACATTTCCAGGGAGCCCACTGACTTCCTGTCATTATGTACTTCCTGTTGACAGAGGATACTAGTGAGTGGGCAGTCCTCTTGGGAATCTTTGGCATGATGACATCAAGCTTGGTGACAGCATTAAGTTAAGCATTGTGATATTAAATGGGTTGATCATCCATGGGCACACGATCTTTATTTTGTATCTTCTTTATATCTTGATTTCTAATGATCATTAATAAATCTAAAATATAAAATTTTTATTATTGAGATTTAATTTTAATTTTTACATTTTTGGTAATCATAAGGGATGAGAAAAACTCTCAGATTTGTTTTAATTTAGCCTAGATAAATTTTAACCCACATTTCTCCTGCCAAGGCTTTTCGCCCACCCCACCCAACTACCCACCCTCTCTTTGGAGCTGCTGCCTTTATTTTTTCCCTACTTTTTGCCTAGTTTCCCTCCCTAGTGATCAGGTTATTTTTAGCCTGGAGACTAAAGTAGAAGAGATAAGCTTCTTCTCTCACCCATCTGCTTGAGCCCATGTTCCTCAGTTCCTCACTGCTGCCTCTGGCATTGCTGTTGCTGATACTGCCTACTCCTACTCCTGAATCCTCCTCCTGATCTCTGGCCCCAGCCCAGCCCCAGTCCTGTGGGCTGCTGGTAGCTGCAGCTGTGTCTTCAGAATAAAAACTTGGATGTATTTCCCTGAGGCAATGATTAAACCTCCTAACTCCCTCTCCACTTGGCTAGGGTAACAAGGGTTTTACCTCAGGGGGCAGGGAAGAAGGAAGTTACTCTTCCAAACAGCAAGAAAATTACAAGCATAGTGTACTCTTTGAAAGAGCAGTACCTTGCCTATTTTAAACAGCTTCTACCATTCATGAGAGCACTGATCTTTTCACTTATCTTGCCTGAGATACAGAGGAGAAATCCATCTCCCTACAACCCTTTGCCACTTAAACCTGCCAAGTCTCTAAGATTCATCCAGTTTGAAATTCCTCAATCCCATGTTCTCCCTCATGATGAGAAATCTCACAGTTCTGACAAAAGGAATCTGGACAAATAGAGAAAGTAACTTTAAAGAAACTAGAGGTGAAAATTTTAAACTCTTTCAGACTCCATTTTTCTTTCATGAAAGTCTCTGTATCCTATTATATTTTTCTGATATCTTCTTTAAGATTTAATTTTGTTGTTTCAAGTTCATATATTAATGTATTCAATACTATTCTGTTATACTGAATCATTTTAATCTACTGTTGTTACCTTTCCCCTATAACTACACTGAACAAATATTATTGAATAAACCCATAAAAAGCAGCTTTTTCTTCCATTTTGGCTTTGTAAATTGTCACATCAAAACTGGTTACAATTCTATAACAACCTTTGGAAAATTTAATGAGCTAAATATCCAAAATTGAATTTAAGGGGTCTTTAGATATGATTTTTAGATTTTTTCCCTAACAACTCTGATCATTTTACCTGCCTCTGAGTTATTTGTAACAAATGGTAAGGTCCATTTTAGTAGCTGAAGTGAAGTATAATTATAATCCCCAACTCACACATTTCTAAAAATGTGAATAGATGGGACATCACTTTCTCATATCAAAGGAGCTGGGATGATGATCTTAAGGCATAGTACCCCTGGAAGGCTCCCAAGAGGGAGCATCTCTCATTTATAACTCTTCAACTTAGTATATATACCCTTCCACTAGAATGATCTAGATTCTTGGTGATATTTTTAGATACAATGTCAGCAGTACAGAAGTTTGTTTGTTTGTTTGTTTTTTCCTAGACTCTTCTGCCACATTTTTGTAATGATGGCAGTAATAGATTATATATATATCAGCCAAAGCTGAAAGATTTCCTATGTCTGTAAGAATTGTGACAACTATCCATGAGTTCATAGTTTTGTTTTGTTTTTTGTCAAACAGCAACTTATATGAAATATGATAGTGTGTTTGTTTGCTATTGTAATTAACCGGGCCATTGTGAATTTTGGGGACTTTGGTAGTTCGTTGAATGTGCATTATCTACTGTATTACTGTTTTATTCTGAAAATCATTTGTACTCATATAATTGTTAAATTAAAAAAGAAATGGATCTCATTTTTTTGGTGAGAAACTTTTGTATTCTACCTCTCCGTGGCTGACACAGTGTGTCACTGGTTGTAAGCTATATGTTTTTGATTTAATTTTTTTTTTTTACTATTGTTTTTCCTTCCATGTGCAATACAGTATCTGAGTTTTATTTTTTCATTCCTTTTTGTATTTGAAGCACATATCAACAGCATTGAGATAATTTTTCTTTATTTTTTTTGCAGTAATATAAATTTAAAATACATTTATTCTAATATTAATGCATATCCAAAAAGCTTTAGACTATGAAAATGATGCCATTGATTGTTTTTTAAAAATTATGGAATTTTGCTTAATAATTTTGTCTGATTCTAGGAAAAGGGAATACAAAAAGAGCCATTGCACAGTGCCAAAGAAGCACAAAGCTAAACTGCATAGTGCCAATTGAGCACAAGATCAAAGAGACCAACCAGTCCCAATGGGATTGATGAAATTTTGAATCAATACAAGAGGACTTATATTTGTTTGAGGTTCGAGGCTGCAGCTGTTTTGACATATGTCAAAGGCAGGTCTTCCTTGTTCCAAATTCTAGAACCTATCTCAAATTTGGCTCCATTCTGGCTCCCATTTGCTCCTATAATATATTCCCTTTTCTCTCTTATAGTATGGAAATTTCCTGTAGTCCTGGCTGCAAATGGGTGCTGTGGGGTGGGCCAGCCCCCCACAGGGAATGGGGTTTTGGAGGTGGGACAGTGTTGGTGGAATGATGAATGGGACATAGCTTTTGCAGTCAACTTGCAGCACAGACTTCACAGGATAAACTCCTCTGCCTTGCCTGAGACCTGGCTTTATTTTTTACCCTCATGATCACACATCTACTTGGCACACAGTTTTATTCTCAACATACATATTTCCGAGGAACATAACAACAGACAGGAAGCCTAGGGAGATAGTCAATGAAACATTGTTGCTAAGTGCAGTATCAGAGGATAGAATCAACATGATCCAGATATAGGTTATGGAATTCAGGGCACAGATTTGCCATAAGTTTTTATGCCTAGAAAAGAGGGTCCTATCTAAGTGGGTATATAAGAATCCTTAGGTAGTGGGTTCTTCTGGTAATACCCTAGGCTAATGAGAAAGAGAAATATTACTGCATTTTGTCCTATAGACTTGTGGGATAGAAATTATTTTAATCGGGCCCTGATTCAAAGACCTGTTATAAATTTATTTTTCTTTTACTTAGAATTTTTACACATAAGACTTTAATAGTCTATATTTCATCCAGAAGTTATCTTTGCTCTTTTATTTGAATTTTTTGATGTTTTAGATTTTCTCTTGCCAATTGATTCATACACCTCATAAGTCAGCCATGCATCCCTAAGTGATTCCTGTGTTTTTCAATCATCCTCTTCAGGGGGGAATGTATTATTATTCTAAAATGCAAAGTTTAAATTCTTTTTTGAAGAAGACGTAGAAAGCCCTCGCTACAGAGTTAGTAGTCCTCCTTGGACACCCATATACCCCATTAGATGAGTAGCTGGGTGGTGCAGTGGATAGAATGCTAGACATGGATCCAGCAAGTTTTATCTAAGTAAATTCAAATCTGGCCTCAGACATTTACTAGGTCTGTGATCCAAGGCAGATCACTTAGCACTGTTTGCCTCAGATTCCTCATCTGTAAAATTAGCTCAAGAAGTGTATAAATGAAGATTTTTAGCCTTTGGACTTCATCCCCCAGAAGTCCCTCAGTATTTTGCAATATTCCATTTTCCTGCATCCCTATGATTTGCATTATTGTATTTAATTAGCTGTAACTCCTCCCTCTTCATCTCTTGGACCTGTGACCAGGCTGAAGTCAGGCAGTTCTTTTGTTTTAGTTATTATTTATAAAACTTTATAAAATACAATATTTATTGATTGATTATTAATTTTAAAACCCCCAGAAGAAATGGCAAATCACTCTAGTATCTTTGCCAAGCAAATTCCAAGTGGGGTCAGGAAGAATTGGACACAAATGAAACAATACTATTATACTGGACCACTTTAGTAAATAATACTTTATTTACAAATAATTAAGGCTAGTTGACTAAAATTATTTTCAACTCATCATCTTGTGGTAGTGGTGGGGAACAAACACTGGGGGCTCAATCTGATAGCATTATAGAAAACCATTCCACTACCTGCTCAAGTGTATGTGTGCATGGGTGGGAGGTGATAGGTAGCCTGGACCTGGGCCCCTGACTTATCAACAAGAGTGGTGATTTGGGATGATGATGCTCAGAGCTGATGTTGTTTATAATTGTACGAACTCATTCAATTTCCTTAACAACCTTGTTAGTGAGTTGTTATCATTTTCTTCAATTTGTAGTAGAAGAAATAATTAAGACTAGGGAGAAGAAATGACTTAGTTCTATTCAAATAGTATTAAAAAACTAGTAAAATAATAAAAATTTAACTAAAAATTTATGATATGGGATTCACCCTTAGGCCCTCTAATGTTCAGATTTAATGGTGTATACTTTACTTCAAAGCCAGAAAAAATCCCCATGATTTCTGTGATCTTTCTCATCCTACTCATCAACCCAGTATCAAATGACCTTTAGATCCTATCCAAATTAAGACATCAGATGTGTAGCCAAAGTTATTTCTTTCGTTCAAGGAATTCCTTTAGCAGAGAGCACTTTGAGTGTGTCTCCCTCCAATTCTATTTATACCCTTTGTTTTTGCTTCTGTTTCTCCTTCCCTTATTCTTTTGTAACTTCCCACCCAAAAAAATGCCATTTCTGTATTTTGTATGCATTTTGTATTTATTTGTTTATGTACATGTAATTTCTCCTGATTTAATATCAGTTCCTGAAGTCCTAGGACTGCTTCACTTTTGTCTTTGTATTACAAGATCCTAGCATAGTGGCAAGCATATAGTGCTTGACCTATAACTTAATGAATAACTGAATGATTCTGCCTGCTTTATCAGATATTTAAATTTTTAGAACAGTTTTGAGAGAAATGAGAAATAAAAAAAATACTTGTTCAAATGATTACATATGTAAAATATCAGATTGTTCAATTTCTCAGGGAAATGAGAGAGTAAGGAGTGAGAGAGGGAGGGTCAGAAGAAGGGAGAGAATTTGGGACTCAAAACAAAATTTAATAATTGTTTTTACACATACTAGGAGAAAACAAAATATCGTTTAGAAAAGAATTCGTGTTCAATTGTTTGGGAGAGAAGTTGACAAAGGATGCCAGAAAAAAATATTCTCTTCAACCCTAACCACCAAATACTGCCTACTAAATCAGGGCTTTTTTCTTTCTAAGCACCCAGATGAGCCACAATTTTAGAGTAGTTCTCTGGGAAATTGTATGGTTTGTAATAAATTCATACAAAAGTTGTGTCTACCCATGTCAACGTGGAATGGAGATGTAAATCATTCTGGTTTAGACAATAAGATAGTTATGCTTTGATTTAAAACAAAAACTCACATGGTGATTCCAATGAGTACAAGATGATGAAGGCAGCCATAGAAACCCAGTTAATTGGGACCACTGAGAAGGCAGTGTCATGGGACTGTTTCATTTTTTTAAGCTGATAAGTGGCAAATGCTTAATGATCCCTTAAATTTGTAGAGTATTTGTATGTTGAGAGTATGACAAAGTAGAGAATCTAAGTATCTATGGGAGAGGGATATGAGAAAGAAGGGATGAAAAGAAAAGGAAGAGAGCAGAGAACTTCCTTTTCTTTGAGGCCCTGCTTTTTCTGTGTTCTTTACACCATCTCTCTGCCACATTGTCATTACTAAGTAGGATGAATGCTGCACAGTGAGATTTGGTGCATTCCCTGAACCAAATGAGGAGGTATTGCTAGGCACAGCAAAGAATCTCTCTAAATTGCCTTCGATCCCAAGGACATGAGTCAGCACAGAGAGGGGAAAGAGAGACCAAAACTGACACATGCTCAGCTACAGAAATTGCCACTTGTTCACAACTTGGCTGGGCTTTGGATTCAATTAATTGATGGGAGAGAGTGTAAGGTCTCTTACTGACACTGGAGCCAGAATGAGAAATCAAGGCTTCTAGAGGCAAAAAGTGCTTTCCTGATGTCACATTAATTTCATGTGAAAAAATAAACACTTGCATCCCAATGGCTTCTCATTTCAAGACCAGTGTTTGGGTTTGGGTTTTGGTTTTGGTTTTTCCCCCAAGTCATCAGGTCTCCTACATGAAGGACTAACAGGAAGAGATTCCATTTGTTCCTTCCCCTGAATTCCCATAGTAATGTTTCCTTATTTGACTGTTTTCCTTCATAGAATAGACTTTCTGATTCTCCTCTTCATTTCATTTTCAAAGTTAGAACAAGTGGTAAAGAGGAGAATACATATAAGGATAAATACATAAATGTTACATATATACACAAATATAATCATATATATGTCTGCATGTATGCATGATTTAAAAAAGTATCATCAGGGAAACTATCACGCAATGGAAGAAATATGGGGAAAAAAACAAGGTGCAGAGAATTAAATATTTGATAGTTCTAAACAATCAATGCTCTCTTAAGGGTTAAAGGAAATTTGTGGGTAAAAGTTCTACCTTGATGTGTCATTAATACTACATGAGGTTATGGAATGATACTTACCTAATTGGAGATATTGTGAAGAGAACTCATCTGGAGAATCTTTTCAAGCATGAAATGTCTCAAGCTCTGCTGTAAGTCTCAGATCCATGACAATTGTTGTGAGTGATGTGGGAAGTTTCTAATTTATATATTTCCCCAATTAATACTTATTTGGAATATTTTTATAGGACCACAGGTGGTTTTAATTTTTCCATCTGAGAACTGCCTGTTCATATCTTTTGACTTTCATTCAAGTGGGGAATGTTTTGTATTCTTAAATTTGACATGGTTCTATATATATTTGAGAAATAAGGTCTTTTTCATCTATATTTCTTGTAATTTCCTCTTTACCCCAAGGTTGTTGTTTCCTTCCTCTTTTATCTGGCATTGGTTTTGTTTGTACAGGACCTTTTAATTTAATCTAATCAAAATTATCAATTTAATTTTTATAATATTCTTTATGACTTATTTTATCATAAACTTTCCCATTATACATAAGTATATGAGATAAACTTTTCCATTTTCCCATAATTTGTTTATGGTATCATTCTTTATTTCTAAATCAAATATCCATTTTTACTTTATCCTGGTAAAATGTTGGTCCATGCCTAGTTTCTGCCATAATATTTTCCATTTTCCCCCAGTTTTGGCAAATTATAAATTCTTTCTCCCAAAGTTTATATCTTGGAATTCACTGAATTCTCACTCAGTAGCTATAGACATTAAGTGCTATGTAATGATTACTTCATCTATTCCATTGATCTACTACTCAGTTCCTTAACTAGTACCAGATTGGTCTGATGATTTCTGATTTATAGTATAGTTTGATATCTGTTATAGCTAGCCTCCTTCCTCAATTTTTTCATTAATTCCCTTGATATTCTGGGCCTTTTGTTCTTCTAGATTAATTTTATTATTTGTTTTAGTTCTATAAAATTATTTTTGTGTGGTTTGAATGGTATGACACTGAAAAGACAAATTAATTTAAGTAGGATTGTCATTTTTATTATATCGACAGGCTATCCATTAGCAATTAATACCCCACCCAAATTATTTAGACCTGACTTTATTTATACAAAGAGTGTTTTTTAATTGTGTTCATATAGTTGCTTGGTTTGTTTTGACAGGTATACACATGGGTATTTTATGTTGTCTAGAGATACTTTGAATAGAATTTCATTTTCTATCTCTTGTTGGACTTTCTTGTTGGTAAATATAAAGGATGATTTATATGAGTTTATTTTGTATCCTGTGATTTTGCTAAAGTTAATCTTTTCATTTTCTTGAACTCCTCCACCTTTAAAAGAAAGTCAATTGAACACTTTTTGTCCATTTTAGAGGCATTTGCTTCATATATATATATATATATATATATATATATATATATATATATGTCCAGAAAACTTTGAGGTCCCCTCTAAGTCTGTGATCCAACAAATTTTAAAATGACAAAAACTAATATTTCAAACAATTATAACTAATGAAAAGTGGAATAGGATACCACACAAAGTCCTGAATTGTCTTCCATGTTTTTTCCATGGCTGGAGGTTGTCAAATGGATATAGAATAATTTCTTCTTGAAGTTGTTTGTGAGGAAATTGTTATTAAAGTATGGGAATATCTCTAGAAGCTCTCTGAGATTCAAGTAATAAGAATCTTTATCAATGTGGTAGATATGTATATTTACAAATATATCTATATGTAGATAGATAGATAGATAGATAGATAGATAGATAGATAGATAGATAGATAGATAGATAGATAGATGGATAGATTTGCTTAATTCAAAGAAGTAATAGTAGATGTAGTTCCTTAAGAATCACCTCCATTTCTCCTAACTTTTTGCTTAGGATGAAACATTATTCTGAAGCTCTTCATGCTCTGTTTGAGCCCAAAGGTAAATTGGTTTGTGAAGTTGGAAACACATCCATTTAGTTTTCTCTGAGTCACAGGAAAATGAAAGAAGATCTGCTTTGAAGATTTGGGCATTTTTGATCACTAACCTCAAAAAAAGGAGAGGGAAAAAACCTTAGTAAAAATAGGAAATTGAAAAATCCGCGTCCTGTATTTTTTTTCCTGTTTAGAGGTTGTTCGAATGATTCTTTGGGAAAATGGTGAAACTACACTGAAGCTGTCATAAAAGCGAGTCGGCTAAAGACCCCTCAAAGCCTGAAGATAGCCAGCCAGTGCCAGGCCCAAATATGGAAGGAACTTTAAAGGCATTATTTCATTTGTTCTTCACAACTGCCTCATAAGGTTAGTAGATAAGAACACTGAGGCCTCAAGAGGTGATATACTTTCCTAGGATTATACATCTAGAAACTGTCAGCGAAAAGATTGAAACTCATGTCATTCTAACTCTAGTTCTAAGCCTCGAGACACTGACTCTGCATTTAATATGCTGCCTTTCCGGTATCTGTGTTTTTAAAATAATGTCTGCCTAATATTTCCAAGGTTATTTTCTCATAGAGAAAAATAGCTCTGCATTAATGAGAACCCATAGATAAACTAGTCTTTTACCAAAACCACTTCCATGATCCTAACTATCTCTCTTCTTCCAAGCTTCCTGAATGAGATTTCATTCTCTCCATCATATTTTTTTAGTACCAGTTACCCAGGAATCCTGTTTATAACCTTAATCATCCTATATCCAGATGAGCAAAAAATTGAGGAAAGATGAGCCCTTATTTTCTTCCCTATTACAATTCCCTTACAAGAATTTCAGGATATAATTTCCCATAGGCCTTGCTGTCCTTTCTTAGGACTTTCTGGCCTTTTCCATTGCCCTACAATCTCCTTCCCTTGCAGTATGAAATCCTCCAAAGAATGCCATCTTATATTTTATTATGGGTCCTCAGGATTTATCACAGTGTTTGGCACTTGGTAAAAAATTATATATATATATATATGTACATATATATATATTTTTCATTCATTCAAAGGTGCATAAGGAATCCATTTCAAACATACAGCTAGGGTTTGGGAGGGGGTAAATTCTATGAAATGTTGTAAGAGTTAACAACAGACCATTCCTTTCATTTGATTTGTAGATATTAGACATGCTTTGGAAGCACATTTTAAATAGACTTTATGCAACCAAGCTAGACTTCTCATGCTATCAGTTAATTGAGGGCCAAAAGCTCTAGGGACATTTTTATCTTTTCAACAGTTCAAGCTATTATTTTATTTTCCATTTTCAAAGCCATAAAATACCTCCTTTGACTGTCAGACTAAGTAGAAGATTTTCCTCTATTTTTTTTTTCCTATTCCATTTGCTGACGTTCCTAGATAAGTTATTCCTCCATGGGTTTGTGGCTATTAATGAACACTCATCAGAAGCAGTTCCTTTTAGCCTAAGCCATTTTGAAAGTTGATTCTGATCAATGTGGCTGTAGATATATGTTCAAATATACTCAAAAGCTTCATTTATGATGAAAAACCTCACTTTGTTCATGCCTTCTGTCATCTCTGGCCTCCTTTAAAAGCCTATGCATTTCTATGACTCAGTTTATTCTATTCTCTTGGGAAACGTATCTCCCTCCTTTGGCTCCTCCCAAAAAAATCTCTCCAAAATTAAAATTTTCTCCAAATCCACTTGATTTTAAATTTAAAATTTTACTTTAATGTGGGGCAGGTTTCATTCCCCTTCTTCTCTTTATTCAGTAAGATGCAACACTTTTCTTGTCTCTTCTTTCTACATTTTTTTTTCCTCTCAGATCTTGCTTTCACAAGTCAAAACTTTAGGTTGGAAATGCAGTTTATTCTCTAACCATTATTTCAGATCTAGAGTTTGAAGGACTGTTGGCCATCCTATCTAACCACTCAGTCACTAGGTGATGAAATCAATGCTGATAGAGCTCAAGCCTCTTGTGTAATAACACCTAGGAAATAAGTATCAACAGTGGGATTGGAAGCTAAACTTGCAGTCTTCCCATTCCACAGAAATGGCTCCTTTTATTCAGACCCAACTCTGAAAATATCTAGATTGTTTAAAATATCAATTCAAGAGCTAACTGTAACTGAACTTTGCCTTTCCTGATATCACTTGTCAGGACTGCTTTCTGCTCCTTCTTAATGTCTTCAGTTCTCCAGTATATTTCACATTCAGTTATCTGAGTATTTGGTGTATTCTTTTCTAACCCTTTTTTTCTACCTTGGAATTGATATCAATTCCAAGGGAGAAAAGTGGTAAGATCTACAAAATTGAGGTAAATGACTTGCCCAGATTCACATAGCTAAGATGTTACTGAGATCAGATTTGAACCCAGAACACTCCCTCAATTCATTCCTAGGTCTGTCTCTCAATACACTGAGCCCCCTAGCTGCCTCATATTTGGAAGATACTTCAGTGACTGCAAATTCTAGATATGAAGTCCCAGTGCTTGGAACAGTTCCTGGCATATAACAAGCTCTTAAATGTTGCTTACTGATTAACTGATGCCAGACATTACTTTTTTATTAATGTCTGATATTTAACATGATACCCCTTTTTTCTAATCTAATTGCTAACACTAATATTTCTAGTACAATATTAAATAATAGTGGTGATAAAGGGTATACATGCTTTACTCTTGATCTCATTGGGAAGCTTCTAACTTAGTCCCATTTCAGATGATACTTACTTATGATTTTAAATAAATACTGCTTATTATTTTGAGGACAAGAAAAGTCCTTTTATTCCTTTGCTTTCTCGTGTTTTCAATAGGAATGGGTAGTATATTGTGCCCAAGCCTTTTTCTCCAGATATCTATTAACTAATTTTTCTAACATTTCATTCATTTCCCTTACTTCTTTCTCATTCATTTTTTGGAGACAGTTGAGGTCTTCCACTTGTATGGCTTTACTTTCTATTTCCTCCTTAAGCTCCTTTAGTTTCTCCTTTAGAAATTGGCTTGCTCTACCATTTGGTGCATATTATGTTGAGTACTGATATTTCTTCATTATTTATACTGCCTTCTACCAAGATATAATTACCTTCCTTATCTCTTTTCAATAAATCTATTTTTATTTTAGCTTTGTCTGAGATCATGATTACTATTCCTGCATTCTTTGTCTCAGTTGCAGCCCAATATACTCTACTCCAGCCTCTTACCCTTACCCTGTGTGTGTCTACCTGTCTCAAATGTGTTTATTGTAAATAATATATGATAGGATTCTTGTTTTTAATCTATCTGCTATCTGCTTCCATTTTATGGGTGTTTATTATATTTATATTCACAGTTATGTTTATCATCTGTGTATTACCCTTGACTCTGACTTCCTTCTTTAATCTTGACCTTTCTCCTTTTATTCTGTCCCTCCCCTCCACTATTTTGATTTTACTCAGTCTCACACTTCCACCTCCCTTATATCACTCCCCTTACCACCACCTCCCTTCTTATTCCTTTCTTACTATAGGGATTTTTGATGACCCCCAAACTTCCTCTTCCTTATTTTTTTCCCTCTACCACCATGTTTCTTATTCCCCTTCTACTTCTCTAAAGGGTAAGATACAATTTGATTTTTGGTTGTGAACCCAGTTCTCTTGCCCTCCAGAATATCATATTCCAAGTCTTCTGGTCCTTTAATATGGAGACTGTCAGATCCTCTGTAATTCTTACTTGGGCTCCATGATATCTTAATTGTTCCTTTCTAGCTGTTTGTAGAATTTTCTCCTTGGCCTTGGAGCTCTTGAACTTGACTATAACATACCTTGGAACTGTCTTTTGGGGATTTAATGCAGGAGTTAATCTGTTGGTTCTTTTAACCTCTTTTTTACCCTCTTGTTCAAAAATATCAGGACAATTTTCTTGGATGATTTCCTGTAATATGATGTCTAGGCTTTTTTTTTCTGTTGTTTTGTTTTGTTCATGACTTTCAAGTAATCCCATAATTCTTAAATTGTCTCTCCTGGATCTATTTTTCCAGCTCAGTTATTTTCTCAATGAGTTATTTCATATTTTCTTCTATTTTTTTCATTGTATTTATTTTGTTTTATTGTTTCTTGATATCTTGTGAAATCATTAGTTTCCAATTTCCCAATTCTAATTTTAAAGACCACATTTCTTCCATTCCTTTTTGATCCTCCCTTTATATTTGGTCCACTCATCTTTTCAAATCATTCTTTTCATCCTTTGCTTTCTTGCCTCATTTTACAATTTATCAATTCTGACTTTTAACAAACTATTTTCTTGTTTTAATTCATGTGTCTCTGTTTCCAGATGACCTATTTTGCTTTTTAAGCTGTTGTTTTTCTTTTCCCATTTTTCTTCAACATATGTTATTTGATTTTTTAATTCCTTTTTGAGATCTTCCAGACCCTGAATCCAATTCCTTTGATTTTTTGATGTTTTGTTTAAAGTTCCTTGGATCCTGTTGTCTTTTTTGTTTCTGTTCTTTCGTTTTTATCTCTGTAGAATCTTTCAATTGTTACCTCATTTTTAACTCATTTTATCCCCTGTGACTATATACTAGCTCATCTGTTGGTTTATTGGACTAAGGACATTTAAACTGCTCTTCCTTGGAGGGAATCTTCAGTCTTTTCTCCCTACTGGTATACTGGATTAAACTGGTTGAGCTGACCTGCCATGCTAATCTTCCCTGAGGTCAAATCTTCACTGAAGTTGACTAGAACAGAGGCTGAGGGTACCTAACCAGATGCCCACCACCAGGTTCCTCCCTGTCAGCTACTGTCAGAGCCTTGGATCTGTTGTGGTGGATCTGAGGTGTTACTTTGCAATTGTCCCCACCCACCCACCAAAAATCACATAATCAGGCCTCCACTATTTGCACAGTGCAGTACATGGGGGAGGGGTCTTCAGGCAGCAAAGTCTTATTTCCCAACTCTCCCTTATACTGTGGAAATCAACTCTCTCTGCCTACCTTTCAAGTTGTGTTCAGCAGGAGAGTCCCATGGCTCCATCTTGTTGTTGGATTGGAATTTCTGGGGGTTTTTTAAGTGCTTTTTAATGATTGGTATAGAAGGATAGTCAGAGAGATTTCAGCTTTTGTTGCCCCTAAGCTACCATCTTGACTACACCCTCCCCCCACAATTTGATTTTGATATCTAGAAAATCATAAAAAGGAAGGAGAAGGGAATGAACAACATCCTGCACCTCTTTGCAAAAGAGAAGATTTAGGAGGAACTCACTAATGGGAAAAGAGGGAAGATTTTTATCTTCTCTCCCCCCATTCCCAGAGTTGACAAACAATTCCACTGGGTTATGCATGCATCATTGTTCAAAATCTATTTCCATGTTATTCATATTTGTAATAGAGTGATTTTTTAACATCAAAACTCTAATCACATCTCCATCAAAGTATGTGACTGATCATATGTGTTTCTTCTGCATTTCTATTCCCACAGTTCTTTCTCTGGATGCAGATAACATTTTTTCTCATAAGTTCCTCTGGATTGTCCTAGATCATAGTAAAAAAGTCTATTACATTCAATTGTGCCACAATGTATCAGTCTCTGTGTACAATGTTCTCCTGGTTCTGCTCCTTTTGTTTTACACTAACTAGTTCCTGGAGGTCTTTTCAGGTCATATGGAGTTCCTCCAGTTCATCATTCTTTTCAGGACAATAGTATTCCATCACCATCAGATACCACAATTTTTTCAGTCATTCCCCAACCAATGGACTTCCCTCTCACTTTTCAATTTTTTGACACCACAAAGAATGTGGCTATAAATATTTTTGTAGAAGCATTTTTCCTTGTCATCTCTTTGGGGTGCAATGGTATGGCTGGATCAAAGGGCAGGCATTCTTTTAAAGCCCTTTGTGCATAATTCCAAATTTCCCTCCAAAATGGTTGGAGCAATTCACAACTCCACCAGCAGTGTATTAGTGTCCCAATTTTGCCACATCCCCTCCAACATTTATCACTTTCCTTTGTTGCCATATTGGTCAAAAACACAAATCTTGAGTTTAATTGAGAGTGGCAAAGTATCTAGTTTCATAATGTGATAACTCCCTTCTCTTTTGCATTCGTAGGGGGTAAGGAACCCATTGAGGGAAGGAGGAAAGGGAGGGAATCAATATGTATATTACTCGTACTATGTGTTAGGCATTATGTTAACTGTTTTACAAATGTTATCACGGGACTTCCGGTTAAGATGGCGGCTTACAGAAAGCTAAAGCTCAGATCTCCTGAAAACCCTTCCCGACCGATCTCAAAGGATAAGCTCCTAAGGCGCCGAAATTCAAAACGATCAACAGCACAGACCCTGGGAACCCTCCTCCTGGACCTGGACCCGGTTCAAAAGGTACGGCTCCCCTTAAAAGCCAGAACCCGAGATCCCTCGGACCTCAGGGGTAGGAGCGCAGAGTCCAAGGCTCCCGGAAGCCGCAGCCCGGCCGGGCTCAGAGAGCAGAACCCTCAGGGCCTTCTACAGTCCCGGTGAAAGTTACTGCCTGGGGCTTCCGCTGCAGAGAGCTGGTCGAAACAACAGCAACCCTCAGGGCGGGCAAGACAGCCTCACGGGCTGGATCCTGCTATCCAAGTCTCAGTGAAAGTCCTCGCCCTCTGAGCTTGGGCTAGCTGCAGCCCATCCCCCCGCAGGCCAACGAAACAGCCTCACGGCCAGCGATTCTGAAGGCAACTTCCGGAAAGCGAGCCAGGGGGAGAGTGTGGCCTCGTGGTCCGACCCTTCCATTCCAGTTCCAGTGAGGCATATTCAGTTTAACCCAGGGAAAGCTCATAGAACTATCTGCCCAGGACTAAAGCCCCTGAACACCAGAAAGAGACAAGAAAAACTAATCCTCCACATTCAGAAATGGCAAACTCCACAGAACCACAGAAGCCCCAAAATACCAAGAAAAATAAGAAGAAAGGGGCGACTTTGGACACATTCTATGGAGCCAAAATACAAAATACAGAGCAGACAGAAGATAATATAAAAGAAAATGCTCCAAAACCTTCCAAAGGAAATGGAAACTCTCCACAAACCTATGAAGAATTTGAATCAGAAATGACCAAAAAGATGGAAGCCTTCTGGGAGGAAAAGTTGGAAATAATGCAAAAGAAATTCACGCATCTACAAAACCAGTTTGACCAAACTGTAAAAGAAAACCAGGCTTTAAAGGCCAGAATCAGGCAGCTGGAAGACAACGATCGTGTAAAAGAGCAAGAATCAATAAAGCAAAGCCAAAATACCAAGAAATTAGAAGAGAACATAAAATATCTCACCGACAAGGTGATAGATCTGGAAAATAGAGGGAGAAGGGATAATTTAAGAATAATTGGACTCCCAGATAAGCCAGAAATAAACACCAAACTGGACATGGTGATACAAGATATAATCAAAGAAAATTGCCCAGAGATTCTAGAACAAGGGGGCAATACAGCCACTGACAGAGCTCACAGAACACCTTCTACACTAAACCCCCAAAAGACAACTCCCAGGAATGTAATTGCCAAATTCCAAAGCTATCAAACAAAAGAAAAAATCCTACAGGAAGCCAGAAAAAGACAATTTAGATATAAAGGAATGCCAATCAGGGTCACCCAAGACCTTGCAAGTTCTACTCTGAATGATCGTAAGGCATGGAACATGATCTTCAGAAAGGCAAGAGAGCTGGGTCTCCAACCAAGAATCAGCTACCCAGCAAAACTGACTATATACTTCCAAGGGAAAGTATGGGCATTCAACAAAATAGAAGACTTCCAACTTTTTGCAAAGAAAAGACCAGAGCTCTGTGGAAAGTTTGATACCGAAAATCAAAGAGCAAGGAATACCTGAAAAGGTAAATATTAAGGAAAGGGGAAAATGTTATCTTCTTCTTTTACTCAAACTCTCTTCTATAAGGACTACATTTATATCAACCTATGTATACTAACATGTGGGGAAAATGTAATGTATAAATAGGGGGTAAAGAAAGACCAAATAGAATAATCATTCTCACACAAAGATTCACATGGGAAGGGGAGGGGAAGAAAACTCCTATAAGAAGGAGAGGAAGAGAGGGGGGGGGTTACTTAAACCTCAATCTCAGGGAAATCAGCTCTGAGAGGGAAAAACCTCCAGATCCATTGGGATCTTGAATTCTATCTTACCCAACAAGGGTAAGGAGAAGGGAAAACCAAGGGGGGGAGGGGGAGAGGGAGAACAAAAAGGGAGGGAAAGAGAGGGGGGAGGGGGAGGGAACAAAAAGGGAGGGACTAAAAAGGGAAACATCAAGGGAGGGGACAAGGGGGACTGTTTCAAAGTAAATCACTGGACTAAAAGGTAGAGCCGAAGAAGAAAAGGTTAGAATTAGGGAAGGCAATCAAAATGCCAGGGAGTCCACAAATGACAATCATAACTTTGAACGTGAATGGGATGAACTCACCCATAAAACGTAGACGAATAGCAGAATGGATTAGAATCCAAAACCCTACCATATGTTGTCTTCAAGAAACACACATGAGGCGGGTTGACACCCACAAGGTCAGAATTAAAGGATGGAGTAAGACCTTCTGGGCTTCAACTGATAGAAAGAAGGCAGGAGTGGTAATCATGATATCTGATAAAGCCAATGCAGAAATAGACCTGATCAAAAGGGATAGGGAAGGTAATTATATTTTGTTAAAAGGGACTATAGACAATGAGGAAATATCATTAATCAATATGTATGCACCAAATAATATAGCACCCAAATTTCTAATGGAGAAACTAGGAGAATTGAAGGAAGAAATAGACAATAAAACCATACTAGTGGGAGACTTAAACCAACCATTATCAAATTGAGATAAATCAAATCAAAAAATAAATAAGAAAGAGGTAAAAGAAGTGAATGAAATCTTAGAAAAATTAGAATTAATAGACATATGGAGAAAAATAAATAGGGATAAAAAGGAATACACCTTCTTCTCAGCACCACATGGCACATTCACAAAAATTGACCATACATTAGGTCACAGAAACATAGCACACAAATGCAGAAAAGCAGAAATAATGAATGCAGCCTTCTCAGATCACAAGGCAATAAAAATAATGATTAGTAATGGTACATGGAAAACCAAATCTAAAACCAATTGGAAATTAAACAATATGATACTCCAAAACCATTTAGTTAAAGAAGAAATCATAGAAACAATTAATAATTTCATCGAGGAAAATGACAATGGCGAAACATCCTTCCAAACCTTTTGGGATGCAGCCAAAGCGGTAATCAGAGGTAAATTCATATCCCTGAATGCTTATATTAACAAACAAGGGAGAGCAGAGATCAATCAATTGGAAATGCAAATGAAAAAACTGGAAAGCGATCAAATTAAAAACCCCCAGCAGAAAACCAAATTAGAAATCCTAAAAATTAAGGGAGAAATTAATAAAATCGAAAGTGATAGAACTATTGATTTAATAAATGAGACAAGAAGCTGGTACTTTGAAAAAACAAACAAAATAGACAAGGTACTGGTCAATCTAGTTAAAAAAAGGAAGGAAGAAAAGCAAATTCACAGCATTAAAGATGAAAAGGGGGACAGCACCTCCAATGAGGAGGAAATTAAGGCAATCATTAGAAATTACTTTGCCCAATTATATGGCAATAAATACACCAATTTAGGAGAAATGGATGAATATATACAAAAATACAAACTGCCTAGACTAACAGAAGAGGAAATAGAATTCCTAAATAATCCCATATCAGAAATTGAAATCCAACAAGCCATCAAAGAACTTCCTAAGAAAAAGTCCCCAGGGCCTGATGGATTCACCTGTGAATTCTATCAAACATTCAGAGAACAGTTAATCCCAATACTATACAAACTATTTGACATAATAAGCAAAGAGGGAGTTCTACCAAACTCCTTTTACGACACAAACATGGTACTGATTCCAAAACCAGGCAGGTCAAAAACAGAGAAAGAAAACTATAGGCCAATTTCCCTAATGAATATAGATGCAAAAATCTTAAATAGGATACTAGCAAAAAGACTCCAGCAAGTGATCAGAAGGATCATTCACCATGATCAAGTAGGATTCATACCAGGGATGCAGGGCTGGTTCAACATTAGGAAAACCATCCACATAATTGACCACATCAACAAGCAAACTAGCAAGAATCACATGATTATTTCAATAGATGCAGAAAAAGCCTTTGATAAAATACAACACCCATTCCTATTAAAAACACTAGAAAGCATAGGAATAGAAGGGTCATTCCTAAAAATAATAAACAGTATATATCTAAAACCAACAGCTAATATCATCTGCAATGGGGATAAACTAGATGCATTCCCAATAAGATCAGGAGTGAAACAAGGATGCCCATTATCACCTCTACTATTTGACATTGTACTAGAAACACTAGCAGTAGCAATTAGAGAAGATAAAGGAATTGAAGGCATCAAAATAGGCAAGGAGGAGACCAAGTTATCACTCTTTGCGGATGACATGATGGTCTACTTAAAGAATCCTAGAGATTCAACCAAAAAGCTAATTGAAATAATCAACAACTTTAGCAAAGTTGCAGGATACAAAATAAACCCACATAAATCATCAGCTTTTCTATATATCTCCAACACAGCTCAGCAGCAAGAACTAGAAAGAGAAATCCCATTCAAAATCACCTTAGACAAAATAAAATACCTAGGAATCTACCTCCCAAGACAAACACAGGAACTATATGAACACAACTACAAAACACTCGCCACACAACTAAAACTAGACTTGAACAAATGGAAAAACATTAACTGCTCATGGATAGGACGAGCCAATATAATAAAAATGACCATCCTACCCAAACTTATTTATCTATTTAGTGCCATACCCATTGAACTACCAAAATACTTCTTCACTGATTTAGAAAAAACCATAACAAAGTTCATTTGGAAGAACAAAAGATCAAGGATATCCAGGGAAATAATGAAAAAAAACACATATGATGGGGGCCTTGCAGTCCCTGACCTAAAACTATATTACAAAGCAGCAGTCATCAAAACAATTTGGTACTGGCTAAGAAACAGAAAGGAAGATCAGTGGAATAGACTGGGGGAAAGCGACCTCAGCAAGACAGTATACGATAAACCCAAAGATCCCAGCCTTTGGGACAAAAATCCACTATTCGATAAAAACTGCTGGGAAAATTGGAAGACAGTGTGGGAGAGACTAGGAATAGATCAACACCTCACACCCTACACCAAGATAAATTCAAAATGGGTGAGTGACTTAAACATAAAGAAGGAAACCATAAGTAAATTGGGTAAACACAGAATAGTATACATATCAGACCTTTGGGAGGGGAAAGGCTTTAAAACCAAGCAAGATATAGAAAGAATCACAAAATGTAAAATAAATAATTTTGACTACATCAAACTAAAAAGCTTTTGTACAAACAAAACCAATATAACTAAAATCAGAAGGGAAACAACAAATTGGGAAAAAATCTTCATAGAAACCTCTGACAAAGGTTTAATTACTCATATTTATAAAGAGCTAAATCAATTGTACACAAAATCAAGCCATTCTCCAATTGATAAATGGGCAAGGGAAATGGATAGGCAGTTCTCAGATAAAGAAATCAAAACTATTAACAAGCACATGAAGAAGTGTTCTGAATCCCTTATAATCAGAGAGATGCAAATAAAAACAACTCTGAGGTATCACCTCACACCTAGCAGATTGGCTAACATAACAGCAAAGGAAAGTAATGAATGCTGGAGGGGATGTGGCAAAGTAGGGACATTAATTCATTGCTGGTGGAGCTGTGAACTGATCCAACCATTCTGGAGGGCAATTTGGAACTATGCCCAAAGGGCGACAAAAGAATATCTACCCTTTGACCCAGCCATAGCACTGCTGGGTCTGTACCCCAAAGAGATAATGGACACAAAGACTTGTACAAAAATATTCATAGCTGCGCTCTTTGTGGTGGCCCAAAACTGGAAAATGAGGGGATGCCCATCAATTGGGGAATGGCTGAACAAACTGTGGTATATGTTGGTGATGGAGTACTATTGTGCTAAAAGGAATAATAAAGTGGAGAAGTTCCATGGAGACTGGAACAACCTCCAGGAAGTGATGCAGAGCGAGAGGAGCAGAACCAGGAGAACATTGTACACAGAGACAAACACACTGTGGTATCATCGAACGTAATGGACTTCTCCATTAGGGGCGGTGTAATGTCCCTGAACAACTTGCAGGGACCCAGGAGAAAAAAACACCATTCATAAGCAAAGGATAAACTATGGGAGTGGAAACACCGAGAAAAAGCAACTGCCTGAATACAGAGGTTGAGGGGACATGACAGAGGATAGACTCTAAATGAACACTCTAATGCAAATACTATCAACAAAGCAATGGGTTCAAATCAAGAAAACATCTAATGCCCAGTGGACTTACGCGTCGGCTATGGGGGGTGGGGGGGGGGAGGAAAAGAAAATGATCTATGTCTTTAACGAATAATGCTTGGAAATGACCAAATAAAATATATTAAAAAAAAAAAAGGAAGGACAAAAAAAAAAACAAATGTTATCACAACTTATCTTCACAACAAACCTTTCAGGTTGATTCTCATATTATCATTATATTATAGTTGAGGAATCTGAGGCATATGGTTAAGTCACTTTGCCAGGGTTTGCCAGGTAATTTCAGGTTGTTGAACTCAAATCATGAGTCTAGACTAATTTCTCTTCTCACTGTGCCACCTAATGGTCCATATCAGAATTTATTTGGAACACTAGGTTTGATTCTGGGCACCAGAATTAGAACAATGATGGTGATTATTGGGCAGGAGAAACTAAAGGAGGACAACCAGGATGCTGAAAGTCCTTTAGACCAAGTCAAATGGGAAGAACTTCAGGAAAGGGAAGATTTAACTTGAAGAAGAGAAAATCTAGGGGGTAAACAATGCAATGCAAGAATTTGAAGAGTTGTCTTTTAGAAGAGAGGTTAGATTTGTTCAACTTATCCCAAGAGAATGGGAGCAGGAATATTAAACAATTTAGACTTGGTATCAAAAAAACCTTTCCAATTGGCACAGGAATCTAAAAGTCCAAATGCCTGTATTTCAAGGTAGTTTCCTTCTCATCAACATCTTAACAAGAGACTGAATGTAGGGTTCAAATAAACTTTGTTAGGGATAGCTAGGTGGCTCAATTGGTAAGAGAGCCAGGCCTGGAGATAGACAGTGAAGAGTTCAAATATGGCCTCAGATACTTCCTAAGTGTGTGACTTTGAGCAAATCATTTAACCTAGTCCATTATCTAGTCTTTACTGTTCTTCTGCCATAGAACCCAGACATAGTATTTATTCTACAATGGAAGGTAAGAGTTTTATTTTTAAAAATCAAGCAATTAATAAACTTTGCAATGTATGATGAGATGGGGTTCTGACTCAGAAATTCTGTTACTCTCAACATTAATAAGCCCATTTCAATGTCAAATGAGCAACATTAAGCTTTCTATCCTGGAATTCATTATACTGAGCCTTCCTCCGTTTTCTGAAATTGGGATAATACATGTCTGTGTCCTGGATTCTTGTGCTTAGCTCATCCTGATATTCATGAACTGTGATGGCTCTGAGAGCCAATCACCCTCTTGTAGCATCTGGCATCCAATCCATCCATCATGGCTCCAGGGATCTAATGCTTTAGAGAAAATGGAATGCCCTTATAGAGCCTCATCAGCTGGCTTTAAAGCACAAGACCTTCCTGGTTTCTTTGTTTCACTTTTTTCAGAGCATTTTCTCTGCTACTGAAAGCAAAAAGGAAATAAGAGCTCAGTTTTTCTGTGTCCTCTTGAACATGGAGTCAAAAAGATTTGATTTCAAATCTAACCTAGGAAACAGTACCAGTATGGCCTTAGGCAAATCACTTAAGCTCTGTTTGCCTCAATTTCTTCAAGTATAAAATGGGGGTAGCATCTACCTTGCAGGAGTCCTTTGGGGCTCAAATGAGATGTGTATAAGGCATTTAAGAGTGTCTGCCACATGGAAAGCATATCTTGTCTTTATTTCATGGCTCTTCTTTCAGGTTGTTGCTGTTGTTTTACTTTTTCTGCTTTCCTTTGAGTGCTTCCCTATCCCATCTTATCTAAATACCTGTATCCATCTCCACAGTAATCTGGAGCACATCAAGGATTTTGATGTCATTCGCCCTTTCCTATCATAGGGAAGTAGGCTAACTTTCAATTTCTATGGACACCCCTGGTCCTGACCTCAGTCAGGAAAGCGAGCATCACCTTTTGGAATCCACATGCCTGTGTCTTGGGATGCTCCCTCTGGAAGGTATGCTCTAAAATGCAATGAAAAAATGCCATTTCCATGTCAAATGCTACTCTCCTGCAGCAAGGCTTTTGAAAGCTGAATCCATATTTCAAATGCATACTAAATGAGGCTGACATATATCTCCCTGAGCTCTTCAGCTACAAATAACAGAAGAACCTCCTATCTATTGTGTGGTTTTGATGGTACATTATCTGTTGTCCTCTGTCACCATGGTTCTATGTTCCCCACACCCACCACTTGACATTGATTTCTTCTCACCCCCTCAAAAACTTTTTCTTCTTTGCTTCCTTCCTAAACTAATTCTCTTATATTGTCTGAGCACTCACTTTCCTTCCTATCAACCTCAAATGCTCAAAAAGTTTCACCTTCACTCCAAGCAAGGACACCAAGTTCTACGTGAGGTACACCACTGCTGCTCAAGCTTAGCAAAGTGTCCTTTACACTGGCTACCCCACCACACAAGCACTTACACACAATGCACCAAACCAAATGTTGCCAATGTCTCTTATCCACCCTTTCACATAACTTTAAGCAGAGTGGACCAAGTTCTGATTAGCTACCTTGGATCAACCCTAAAAAATGCATTGAGCACTTTCATAGGTGCCCACCTCCCTTCTGGGTGCTAGAGATAAAAAAGACAAAGCCAAAACCACCCCTGTCCTCAAAGAGCTTCCCAATTAATAGAAAATACATATATAAAACTGCCAAGTAAACCCAAATCATTTCAGTGGGTGAGTACTAGGAAGGCAAGCAATCAGGCAAATTGGCATTTGAGGTGAGATGTACAGAAATCCTGAGATGAAGAAATGGAGAGGTGTGGAGATAGGTACACAAGTAAGCTAAAAGAGGAGTTAGGTGAGGGCTGGAAAGCAAAGACAGTGTAAGATAAAAACTTAATGTCCAAATACTCCAAGTATTATCTTTTTATAAGACTTAATAATAATAACTTGGAGCACAGGAAAAGCATAGCCTTAGTAAAGAGAAAGCTTCCCAGACCACACACCTGGGAGAGTGTGCACAACCCCAGAGAAGTGCCTAGGGCAGGTTTTCAGCAAATTTATTTACCAAAACATCAGGATGCAACTTAAAAGGATGCTGGGTAAATGTAGTCCAGGCGTATCAAATTTCTATTTGATAACAGCAACAAGACTGACAGGACAGTCTGATATTGCAATAAAAAAACTGAACTAAATTGAAGTGGATTTATCGATTTTTTTTTTTTTTGGTGACAGGAAATATGGTGGAATGGGAAAAGCAGTAGCCTCAAAATGCAATTCAACTCAATTTAGCAAACCTTTGTTGAGCACCTATAATGGGCTCATGAGGATAAAATGTCAAAAACCAAGCAGTCCCTGCCTTCCAGAAGCTTATGTCCTACTATGTTCATAGAGCTCATTTTTTTTCAGAAACTTCAATCAGCCATCAAAATGATAGTAAATATTCCCCATATTCCAAGTACTACGTTTGAAACAGGCATAAAATGGCTCTTCTCCAAAGGAGCAGACTGTCTCTTCACTAAGGTTTGTAATTATGGACAAATTAGTGATTTTTCAGAGCCTGTATCCTTGTCTATAGAATGGTGATAGCAACACTTTCATTGGTTGCCTCCCAGGAAACTGGTGAAAATCCTCAGCAAACCATAAAAAACTACATAAAGATGAGAGATTTCCATCAAATTATATTTGGTATCCTCTCTTCAAAAGGCAATGAATAGTATATATGAGACCGTCTCACATCAAAATGGCTGACATTGTTTCACTTTTTTTGGAATTTTTGGATTTGCTTCAGCCCTCTTTGAACACTCCCTTATGCACATCACATCTGTTACCCGCCAGAGGCAAGTAAATTGGGTTAGAGTGTGGCTAGATGTGATTCTCCTTAAAGGGCCTTTGGAGAGCAGACAGTTCAAATCTCCTTATAATCAGAATAATTTATAGGGATCGGCCAAGGTGGGGCTGTCAATCCTTGTCACAAAATAATAGCTTCCTTTGGCCAGATAAGGCTGGTGCATTTCACAGATATAAATGTCTATGCTAGTGAAGTAGCAAGATGGAAATGAGAGATGGAAGTGTCACTGAGCCAGGGAAGGGAACATCACTTGCATTGGTCAATGTGGATTCAGTCACTTTTATCTGATGCATTTAATTAAGCCATGACAGCTGCTTCCTTGGCCAGGAGAAAGTTCCTGGCACTCAGGAGGACTTATCTTAATGGAGAACTAGGAGTTACTCATCAAGGACCCCAACTGGCAGGAGAGGAGCTAAATCACCCACACACTGGAGAGAAATTAGCACATAGTGAGACAACGACCTTCACTCTGAAATGAGTATAGCAGACAGAGGGAAGGAACAGGAGGGCTCTTCAGAGAAAAGCGAGGAGGCTTATTGTGAAGGCTCAGCTATCCTGGGTGTTAGTCCTTATGGCTGGTGTGGAGTTTGAAAAAGAGATAAAGATGCCCCAGCCTCTGTGGCATCTACGTAGTCCTCTTCCTGAATGAATGCCATTCCGTGCCTGTAGGACTCCATCAGTCTCTGCATGCCCATCATCTGACGATCACTGAATGTGTAACTAAGCGTCCAGGTCATGTCAGTAGATTTTCTCAGTTGAGGAAGGGGAACAATGGGAGCTGCCAGTCAACATCATTCATCGAGTGCTTGAAAGGCATTCAATTCATTTCATCTGCTCCTACTGAGGAGGCTGCAGATTTGTTTGGTAATTAGTCTGTGAACACAAAGCAGGTGCTGCTTCTTGTTTCCTTACTCAAGTTGGGTTCTGAGTGGAAGCTTGACTGAAATATTTTTCCCCTTGGTGCCTTACGTCAACATCTTTCGAGAACATCAAAAGTAAGTTTGCTGAAGGTGGTAACCACATGCTTTTCATCTGTGTGTCTCCAACATTTACCAAGATGCTCTGGGCATGATAGGTACTCAGTGAGTGAGTGTGTGAGTGTGTGTGTGTGTGTGTGTGTGTGTGTGTGTGTGTGTGTGTGTGTGTGTACATGCATACGTAGGAAATGCCAACAGAGTGTTTAGACTCTAACTTCCCTTCTGATCTACAACCTCTGGTTTCCTACTAAATAGATGAGAGCTCTTCTGCCCTCTGGCCTCCTCTGCCCAGACACACATCAGTGACTCCCAAGGGTGGAAGATCTTTCAGATTTCCTGCGTGCAATAAATTGGGAAATTAAAAAGGCAGTTAACACCTAATCAGCATCGGGAGAAGTGGACTGGGATGTGCACAGAAGGGAGGTTAACCCTAGGAATCAATCCAATTAAATTATTTAATAAAATTCAATAAATTTGTTTTCTGAACACTTACTGCCAAGCATTGTGTTTGATTCTGGAGATAGAAAGGCAAGAAGATACTGCCCCAAACCTCAACAAGGTGGTGCTCTACAGAGAGTAGCATGGCGGTGCAGCACAAATACAGAAAAATATAAACAATAAACGATACCCAGTCCTTTGTGTGGCAGGCGAGCATACCAACTGTAATGAGAGGGAGGGCTGCAGAAAATGTGCTTACAGAGATGCTTAGCATTCTAGGAGGCAGTCATGGCAAGGGAAATAGCCAGCACACCAGATATGAGTTGTGATTTTAGAAAGGCAGTGGCCATGTCTATGAAGCTGAGGGTTAAAATTGGACTCTAAAGGAAAATGGAGGAGACACTATGTAGGAGAAGAACTAAAGTTCTCCTCCTGTCTGAATAAATGTATAAGTGTACCAAGCCACTAAACTAGAAAAAGAGGAAATTAACCTCCAAGAGGGAAAGGTGTGTTTTAAAGTCTTCATTACAGGAGTTCTTCCAGGAAGAACTGTAATGATGGTTGGACAAGGGGAAAAACAATTCTTAGCCATTTCAACTGAAATCCAAGGCACTCCTGAAGGGGTGGAATCCAAAAAAATTTGTTGATGAGTGTTTAACAACTGTATATAAAGGAAAAATTGTACCCATGAAATACTTAATTTAAATATATATTATTCAAATGTTCTCCATCACCTTTTTTATGTCTAGATAACAACAACAACAAAAAAAAAACCCACCATCAATTCTACATATGTAGTTTGCTGATTTCTGAGGTTTAAATGTACATACTGGCCATTTAGCAACTGGCTCTCCTGAACTTATCTGAGTTGGCCCTAATACACCCTTGTTCTCTGGATAACTAAGGAAGGCTACTAACCAGAAGAAGTCAAAGATTCTATTGTGTACGAATGAATAGGTTTATTTTATTTTTTAAATTTAAATTAATAGTCAATTCAGAACATTATTTCTTGGTTACAAGAATCATATTTTTTCCCTCCCTCCCCTACTCCCACCCTTCCCGCAGCTGATGCACAATTTCACTGGGTATTGCATGTGTCCTTAATCAAAACCTATTTCCATGTTGTTGGTGTTTGCATGAAAATGTTCATTTAGTCAACGTCCCCAACCATATCCCCCTCAACCCATGTATCCAAGCAGTTGATTTCTTCCATGTTTTTACTCCCACAGTTTTTCCTCTGAATGGGGATAGTGTTTTTTCCTGTAGATCCCTCCAAGTTGTTCATGATCACTTCATTGCTAGTAATGGAGAAGTCCATCACATTCAATTGTAGCACATTGTATTAGTCTCCTTGTACAATGTTCTCCTCCACATAAATTCCTGGAGGTCTTTCCAGTTCACTTGGAATCCCTCCAGTTCATTATTCCTTTGAGCACAACAGTATTCCATCACCAACAGATACCACAATGTGTTCAGCCATTCCCCAGTTGAAGGGCATCCCCTCATTTTCCAATTTTTTTGCCACCACAAAGAGCGCAGCTATGAATATTTTTGTACAGGTCTTTTTCCTTATTATATCTTTGGGGTACAAATGAATGGGTTTATTTTTTTTATTATAACCCTTACCTTCTGTCTTGGAGTCAATACTATGTATTGACTCCAAGGCAGAAGAGTGGTAAGGGCTAGGTAATGGGGGTCAAGTGACTTGCCCAGGGTCACACAACTGGGAAGTGTCTGAGGTCAGATTTGAACCTAGGACCTCCCGTCTCTAGGCCTAGCTCTCAATCCACTGAGCTACCCAGCTGCCCCCAGAATGGGTTTATTGTAAGACCAAAGTACAATAGGCAATGAAAAAGAAATGGAATAGACTTCTGGGAAAGTGAGTAGTGGACTTCATTGCAGTGATGTTCTCGGTGATTCATATAGGATATTGGTGCAAAAAGTTCTTTTTTGGAATTATGAGGTACATGTT
The DNA here is from genome assembly GCF_027887165.1 of Monodelphis domestica. Taxonomy (NCBI): domain Eukaryota; kingdom Metazoa; phylum Chordata; class Mammalia; order Didelphimorphia; family Didelphidae; genus Monodelphis; species Monodelphis domestica. Next base: position 5,438,297 of record NC_077234.1, on the reverse strand, counting down.
TTAGATTTTGGTTTACTGGAATTTCCTTATTGTACCATAATTATAACTTGACTTTAAATAAAACTGAACTATGATAGAAGATGCCCGTTAATATCAATCCTTCCCCATCTTCTTTGCAGAGATTTTCCAAGTTTTTGATAGGATCCTATGCCCATTACAATCTCTCTGTCCTCCCCCATATCTCTCTGCCTCTGTCTCTTCCCCTCTGAAAATCCTTGCATAAAGAAGAATGCAAAGATATTGAAGGATGTTGAAGAATTTTGTTCATAAGATCTCAGATTTGGGAAAGTGGGGAAACCTACCAGACCATCTAGTCAAATGTCTACATTTGCCATATAAAGAAACTGAGACATGGAAGATCTTAGAGTGTTGTTCAGGATCATGTGATTGGTAAATATCAGTCAGGATTTGAAACCAAGTCTTCTGAGACACATAGTCAGACTTATTGTTGTTGTTCAGTCATTTCAATCACATCTGACTCTCTCCTGATTCCATGTATTTCTCCAAACTAGCTTTGGATTGGAACAAAATCATAAATAGGATACCTGGGCACTGGAGTGCCTCAATTAAACAAATACGTATCTCTTATCAAAATAAAATATGACCACATTTTCACAATTTTATGTTGATACTTGCTCCTAGGTAAAGAGCCAAATTCACAAAAGACTTGCACTAGAAAGAATTCATATGAGAGCATAAAAATTGAATATTACATAACTGACTTTAAAAGTTAATTTATAAATATTTTATGTTATAAATATTCTAGTTCCCTCAATTCATTTGGTTAATTATTTAAGTTCTAAGGTTATTCTGTGCCCGTTTTCCTTCTTTCTTCCTTCATTTAAAATATCACTCTCATTTCCTCATGGCTCAAGTTCCTTTGAAGATCCTGAGCCATCATCATTCAAAAAGAATGATTATCTTAAGCAATTTCTTAAGATTGGAGTATAAATGATATTGTCTAAGAAAATATAGAGATTATAAAATGGGAAAATTTAGTATGATACTGTATTAGCCCTCCTCATGAATGTGAAGGTTATTTCCCTTTAGTAATTACTGATGCAGTTTGCCTTATTACATATTTGTCCAGTGTATTCGTTGGGCTTTCTGAAGAAGAAAATGACAACTCGATCCATTATTTATGCCAACAATACCCCAAAAGGGGTCTCAAAGAAACAGACATTTGCAAACATTCCAATTGATAGCTATAGGAAATAATGACATACAGCCTTGGGTAGGGTCTCAACAACTACAGAGACCAGATCCAGTATGATGAGGATGATGAGATGAAGAAAGGTCTAGTATTCCATTTTGTTTATAACGCATAGTCGAATCTGGAAGGACAATGGCATGAAGTTAAATGGGGAAAATAGGTAGTGATTCAAGATGGATTTTGGAGGATCTGATATGTCAGGTTGCAGAGTTGTCATTTTGTCTTATGAACAATAATAAGTCAGAGAGCTTTGCTTTTCAGAGTGTGAAATCTATATCAAATCTATATTTTTGGCACTTTGAACAAATACAGAGAGGAGAGAGAAGAGAGTGGAGATAAGTTAAAAGACTATTGCAAAAGTTCAAGAAAAAGAACGTATGAGGCATCATACTGAGATGAGGGAGGGAGATATCAGCCTACCTATGGATAGAAGAGAGGAGAAATGCAGGAGTCATTAAATCAAGTTTGAGGCCTTCAGTTTCATGCACACAACACGAGTTTGAGTTAAACAAGCTGTTAAAAAGGGGATGGAGTCGTACATTCATGAGTGAAACATAATTGGAATAAATTCCTACCCTTATGTAAGTTGAGTCTATTAATATAGAATGAAATGTATCTCACTTAATAACAGCTTATATATCTAAGGATATAATTCATTGTGCCCAGTGACAAGTTTCTTAAAGTCAGTTGGGCACTCTCTTACCATATCCCTACTGAGAACAATTTATGCTCTCCTTGGATGATTCTGGGAAAGTAAATGAGACTGATGACTTTGTGCAACTCTGCCTCAATTCAATCTAATTGATGAGAAAGTTAAGGCATCAACCTATGATGTCACTGGTTCTCTTGGAAAACAAAGGATCAACAACAATAACTTATCTTGGTACTATGTACACACTGAGTTTGAAGCTGGCCTTTCTAACCTACGGCTCATTCTTTTTTAATGAGGAATTATTAGTACAATAAAAATGAACAGATGCTTTCTTTGTTCTGCCCCTAGTTCCTAGCATCATCTCACTACCACTTATCCTTTGCATTATGTGCTCACAGATGATATACATCTATGATCTCAGGAATGAGGAGAATCACTCCCCAAATTCAAAGGGCATTCCTTGACCTCCTGTGCATCTTATATGACACTCGGTTATGTCCTCATTTGAGGGTATCTGAGGGGATGTCCCCAGTAAAGTTCAACTAAGACAGACATTTTTAGACAAGAGAGACAGAGATGGAAAGACAGAAACAGAGACAGAGAAAGAAATAAACAGGCAAAGAGACTGACAGAAACAAAGAGAGAGATCTATGAGGAGAGAGTGGAGAGAGAGAGATACAAGAGCAGGGAGAGAGGGGGAGAGAAGGGACAAGGGAGGAGAGAAAAAGCGAAATGGTTGGATACTATAGAAGAATTTTTATTGGGAGAAAAATGCAATTAAATATATTGAAGAAAAAACTCGAGGGTCAAGATAATTGCAACTTTTCCATATTCTTCTGTCTTTGGTGTTGTGGAACAATAATGATAGGATGAGTAGGAACAAAATACAGATGGGTGAATGTAAATGGGATCAGCTTTAGCAAAAATGGAATGACTAAGTTCCATCCCCAAAGTCCCTTCCCCCACCAACCTATGACAGGAACATCTAACTTGGGTCTTAAAAGCAACACTTTTGGGAACAGAACTGACAAATGAAGTATCTGAACCTCTAAGATTGGATGATGAATCTTGGTACTGACTTTCAATTTATTGTGGGGCATAGCAATTAATTACATGACATTGAGATCATTGATCCAAGTTAATTTAAAGGAAAAAATGACAACTTTAAAAGAGATATGTAATGAAGCAAAAGGCAACGGACAGAATTTTATCCCATTGGCTCTGGCTCCAGAGCACTTCCTTCTATGTAACTGATGATTTTAAAACATGCCATTCCCAAGAATTAATTTTATTGTTCCCTCAAAGAGAATAGCATAAGAAATATGGTAGAATGAAAATGGTCATTTTAGAGGGGAGTGTGTTCTAGGTATTGTGAGATGTGAGTATTAAAACAAGTGCTTATTTCTTTATTGTTTTTCTTTGTCAAAAAAGATGATTCAGTGTGAGATAGTCAAAAAAGATGACTGTTACAAAGTAAAAAGGATCTATAAAACCACTTCATGATGATAGCACTCTCTGACTGATTTCCCACAAGAATTGTTAAAAGTATAACAGGAAGAAGTCAATGGGAAAGTTTTTCTTTAAAATATTTCATAGTATAAAATGGAAGATGTGGTTTTTAATAATCATATTAGCTTGGTCCAAAAAAGTGGTTCTATCCATTGTAGGGTTCATCAAAGCATCCTTCAAGGAAGGGAATTAGAGGAAAGCCTGATTTTGTCCCAGTTTTCACAGTGCAATTCCAAAACCCTACTACTCTCTAGCTCCACAAACACCCTCAGATGATTTTCCTCCATAGCCTTGTACCAACCATCTGTGGGAGAATGAACTGAATATCAATTGAATGTTCTAATATCATAAATGTGAAATGTTGGTAGACAGCACATCATTGAAAAAATATTCTATCTCAGAACATATATCTGCTTTGAGAAATTGAGTCCAAATAGGGTCAATGAAAAGGGTATGAGTTACAAGAATATCAGCAGCAAAAGAAGGAAAAATTGACAGGCAATAGAGATAAAAGCCTTTATTTTGGAAGGCAAAGAGCATATTCACATTTAATGCAAATTCTACTTTTCCTTCAAAAAACTGAGCACTAAAATTAATGACAATGTAGCACTGGCACATGTTATACTAATTTCAGAAAGACAGACAGAGAAAGAGAAACAGAGACAGAGAGACAGAGATGGAGAGAATTCTTCAAACTATAATTCAATGGGTTTGACTTTAATTCCTGTAAAAATTCTGGAACATATAAAGAAATGGATGTACATTTGAGAAGGTCGGTGGTGCAGAGCTATATAAAAAGACGAGATACCTGAGTCAAAACTTTGATGAACTGAGTGAGTGAAGGCAAGGCACTGAATCTTTAGGGTTAGGGTTAGTTTATAGATGTGTATAAAGTTATGAGAGGGCCAGTAATATGTGGGTTTTAAGCTCATAGGGTTGTTGTGAGGAAAGTTCTTAGCATGTATTAAGGGTTTCTTATGTGCCAATTATAGTGGTGAGGATCAGTAATACAAATGTAAGCAAAAAGATACTCTCCTTGCCCTCAAGGAGCTTATATTATAAAGGAGGAAGACAAAACATAAAAGAGAGTTGAAAGACAGGACTGAAAAATAGCCTTTCCAGGGTACAGGTGCCAAAGTGCAGAGAAAGAGAAAGAAATTCAGGAGCAACTTTTAGTCCTTTTCAATTTTCTTGAGATATCTATTAACTCTAACTTTTCTAAAATTTCATTCACTTCCCTTTCTTCTTTCTTTTTCATTTTTTTTGGTCCAATTTATCTAGTTCTGTTAGGAGAAAGTCGAGGTTCCCCACTAGTATAGTTTTACTATCTATTTCCTCCTTAAGCTTTTTTAGTTTATCCTTTAAAAATCTAGTTCAGTTATCTTTTGGTGGATATATGTTCAATATTGATATTTCTTTATTGCCTATACTGCATTTTATCAAGATGTAATTACCTTCCCTATCTCTTTTAATCAAATCTATCTTGACTTTAGCTTTATCTGAGTTGATGATTGCCTTCTTCATCACAGTTAAAAAAATAGATTCGGCTCCAGTCTCTTACCTTTATTCTATGTGTTTCTACCTACTTCAAATGTGTTTGTTGTAAATAATAAATGGTAGGATTCCAGTTTTTAGTCCATTCTGCTGTCCACTTCCATTTTATGGGTGAGTTTACATTCACAGTTATGATTACCATCAGTTTATTCCCTTCCATCTTGATTTCCTGTTTTAATCCTGACCTTTCTCCTTTCACTCTTTCCCTCTTCACCAGTGTTTTGCTTTTAATAACCCCCCCAACTTCTCCCTCCCTTATATTACTCTCCCCCTCCTTTCTTATTCCTCTCCTATTTCTCTATAGGGTAAGATAGGGTTCAAAACCCAATGAATCTGACTGTTCTTCCCTCTCTGACCCAATTCCAATGAGAATAAGGTTTAAGTATTACCATTTGCCACTGTTATCCTCTCCTTCACTGAAATAGTATCCCCCATCTTTCTTTATGTGATTTCATTTACCCCATTTTACTTCTTCCAATTTCTCTTAGTAAAATCCCTTTTTACCCTATTTTTTTAAACCCTAACCTTCTGTCTTAGAATCAATACAAATTGATTCTAAGGTAGAAAAGTGGTAAAGGCTAGGCCAATGGGGGTTAAGTGACTTGCTCAGGGTCACACTGTTAGGAAGTGTCTGACACTTGAGATTTGAACCTACGACCTCCCATCTCTAGAACTGGCTCTCAATTCACTGAGCCACCCAGTTGCTCCCTAGTTTGTTTGTTTTTACATATCATCTTAAACAGCTTACTACCACACCTTCTGTCTATATATACTTTTTCTGACTACTCTGATAATGATAGCATTTTTTTAATTTATTTTTTCCATGGCTACAATATTCTTATTCTTTTCCTCCCCTACCACCACCTCCCTCCCATAGTCGACACACAATTCCACTGAGTTTTACATGTGTCATTGATCAAGACCTATTTCCATATTATTGATATTTGCACTAGGGTGATCATTTAGAGTCCACATCCCCAATCATATCCCTAACAACCCATGTTATCAAACAGGTGTTTTTCTTCTGTGTTTCTATTCCCATAGTTATTCCTCTGAATGTAGATAATGGTCTTTTTCATAGGTCTCTCGGAATTGTCCTGGATCATTACATTTGATTGTGCCACACTATATCAGTATTGATAGAAATATTTTAAGAGTCACAGATATCATCTTTCCATATAGGAATATAAGCAATTTGACCTTATAGAAGTCCTTATTTTTTCCTTCTTATTTACCTTTTTATGCTTTTCTTGAGAAAAGTATAATGAGGAAAATTAATCATAACTTTATGAGAAAAATTTTAAAATAAAAAAAAACCTTCCCTAAAATTAGACATCTCAAGAAGTTTAATTTCTTATTTTCAGAGGTAGTAAGTCACTCTTCCAAGGTTTACATAATATCAGATATAAAAAATGTTTTAGAGGTTCTCTTGTTTAATCTAGACTGTGAAAATCTGATTGAGAAGATTGTGTCATTCTGTGGGTGGAATTGTGATCTGATCCAAACATTCTGGAGAGCAAATTGGAACTCTGCCCAAAGTGCTATAAAACTGTGCACATTCTTTGATTCAGCAATTCCACTGTTAGATCTATATCCCAAAGAGATTAAAAAAAGAGAAAAGGAACTATTTGTACAAAATATTAATTGCAGCTCTTTTGTGGTAGCAAAGAAATGGAAAGTGAAGGGTTATCCATCAAATGGGGAATGGCTTTACAAGTAGTATTATGTTATTGAAATGGAATATTATGATGGTAAAAGAAATAATGAGCAGAATGATTTTTGAAAAACATGGAAAAACTTATATGAAATGATGCAAAATGAAATGAGCAGAACCAGATCATAATAAACAGTAATAATATTTTTTCTGTTGCACAACTGTGAAGGGCCTAGTTATTCCCAGCAATACAGTGATCCAGGATAATCCAAATGACTCAAAATGAAAAATGGCATCTGCCTCCAGAAAAAAAGAACTGATAAATTCTGTATACTTACCACAATATACTCTATTTCAATTGTGGTTCTTTTTTTGTATTTAAGGTCTTGACTTTTGACAAAATGAAGAATAAAATGTTTTACATAATTGCATATGTAGAATCTGTATCAGATTGTTTAGGACCTCAGGGATGGGGGAGGAATTGGAAGAAGTGAGATAAGGAGAGTAGGAGGCAGTTCGAGAATTGGGAGCTTAATTTTTAAATTAACATTAAAATGTTTTTACATGTTATTGGGGGAAAATAAAATATTATTTAAAAAGATTATGCCATTGAGTGGAATTTGATCAATATGCCATATCAAAAATATAAAATATGATGGCTTGAAGATAGGGGTGAAAATAATTTAATTTAGGCAGGTAAGGCCTAGACTTATAGAAAAAAAAAAATAATCAAAAGAAGTATGTGAAAAGGAAGGAGGAGGGGAAAAGATATCTATATCTAACTGTTAAGTTAATTACTACAGAGAAAAGCTAAAACTGAAGGAAGTAGTCTAGCCAGAACTTCACAGGAGACAAAACAATCCTTTTACAAGACAGGATAGAAAGACATAATAGAAAAAAACCCATGGCTTCAAAGAAAATGTTGAAAGTCATAAAAAGTGAACTGAAGATCACAGTACAATAAGGCAAAAAGAATACTTTTATGACACTATACTTGATCCAAGCAGATACCTATGTGATAAAGTGAATGGAACACTTAGCTTGGACACATACTAACTGTGTAATTTTTTTTCTTAATCCCTTGGCTTCTGGCTGCCTCAATTTTCTTAACTGTAAAAATTGAGATATTAATAGCACTTTCTCTCTCTCTCTCTCTCTCTCTGTGTGTGTGTGTGTGTGTGTGTGTGTGTGTGTGTGTGTGTCTCTCTCTCTCTTACCCCCACACACACAGATGTGAGTAGGATTTGATATCTTTGAAGCCCCCTTTTAGTTGACATTTCTGATTCTTTGGGAGTTAATTTAAACTAGAACTCCTTTCAACATACATTATACTAAAAAGGTTGTCTTCTTAGCTTCTATTTGCTATGTGAAAGGGAATGCTACTCTCTTATTTTCCATATAAATCACCCTTCTAAAAGTCAGCAAATTTATAGGCATATCACAAGACAAATTCAATATAAATAGCAGCTAACTTCAGAAGGAATCACACAATAAATTCTAAGATGAAGTTGACCTATATAAAACATGATAGTCAACCATCAATTTCCATGGCATTTCCAAATGCCAAACTCAAAACACAGTGTTCCACTAGTTTATTGTCTTAATACACTCTCTTCAGCCAAAGACCAGTCTTATATAGGATCAATTACTACCACAATCTTATCTGAAACACAAAAGAAACATGGCAAGACATTGAGAATAAAAGACTTTCAAGTTCCAATATAATCAAACCAATTATTCAAATACTAGAACATTGTTCCAACCATTTAAATTATTAAGACAATAGCAATGATATCGATAATCATACATATGAATCCCCTTTGTCCCCAACACAAACATGGAAACTTTACCCACATATCAGCTATGTCATCAGCGATCCCTCGGAGCTAAGCTGCCTTTTCTACTTTGTGTTTCTTCTCTGGATCAGAACATTAACTTTGAAATCTATATGTTCAAGCTTGGAGGAAAACTAATGAGTTTGAGATGTCCCAAGTTCTCTTCATGTCAAAGGCAGTGATCAAGAAAGTTTCTTTATCTATGATGACCGATAGCACTAGAATTATGGGAAGCTGTTCGATAGTAAAGAAATGAAGTGAAATGTGTCCTTGGCTATAAATTGCCCTTATGTTCTAATGAGTTCTCAATATTACCTTCCCAAGAGATTGTAACTGAAAATATAAGAGAGGATAATGAATCTTCTTTGAACTACTTTTTTCAATGCATGCCACAAGGTTTCTGAATCCTTTAAAAAATACCTGGATTATGCCTGATTCATATTATAATATTGAGTACCTTTCTTTTTCCTTTCAGTTCTGGGGAGATCTAGATCTGAGTCAAAATGTGATGGATAATTAATAGTTTTTGTCTAGGACCCTACAGTGGTTTCATATGGCAGAGAATGTGAGAAAAATAACATAATTACTGTTTTGAAAGGTGTATCTCCCCTAGGACTGAACCTGGTTCACACTACATGTCTAGGTCCAAAGCACTTAAGTTATTATCAGTTCTGCATTCCTAACAGCTCTTCTCTCCCTATGACTTTTTATATTCCAATATCAGTATTAATATGGTTTCTTTAATGGGAAGCTGGGGCTTAGACAAGGCCAGGGAGGCAAGCCTACTGGAAGAAAAACGTGTGATAGTGTTTGGGGTAAAGGTATGAATTTTAATGAGGGAAATGGTATTTTTATGGTATTTTGTACTACAGCTAATGGATGCTTATATTTTAATTAGCATGCTTTGGAGAAATGAGTGATTAAGGTCCAAAGAATATGTAGAGTTTTCAGGTATTACTTATATAGATTAATGACTTTTCTCACATCTGCTTCATATTCCAACAGAAAAGAAGGAAGGAAGGAAGGAAGGAAGGAAGGAAGGAAGGAAGGAAGGAAGGAAGGAAGGAAGGAAGGAAGGAAGGAAGGAAGGAAGGAAGGAAGGAAGGAAGGAAGGAAGGAAGGAAGGAAGGAAGAAAGGAAGGAAAGGAGGGAAAGAGGAAGAAAAGAAAGATTGAAAGAGAAAGAAAGAAAGAAAGAAAGAAAGAAAGAAAGAAAGAAAGAAAGAAAGAAAGAAAGAAAGAAAGAAAGAAAGAAAGAAAGAAAGAAAGAAAGAAAGAAAGAAAGAAAGAAAGAAAGAAAGAAAGAAAGAAAGAGAAAGGAAGGAAGAAAGAAAAAGAAAAGAAGGAAGGAAGGAAGGAAGAAAGGAAGGAAGGAAGGAAGGAAGGAAGGAAGGAAGGAAGGAAGGAAGGAAGGAAGGAAGGAAGGAAGGAAGGAAGGAAGGAAGGAAGGAAGGAAGGAAGGAAGGAAGGAAGGAAGGAAGGAAGGAAGGAAGGAAGGAAGGATATCTTTGAAAGGATAGTGGTCTATTGCATTTCTCAAGTATCTCATTTCTATCTCTATATATCTGTTACTCACCACTTCAACACTTCCCTTGTTTCAAAGTGTCCTTTGCTACTTATGAATTTCACAAAACAAATTTAATTTTCATCAACTCATCTGACAAGTTGGTAATATTCTGAAGTGCCAGAGAACTAGAGTTGACAATAACTCATATGGACAGATCAATAGAGACTTGTACTTATGGATTCTGCTGCTTGGGGTGATGATGATTTGCCCTGTTAACTTCTATGTGCTAAGTGATAATGAAGTTCTTCAAGATGGAAACCTAATCTGCTGCTCTTACTGAATATGGAAATGATCATCATTTAAAATTACACTGAATATGTCTCAGTGACACTAAAATCATGGTAAGTGGTCTTGCCTCATTTTTTAACCCAGATATTTCTTAAACATTTCTTCTATGGTTTCTCTTTATTATCTTTGCATAACCACTATGACAATGACTATATTCATATTGTGTCATCATTACTAGTGCCTTCCATTAACATCTGGCCATGACTTGTCTTGGTCTCATAAAGAATGCAATTCAACTAAATCAGATATTCAATTTCAAATCACACTGGGCAAATTGTTTCACCCAATAAAATTATATGTGTGTGCCCCATTAAAAGTTATTTCCCCCTAAATTTCCAATTATTTATCACAATATATGCAGCTATGCACATTTAATACATGTGTTATTTTCCTCTGGCTATGATCTCTTTGGATTTTGAACTTAATAATGGTATAGAACTGAATCAAAAATATCCAGTTTTGTAAATTTTGCATCCTCATTTCAAATGTCTATGAAGGACAGACAAATTCACAGCTCCATTTTCATGCCTATTATTATTTAATAACAAAGATGAAACTATAAATTAAAAAGGTTAAAAATTACTCATTCCTTGTTCAAAGCCTTTGGGTCTGGTTTTAAACAGCAGACTGTCCCCTTCCCCTCTCCACTACAGTTTTTAAAGAGTAAACAAGTGTAAAGAAAAATCAGGTCCATGTGGAATAATCTGGATTTTTCTAGAACTCATGAACAAAAAAGAATGTTTCTATCCCTGCAGGGATTAAAGCCTTTCCCAAGGAAAAAGAAAAACCAATAATATCTTAAGACAAAACATCTTAACCTTTTACTCACATGAAGAAAATCATTACAGATCATTCTCAATGAAATTCATGACACAAAATACTTTATTCTCACAGAAAAAAAAAACATGGAGATAAATATTGTTTTCCAGATAATTCTAGAGAGCCAATGGCCAATCTATAAAGCTCATGCATACAGATATTATCTGGACATCAATATAGACCTAGAGATAATATTTTGCTCGGGGCATGGAGAGAAAATTGAGTTGCCTTTGAGAAATTGGGCAGTCTTGTTAATGACTATAATCATCTACATGAATCAAGGGCCCCTTTTTAAACAATACTTTTTAAAGTCAGCTGGTGACACCATAGTTGGAACTCTAGACCTGGAATCAGAAAGATATAGGTTCAAATTTGCCCTCAGAAATATCTCCTAAATTGTGCGGCCCTGAGCAAGTTACTTAACCTCTATTTCCAATACTTTCCTCATATATAAAATGGGAATAATGCAAGGATGTTATAAGGATTAAGTAAAATATTTTAAGAGCTCAGCATAGAGTCTGAAACATAGTAGGTACTGATTAAATGTCTGTTTCTTCTCTTTTCCTTCTTCTGATACATTATATTGTGGAAATTCAGGGAATACTACAATTTCAACTGATGTTGAGGCTTATACAAAGAGTAATGAAAATTCATAGTGGAAGGCACTGGCAGCATCAAAATATCAAGAAAAAAAATGATAAAGATGATGTCCCCAGAGGGAGGCATTAACAGAAGGGGGAAAATGGACTAGAGACAAACAGTGGATCATAATAGTTCTGTAAGTGTACACACACACACATACAAATGCACGCAGACACACACACAAATACACACGTGTAAGACAAATAATGTTATAGTGCTGATTACCAAAGAGCTTGAGTTTCCCAGAAATGCTGTGAAGGGAAAGATCATTCTAGACAGAGTAAGCAACAGGGGAAAAATTGACAAGACCTCAGAATTAGGCCAGGTCTGGATCATTCTGTCTCTGGGCAGCACAGAACATGGATTCCTTTAATAATCAGTAAATAAACATTTATTAAGCACCTAATATATTCCAGGCACTGTGCCAAGTACTCATTTGTCAATAATTTCTCAACGATGAGACAGAGTAATAAATGATCCTCATGTCTGGCTTTCTGAAGTCTATTCCTATGGAGGATGAGAATGACAAGGTGGCTTCTCATAGTACTTGTAATGGCTCATGTTCTTATACCTAAAAAATATCTCTTCTCAGTCAAAGTTCATGGAGTCCCTAAGCTTAATGCTGTCACATTTTCTTGTTTTTTTTTTTTAAGTATTTTTCCATGGTTATGTGATTCATGTTCTTTCCATCCCCTCTTCCCTCTCTCCTCCCAGAGCTGGCAATACTTTCACATTGCCAAGAGGCACTCTTACTTCAACAACATGGTGCAGTAGAAAGAACATTGAGCATAGAGGAAGAGGGACTGGGAGTCAATCTTGACTTGTGTGAGGGAAGGCAAGAAGTCAATGAAGACTTCTCTGCTATGAACATCTCATTGCTTCCTTTATAAAAGAGGAAAATAATAGAATCTAGCTCATAGAACTGTGATGAATACCAGATGAGATCATGCAAGTAAATAATTTTACACTAGAAATTTATTATTATTTCTTATTATAATTACTATTATTATTGTTGCCATCTCCATCTTATCAATGAATATCCCCAATTACTTGAATACAAGTTTAAATGACAACTTTAAAGGACACCTATGGGTGTCACTCAGCTATTTCCTGACTTGGAGACATAATAATTTTTCCCCAGAATTCCTCACAACCAGAGGCAGATATTATTCTAATTTTCTTTATTGCAAAAGACGTATGGCCTTAAGGCAAAATCTTGGATTCTGCCTCATGCTAACACCACCGGGGCACTATCTTGGCATTCTACCTTGTCCACAGCCTCTATCAAAGAAAATAAATCAACTATTCCAGTAAAATGTGATTGGAGTGTATAAGTGACTTTTCATGCATAATTTGAGATATTTTAAGAGATAACAATAGTCCCATTGGTTGATGGAATCTCACTATGTATACAACCAATTTTTGAAGAGGAAGATAAAGAGAAGGAAGAAAGGGGAGAAGGGAGGGAAGGAGGGAAAGAATGATAGCTTTATTAAGAATGAATAAGAACTCACTTTTGAGACCTTCAAAATTGTTTAGCTCAGTACAGGTATCTTTCCACATCAATATAGGTTTCATAAACAGAGAAAGACAATGCTTTGACTACACATACATGTGTACAAGTGTGCATGTATATAGGTAATGTGTGCATTAATATATTTATGATATTCTAGTGATCATATATGAGCATATATAGCTAGTATATAAAATATATTCAGCTTTTATACATATATCAGTAGCATATATACTACATATAAGTTTATACAGATATATATGTACACTATCTAACCTACATGTTTATAGGTTTGTGTATACATATATAATATAGCTTAAATACATGTGTGTGTAGTTCATCTTCACCTCCTCCCTCCCCTCCACCCATTGCTGAGTCTTTCCATATGTGCCTTTGCACCAGGGGTCCTATGTGACCCTCCTCTCTCTCTCAGACTCATCTCTGATTCCCGTCCCCAACCTGGTGTTCAGTTGCTCATCACGTCTTCTCTAGATCATGACAGCAGGCTCCTCATTGTTCTACCTCCTTCAAGCCAAACTTCTCCCCACTCCAGTTTACCTTTCAGCATGCTGGCAGAGCAAGTTTCCCTGAAGGCAGATTTGGCCCTGGGACGTCCCTCCTCCTTCACTTACGCCAGGTTCCTTGGATTAAATCTCTTCTCCCGCCATTTTCTGGAGCCCTGCACAATGTGCTCCCGTCTTATCTTCCAAGTCTCCTTGTACACTGCCTGCACCCCCGAACTAGACCCCTGGCTGCTGTCTCCTCTGTCTCGCTCACAAAGGACACCCCACGGCCCACCGCTGACTTTTGCTGGCTGCCCCACATGCCTCAATTGGGCATCGTCTTCCCCTTGGCCTTGGAGAGTTTCTTCCTTAAGAGGGCGCCCACTACTCACCGCTTTCTGTGGAAGACTTTCGCTTTCCAGACTCCCAAACCCTATGGATTCTCCCTCTAAACAGCCCTCTACTTCACTGCTTGGCATATATCTGTGTATCTTCACCCTATACTTGCATGTAGATGCTGTTTATATGTTGTTTGTTTGCAGTTTTCTTTCTCCCTGGCATCTCAGCAACTGGTGAGTCACCGTCGCTCCTTTTCAGTTTTGACTCCCGTCCTAGCCCAGGCCTTGGCGCCATTATGAAATGCTCTGGAAGTAATAGAACCACTCGAGGCTCGGAATAATGAGTAACTAATTCTTGGGAAATGAGAAAGTCTCTCGTGTGTTCTTCTACACGGACCCTGATCTTCCTCCTATTATTTGTCATTTACTCGTTTAGGAAAAAATAATAAAAATAAAATAAGCTTCCCAAGTGGGGGATGGAGCACGAAGGCAGCCCTGCCTAGAGACGGAACTCCGGTTTCCCGTTCGGAAAGAGGACAGGCTGACCCTTTTATACCATGAGGACGGTTCGAGGCTCGGCAGAGTCCCGCAGAGATGAAAAGGATGAAGGACCGTCACCTCCCCTCCTCGTCCTCGGAGCTCTCGGCTGCATTTTCGGCTGAACGACGCGAGTGCCTTTGAGACAAGTCAGAGGACAGAAGGCCTGGGGAGCTGCACGGCTGCCGCTAAGAGGAGATAAAGCCGCGTGTGGGCCTTTGTCGCTGGCGCTCGTTCCAGCTGTGAGGCAGCACTTCTCAAAGGCCGTCCTGGGGACTGACCTCTTGGCCACGTGTCTCACAAGGCAGGCAGCTGGCTGGGCAGGGAAGAGGCCCTTCAAAGGCCAATGCCAGGCCTTCAGGGAAATGGCGGCCTCTCCAGAGCTCAGCCGTCGGGACACATTTTTCAGATGGATTTTAGGATTCCTCGCCGTGCACGAGTGACAGCTGGGCTGAGCATTCCCAAGGAAGTGGGAGCTGTTTTCCACAACAGAGGAGGAACATATGGCCCCTTGCGAGGGACTCCTCAGCGATGAAATGATGCTCTGTCAGGCTTCGCTTGTTTGCGCACGCAGTACACGGGTGCCAGACAGAGGCGCCGAGCACCCGTCCTCAGGGACACACGGGCAGGGAGGTCCGATGTGTTCCAGACCACACAGTCGCCCAGTAAAATTCGGATTCAGGGTCCTAGAACACCCCAGGCATAGGCCAAGCCACGCTAGTGAGGACAAATGAACCCGGCGATGGACTCGTGGCCTCGAGGTACTCAGTAGGGCAGAGTGAATATCTGTCAACGGCTCACTGGATTGTAACTCTTCAATCCAATACATGGGCCAAAAGGATCCTATCTCCTCCAAGCCCGCCTTCCCTAATTGGATGCCCCCGAGGAATGCTGATGTTTTATGTTCAAGGTTCTCTTTAGAACCACATTTCAAAAATGATCCAATGTGTGTGCACATCTAAGTGTGTACATACGTGTGCAGATGTGTGTACAGCTGTGTGTCTCGTGTATAGATAGAGATATTGTTCAACAAGAGCAGAAAGTGTTAGAGATGCTGCCCATAGATGGCCTGCAACATCCCCCAGTGCAGCCTCATTCAGCTCAAAATACAACTAGAAAATATTTAGCAGGAAGATGGCGGATCAGAAACATTGGAGCCAAACTCTCTCAACATTCCTCACACACACACACACACACACACACACACACACACCAATTTTCATGTCACGCACCCAATAATGTCTGGACTGCCAGAGCCACGTAAAGTTCAGGATCAGGTATTTTCTGGCCTAAGAAGCGCAGGAGGCCAGCAGGAGCAACGTGTTACCATGAAATGGACACCCATGAAAGAGGCCACAGCAAAAATGCCTGCCTCAGCAGTAACTTTGGGAGCCCTCTGCCCAGAAACAGGGAGGGGGAGGGGGTCAGAAAGGTTGTCAAAAAGCGATGAAGGGCAGCCATTGCAGGAGCTGGACATCATTGGCAGGGATCGGCAACTGTATTGGCCACTTGCACTTCCGGGTCACGGTTGTTCTCTTGCTTTCTGGTGGTGATCAGGTCAGGCTTCTTCTCTCTTCGGGGCAAGGGAAATGGAGGCAAGGCTTTGTCACCACAGGTTGGGATCTCACGCTCGAGTGCTACCTCCTGACTCTACGAGTGTACAGGGCAAAGACCTCTCTTCTCAGCAGATTCTCCCACAAGCCTCTTCACCTGCTCCAACCGCCACTCCTCTTCCCCGCACATTCTAAATGATAGTTTCTCAGTCTGTTTTCCTTTCCACAACCAGGAACCTCCTGAAAGAGATCTCAAAGTGATAACCCGCAGGAATACTGTAGTCAAATTCCAGAACTTCCAAGTCAATAAGAAAATATTGCAAGGAGCAAGAGAGAAACTATTCACATATCAGGAAGCCACAGTGAAAATGGCACATGATTTCACAGCTCCTACATTAAATGTGAGGAAGGCTTACGATATGATGTCAAGGGATTAAAATGACAGCTAAGAACCAGCTTGCCAGAAAAACGGAGTCCAATGCTTTGGGGGGAAATGGATAGCCAAAGCAAGAGAGGACTTTCAAGCATTCCTAATGGAAAGCCCGGATCTCATAAACAAACAAATAAAAAATGATTTTCCAATACAGGCTTTGAGAGAAGAATAAAAAAATAAACAGGAAAGAGAAATCAAAAGACATTCAATAAAGTTGGACTATTTACATTCCTACATGGAAGGTGCTACTTGTGTCTCCTGTGGCCTTTATAATAATTAGGACGCTTAGGAATGTACCTATCTATATATATATATGAATGTACAAGGAATACACATGAGTATATGGAGGGTTAAGTTGAAAATGATGGAGTGATATCTAAAATATAAAGTTAAAAAGTGAGATAGAAAGTTTCAAGAGAAAGTGGGAAAGAAGAGGTAGAACTGGTAAAATATCTCACATAAAATAAGCACCCAAGGAAGGACTTTTACAGTAAAATTTTGGATAAATGGGGGCATGGGGAAAGCTTGAATCTCATTTTCTTCATAATTGGTTCAAAGAGGAAGCATACATATTTATAACTAGAAACACATTCAGGAAGACTCATCTCCTTGAGATCAAATTTGTCCTCAAACACTTACAAGCTGTGTGACCTTGGGCAAGTCATTGAACCCTGTTTGACTCAGTTATCTAATCTGCAAAATAAAACTGCCAAATGAGCTAGGGATGGAAATGGCAAAGCATTTCAGTATCTTTGAGAAGAAAATTCCAAATGGGTGTCACAGAGTCAGAAATAACTGAAATGACTCAATAACAATAACAGCTAGACACTTTAAAATGTTTTTTTCTTTTGTTTTTATATCAACCTTGCTCTCTGAGAACAAGTTATTATTATTTCTCAGTTAATTTTATTTCCTTATAATATTATTTATACTTATTTCTATTATTCTATTCTATTAATATACATTTATTTATAATATTAATATTATAATCTCTAGTTAAAGTTCCTATCCAATTGAGGAAACTGTCATAGATAGAGATTAAGAGACTTGCCCAGGATCATACAGTCAGTAAGTGAAAAAGGTTAGCTTTGAACCTATCTTCCTGACTGCAGTCACCTCATTGTTACCTACCTGCTGTAATGTCATTATTTCCCTGCCTTTAGTGTTGTTTCTCCCTCCCTTTCCAAATTTCATGTTCCTGCCTATCTCAGGTCCTCAATACTTCCTTCCACAATAATCTATCCAATTTCACCCAGGACTCATATATTCACACTGCAATTTGCTCTCCTTCTTCCCATCATCCAAACCCCCTATGGGTGTACCAGTTCACAAGCTGTTATGTTGGAAAATAATCAAATTCTAGGTAATGGAAACTGAAGATAAAATGGAACACAGTGGAGAGAGCAAAGCATGGCACATGCCCTCATCTCTGCTACTCACTTTCTGTGTGACCTTGGATAAATCACTTAATCATTCTAGGACCCATTTCCTCATCAGTAAATTTAGAGTGGATTAGAGTATTCCTGAAGTCTCCTTCCCTGGAGATAGACAGACAGAGAGAAAGACAGACAGACAGATAGATAGATAGATAGATAGATAGATAGATAGATAGATAGATAGATAGATAGATAGACAGACAGACAGATAGATAGATAGATAGATAGATAGATAGATAGATAGATAGATAGACAGACAGACAGACAGACAGACAGACAGATAGATAGATAGATAGATAGATAGATAGATAGATAGATAGATAGATAGATAGATAGCCAGGTAGATACACAGACAGATAGAATTTGTAGATTAATAGATCTATCTGCCTTGTTGCAGGTGTGTGTTTTGTGTATTTTGTATGTGTGTGAGTATGTGTGTGGGTGGTGTGGATAGGATAGGCTCTGGAGGATATA
The DNA here is from genome assembly GCF_027887165.1 of Monodelphis domestica. NCBI lineage: Eukaryota > Metazoa > Chordata > Mammalia > Didelphimorphia > Didelphidae > Monodelphis > Monodelphis domestica. Next base: position 5,419,778 of record NC_077234.1, on the reverse strand, counting down.
TTGTTGCCCCCAGAAAAAGTGTAGGAGAAAAGTCCAAGGAGAGAACACTGGATGAAGCAGAATGAGAAGAGAAGGGGGCAAAGAAGTTCAAGGGGATGAAAGCTTTTTGAAGGGAATGACATTTTAATTTCACTCTCTGTATTTCTAGTCTTCAGAACAGTGCTTGGTTTTAAGGAAGCATTTAAAAATATTTACAGAATTAAGTTGAATAGAAGAGGTATCAGAGGTAAGAGAAACACAGAGAGTGACTCAATCCCCAGATAAAGGGAGGAGAGTGCTAAAAAGTGGAAAGTCAGCAATGTTAAATGCTGCAGAAGATAAATGCAGTATAAGAAGAGATCTTTCTGTTTGATGATTAGGAAAACTTTGGTGGTTCTGGAGAGAAGAATTTCCAGAGAAATGTGGGTATGCCTGCGAAAATTATATTTCAAGGGAACGAGAATGAAAAGATATTTGACAAGAGAGAGAAGACATTCTTTGTAGATGAGTTTGATGAAGTTTGCCCATTAAGCATACTAATGTTTGGCCCATTCGAAATCAATATAATGATTTTCATTTATATATTGATTTAATGTTTGAAAATCATATTAGATACCAAATATGTAATAACATGATGTACATTAAAAATCATAACATCTGCATGGTTTAGAATAATACTGCACACAATGAAAATCATTATATTCAGTGTATTGCATTCGGTATATACATATTCTCATTTAATTATCAAAACCATTTTGTGGAAGTAGATTGTATTATCTCAGTTTTATAGAATACTATACTGAGGTTCAGAGAAGTAAGATAGTCAAGGCCAAACAGCTGAGAAAAGTCCAAAGAATGATTTGAATGAATGTCACCCTGACCAGATCTAACATTACACTCTACCAAGCTAAATTTTAAATGTAATTGTTGCTTAATAATTATTCATCAAGTTACCTTAAATTGGATTGAATAGAAGTATTTAAATTTTGGTAATTTCTTTAATTGTACAGAGTCAATATGAAGGAATACAAATCAGTCAATAAGTATTTATTAAAGCTTCCATATATCGGGCAGCATCTTAATTCTTGGTGAAATAAATTGGGAGAAAGATAATCCCTGCCATCAAGAAGGTCACCAACTAAAGAAGGAAGATCACTCCCCAAAGAAAACTTACAAGAATCAGAATGGGAATGAAAGGTCCTGGGCAGGGACTTAATAAGGAAACTGAAAGGTTTACATTTAGGTGGGAAATGAAGAAATACTTTGCCTGGGCACCCTTCACAAAAGAGACCCCAGGAATGAATGGCTGAGGCTGTAACTTTAGGCACCTTAGCAAAGCAAAAAGAAGGCCATTCGTCAGCAAAAGGGTCTACTAAGTAGCCTCCATCTTAAGAGTATGATAAGTAAGAGACTTGGGAGAAGGATTATCCCTTGCTTGGAGAAAATCCCTTTAGGATATGTCTCACTTCACTGATAACATTGGGGTCATTGTTTTCAGCTTTCCTTTTTGTTGTTTCTCAAATATATCAACTCATCTTCCTCTCCAACAATTCATTCTCTTCTCTGGAGTTTTATCATTTAATGGACTAATGTCATTAAACATTTCAATCATCCTGAGACAAATCTCAGTCTTTTAGTCTCAGTCACTTAAAATAAGTAATGGTCATCTCTTGGTGACCGAGAATGACAATTGCCTTTGTGCATTATCATCTATTGATGTATAAATGTATAATTAAAATAAGTACTAACTATGAAATTAGGGATTCCAGAAATGTAACTAAGTCAGGGCGACCAAGACCTTGTCCCAATAAACAGGAAGATGGAGAGTATGAATAGAAGCATAAAAATAACTGAATTCATCATAGAGTTAACAGAAATAATTCATCAATATAGGGAGCTACGAGACTGACTCCTACCTCAATGTACCCAAGCCTAAGATATGTGTAGACTAAGTGAACTCCTTCCTGGGTAGTCCAAAACTTTTCCTTATACTCCCTCATTCCTCTGCTTGCAGAACTGTGCAGGTTTCCTTGGATTCCTGAATGTGATTCCTCAATCTAATCTGGCTTTTGAAAAGTTTATTGGAGAGGATGCTTCCTGCTTCTTTAGAGAAGCCCAGTAGGAGCACTGAGATCACTCATTACAAGTATTAAGGGAAGTCCATCCCTTGAGCTACAGGGATTTGGAGCTTCCAGGCTTCCTCTGTAGTTATGCATTCCAAAGCCCCCATCAAGAAACAATTTTCAGTCGCAGCAACATAAAGCAAGTAGGAGATGTATCTTAGGTGAGAATGGTGCATTTTAAGCACGGTCCTCTCAAAATTTAAAGATGATTAGGGCTCAGACAAGGGGGACTTTTATTTGTTTGATCCTCCCCCCTCAACACACATATACACAAAAAATCTCATGAAATAGATATCCATTTATATAAGTTAATGTATTGGGTCACTAAAAAAGCAGGCTTTCCCTCAAAATTAATTAGTCTTTACAATTAGATTTTTAAAAAAGAATGCATTCAATTCATATCCCAGACATATAATATGGGTTTTATTTTGCTGACAGACACCAAAGCCAACCATGCATAGCTAATGCTCAGAGATATATTAATTACCTCACTTAACGAGCATGCACACAGACATCAATAACTCTGCTCCACAGAGAATGGCTGAATACAAAAAATAATAAAAGCTCTTTATTAAGATGCCATTTCTACAGATGAGTTCTTGCCTCAGTCACAAGCAACTGTGGTTGCATCAGGCAGCAAGAACCAGATTGAGCTTAGGACTCTTAAAAATACAGCAGTTTTAGGTAAACTTGCATTTGCAGTGCTATTCTTTCTTATCTCTCTTCTATCTGTCCTTCCATCCACTTATCTATCCATCTAAGTATCAATCAATCCTCCTCGATATTTCATTTTCTTAGATTGCATTTGGTCCTTCTAAGCAAAGGAAAGGGACTGCTTCAAAAAAATGTCCTCTTTCTGTCTGTACCCTTGTTTGATTTCAGAATGCAATTTGTACTGCGGGATAGACTTCAAAGTCAAGACTGTGGGCGTCAAGTTCAATGTCTTCTTTTCACTATGCCCTGCTGCTTTCACTTCTGCTCAACCATCCTTCTGACCTTGTAGATGGGATTAAAGCTATCTAGTGAGACCTACTTTGACCTCCTTTACCTCTCAAAATTCTTATATTGATAATCTGTCCTTTCCTGTTTTAGGAGCTGAATCATCTCTGCCTTTTGCCAAGGCTAATTCTTCTCCCACACCTATTATAACACCATCTCTTACCTCTTCTAATTTCACAGCCTTTCCTCACTTACTTTCATTTTTTTCTTCATTCAGCCTTAGGTTCTCTCTGTGTCTATATCTGTTTCTCTTCCTCTGCCTCTACCTCTCTTTTTCTCTCTTACACACATATGTACACACCCAATCTCCACAGGGGGAAAAAAAGTTTCTCTCCTTATTTCTGTGCAACAAAATTATTCCTTTTTATCTTCCTGTTTACTATCAGGATTTCAGACATTTTTGGAAAATAAATCTACATTCCATTTCTGGGCATTCACCTCACATTTGCCCACTGGAATTATTCTTCTCAGTATCTCCAGTTAGTTGCTAATCAGTTTGACTTTTCTTGCTAAATATTCTGCTTTATCATTCAACCTCTTCTTCCTCAGGCTTCTGTTTTATATATATATATATATATATATATATATATATATATATATATATATATATATATATACCCACCATATAACAGGCTCCATATAACAAATTCTCCTGATACACATTGCTCAAGGTCTCTTTCCCTAACTTTCCCTTCTCATCATCCACCTCTGTTTAGCCTCACCAATTTTTCTTTCATTTTTTATTCCTCTCCTATCTTCTACTGTTTCTCCATGATATCTCTTAGAAATTTTATTCAATCTCAAGTTTTTTTTTTTTGTTATCATACCTATAGGATTGATTCCCAGACTTATTTCTTGTACCCGATTTCCCCCCAAGCTTCTGTCTAACATCTCCCAGATTTTACTCAGTATCTTCAAATGACACCTCAAGTACAAAATGTGCAAACATTTACTTATCATTTTTACCTTCAACCTAGCTGGTCTTCCTCATGCCCCAGTTTCTGTCAGACCTTCCTTCTCTCAGTCATTAACACTCAGTACTTTAGTGTCACGCCTTATTCCTTCACCCTTACTTCCAAAATCTAACACTTATCCATTCTTGCCAATTCTCGCCATGAAACCATCTCCCATATCTGTCCTCTCCTTTGCATTCTATTATCACTCCAGTCCCTGATGTTATTTTTTATCTAAAGCTTTCAATTTAATAAACATTTACTAAATAGCTGCTATGAGTCCCAGTGCTAGGATTTGGAAATAAAGATATACAAAAAAGTCCCTATTTGCAGAAATTCTTTTTTTCTAGAGGGAAAAAATTTAATCTGGTAAATAAATGTAAAATGATGTCAAGAAAAATAAAGGGTTAAATTGGAGGATAGTGGAAATTAGTGACACCTGGTTTCATCCTGAAAGGAAGACCTCAATTATTGGGAGTGGAGGTGAAGAATAAAGCACTCTGGACGTGGGAGACTAGTGGTGTAAGTTCATCATTGGGAAATGAAAGACTCAGATGGAAAACATCTCTCAAGACAATTTAGCTGAAATGTAGAATTATGGAAGGGAAGTGATGATATGTGGAATGCCTGTGAAGAAATATTAGAGAGAAAGAGATAGAATATAAATAGCTGGTTTAGGAGTTGATATTTTATTTGAAAAAATAGCAGGAAGCCACTTTTTTTTTTTAGTTAAGGAGTTTTATAATCAGACATAACCACTATCTCCTCCAACTGATCTATTCTTCATTTTACAAAAACGTATATGCAGACATGATCATTGCATGCCACTGTTAAAAAATCTTCCATGGTTATCTCTTTTCTATCAAATCAATCTCATGTTCCCTCTTTACAAAAAATAAGGCCAAGAATTGGAATCTGAAGGGTTGTTAATAATTGGGGAATGGTGGAAAGACTTGTAGTATATGATTGTGATGTAATACTACTGTGTTATAAGAAATGATGAGCAAAATGATTTCAGAAAAATCTGGAAATTTCTACATGAACTGATTTGAAGTGAAGTGAGCAGGACCAGGAGAATATTATATGATGAACATTTACGAATGACTTCACTATTCTTAGCAAGACAGTGATGGAAGAAAATTGTCAAGGACTCATGAAAAACAGCATCCATCTAGTGCTTCTGAATGCAGACTGAGACAAACTATATTTCACTTAATTTATTCACTTTTATTTCATTTGTACGAGTTCTCTTTCACAAAATTCCTAATGTGGAAAGATGTTTATACACATAATATCTATATCAGATTGCTTTCTGCCTCAGGAAGGGGGGAGAGGAGAAATGGTGAGAATTTGGGTGAAGCTTAAAAATGAAGACTAAAAATTGTCTCTTCGTGTAATTGAAGAAAAAAAATAATAAATTCCATTTCTAAAAGACTTATGGAGGCTGTTAGATTTGCAATTAGAAGATTGGGGTTCAAATTAGGACTCTTAGGAAGTAATCTTTGATGTCACTAGTACTCCTTTTCTAACTGCTATTTTCTTTCCTATTAAATGAGAGACTTGCACTATATGATGATCTCTGAGATCCCTCCCAATTCTCAATCCATGAATCCCCTTTGAAATCATCTTTGACATTACAATTTTTATAGAACTAATATTTCATCCAGAATCTAGTAAATTATTCTAGCTATAAGTATTTTAATCATGTAGATATTTTATTTGTCTAGCAATTGATGGATGATGTAATATTGGATTTCCCCAGCCATCACATGGCATTGTTACATAGCTATTTAGATCATGTAGTATTATATATGTGCAATTACAAAATCCCTGGGCAGAGTCTTCTGGGAAGTCTATCAGTTACTGCTCTTCATTTAGGACATCTTCCCGGTTAGCATGTGAAGTTGGTACTAAATCTAGTTGAGTAATAATTCTCTTCATCCACCAGAAATCTAAAGAGAGGCTCATTTCAGAGGTCTAAGCTATTATTTTTAAATGTGTGAGAGATTCAATAAGAAGTTTTAGTGCTAAAACATCAGGAGTTCATTCGAAATAAATACCCAAAGTAAGAATGGCCACCCTCATCAAGAGTTCATTCAAGTTCTGTTGGCAGAATACAGCTTTGGGAACTTACTCCTCTTAGAGGAAGCCCATTCAATACTGGGACTGACTTAATGGTTTGGAATGTTTTGTTAATATAACCCTTGTGTCAGAGGCTCCTCCATTGACAAAAAATAATTCAGGCACATTTTGGGATGAAATTCCTCCCATTCCCAAGTAGAACACTCATTCAGAAAATGTAGTAACCCTTGTGTATCCCCTTATGCTTAAAATATTCAGATAGATGTTCCACTCTCAAATGTAAAGTTTGAACTATTAAAGATTTTTTTATTAAAAGGAATTTAATAAAAACCACAGGAACAAATATTGGTCCAAAAGATACATAGGTATCCTTAAAGTAAGGCCCTGGCATTGCACTTTTAAGACTAGCAGAGTGCTTCACTTCTTTATCTCGTTTGATTCTCCACTAGAAACCTCATATCCAGATGCTCTATGACTCAGTAGCGTTACCTTGAACAAGCATATATGGACTGCACTATTGCCGTTGTTGTTTTTCAAGAACAATGGCATCACAATGTTGGAGCTGGGTACAATGTGTTCAGCTGTAGCTGATCAGACTGATATGAGTTCAGAAGTACGACCACATATTTGGCACAAGAGATCCATTTGAATATTTAAGGTGGAAGTGGCTCTGGGTTTGCATAGTTCAGTTTTCCTTTGTACTTCTATGATTCTGCTTTACTCATGGAGTACAGCACCTTGTGTTTGAAGGTCCTGTGCCAGCATTTCTGTGACTAAAACTCAGGGTGGGAATGACCATTTCTTCTGACCACCAGGTGAATGCTTACTCTGGGTGAGTTCTCCATAAAAGAGTCCTTTGGGCAAGCATGCATTTGTCATTAACATGATCAACCCATTGAAGCTGAATTCTCTACAGTAGAGTTTAAATATTTTGCATGCAGCTCTTCAGGGAAAACCAGGCTCCAGTACCTTATCTTATCAACTGGTTTTAAGGATCTTCCTGATACAATAGAAATGGGGGCAGTTCCGTTTTATGTCCTGGCACTCTAGACTGTCTAAAATCCACAGACCTACAACATTGTAGTTAGTATGATGGCTTTAAAGGTCTTCAATTTGGCATGCAGCCTGATACTTCTTTTCTCTCATACTTTCTTTTAGAGCCTCCTAGCTAGCTCTGGGAATACGTGCATCAACCCCACCATTTATGTGGACAGCCCTGGAGAATATAATTCTAAGCTAAGTGAACTTGATGATATCATTCACAATTTCTCAATTTATTGTGACCAGTGTTTCTATATTATGAATGACAGAGTGCTGGCTGATGGAGAACCTTTGTTTTCTTGCTGTCAATTGTCAGATCAAAATTAGCAATGCAAGCAGAGACATGATCCATACCTTGTTGTATCTTAGCCTGAGAAGATGCATTGAGAACACAATAAGCTTTAAACAAAAAGTCTCCTCTACTTTGTTCATGGATTAAAGCCCTTTCACGAGCATAGGAGCAAACATGCAGAAATGTTTCTCTCCATTGGTGCCTTGGGAAGCGTGAGAGCATTTTCCTTCATCCAGAACCCATATAAACATGCCATCAGGAAAATGGCATGCAATATTGAAGAATTTCTCGAGGCAGTTCATTTCACCATGATTGTCTACAGGCCATGATCCCTGTTGCCATAGATGGTCTGGACTTGATAGTTGCTGAAGTTCTTGTCAATACTCAAGTTCTGTGATTCATTTATTATCTTCATTTCACAAATAAGGAAACTGAGGTAGAGAGTGAGGTTAAATAACTTGCCAGAGCCACATTGATAGTAGCAGAGATGGTTGTGAATCCAGGATTCTCTGCCTCCAATGCCATTGCTCTATCCATTACACAACACTGTCTCTAAACCTCACATATGAAAATTCTGTATTGGAGAACAATTTTTTTTAATGTGCCCCTGGTGCTAGAAGAGGACAATATTAAAAGAAACATCCTGTCCATCTAAAAAAAGGTCCTTCAACCTCCCTTGGTGCTCACAAGTCTGAAGCTACCTGTATGTATTTTCCAGAAGTTGATCTCTTTCCACAATGTTTACAAACCCCAGGCATATCCTTGGATATCTCTTGGGTTGACACTTTATTTTTCCCTGACAAATCTAAGCTGGAGCTCTCCTTGGAGCAAGTGCTGATTTGCATTGGTACAGGGAATTTCCTCACCAGGATGCCCCTATAAGAATGAAATCACAATTGTGATAACAACGAATAAATAAATAAAATATAAAATGAAAGGAAGAGAAAGGGAGAAAAATACCTTAGCCCTCACTACACTTATCTCAAGGCAACACCTGCCTCCTTGTAATTACCATTCACTGCTCCTAGCTCTACATCTAGAGACTAAGAATAAAATCTATTCCCTCTTTCATAGGAGAATCTTTCAAATATTTCAACTAGGCAATCAATCAGCAATCATATAAATGTCTGCTATCTGTCATATGTTGAACCAAGTGTTTGGTATGCAAACTCATACACAAATGCACATATATAGTGTGTATATATACATACATACATACATACATACATAGCAATTCCTGCCCGTAAAAGAGGAAATTACATTTTGTGGGAAGAACTATCATTTCCCCACCCAAATCTACCCCTTTTTTCAACTGATGCTTATATAGTGCAATTCCAAATTTACTCACCATGTTTTCAACCTTCTCTGGATGTTCTACATCTCAACTGTTTTTGTTCATCTATCATTTTCAAAGAGAATTGATGACATCACATTGTGATGTCTTGATTTGTGTATGCATTGGATTTAGGAGAGGTGAAATTGCAAAATATTGTCAGCCTCATTTTCTCCTATTCATTGAAGTCCAATGGCAAGACAAAAGTCAGGATGACTGATAATGATGCTTAGCACTCTATAGAGTATCCTTCAGCCACCTTCACAGCCATTAATTTTTTTTCATCCACCCATTCCACCAGGGGAAGTCTTCACATGCTTGGAGTAGACCCACTATTAATTTGCCAATGAATTTGTGTGAATCAGTTACTCTTAACCTGCTTTAGCCTGTCTGTTGAGATGGCTTATTGCGTGTGGTCACTGAGCATGTTACAGCTCCTTAGACTCACTAGTGAAAGTTGAGTGCCAGGTAAACTCTAAAGGTGCATGAGCAGCCCAGAACAGATTTTTTCAAGAGCTCACACCAGAAGTACCGGTTTTCCATTGAACATCCATATACCCTATTATATCTCAATAATGCCATATATAATAACTAGAACAGAGCTTGCTACTCTAGATATAGTGCAATCAGGACAGATAACAATAGGGTATTATACTATATATTAAATAATAACTAATGAAAAGATGCAAGACAAATGGCAAGGTACAATGGAGAGAAGATTTTTATATAGATAAAAGTTAATATGTGAGGTAACTTTTGGATCACTCTAGAGTAGAAGGAGACAGTTACACAGAATGAATCACACTGACCAAATTACATTCCTTACTTTGGAAAGGGTACAGGATGAATAAAATCTGATATTTCCAGTGACAAAGTCTATTTGGTTTTAGACTAACCATTTAACAAATTTTCTCATGTAATCTTTGTAGACAAGATTGAGAGATGTGGTCTATATGTTTGTATACATAAATGGATTTTAAATGATTGGATAAATAGATCAAATGACTCATCACTTTAGGTCCTCAAAATCAGAAACAGATTTTGTGTGGGAAGGAGGCTTAAAGGCAATTATTTTATACCAGAGACTCAGTGATGGTCCATTTTACAGATGAGGAAACATAGACAGACTGAGGTTAAGTCACATATCCAAGGTCACATAGCTAGTAAATATCTGAGGTCAGATTTGAACCCATGTCTTTCTAATACCAACCCTAGTGTTCTATTTACTGACACCTACTTGCAAAATACAAAGGGAAATATCAAGAAAAGATTCACATAGTTGATGGTATTTTAGTTTCTGTCAATTTAAGAAGGAAAAAAAAAATCCCCAATGGAGTTCCCTGTGTAACTATGTATCTGGGCAATAAATAGGTAAAAATGACATATTTCTCAGTTTGGTAAGTGGTGAGAATAAGAGAAATAAGGTAATAACATGAAGAATCAGTGAGGATCTAAAGGATCTTAATAAATTAAAAAATAGATCACATGATATTGTTGTGTCTTGCCTTGGCCAGAACCCACATGCTGTCTTAAATTGCTTACTAGGTACATTCTTTAAGGACAGATACTGATAAGATGGCAAATGTCTAGGTAAGGGTAGCCTGGAGAACAAAAAGTCTCACTTTTGTCTAAGAAAGACATAAAAGGGAACCGGGAATGTTTAGTCTATGAAAGTCATCTGTGAGAGATGGAATATTTCAGTGGAAAGACAACTTGATTGGAGTCTGAAAACTTGTGTTCACATCCTTCCTCTGTCAGTTCTTACATGCATGGCCTTGGACATGACATTTTCCCACTTTAGGTATAATTTCCTTAATAAATAAAATTAATACAGTAGGATCAGAAAGCAACTTGATGAAGATCAGGACCATACCTGTTTTCTCTGCCTGTCCATGGTCCTTCTTTGAAGGGTTGGATGATTGGGGAGAGGAGCTGGTGAAATGAGGTTGGTGCATACTGGGTCAAATGACTTGCTTTCTAATCATGGAAAAATCTCTTCACCTCTTTGACTACATTTCATTATCTACAACCCAGTGTATTTTGGATGGACTAAAATATGCACCAAAAAGGAATACTTTTTTTAGCTTCAACTTGGTGCCCCCATGAGACTTCTGTGAACCAAGGGATCAATTGTGTTTCTTGGGTCAGCCTCAGCCCTTCTGGATGCTGCATGGAGAGTTTCCTCTCACTAAGAATTTCCTATGATCAAATACACCAGACTAATTTCATTTTATTTATGACTTTACATGGTACCTTAGTAAGTATGTCATACATTTAGTACTTGTAATGGAATATTAGTAATTTGAGACTTCCCTCCATCATTTAAACATTAAATATTTATTGTTAAGTGGGGTGAAACTGCAGAGTATACAAGTAAAAAAATTAGAGATTCCTAGTAAAGTGAGAATCCCTGGGGGTTTATTTCCATTCAAGCTGATGCTAGTAGAATACTTAAAGCTCACTGGGTGGGACTTTGGAAATCTAGTGCAAGAATAGCCCTCCAGTTACTCTCCTTTTTCTTCTCCCACACAACCCTTCTCATTCAAATCTTATCAGTTGCTAGGTCTTATCAATTCTCTCTCCTTCACATTTCTCAAAATTATATCAATTAATATTTAACACTATATTCTAGGCACCATGCTAGACAGTGAGGATTCAAAAAGTTACGTACTTATCATACCTATCATTTTCTCTCTTATCCCTCAGTCTCTCCCCAGATAAGGCCATCATCATCGCTCACTTGGACTATTGAAATTCCCTTGTCTTACTCACCTGAAAATCTCAGTTCTCTTTAGTTCATCACTGCCAATTCTGTAATCAACAGTCCAATCAAATTGGCCCTTTTGCTGTTCTTCATACATGGATCTCCATTACTTCTCCCCTTATATTTGGACTGGCTAGACAACCTATATATCCCTTCTACTTTCAACCCTTTGGAGTCTCTCATTGGCTTAAAAGCTCAGTTTAAATGTTACCTTCTGTAGGGTATCTTTCTGGGTTGCCTGATTGCCACCCCTTCCCATATCTCATTCCCTCAGATATTATTAGTATGATACTCTTCCTTCAAAAATAGGCTTATAATTAATTTCACTATATTCTGCATATACTTGTATATATGAATGTTTTCTCCCTAAATAGGAAGTAAGCTCAAGGACAAGGCTTATTTCACTTTAATTTCTATATTCTCAGCAATTGGCAGAAACTAGCCACTTAATAGTTAGTTACTTGAAGTTCTCTTGATTAATTGTCATCTTACTCCTGATATTTCCTTGACAATCAGAACCATCAACATGGCCATGCAAACCCCAAGTATTACATGTATTTCCTCTGGGCTTTTGGATTATCTTGTCATGTATGGGCTTGACAGAGTGGGAGGTAAATGGAAGAATTAATGGTGAAAGATGATAAATTCATAGCATATCCTTTCTGATCAGTCCTGAATTTTTTTTCATTTTTCCCTATCTTCTAGATGCCCCCTCTCATTACCATGTGAATATTCCTTAAAAGGGAAAATATCTTTATCAAGAAAACTCTTAGTAACTGCTCATTTTTCTACTAGAGACAGAAAAAGTCCTGATGTGAAAGGATGCAGAATGGAGTAGGATGTGAGCCACAAGGGTTATAACCACTGGAAGGATTGTGGGAAAGCACCAAAGATAAATTTTGATTTACTCTATTGCTTTGACTTAGTGTTTGTCTAGTATAGATGCTTTACATTTTGCAATGGAAGGCATCTATACCAGGTCATCCCTAACTGATCTGTAATAGATTTGCTATTTAATCAGAATATCTATAATTTCCAAAGAAAGCATCCTTTATTAATTTTATTCCAAAAAAGTGAAACATTGGAAAAATACAAATGAGATCCCAATCACCTACGAGAAACAAATAGACTAAATTTCTATGACATCACTTAAAACAAAATAAAATATTTCATTCCATTCATTAAACTCCCTTATGCCTTATCGAGAGATATTCCATCATTGTAACCACATGCAGGTTTACAGAGCCATTTCAATCAGAATACTTCTCCAGATTGCTTTTGATATAGTAATAGGCAAAACTTAATTTGAGAGTGCACAGATGGCTGAGAGAACTCAGTTGAATTGGATTTGATATCATCCCAGAGCTGTAAATTGGGCAAGAAGAAGTCAAGACACAGTGAAAAAAAAAAAGATTCAATTGTCCAAGGGATAAAACACTATTTTTTTTGTGGAGGCAGAATACTATAATAATAAGCAATGGTGCTAGTTAGGTGACCTGACTTTGAATATCAATTTTAATCCTTATTTCCTGTGTGACACTATATGTTATATCACATCCCTGGGTCTCAGTTTCTACAATTGTAAAATAAGGAGATTGGATAGTTTCTAAATATAAGATAACTAAGATCCTACATGTTGTACTTGAAAATTCTTCCTGAAAGGTTTATTCCTTGATTTACAAACAAACTTAGAAAAGAGTAGATAGGGCACTATGGCTAATGGAGGCAAAGAATGGAGATCTTCTCCATGAAGAGAGTTGTATACCTTTCCCCTCTTAGAACATAGAAGTCAAACTGAGCCACACCAGAGCTTTTGGTCACTAATTATTTTACATTGACAAACGTGGAACCATCTACTATATGACTTTCAATATTACACTGGCCTTTTTTATCTTAAGACAATATTCTGCCATTACCTGAAGGATAATATCCACACCATTTCCTCATCTTATATTATTGTAATTATGGGGAGTAGGATAAAAGAACCATCAGGGGAAATGGGATGTTGACAGGTCTTCAGTTGCATGAGGCAAGAATGACAGTTGGAAACTGGACAAAGATTTCTGGGAAATTCTCCTGAGGAGGGGGTCTTGGGGGCTGAGATACAGAATGGAGTGGAAGGATGAGCTATTCCTAGGGGCCATTCAAGACACCTTTGGGGATTTCTGACACTGACAGAAATCTTAACATAGTGGGTTCCTGCTTAAAACCTCTCTGGTTCCTGTCAAGAAACCCAATTTCTTCAAAGACTTTCATTCCATGAACTATTGAGATACTAGACTCAAATCGATGAGCAGTGTTCTCTTTCCTTTTTCTATCCCTCCCCTGATTACAAGAAAACCTAGTACTTCATTAATTAGTTTTATTTAGAAAGAGATTTAGGGTGACTCACAAACCCTCTAACCTCTACCCTTTGCCCCAATCCACAATTAAATCAAATAAACAGTCAGATAAAGAATGCAATCTTGTTTATTTACATCTAGAAAGTAAGCTCATTGGCAGACTCCATCTTGTTTCCAGTTTTCAAGAAGACACAAGGGGGAGGCTTGTGAGCACCCCCAAAGCAGCTCATATCCGGATTGAGGTCCCACATACTTCTCCTTGTAGAGAAGACTTCCCCTCCAACCCTCAAAGGCCAGCACAGCCATCAGGGGGTAAGCCTTCACTGAGGGGAGATCGCCATTTTGACTTTCTCAAGTAATTCAGGGACTCCTAGAGGGAGTAGTGAGGGAAGCCATTTTCATCAACCCTTTCCTCACTGCCTTCAACCTTCATTTCTCCATCTAAGGAATGTGAGTCTTCCCAAATTACATTATTCTTTTTCTCCTTCAATTAGAGTGAGGTTCCCTGACTATCTATGGACATTTTGATCCCTTCTTTTCTTCATGTTAATTTAAGTTCTTCAAAGATAATTTTCTTCTCCTTTTTTTCCTCTTTCAAACTTATGAATTAAGTTCAAATATATATTATCATACTCCCAGGCACTTCAATTCAAATCAAATCCTCCACTCCTCACTCAGTTCTTAATACATGCATACTTGTGTGTGTGTGTGTGTGTGTGTGTGTGTGTGTGTGTGTATATATATATATATATGTATATATATATATATATATATTAGTTACCCAGACTAACTCTTTCTTTATTTGTCTTTTTCTATCTCTGAGATGAGAGTTCCTGATGCTGCTGTCACTGTTATTGCCACCTCCAACACTTACAAATGGTGTTGCCACCATGTAATATCTAAACAGGCTCTCATTCTGGAACCACAGACCTACCTCATGACCTAAATTGTCAAGCTGGAAAGATATTTCATCCCGACCTTATGTTGACTCTGTTTCAATTTGAGGTATTTTTAAAAAATTATTTGGAGGACAATGTTGGGATACTTCATCTGGTTTGCTGCTTCTACTATATTATCCTGACTCTACCCCGCAAAGTACTTTTACTAAAGTTCAAATTTTGACATGTAACTTCCCTACTCAATAAGTTAATGGTTCCCGATCACCTCAAATCAAATCTTCTACTTAGCTTTCAATTTTTTTTTATTTTCAAAATATCATTTTTTAATTTATTTATTTTAGTCAATTTAGAACATTATTCCTTGGTTAAAAAAATGATATTCTTTCTCTCTCTCCCCTTCCCCCACCCTTTCTGTAGCCTACATGCAATTCCACTGGATATTACATGAATCTTTGACCAGAACTTATTTCCATGTTATTGATGTTTGTACTAGAATGTTTATTTAGAATCTAAATCCCCAGTCATATCCCCTTTGACCCATGTAATCAAACAGTTGTTTTTCTTCTGTGTTTCTATTCCCACAGTTTTTCCTCTGAATGTGGATAGTGTTCTTTCTTATAGATCCCTCCAGGATGTTCAGGATCACTGCATTAACACTAATGGAGAAGTCCCTTACATTCAATTGTACCATAGTGTATCAGTCTCTGTGTATAATGTTCTCCTGGTTCTGCTCCTTTCACTCTGCATCAATTCCTGGAGGTCGTCCCAGTTCACATGAAATCCCTCCAGCTCATCATTCCTTTGAGCACAATAGTATTCTTATCACCAACATATACCACGATTTGTTCAGCCGTTCCCCAATTGAAGGGCATCCCCTCATTTTCTAATTTTTTTTTTTGCCACCACAAAGAGCGCAGCTTTGAATATTCTTGTTCATGTATTTTTCCTTATGATCTCTTTGGGGTACAAACCCAGCAGTGCTATGACGAGATCAAAGGGAAGACAGTCTTTTAGCACCCTTTGGGAATAGTTCCAAATTGCTCTCCAGAATGGTTAGATCAATTCACAACTCCACCAGCAATGCATTAATGTCCCAACTTTGCCACATCTCCTCCAACATTCATTACTTTTCATTGCTCTTGTGTTAGCCAGTCTGCTAGGTGTGAGGTGATATCTCAGAGCTGTTTTGATTTGCATCTCTCTGATTATAAGAGATGTAGAACATTTTTTGATGTGCTTATTAATAGTTTTGAATTCTTTAACTGAAAATTGCCTATTCATGTCCTTTGCCCATTTATCAATTGGAGAATGGCTTGATTTTTTTGTTCAATTGATTTAGCTCTTTATAAATTTGAGTAATTAGACCTTTGTCAAAGGTTTTTGTTATGAAGATTGTTTCCCAGTTTGTTATTTCCCTTCTAATTTTGGTTGCATTGGTTTTGTTTTTACAAAAACTTTTTAATTTGATGTAATCAAAATTATTTATTTTACATTTTGTGATTTTTTTCTAACTCTTGCTTGGTTTTAAAATATTTCCTTTCCCAAATATATGACATGTATATAGCTTTCAAAATCTTAAAACCTTGACTCCTTTTAAATTCCTAACCTACTCTTTCTTTTACCACATTACTTTAATGTAGTCTATAATCCAGCAATACTTGTTATATCATTATGCTTTGCTGTTGCTTCTTCTGATTCTTGGTATTTTACCTACTACCCACATGTGTGCCCTCCACACACCTGACTCCTTACTTCCTTCCAGACACTAATTAAATTCAGTTTTCAGCATGAAATGTTTCCCAAGCCCTTTCATGCCCACTCAAATCCTCTATTAGTATATCCATTCTGATATTAATTTGACTTCCACTTTCTATATTTTGTATATACAACTGTAGGCATCTATTTATGTATGTAAGTATATATATATATGTATATATATGTGTGTGTGTGTGTGTGTGTGTGTGTGTGTGTGTTTGTCTGGTATCCACTATACAACATTTAAGTCCTTGAAGTCAGACACCATGTTTTGAATTCCTTATATCACCAAGATGATCATAATGTATGGCCCATTAAAATAACTTAATAAATCCTTATTGACTAGTTTCCAAACTATTATGAAACCATAAAGGACTAATCTTTGAGTCTAAACATTCATTTAATCCTGGAACTACAGAATGATAACATCATGTCCTTAGTCATATGTCTTCTAAAACAATTCTACCCCCATCTATTTTCATCTTCTACATTTCTCTTTGCCCATTCTGCTCACTTGCCTTTTCCCCATTCTAAATAATTCACTTCACTTTCTTCATTACCTTCATTTTCATGTTCTTCATCTATCCTCTCTGCTTAGTCATCATCACACCCACTGTTTCCTGATTTCCTCTTTTAGGAAATCTTCCCAGATCAAGTCTCCCAAATTTTTGTTACTCCACCTATTCCTGTAGTCACTCCATACTAAGTCCCTTTGGAATTGTGTTCTGAAAGCCAATGGCATAGTCTTTTAATCACTCAAGGAACTATTAGGTTCTAAGTAGAATATTAGGTACTGGTGATGATGATGATGATGATGATTATGGTGATTATGATAACGATAGTAGTTGTGGTAATTTTCAGGGTCTATATCAGAGCTGTGATTTCTTCATTGCAGGAAACCTGAAATATGGAAATCTATTCTATCAAAACAGATCAAAACTTGTTTTGCCATTTATATTTTAAGGGTCTCTTTGTGCATTTAATGATTAATTGACATGTTCAATGTTATATGTGACAGAGGCAGGATTTCAACCTAATTTATATTGAATCCAACATTACCTTTCTTTCTACACATATAAGTCAAATTGATCCCTGGGTCATCTCTCTTTCTACACTTAAATGATGAATGATCTCTTGGTATTATGGATAAAATGTAAAAAATGAGAGATATTGCCCTCGAGGCACTTATATTCTATAGGGAGAAACAATATATAGTTAAGTATGTACCAACTGTGGAGAGAATTATGCCATGGATATCTCATTCCTGTTTCATGTGACTGTTTTTTTTATTAGATTATCTTTTTATCTGGAAAGGAATCTTGGTCACTTGACTTGATATCTAACCAAAGTACTATATGAAATTCTCCTTTCCTGATGAATTCCAAGTATAAGCTGACAAATTTCTATAGTTAACATTTACTTCCTTTGTTTAAGTTTCAGAGGTTTTCATTCTGGTAATTTTTCTCACTGTGTAGTTGTTTTCTCTAGTAATATATTTTTCCTCAAGCCAATGACTTTGCTTATTCCCCAAACTTGTAAATGTCGTTTAGATCATCTAGACTTTGAATATTGCTGTGAAATGTCTCACTTTCCTTTGCAATTGAATGGTGTCTTGTGCTAATGGGCAAAGAAAAAATTCTAGCTGTGTCTAGCTGAGAGAACAGTTAGAGTGCATTACATTGCAATATGACATTCTCAGAAAAGGAGGATTATAAAGGTTGTTGGAGAATATGGCATCATGGGAAATGGGCATCCCCCAAATTTTCCTAACCATAGTGCATTGTGACTTCCAATGGACTACATCTGCCATTCTAAAAGCCTCATTATTCATATCTTAATTCTTCAGAATCCTGATCTATAGACATGTTTCCAGAAGACATCTGAAGACAAAACTTAAATTTGGACATTCTTTTTTTGTTTTTTGAAGAAATTTCACAACAGCTTTGACATGTTTGAGAGGAAAAAATGCTGGACATTTGATCTCAGGATATTAAGAGAGTGTTCACTATTCCAATAAAGTGCTGGACTTTTATCAAGAAGAGACAAGTTCAAATATTCTCTCTAATATTTGCCATCTGTATGCCCTTGGATGAATCATTTTACCGCTCTGTACCTCAGGCAACTCCTAATATTTATCAAATCCTGTTGCCCTCTGTGTAAAGAGAGGAAATTTCCATACTAAAGAAATCCCTCCTCTTTTGCATTTTTTGGTTAGAATATAGATATTAGAGAATTTAGAAATAATATACATCCATATTAATGTTTTAATTAATTATTTTAATCAGCAAAAATTAGCCTCTTACCCCTACCCACTAACCACTGAATTAAAAAAAAAAACCCTCCATGTTACAATTCTGTATAGTGTTACAAATAAAAAAGGGTCTGGCGAGAGTTATCAATGTTTATTAATAAAATGAAAGAAAGAGAGGAGAGAGAGTTAGGTAGATCTCAACTTTACTAATTTAACATAAGATCTGATCCCATGCTTCAGCTCAATAGTCCCCTCCTTAAGCTGCTTCCCAAGCATCAGCCCAAGGAGTCAGTCTATTTAAGTGTGGAAGTGAAAGAGCCCATCTCCTTCTTGTCTTTCACACCCCACTAGCTCCTCCCTCCATGGTGACATTACATGTTGATTCCAGGGGATGCCAGTCCATTATATGTTGTTGCCCTGTTACACCCACTGTTAGGGTGCTGCAGTAGAGAGGTAATTTATTTCACACAATAGTCAAAATAAATTTCCACATTAACCATAACACAGATACACATATATACACATACTGATCTATTACATACATTTATTGATACATAGAATTATGTGTTCATACATACATAGATATATGTATAGATCTCTCATTCTGAACTCTTTCACCTCTTTATATGGAGGTATTTGGCCTTATTAATCATTAGTACTCTGGAATCCTGATTGGTCATTATATTGGCAAGCATTACTAAGTTTTTAAAAAATACTCATCTTTACAATATTATTGTAAAACTGCCTTGAATTGTTCTTGCCAGCTCAATTCACTCTTCATCAAGTCATTCAAGTCTTTTTTGATTTCTCTGAAACCATATCCTTCAACCTTTCTTAGGGCACAAAAAATTTCATCACTTTTACACTTTTTTCAGCCATTTCCTAATTTATGAGTAACCATTAGTTTCTAGTTTGTTTCCACCAAAACATAGATATAAATATTTTGTACATTTTTATTTTTTATTTTATTTTGCTAAAAATTTGTCCCTTCCTTCTTCCCTCTAATTCCATAATCTGTTTTTCCCTTTCTTATTTCCTTCTTGAATGATTTTTCCCTATACCTGAATATATGTATATTGTTTCCTTCTTGAAAAGGATCAGATAAATGTCAGGTTCAAGTACCTGCTACTCCTTTGACTTCCTCCTCATTTTATGTAGATTTCTATTTATATATCCAAATTGTATGATATACATTTCCCTACCCATTCTCCCTCTCATTTCCATCCTTCTTTTATGATAAGTAGTATATAATAGTGCTATTTCTAGGCTTTTTGTTTAAATTGACTCCATGATGATGACAAGGATTAGGGATTCAGAGGGGACATATGTATTATCTCATATTATAATGTCAGCAGCTTGTCATTGTTTAATTCTTTTTTGATTACTCATGTTTACTTTAAAAAAATCTTGACTCATTTGTTTGTATTTCAAGGATTTTGTGGAGTTCTGTTATTTTTCAAAGGGAATTCATAGTTTTATATTTAAAGATCCTATACCCCCATTCTAACCTCATCCCATGATTATATACCATTTTGTTTGTTTTTTAATTGAGTTATTGTTGACTATAAACTTATATGTTTTGGCTTCTGTGATGTTGTTTTCCAAGCTCTATGTTCCTTTAAAGTAGTATCTGATAAATCACATGTGTTCCTGATTGTGGCTTCTTGGGGCTTTTATTCTTTCTTTGATTGCTTATAGTATTTTTTTTTTACTTAGAAACTCTGGATTTTAGGTATTATATCCCTGGATGTTTTTATTTGGGGGTTTCATAACACACCACACACATTACATGCATGTGTAGTCATATATTTATATGTATCCCTTCTGTTAATTTCATATACATGACCACATATATGTAAAATCTATTATTTATCAATGCATATTTATGTTAATATATTTATTATGAGCCCATCTCTACCCCCATGTACTTATAGGCATGTATTTCCATTTTATATTCTTTTCTAAAAAAGCTATACAATTTTCTTTTATAATTTCTTGAAATGTGATATCTACATTCTTTTTTTGTTATTGGTTTTCAGGTAGTCTAACAGTTACTCTTTTTTTTTCTTTTCAACAATTTTTTCCAAGTAAATCATGTGTGATTTTCCTCCCGGAGAAATATCTTATATTTCCTTCTAAATTATTAGTCTTTTGACTTTGTTTTAATATTTCTGGATGTCTTGTGAAGGAATTAGTTTCTTTTTGTTCTAAAATAATTCAGGGGAGAGTTTGTTGATTGGGCAATGTTTTGTGCCTTTTTAATGAACCTGTTAATTACCTTTCCTATTCTCAATTATATTAATTTTCATTTCCCTATGATTTTTCCTTTTGTTGATCTCATTTCATTTGTAAAATAATTTTGATTTTTAAAAATCCTTAGGTCCTTTCTTTCTGAAATTCCAGTTGAATTTATGTCCATGTTATGTCTTTCTTTAAACATAGTAAATATTTTGAAGTCATTTATTACTCTAATGCCTGTCTTATGATATAATTTTTTGTGGTTATTTGTGTGCCTATTATTCCGACCTACTGCATGACTTTAGACTTCATATTAGGGCTAGACCTACATCTTCCTAAATAAGGTCTGGTCTACCTCTTCCTGCTATTGATTTCTTGGGATATTAAGTGTATTATTCCAGGATTTATGTGATTCTACAGACTGGAGACACACAAGCATTCTGAACTTCTATAGTGGTTGGGTCCAGGAAAAAATTTAATCAATGTCCCGTGATCTGATCTCTGCAGTTTCCTGATGTGGACATGGTTCCTATGGATTTCTGTGTTTGCAGTTTCATGAGTTTGGTGCTGAACTCATACTCTTGAAACTACTTAGAAATCTCACATGGTGTGAAGTGAAAGAACTGTAGGTACCCCAAATTTGGAAGGCTTTTGGACAACCAGGATAATATCACTCATAAGATCTAGCAAAATCTTTTCCCTCAATTTGGCAAACAACTTTTTGACATCATCAAGTCATCAGACTTCTTTCCTCCTCTGTGATGTCTCCAGAATTATAAACCCTTCTATGTGTTTCTTGCCACCAATCTGATAAATGTGTCCTTAGATTAATGAGTTCTCATTGATTGCTTTTGAAATTCTTGGATATAGATAGATTTGAAATACTGCAAACGAGTATGATTACTAATTTACCCCAACTCTTCTGCTCCTCCCTAACCACAGGTTTGGGGTGGCCAGAAGATTTTTACTAGGATGTTTTCTCACAAGGCAGTAATGAAACAGTAGCATGGGTAATTGGTGCTCAGTTCTTGGCAAGGCCACTGTCAGGAATCCCAATTGCTTTTTCCACCCTAATGAGGGCATGCATCAGCACACACTTCATTGTGTTTCTCAATTTTAAAGACACAGAAATAGTTATTAACAGCCCCATTATTATTATCATTAGAGCAGCAAGAGAAGGGGATAGTCACTGAAGAAATAAACTGTCACTGGGCCTCACCCCTAAACAAGACTGCCTTAGTGCCAGAGTATCTGGAAATTCTAAGCCTGCAGCTTCCTGGCGCCCTTCAGTCCTATGCAAGGTCATAGTAGAGATAAAAATTAGGGGCACATGGGATAGAAGTCCAGACCTTCTCCTCCTTCTTTCCAGTTTTGAAATGACTGACCAGGATACAAGCACTCTATTTATAATAAAAATGGGATGTCAATATTTGCAACATCTATATCTATCTATCTTTCTATATACATACAGATGTATATTCTCAACATCTTCACACACACACACACACACACACACACACACACACATATATATAATATAGTGTATATAGTTAAAGCCAAAGACTATTGCCACCTATTTTTAAAATGAGATAAAATATTATTATAGACATAGAAATATATTCAGGACTCATTAGACAAAAGAAGATTCTCCTTTTATTTAGTTCCTGAGTTGAGTATTTATACTCCATTTATGAGTATCATTCTAGACACCCTGAGGAAAGAGGCAAAGAGAAGTCCCAAACCCAGTCCTGATGAGACATTAATTTTAATGTGAAATAAAACAAATACAAGAAGCATTCAAATGTTTCAGCAATGGTCCCATGGCATCAGTCATATATATATATATATATATATATATATATATATATATATATATATATATATATATATATATATATATGTATATATATATATATATATATATATATATACATTTGAAAGAATAGGAAAGGCTTTAGCTGTTCTCCAGTTCTCATCTGCCATTGATCTTATTGGGTCAATAGATAGATTACTTACTAGCTCTGTAGTGTCTAGTGTAGAGTTCACCGCATGGCCCAATATGCCAATATACTTTAAAGTGCATCCACCCTTGAGGAACAAATGAAAAAATGATCAGAAAGGCAAGACACTGTGGAACTGTACTACCTAACCAAGAAGAGGCCTTACCTGGATTCCTTTTCTTCCATCCAAGTCAACCTTCTCTATATAAGTCAAGTGTACTGGGTTAGCCTCAGGTTAAGCCCTGCCTTTATCTCTTGCTTTAGTATGGAGGTGGTAGAGAACTGGTTTATTCCTTGGTATTCTCATCCATAGCAGCTGTGTGATATTGTACAACTTGACTCTTCCTTGATGTGTTAACATAAACATGAACTTGACAAGATTTATTTCTAGCTAAAACAGTACATACTTGGAAGAGAAAGAATTCAGATTGCATTAATAGTCTTGTTGTCCCACTAGTTCCCTTTCCCCCCCCCCCCCGAAGAACAAGGTTTTTATACACTGTGTTTAAAGAAAATGAGGGACACAGAAGAGGGTGAAAAGATCACAGTTATGATAATGAAGTGAAATCAAAACTATATTATGTGAGGAACAACAGAATCAACTGAGGATGGATATTTTGGAAAAGAAAAATGACCATATCTTCAGATGAATAAAGGGAAGCCAAGGGGGCAGATTGAATGAGTTTGTTCTGAGCTACTCCAAGGCCAAACTTGTAGTTCGCTGAATAACTACATTTTTGGAAGGACAGTAAGGGGCTGGAGTGTAGACAAGCTGATGGAATATCCCAGAAGAAATTGGACAAGACTGTCACAATCCCAAGCATAACAATTATCACTGGAGAAGATAAAACTAAAGAACAAAAGGATATTCTATTAATGCAATCTAATGTTATATATTGGGGAGGCAGTAAGATGGAGGATGGAGAAGAACTCAGCCTGAGTTCAAGGCCTATTTTTATATCATCCATCAAACTCTTAGTAAATGACTTAACCTCCTAGCCCCACTATTATCTTTCTAGACTACTAGATGCAAGCACCTGGAGATATGCATTTATAGAAAGAATTTCTTTACTAGGAACTCCTTGTGTTGATTAATTCACAAGTCCTTCATGGACATGCTAAGTTTGAAGATAAGTTAGGTCAGTTTATACTTCTGCTCAAAAGTCTTTAGTAGCTCCCTATTTCCTTGAGGATGAACTATAAACAGTTCAACTTGCATTTAAAGGCATCCACAATCTGGTTCTCATTTACTTTCAAGATTTATTTCACATTACACCCCTTCATGCAAGCTATTTTCCAGCCAAGCTGTTCTACTTTCTGTTCCCCAAAGGCAATAGCTGATCATCCACTACTATCAAGAATAGTCTATTTCACCTATTTGGAATGTCCTGTCTCCACTCTACTTCTCAGAAGGCATGGGCCTGTTAAAGTGTGAATTGAGGATGAATCCCTGTTAGAGGTTGTTCTTGTTCTCATCATTCCTTAATTCCCTCCAGATACTAAAGAGTCCTATCTTATCCCTTTGTATAGCACTCTTATGGGAACAGTATAAGAAGATTAGGGATTCCATTCCAGCAAGGCTGTGGAATGCCCAATGCATCCCAGTTTGCAAGGTCTCTGGGAAATCATAGCTTAGAAATTACCAAGCACATAGTCATTATGAGAAAAGCAAACTTTTTCCCTCTGCCCAAACACTAGATGTCCTGCCAAGAAAATTATTGAAGGAGGAATTCTATGAGAAGAATATACAGTATTGGGTCATACATTGATATGCTTACATGTGATTTATTATTCTATAGAAAACACTACTTAGATCCACTAAGTCAATCTACATCCATTGTTTCCATCTTGTAAATTATTACTAATCATTGTCCTGGCAAAAGGCCTAACTAATCCCTTAGCCTACATCATTTTCCCTATACCTCAACTCTAAACATAAACTCTTGTCACCACCCAGCAAGAGAATGTCTGCATGTCTGAACTATCAGTCTGATGGCTGTCTCTCCTGGAATCCCAAGAATCATTTTTCTCATCCCCATTCATTGACCCACTAGTAATTCATTGAACAGAATGTGGCACACTCTTAAGTTCTCTCTGTCTCTCTGTCTCCCTGTCTCTCTGTCTCTCTGTCTCTCTGTCTCTCTGTCTCTCTCTCTGTCTCTCTGTCTCTCTCTGTCTCTCTCTCTCTCTGTCTCTCTTTCTCTTTCCTTATCCTTTTCTCTCTCTCGCTATTTCTCTCTCTCCATATCTCTGACTCTATATATTTCAATCTGTCTCTCTGTTTCCTCTCTATCTTCATATGTTTCTACATCCCCATCTCTGTCTGTCTGTGTCTCTGTCTCCTTTCTATGTCTCTAACTCTGTCTGTTTCTTTGAGTCTCAGTCTTTGTTTCTCTATGTGTTATTGTTTATATCTTTGATGTCCTTCAGATGAAGCTCATGGAAAGTAAAGCATCTCAGAAATTGAATGTACAAAAGGAGAACCAGTGAATCTCATGAAGGAAAAGGCACTATTTACAGATTTAAAGGCTTTTTTTTTCAGAATGTCAAAGGATTGAATTCAAATTTTTATCTTATCTCCAAAGAACCTTAAGTCTCAACATCTACAATAAGGATCACAAAGTACTTTCACATAGACTTTCCATCTATTGTTTCCAAAACAACCTCCTAAGACTATTATTGAGTCTTCTTTAGAGATGAGAAAACAATTCTAGCAATTTTATTCAAAGTCACTATGAAAGAACTGAGACACAAAATTTATGGCTTCTGAACTGAAATCTAGCACTTTTGCTACCAGGTCATAGATGTGAACCCTTCCTAAATGAAATGAAATAACCATTTTGTAAGTATCATTGCTTTAGTTTTTGAAAGCTCAACATGCATTCATATGCACAAGGGAATAAGCAGATCTTATTTCACTCCTTACTAATAGAAATGAAGGTGATTTAAGTAGTCTAGACCATCCAGACAAAACCAATGACGTGATAGAGAACTAAAACTTTTTTTTTTCTTTCCCAAACAAGCACAGGTCAATGGGTTGGAAGAGTCAGATGTTCTTGTGGAGGTCATCTCTGGGCTTTGAAGGTTTCTATATTTTTATCATTGGTTTAAATCAGGAAAATATCTCTAAGAAATGGAAATAAAATTGTTTGGACTTTCGGTCAAGATGGCGGCATAGAAGCAGCAAAAGTTCAGACCTCTGAAACCCTTCCCTACCAATTGCAAACAGAGTGCTCCTAGGCCACCGAAATTCAAGCTGAACAACGGGATAGACCTGGGGAAACCTCCTCCTGGACCTGGATCAAAAGGTACCACACCCCAAAAGCCAGAACCCTAGATCACTCGGAACTAAGGGGTAGACAGAAAGAAGGTCCCAGGACCCATCCCCCCAACCCAGAGTGATGAGCCCACAGCAGCAGTGGGAACCTCAGGACTCTGAGGACTCACCTTGAAAGCAACCTGAGCCAATCTCCGGGGCACCCAACACAGATGGCAGGGAAACATAGAGAGAAGGGGAAGCCTGTAGCCCCCTGGCTGGATCCTCCCATCTGAGTCTCAAGGGAGGTCCCAGCTTTAGGGAACCAGCTGAACCTAATCCCATCAGGAGCCCTCAGAGCTACTGAAAGGACAGAAAACTCAGGGCTGGCAAAGGGGTTGATCCAAAGAGCTTACCTTGAAAGTAACCCAGGTCAGTTTCTGGGCATTCAACACAGACTGTGGAGGAGGAGGTTGCTGCTTTTTTTTCTTCCTTTTTTTGGCTCGGGGATCATTTGGCCCACACCACCTGAACCCAATCCCATCAGGAGCCCTCAGAGCTACTGAAAGGACAGAAAACTCAGGGCTGGCAAAGGGGTTGCTCCGAAGAGCTTACCTTGAAAGTAACCCAGGCCAGTCTCTAGGCATTCAACACAGATTGTCGAGGAGGAGGCTTTTTGCATCAGGGCTCATCCGGCCCAAACCAGGTGAACCTAATCCCATCAGGAGCCCTCAGAGCCCAGGCAAGCCACAACCCATCCCCCCTTAGAGATCAGGGTCTTCTGAAAAAACAGAAACCTAGAGGTGAAGTCAAGATGGCAGCCTAGAAGGAGCATAGACGTGGCAGCCTGGCCAGAGCTTTGGAGATCCTCCATATCTGCTCCAGCCGTCCAGGAAGTTTAAAACTCAGAGGAAACCCAGCCCAACTAAGCTGAACTCAATCCCATCAAAAGTCTCCAGAACACAGGGAAGCCCAGGCTCCCCATCCATCCTCATTGACTGCTGGACTTTAAGCCAATCAAAAGCCTCCAGAGGACAGGAAAACTCAAACCCCCAACAACCCTCCCCCAGAGATTACACCAAGAGATCCTCTGTTAAAGCTCCAAAAGGGGAGACTGATAGAAGTCCCCAAAAAAACAAAAAAATGAGAGGAACAAGAGCACAGACAAATACGGGGAGGAAAGAAGGGGTGGATTTGAACAAACAACAGAAACAGAAGAAACTGCAATAGACAGCTACTACTTACCAAATGGAACAGAGGGGGAGGGACCAGCAAACGATAAACCAGAAATCCCAGCGAATTGGATACAGGCTGTGGAAGAACTCAAAACACAACTAAGAGAGGCTGAAGGCAATTGGGAAAAGAACTTAAAAATTAAGATAAGTCATCTGGAAACAGAGGCACTTGAACTAAAACAAGAAAATAGTGTCCTGAAAGCCAAAATCATCCAGCTGGAAAATGAGGCAAAGGAGATGAAAGACGAGATAAAGAGGATGGAAGACGATTTTCAAAGAAAATCAGACCAGAAGGAAAAAGACAACCAAAAAGCCAGAGATGAAATCCAATCTTTAAGAACCAGAGTAAAACAACTAGAATCAAGTGACCTCACAAGGCAGCAGGACACTATAAAACAAAACAAAAAGAATGAAAAATTTGAGGAAAATGTGAAGCATCTGATTCACAAAACAGACTATTTAGAAAATCGTTCAAGAAGAGACAATTTAAGAATAATTGGACTACCAGAAGACCACGACTAAAGAAAAAGCCTGGACATAATACTAGAGGAAATTATCCAGGAAAACTGTCCCGAGATCCTAGAAAAAGAGGGGAAAGTGGAGATTGAAAGAATCCACAGATCACTCACTTTATTTAATCCCCAACTGACAACACCAAGAAATGTTATAGCCAAATTCAAAAACAATCAGATGAAAGAACAGGTATTACAAGCTGCCAAGAAGAAGCCATTCAGATACCATGGAAACACGGTGAGGTTAACACAGGATCTGTCTGCATCCACACTGAAGGACCGAAAGGCATGGAATATGATATTCTGGAAAGCAAGGGAACTAGGCCTACTGCCAAGAATAAAATACCCATCAAAACTGACTATATTCTTACAGGGGAAAGTATGGTCATTTAACACAACAGAAGAGTTCCAAGCATTCATAAATAAAAGACCAGACCTGAACAGAAAATTTGAAGTCCAACCACAGAACTCAAGAGAATCATCAAAAGGTAATTAAAAAAGAGGGGAAAAACAACAACAACAACAACAACAACAACATTTTTAAGAGACTCAATAAGTTAAAATGATATGTATCCCTATAAGAAAAGAGGTCATTGGCAACTCTTAAAAACTGTTGCTATCACCTAAGCACCTAGAAGAACTACACTCAGAAGGAACAGTGACAAACTGTATAGGATGAAAGGACAAGACATAAATAGGTATATAGATATATGCATGAATAAATACATATACATGTGTATTTATATATATATATATATATACATGACTAAAGCTAAAAAAGAAAAGAGGTTATGACTAAAAGAAATGGGAAAATAAACAAATGGGGGTAAATTTATATGTCACAAAGAAGCTCATGGTGGGAGGGGGGAGAACATCGATACACTGGAAGGGTAAAGAGGTTGGAGATAGGAAATACTCAACTCTTATGTACTTTGAAACTGACCCAAAGAGGGAAGCACAATCCAATCCATTGGGGAAGAGAATAGATTTGCGCCCTATAGGGGAGTAGAAGGGTAAAAAACAGACTGGAGGGAAGGGAAGCAGTACAAGGGAGGGAGAGGGTGGGGGGGAATTTTAAAAAGACTACAGGGGAAAATAAGGGAGGGAATAAGAAGGGAGGGGGGTAGAAAGGGAAGTATAAGGGGGACTGATATAAAGTAAATCACTGGACTAAAAGGTAGAGCTGAAGAAAAAAGGTTAGAATTAGGGTAGGATATCAAAATGTCAGGGAGTCCACAAGTGACAGTCATAACGTTGAACGTGAATGGGATGAACTCACCCATAAAACATGGATGAATAGAAGAATGGATTATAATCCAAAACTCTACCATATCTTGTCTCCAAGAAACACACATGAGGCGGGTAGACAGCCACAAGGTCAGAATTAAAGGATGGAGTAAGACCTTCTGGGCCTCAACTGACAGAAAGAAGTCAGGAGTGGCAAACATGATATCTGATAAAGCCAAAGCAAAAATAGACCTGATCAAAAGGGATAGGGAAGGTAATTATATTTTGTTAAAAGGGACTTTAGATAATGAGGAAATATCACTAATCAACATGCATGCACCAAATAATATAGCACCCAAATTTCTAATGGAGAAACTAGGAGAATTGAAGGAAGAAATAGACAGTAAAACCATACTAGTGGGAGACTTGAACCAACCATTATCAAATTTAGATAAATCAAATCAAAAAATAAATAAGAAAGAGGTAAAAGAAGTGAATGAAATCTTAGAAAAATTAGAATTAATAGACATATGGAGAAAAAGAATAGAGATAAAAAGGAATATACCTTCTTCTCAGCACCATACGGCACATTCACAAAGATTGACCATATATTAGGTCACAGAAACATGGCACACAAATGCAGAAAAGCAGAAATAATAAATGCAGCCTTTTCAGACCACAAGGCAATAAAAATAACGATCAGTAATGGTACATGGAAAACCAAATCAAAAACTAATTGGAAACTAAACAATATGATACTCCAAAATCATTTAGTTAGAGAAGAAATCATAGAAAGAATTAATAATTTCATCGAGGAAAATGACAATGGCGAGACATCCTTTCAAACCTTTTGGGATGCAGCCAAAGTGGTAATCAGAGGTAAATTCATATCCCTGAGTGCATATATTAACAAACTAGGGAGAGCAGAGATCAATTAATTGGAAATGCAAATAAAAAACTCAAAAGCGACCAAATTAAAAAACCCCAGCAGAAAACCAAACTAGAAATCCTAAAAATTAAGGGAGAAATTAATAAAATCAAAAGTGATAGAACTATTGATTTAATAAATAAGACAAGAAGCTGGTACTTTGAAAAAACAAACAAAATACACAAAGTACTGGTCAATCTAATTTAAAAAAGGAAGGAAGAAAAGCAAATTAACAGCATCAAAGATGAAAAGGGGGACATCACCTCTGATGAAGAGGAAATTAAGGCAATCATTAAAAATTACTTTGCCCAATTATATGGCAATAAATACACCAATTTAAGTGATATGGATGAATATATACAAAAATACAAACTGCCTAGACTAACAGAAGAAGAAATAGAATTCTTGAATAATCCCATATCAGAAAATGAAATCCAACAGGCCATCAAAGAACTTCCTAAGAAAAAATCCCCAGGGCCTGATGGATTCACCAGTGAATTCTATCAAACATTCAGAGAACAGTTAATCCCAATACTATACAAACTATTTGACATAATAAGCAAAGAGGGAGTTCTACCAAACTCCTTTTATGACACAAACATGGTACTGATTCCAAAACCAGGCAGGTCAAAAACAGAGAAAGAAAACTATAGGCCAATCTCCCTAATGAATATAGATGCAAAAATCTTAAATAGGATAATAGCAAAAAGACTCCAGCAAGTGATCAGTAGGGTCATCCACCATGATCAAGTAGGATTTATACCAAGGATGCAGGGCTGGTTCAATATTAGGAAAACCATCCACAGATTTGACCAAATCAACAAGCAAACCAACAAGAACCACATGATTATCTCAATAGATGCAGAAAAAGCCTTTGATAAAATACAACACCCATTCCTATTAAAAACACTAGAAAACATAGGAATAGAAGGGTCATTCCTAAAAATAATAAACAGTATATATCTAAAACCATCAGCTAACATCATCTGCCATGGGGATAAACTAGATGCATTCCCAATAAGATCAGGAGTGAAACAAGGATGCCCATTATCACCTCTATTATTTGACATTGTACTAGAAACACTAGCAGTAGCAATTAGAGAAGAAAAAGAAATTGAAGGCATCAAAATAGGTAAGGAGGAGACCAAGTTATCACTCTTTGCGGATGACATGATGGTCTACTTAAAGAATCCTAGAGATTCAACCAAAAAGCTAATTGAAATAATCAACAACTTTAGCAAAGTTGCAGGATACAAAATAAACCCACATAAGTCATCAGCTTTTCTATATATCTCCAACACAGCTCAGCAGCAAGAACTAGAAAGAGAAATCCCATTCAAAATCACCTTAGACAAAATAAAATACCTAGGAATCTATCTCCCAAGACAAACACAGGAAGTATATGAACATAACTACAAAACACTCACCACACAACTAAAACTAGACTTGAGCAATTGGAAAAACATTAACTGCTCATGGATAGGACGAGCCAATATAATAAAAATGACCATCCTACCCAAACTTATTTATCTATTTAGTGCCATACCCATGGAACTCCCAAAAAATTTCTATACTGATTTAGAAAAAAAACATAACAAAGTTCATTTGGAATCACAAAAGATCAAGGATATCCATGGAAATAATGAAAAAAAAACACAAATGAGGGGGGCCTTGCAGTCCCTGACCTTAAACTATATTACAAAGCAGCAGTCATCAAAACAATTTGGTACTGGCTAAGAGACAGAAAGGAGGATCAGTTGAATAGACTGGGGGCAAGCGACCTCAGCAAGACAGTATACAATAAACCCAAAAATCCCAGCTTTTGGGACAAAAATCCACTAATCGATAAAAACTGCTGGGAAAATTGGAAGACAGTGTGGGAGAGATTAGGAATTGATCAACACCTCACACCCTACACCAAGATAAATTCAAAATGGGTGAATGACTTAAACATAAAGAAGGAAACCATAAGTAAATTGGGTAAACACAGAATAGTATACATGTCAGACCTTTGGGAGGGGAAAGACTTTAAAACCAAGCAAGACATAGAAAGAATCACAAAATGTAAAATAAATAATTTCGACTACATCAAATTAAAAAGCTTTTCTACAAAAAAAAAACAATGTAACTAAAATCAGAAGGAAAACAACAAATTGGGAAAAAATCTTCATAGAAACCTCTGACAAAGGTTTAATTACTCATATTTATAAAGAGCTAAATCAATTGTACAAAAAATCAAGCCATTCCCCAATGGATAAATGGGCAAGGGACATGGATAGGCAGTTTTCAGATAAAGAAATCAAAACTATTAATAAGCACATGAAGAAGTGTTCTAAATCTCTTATAATCAGAGAGATGCAAATCAAAACAACTCTGAGGTATCACCTCACACCTAGAAGATTGGCTAACATAACAGCAAAGGAAAGTAATGAATGCTGGAGGGGATGTGGCAAAGTAGGGACATTAATTCATTGGTGGTGGAGATGTAAACTGATCCAACCATTCTGGAGGGCAATTTGGAACTATGCCCAAAGGGCGATAAAAGAATGTCTACCCTTTGATCCAGCCATAGCACTGCTGGGACTGTACCCCAAAGAGATAATGGACAAAAAGACTTGTACAAGAATATTCATAGCTGCACTCTTTGTGGTGGCCCAAAATTGGAAAATGAGGGGATGGCCATCAATTGGGGAATGGCTGAGCAAATTGTGGTATATGTTGGTGATGGAATACTATTGTGCAAAAAGGAATAATAAAGTGGAGGAATTCCATGGAGACTGGAACGACCTCCAGGAAGTGATGCAGAGCGAGAGGAGCAGAACCAGGAGAACATTGTACACAGAGACAAACACACTGTGGTATAATCGAACGTAATGGACTTCTCCATTAGTGGAGGTGTAAGGTCCCTGAACAATCTGCAGGGATCTAGAAGAAGAAAACACTATCCATAAGCAGAGAGCAAACTGTGGGAGTAGAAACACCGAGGAAAAGCAACTGCCTGACTACAGCAGTTGAGGGGACATGACAGAGGAGAGACTCTAAATGAACACTCTAATGCAAATATTAACAACATGGCAATGGGTTCGAATCAAGAACACATGTGATACCCAGTGGAGTCAAGCGTAGGCTACGGGGGGTTGGGGGGGGAGGAAAAGAAAATGATCTTTGTCTTTAATGAATAATGCATGGAAATGATCAAATAAAATACTATAAAATTAAAAAAAAAGAAATGAAAATAAACAGATGTGACATTTTTACTTTGATCTGCTTTCCACTTTTCAAAAGGAAGAGCTTGTCTCAATAGGTCAAGTTTGGTGATACTGAGAATCTTCTTATCTTTGTCTTAGAATTTAGTGTTGCTTTTGACCTTTATCCAGATGATGATCTGAATGTATTCTGACAGTTAATTCTACAATGACTCCTGCATCAGTATCCAGACATTTCCTCCTGTCTGGAAAGATATCATCCATTTCACTGATTTCAGGATGTTATTTAATGCTCATTTCTAGTACCTTCTGGCTTATTTCAGGAAGAAAATATTCATGGCATACAAGGCCTAAGGCTTCTGTGCTGTCTACAAGTCATTAGTCCTTTTAATTCTAAGTATATACCCATTTTTTTTTGTTTTCACCATCTCCCCTCTTGTCCCTTTCTTTACAGTAAAAGCACTGAGTTACATAAATGCCTTACTTTGAAGGATTTTGTCAATTTTTTAATATATTTTTTGTGGTTGGTGCTCATTCTTTCCAAGATCATGGCTGTTTAAATAGATTCCGAGGACCTTAGGGAAAATAATGCTGTCTACATCTAGAGAAAGAACTGTTGAAGTAGAAATGCAGAAGAAAACACTAATTTGGGTATATGGTTTGGAGTTTTGGTTTTATAAGATTTCTCTCACAAAAATGAATAATATGCAAATAGGTTTTGAGTGATAACACATGTATAACCCAGTGGAATCACTTGTCAGCTCTGGGAGCAGAGAGGAAAGGGGGAGGGAGCCAATATGTATCATGTAACCATGGAAAATATATGTGTAAATTTGTTACTGGAATAAAATAAAGAAAAATTTTAAAAATAAATTAAATACATTAAATCTGGATGCTTAAAATAAAAATATTCTATTTGCTCAGGTTTTCTTGTGAAAATCATACAACGAAGTCCATTTTTCAAAGCAAAAATTTTGGGTTACCTTTTTTCTTGATCAATAATTTACTTTCCCTAAGTCTTTCTGGTGTTTCTCTATAGAGAGACCATGAACTTTATTTCCATTTAACTTCCATGGTTTTTTTTTTCTGCTTTCTTGCTACATTTATAGTCTGGATGGCATTTGGTTGTGATTACATTACTGCAATAGTACACCAGTAACTTTATCACTGGAGGAAGATCTTGAAATCCAAGGTCAGAACGTTGTATTAATTTACATTAACTTATCTAAAACACAAATAACTGTAATGTTTTGGTTTCCTTTCCTTTGTCTTCTTTTGTACTTCTCAATGCAGAGGTACAAGTGGAAGGGAGTTGCACAATTTGGGGGTACGTAAGGAAGGATCTTTACAATTATTTGCTATATGGGTCACCATAACTGAAGAATTCCCTCTCTGTTGTGGAAATTTCTGAAAATGACCCTCTCCATACTTACTTAGGCTAATGTTTATATAAGCAAAGACCTTAAAACCTAGGATCACCCATTAAAGTTGTAGTGTCTAAGAGAATTTCTTCTTCTTCTTCTTCTTCTTCTTCTTCTTCTTCTTCTTCTTCTTCTTCTTCTTCTTCTTCTTCTTCTTCTTCTTCTTCTTCTTCTTCTTCTTCTTCTTCTTCTTTACTCTCTTACTTCCCATTCCTTCCTTCTTTCTTCTCTTCCTCCCTCTTTCCCTCCCTCCTTTCCTCCCTCACTCCTTCCCTTCCTTCCTTTCTTGCTTCCTTCCTTTCTTGCTTCCTTCCTTTCTTGCTTCCTTCCTTCCTTCCTTCCTTCCTTTTTTTCTTTCTTTCTTTCTTTCTTTCTTTCTTTCTTTCTTTCTTTCTTTCTTTCTTTCTTTCTTTCTTTCAAGAAAAGAT
The DNA here is from genome assembly GCF_027887165.1 of Monodelphis domestica. Taxonomy (NCBI): domain Eukaryota; kingdom Metazoa; phylum Chordata; class Mammalia; order Didelphimorphia; family Didelphidae; genus Monodelphis; species Monodelphis domestica. The sequence goes on along the minus strand of NC_077234.1, from coordinate 5,384,514 downwards.
TCAGCTGCCACAAGGTGTAAAAACTCTTTAAAGACAAAAATGGGGTACTGAGTAATTGCTCCTGTTCTCTTCAGCCTTCATTTTAAATTATCTGTAGCCTCTTTATGGACGATGATATGTTAATTATGAATTTCTGTCCTTAGAGCTTGTTTTTAGCATTTATTTAGTGAATTATGTATCAGCTAGAGCTCTGATCAACAGAATTCTTACATCTGAGCTTGTTAGCATTGTTGTTTTCTTCTTTACTACATACCTTGTCCAAATTTGTCAATGACGAGGGTGACTGGAAGGTATCTCTACTTTCTTTCTTTTTTTTTACTTTTAAACATTATTTTATTTGACCATTTTCAAACATTATTTACCTATAGAACTTTGTGCATTGGAGACCTCCCCATCCTTTCACTGAACATTGTTCACTCAAATTATATAATATATGCATGATTTTACCTGAAAATGCCCCTCATGTTGTTGATCATGAATTCTAAGTTCCTACCATCATTGTCTTTCAAAACTATCTTTTTTTTTTACATTAGCAACAATTGACTGCTTAAGGCTTACTTCTTTCTTTCCTTTCTTCTTTCTTTCCTTCCATTTTTCCTCCTTTCCATCCTTCATTCCTTCCAAATTTCTTTGCTCCCTTCTCTTCTTCTTTCTTGCTCATCTTTACATATGATTTATTTGACTTAAAATATGCTTATGAAGGAAATGTCCTCTTGATGGAAATGTCAAATATTCCACAACTTAATGAATTATTAGGAATACTTAGAAATGAAATAGCTTAAATCAAAAGAAGTGAAATGATTTGCTTAGCATCCCCAAAGGAAGACCTGTCAAATGTAGGACTGAATCCATGTCTTTTAGACATAGGAAATCCTGTATTCATGATGCAATGCACACACCTGCCATTTCTAAATAGTGATCATTAGGTCCATAACAGTAGTTCCTTTAGTCACTTCCTTCACTTCTTCAAATATTGAAATTATCAGTTGGTTAACTTTTTCACTTGTTAATTTTATCAACAAAAAGAAAACTTTAGGATAGGATTTGAAAGATTAAGTTGTTTATCAACTATATTCTGTGCTACTTTCTCTACCTATTCCTTTATGCTGTTGTTTTTGTTGTTGCTGCTATTGTTGTTTTAATCTGCTTCTGTATCTCCAGTTCTCAGTTAGTAGTAGATAATGAATGAATTTGGCAGCACTAGCTGGGGGCTCCCAGAATTCCTGAGCTAGAAAAGACTTTCAAGGTCATTGAGCCCAATCCTCCTTTTATAAAAAAGGAAATCAAAGACTCAAGAAGTGAAGTGACTTGTCTCAACCCTTTTAGCAGTGACTTCCTCTGACCTTGTCTCTGACTGAGTACTAAAGCCTCTGTCTTGACAGATGTCATACTCTATACATCCCAGCAAATTCTATTCTTTTCCATTTGTTAGCCCCAACCTGTTAAGGATCCTATTTTCATCTCATGCCTATCTGGATGAAAATTACATTTTTTCCTATGATCTAATAAATGTGCACCCATTAGGTTCATGGTGTCTGTTCTGACTTCTCAGCTTATCTCATCTACTTTTCTTTAAAACCTCTAGAATGAGACTTTTGGTAATTCCCAGCCTGGAAAGGATAATAGAGATCATCCACTTTAAAGTCTTTTTTTAAAACAAGAAATAAAGTTATTTATCTGATATACACAGGGTAAATTAATGTCATTGATGTCAAATATTTAACCCAATGTGTGATGCCATTTTACTATTTTTTTTGTTTTTTCTCCCCCATTTAAAGTAGAATTGTCAAACACACAGTCAAAACCCTTTGATATGTAACTTGACACCAATTAAAATTTAATTGGGATTTATAAAAAAATAATAAATGCAATAAAACAAAACAACTCTGAGACACCATCTCACACCTACCCAATCAGCTAACATGACCAAAAAGGAAAATGGTAAATTTTGGAGGGGATGTGGGAAATGGGGGGCACTACTATACTGTTGGTCAAACTGAAATGACATAACTGACATAACTATTATAGAGAGAAATATGGAACTAGGTTCAAAAGGCAACAAAACCTTGCCTACCCTTTGACTTAGCAATACCACTACTGAGTTTGTAACCCCAAAAGATCTGAGATAAGGGAAAAGGGTATATCAGCAGTCAAACATTTTAGCAGCTCTTTTTGTAGTGATAAAGAATTGGAAAGTGAGGGATTGCCTGTTACTGGGAATGGATGAACAAATTGTGACATATGGTTATTGTTATACTATTACACCATAAAGAATGATGAACAGTATAAGTTCAGAAATATCTCTATGAACTGATGCAAAGTGAAGTCAGCAGAACCATGAGAACAATGTATACAGTGAAGAAATGGCATATGATGATCACCTGTGAAAGAAAAGACTAAATCTTTATCAGCAAAGCAAGTCTCCAAGATAAAACAAGGGAATCAGGATGAAAATGTTATCCATAAGATAAAAAGGAACTGTTGGAATCTGAGTTCAAATAAAAACATTCCATCTTCCAGTGTATTTCCTTCATGAGGTTTTTATTGGATATGTGATATGTGTCTTCTGTGATGACATGAGCAGTACAGAAATATGTATTACTCAAAAGTACCAGTATAACTTATAACAGACATTTCACCGCCTTGGAGTTGAGGGTGAGTGAAAGGAAAAAAAAGCACTGAATTTTAAATTGTCAAAAACAATTGTCAAAAATTGTTTCTACGCATAACTGAAAAAAAATGAAAAAGACAATAAATCATAGATATACCAATCTTTTGTTTTCTAAGTCAATATGTAGCCTTTAAAGAATCTTATGTAGAGTTTAATGACCCTTATTCCTGTCTAAGTTTGACATGTCCTCCTCTAATGTCTTTAAGCTTTCATTATCCAATTACGTTATTTTTACCAAATTAAAAATATTCAAGACACTTTATGTTGGAGGCAAAGAACTTATTTTGGTTCATTATTCTTTCCATATAATGCTGCATAATAATGCTCTCTTAATTTATGAGTTCTACCAGGGGCTTCCATTTTGGATATAGTCCGAGAACATCCTTCATTTCCCTCCTGGCTATTCTTCTGACACCCAGGACTTTATCAGTAAGATTCATGTCTTATTATGCTAAAACTTCCCACATCATCCCTCTGCTTCTCTGGATTTCTTCCCTTCTCCCAATGGTGATGTCTTCTTGTAGCTTTCATATTGGGATGGGTTGCCAAAGCTAGGCATGCTTTATTTAATGCTTTGATCCACTTCTGACTCTTGAGAGTTTTGCTCCATATTCTTTGTGAGTATGTTCTTACCTCCCACCCTCTATCTACTCTATAAAATTTAACTACCTTTTATTTGTCTTTTTTTCCATTCAAATGTAAGCTTCACTAGGCCATGGATTATCTCTTTTTTTTTTTTTGCTTCCTTTCCTTGTTTTGCCCTCCTCTCATGGATATTTTTGAATAAAGGTTTGTTTCTTTTTTTTTAACCCTTACCTAAGCTCTTATGCTGTGATTTCCCTCTCAACCAGGATAATTTGCCTCTAAGTTCTCCGAGAAAATACTCTCAACTAGAAACAATTTTTGTTCCTCTCTAGGTTACTTTCTGTATTGTTCCTTTCTCTTTATTTGAATGTTTGATACCTCATTTCTTGGTTCACTTTCCTCCTCCCCTTTCTGAAAAGCTATACTTTCCTTATTCCTCTTTCATTTTTCTCATGACCCTCATGCCTTTGGTGTACTTTCTTTGTAATTCCTATTTTGGGCAGCTTAATTGTCATTTTTATGGGGAATATATTCAAATCCACAATTCAAGCTCCAATTTTTCATTGACTCTTCTATAAATGTCTTTATGACACTTTCCTAGCCCTTGGTGAGGAATCTATTGACTAATACTTCCCAATAGTCATCCCTTCCCCATTGCAACATTATAGAATAGCATCTCAATAATCTAGGTGTGGTCATATTGTCTCCTCCATTAATATTTAGATTCTAAAAAGAAAGATATATTTTTGTCTATCACCATCCCTTTATTACATGGTGCCTGATATATACTAAACACTTAATAAATGTTTGTTTCCCGGTTATCAATGGATAAATTCATCAAGGAGATTTTTTAAGTACCACATCTGCACATTAGAACCAAACAAAAGTGGTATGAGCTGCCTCTTCAACTCTCATAGAGTCCCTCTCCTTGATTTCTTTGAGGAAAGACTATACCTAAAACACAATGAATCTAAAGCAAGGACTGTTTTTTCTGTGAAACTATGTTTTATTGCTAATATTTTTACTCACATTAATATCAAATCAGTCATCAAGAACATATTTAGTCCTTTACTATGACCAAAGGCCCCTCTTGGTTGTTGGGCAAACAAAAGGTAGATGAAGTAGCCACTTACCCTCAAGATATTTTCCACTTGGGGATGACATGTTTTGCACAAAATTTCACATATATGATTCATTTATAATATATACTTATACATCCATGTGTACACATGTATATGCAAATATATGTATAGTTCATGTACATGTACACAAAGTCATGAGATCTCTGGAGTCAATAGAACATGAGTTTCTATATATGGAACAGGAAGGCACCAGGTCCTTTTTGTCTAAGTATACTGACAAATCTGATATTTGATGACCTTTGCCTAAGGGTACACATACAATTCGATGTCATAGCTACAACTGGAATTCAGTTCCTCTCACTATAAATCTAGGACTTTGCCCACTGAATTATGCTAACAATTAGGTTAGAAGGAACCAACTTTGATTCTGGAATAATAGTATTCTGTTCTTGCAATCAGTTTTAGCTTCCCAGTAGATACTGAATTTACAATGGGCATTTGTAGGCTTGTTATGAGGAAACCTCAGATGATTCCTCAGACATCTGCACAGTAGCCTATTTCAAAATATTTCTTCTCAGAATAGACTCTGCCTCAGGGCATTAAGTAGTCATGTAGCATCACCTCTCAATTCTGAAACCATGGAGCATTAATGATTGCCCTCTGGCAATGGAGCATCCTTCCTCTGCCATTTCCTTGTCATGTCACTCCATTTAGATATTCCATCAAACATCATACTGAACATAGTGAGCATAAGCTGATGGGGCCAAAATCATACTTTGCAGATTTGTGACATTGAAATGTTTTTTCAGAAACAGCCCCTCTGTTACTTCAAGCTTTTGGGAACAAGCAAAGTATCCAAAATGTGAGACCAACCTTTCACCTGCAGTGGCAGGATGCTTAACAAGATTTTTGGCCAAGAGATGAAATATGGTAATTGAGTATTTCACAACACATATACGGCCAAAAATGAATCTGCAAATTTTGGAAAAAATTAGATTTCTCATCCCAGAACCCCACAATCTCCAAGTTGGAATGGGGTCAAAAAGGCTAGGCTGAACATCTTACATTGACAAGACCAGAATGAACACCTTCACTGAAAGGGAGCCAATCACATTTTGGGCTAACTGATATCAGTTATGAATGAATCAGATTACTAGGAATATTTCCTTTACTTCTTGCCTAAATTTAATTCTTTAAAATTTAACAATAACTGACATTGATCTAATGCTCTAAAATTTTATAAAGTTCTTTGAATATATTTAATCTATTGAATATATTACCTCATGCAGGTATCACCAAAATCCTGTGAGATAGCTACTTCCTATATTATTAGATTCATTTTACAGATGAGGAAACTGAGGCTAAAAGGTTAAGTGACTTTCCTAGGTTTCCAAGGCTAATATGTGTTTGATGAGAGTTTTGAACTCAAGTCTTTCAGCCTCCATATCTATCAATTATGCCAACTCTACCTCCTAATTGCTTTCAGAAGTGCCTAAAAAGGATATAAAAATTTGATGTTCTCTTAGTTCTCCTTCAAAACTGTCTGTGATATTCATGATCCTTTTGCACAAGAACAAGTAAATAAGAAAAGGTTGAAGTCAAGACACAATAAATGAAAAGAGATGAATTTTGTCTTTCCACGATTTATTCAAATTTGGTACATCTCATGTGATGGTAGCATGGAGGGTTACATCTCCACAAACTCCAAGTCAGATATTTTTTTAGTATATATTTCAGACCATTGATTACATTATAAGGCTAAAAGACATATAGGATTTTGGCATTAGGAAGAAAATCAATCCAATATATATTTTATGAATCTCTCATTTCCAGGGGACTATACACAAATTTTGATTTGATTTGATTTTTGTAAGGTCATAGATAACTCAACATTATATCATCATAATCATAACATGGGATCATTTAAAAATTTTCAAGGGTATTGTGATCGTCTATGGAAAAGAATACCCTGCTTTGATGATAATAGATTATCACAGTATTTTGCTGTTGCTGTTTAGTCATTTCTAACTTTTGGTGATCCCATTGGAAGGTTTCTTGGAAAGATACTAGAGTGCTTTGCCATTTTCTTATGGAGTTTCTTTTATAGATGAGGAAGTAAGACAAATAGGGTTCAGTGACTTGCCCAAAGTCACACAAATAGTTGGTTTCTGAGACCAGATTTGAACTCACAAAGCTGAGCCTTCCAGACTCCGGGTCAAACATTTGATCCCCTGCTCAATCCAGCTGCCCATATAACATTATTACACATGGGCATAATCTCTCATAAATATTTTATGCACACATCATCAGGACTTTAAAAGGTTCATTAAAATCATCAAACATTTGCAGAAATACCCTTTAATGTATGTTTTCTTGGTAGCCCTTAAAAAGATTCTATCTTCCATTTGTGAGCTTTTTCATAGACTCTCTTGCATTTCTAGAATGAATTCTATTCTCATCATTATATCTTGGAATTTATTTTCTTTTCTTTTGAATTAGAACCAGGGCCACATTCTTAATGAAGTCCCCCCCCCCAATCCACCCAGCTGATACTGCCATTCCACCTCCCCAAAAGGACTAATGGGAAATGTGCATGTGCTTCTCTACTTACATGCTGGCTTTAGCCAGAATGATGCAAGCTCTTCAAGGTCAGGTCTGTTTTCTCTAGTGTCCATGTTCTCCCCATTTAGGAAACCTTCAAGCACATAGTTGATGCTTAATGTGTGCTTACTGATTGATTATCTTTTCTCCCATTGGTAATTTCATTACTCTAGAATAGATATATGCTATCAGACAAGCCCTTGCAGGTGGGCAAAGATCTGCAGCTCCTTTTACCCCTTACTCATCTGCCACCTCATGTTGACTAGTAAAATTCAAGGTCACTGAGTAACACGTATTTTCGTTTTTTCTTAGTATACCCAGAATCCTGCCCTGGGCCTGATACATAGTTCATACTAAATAAAACTTTGTTGAATGTAATCAGGTTTGTTATATTCAAGTAGCCCTAATATTTTAGAAGTCTCATTTTCCTTGCAAGTGAGTTTAATTTCTCCTGGAGGGTTTTCATTCCAACTGTGGACAATCAAAGTGAAGGAATACTAACAGGCAGGACCCTGGACGCTGTGATTACAATGATGAGCACACTTGCCTTGATGGGAGGTTTCATGATCAATACATTTGCATTGAATTTCATCCCAAATATTAATTACTAAAATGTCAAGAAATGTGATCCTGACCTGATCCTAGCATCTGCCTTAGGTGAGAAAAGCAATCATGACCTCAACAATCTAAGCTTTAGGGAAATCCAGGCTTAATATCAAGAAGAAAATCCTTCTTCTCCTTTGTAATGTCATTCATTAATTGCCTGTTACTAAACCACTGATGAAAATCCATGAGAATTCTCTTCTCAATTTGCTATTATAAGCCTCAGAATAGTTCCGTATGGAAGATGCATTGCAAACACTATGGACACTCCCAGGAGATGGACAACTTTAACCACAGAAGATACATACGTGGAAAAAAATACCTAAAGGGCACCCAAGTGGAAATATATATTTGCACAGAAATGCCCTGGATGTGGTTCATGGATCTTCAATGTAATTACTAAGCTGGAAGCTAGCATTAGGGTCCTAACCCCATGCAGCCAATTCACCTTGCTCATTTCTCATGGACACTCAAATTAACCAGTCATTGCAAAACTATATGCAAATCCTTTGTCATAAGAAAAAGACTTGAGGGAGTTTCAGGCATGCTCTCTTTGAATACAACAAGGACTAAGGGGAAACTTTCAAAGGCAGCAGTGGGAAAAATTTGGATCTAGAATTTAATTTCAACTAGGACAATAACTGCTCAGCCATGGGAAGGATAATTCCTCTTTCTGAGTTTAAGTATTACAATCTGAAAAATTGGAATAATGATAATAATATGACTTAACTGACAGGCATTTGTGAAATTCAAATTTAATAATGTTTCTACAGTGCTGGAGAAAAATACTCTATTAATTTGTTATTCTTTTTAATGGTAAATCAGCCAGGTTGCCTACATACATGAAATGGAACACATGTGCCCACACATTCTACACAAGTGCAGAAATTTCCTGGCATTTTCCAAGATATCAAGAGGGTGGAAATAGATACCTTCAGGATTGGGCAGAAATAGATCTATAATATTTCTCTTTTAATGCCAGAGAGTTTCTCTGGCCATGTCACTGATGGAGGCCCTATTTCAATTTCCAAGCTAGATCCTCCCATTCAAAAGGATCCCAGAGAGAAGAATATGTGTAAGGGGAGGCAGCAAGAAGAGTAAGAGTACAGAAAGGGGTGGTCAATTCCAGAAGAAACAGTGAAGCTAGAAAAGACTTTCCTCTTCCACATGGAAGAGGAAAGTCAAGCATAAGCCATGGGTTGTTTGATCCCATCACTACTGTGAGAGACAATAGGGAAGACAATTCACTGTTAACATAAGTCAGGATTCTTGAGACAGGAAGTAGTGATAATAAAATTTCCCTTCCCATCATTCCTTTCCCTATCTTTTCAGATATGAGTTGAGCTAAATACCTGGCTCAATGTGACGGCTGGCTTCTCTTTGTTTCCAAAAGTTGCCTTTTAAAGTTCACTTTCAAGTTACACATGGTAATGTATTGATTTTTTTATCTATTTGCTTTTTACCCAGAGGCAGTGGAGTGGGTCTATAAACAAGTGCCCAAGATGGTACACAAAGGTACCACTGTTATATTTTTGAAAGATCCCTCCCCCCAAAAGAACAGAATAAAAGTATATATATTTTATTATCTGGAAACATGGAGATAGAACAGAGAATTATTGATTTGTGTGTTAGAAGTTCCAAGATCAGAGACAGAAAACTTATACTGAGACCACAGTAGGAAAATGAATCAGCAGTAGTGGGAAGGCAGTTCTGAGTAGCTAATAGACAGGTTGTAAGGATAGATTTGTGCATCTTTTCTTCCCTAAAGACTAGGTTCAAAGGAAAATTCTTACAGAGGAGGAAGCCAGGGGACTGCTGGAAAGAAGTAACAAGTAAGCAAAAGGTGTGATCAGACGTGATGAAGGAGGTGTCCACAAGAGTGCACAGAGTATCTCCTGTATTCGGGATGGGTCATGAAGTCTGACTTATAAAGGTAGTTCAAACCTCTCTACAATCAAAGGTGGTTCAGATCTCCCTATAATCAAAAGATACTTGACATCTACTGTTTGAATGCATCTCCAATGTTGATTACTAGTATCCTGTAGCACTTTGCCTCTGGGGAGGTTACTTTGTCCCATGTTGCAAGCAGGGATCCGCTCTCTCTCTTTAAGATTCTGAGGAAAACTAAGGAAGAATCAGCCTTGTCAGCCTCTCCCCCAGCTCCAGACCTCACTTGAGGCCCATATTTCTTGCAGTAGGAAGCATTTTTCACCAGGACCCCAGTGATACAGCTTCCTTATCTGGAGAGAGGCAAGAAAGCTAAAAGGTCTTTCATTCAAACCATTCAAGGAGGTATTAAGTGAATGTTCAGTACCAGAATGGAGCGAATACATTTTAGGTAAAGCAGTACTGTCAGGTGCTAATTATGCCGACTCCCTTAAGGAAGCGTTCTACCCACCCAGTTTTTGCCAGATAATTCATGTAAATATGGTACAAAATGGAGACAATTTCTAGGAGAAAAGGGAAAACATTTTTAAGTTGCCGTCCCCCTCCCCAGTTTAATGTTAGAAAGTAACACTGTACGTGATTTTTAAAAATCCCAGAGTTAAAATTACAGTAATTAACTCTGACATTGCCTGTAACACCAAGAGAAAACTTTCTTATTATGCACTTTATGTTCAGTATAATTTAAAAGATTTCAGGAGGAGAAATTAATTATACTTCTTATATGTCTCCGAGAATATTCAAAATGTTCAAGAGTTGGGTCATATTCAGGAGAACATCTCATGAAGATTCTAATTACAAAATGTCACTGCTACCACATGCCCACCCTCTTACTTTGGCTTCCCAGGTCAATATTCATTTTTAGACCCTTACATTCCATCTTAGAATTAACACTGTTTATTGGTTCCAAGGTAAAGAGCAGTAATGGTTAGGCAATGAGGGTTAAATGACTTTCCCAGGGTCACATAGCTAGGAAGCGTTTGAGGCCAGTCAATATTCTTTTGACCTCAAAAAAGGACTAAATAAAAGAAATTTATTAAATTAGGAATTTTAACATCCTTATTGAGTATATGACTCATCCCTCCTTACATAGATCCACAATCTTATCAATTCTCATGTTCCCATCATTAATACAGATGTCAATCTATCCCTGGCAGCACATCCTGGGGAATCCTGGTCATATCATCCCTCAATTTGACAGAAGACTTGCCACAAGATATGTAGAACCTCCTTTTCTCCAGATAATAATCTTTCTCTTGCCATTTATCCACTATTTACATTTTATAGAATAATTGGAATACATTGATTTGTTTGACTCTATGAAAATCTTGTCAGATTTATATCCCAAGTATCACTAACTCCATGCTAGAGACGAGGAAGCTAAATATCAAAAAGGTTAACTGATTTGAACATGTTTTATCCTGTCACCTTTTTATATCTCAGAATTTTATAATTTCTGAGTTTTAAGGGACTTTAATCCTCATGTAGGTCAACACATGACTGATTAACAACACTCAATAACCTCCTAACTAAGGAGGAAATCATCAACTAGCCTTTACTGAAAGATTTCAGGTGAGATGAGCTCTCTACCTGCCAGGGCAACCCATTCTATTTTTGGAGAGATTTTATTTCCATCAGGCCAATAGCAGTCTCTGTGCAGTTTTCACCTATTGCTCCCAATTCTGTCATTTAGGGCCAATGGAATATGTATAAGGTTTCTTCTCCATACAGTTACATGGCTATCATGGGGCTCCCCCATAGTTTTCTCTCTTCTGAGATATACATGCTTAGTTCCTTTAATTTATTATCATGAGATATGGATTCAAGGAATTTCACCCTCTTAATTAGCTACTCTAGACACTCTCTGCTCTATCAGTGTCTGGTTCCAATCACAGTTCCCAAAACTAAAGATCACATTCTTGAATCAGATTTCTAGTCAGTTATTCTTCTCTTCCTTTATTAAAACTTAATATCGTTGTACTAGGTCATGGCAGAAGTCCTCAGTGTCATGGTCTGATGTTAATTCCTTTGATTCCTATTAATTTCTATGATAGTCATCAAGTCCTTTCACTCTCTCATTACTATTTCTTATATTCAGTTGACTTGACTTCAACATGGTTTTAATGAACATTTTCTCTGTGGAAGTCAATATGTTAAGTGCTATGAAGATTGTTGAGATGAGCAAGAAAAAGACAATACCCAAAGATAAAAATGTTAATAATTATGCCTTTTATATATCTCTACTAATATTTAAAATGTTGAAAAGAAGGAGGATGTCATCTCTGTAAGAAAGTGTTAAGATGTTCCTCAAATGGAACACAAAAAGGAAATAAAAGTGCATAAGACAATTATAAAGAGACAGCAATCTTAATTGTAAAGTCAATTCCAATCCCAAATTTAAAATAAAGCCTGAACTCTAAACTCAACCTAACCTTCAAAAGAACAGAAGGAAGATATGAAAGAAAAGATGTGCACCACTTGTTCTAAGGCCTGGAGATCTCATTCAACTCGTATCTAATTCTTAGTACCTTCAAGCTCTGACTCATTTACTTCTTCCGCAAATCTTCCCTAAACTCCCAAATTATTGGCAAACTGTCTTCAAATTACGTTGTGTAAACTAATCGTTTTACACATTATTCCTTCCTCCCATTCACACCTCCCATAGTCAATAGTCTCTAAAAACCTTGAGAGAGTAGAAAGTCTCAAATGCTGTTTTGGTATGCCTCGCTTCTAAATTAGTCCAATCTCTACATGCAGTGGGCAGTCACTGAGAGTTTGGAGATCTGGTCTCTCCTTCATTCTTCCTTCGCACTCTTGTGGTGCTAGTTCAGTCTTTAATTTATAGGATAATGATCTCCACTATCTGCCTATTGTCATGTGTTACTCACTTTTCTCATCATCCCCAAATCCCAGAATTTGAGATCTGGAAAGGTTCTCAAAGACCATTGAATCTAACACATTCATGAAAGCACTTGCTACGATATTATATTCAATAAGTGGTTATCTAGATTCTCCTAGAAAGCCTCCAAGTATAGGGAACCCACCACCACTCAAAACATCCTGTCTCACTTTGAAAAAGTTCTCTTTGGTATAATTTTGTCATGACATTAAACCAAATATGCCCCTTTGTGACTTTTATTCCCTTTAATCTGTTTTCTGCTCTCTGGGGTCATACAATATAACTTAGAGACTTTCTTCACATGCCAGCCCTTCAAATCCTTGAACACAGATATCCTGCCTATCATGAATTTCCTTTTCTCCTGTCTAAGCATGGTTAGTGTATTCATATTATACTCAAGTTATGAACTCTTTTTTCACCCTCCTGGGAGACTTCCTCTAGACACTCTCCAGCATCTCATTGTCCTTATTAAGATGTTGATCTCCAAACTGAGGGATGATAAGGGCAGAGGAAAGGAGGCCTATTTTTTCACTTTTACTTGAGCAATGGCACCACTTGGTGAATTATAACATTGCTTTAGTTTATTGATTTGGTTGGTTTGGGCTGGCATATTCCTCTGCTTATTTTTACTGAACTTAATGGTTCATGAAGTGAGGCTGCATCCTTATCATATACGTGTGAACTGGACTTGGGGGACTTAGATGGGATTAACTCTCCTCTGTCCATTTTTAGATTTAACCACCAGAAGCGTATACACTCCACGTATCCTTAAGTGTGCAGAGGTCTGACACCCATGTGTGCTATAGTGAGTGACAAATCAAAACCCACTGACTGCCCCCTGGGCATTCCTAAGCAAAGCTATAGCTGCAATTGGTCTATGTAAAGTGGAAGGAAGGGACAGGAAGTGATGAAAGGAATGGCCTTTAAAAGTGGCAAGAACTTCCTGTGACCAGCTTTTTCCACCTTCAAACTTGGCCCTGGAGGAGCTCCAGCTGGGGACCTGAGACTACCATATGGGTGAGAAAAAAGGCTGATTCCCTTTCCTGGCTTTTCAGGAGGTACTCGCCTCCAGAGAGGTCCCTCATCTTGGAGGAGGCCTTGTGGCTAAAACCCTTGTTTAATTTACCTCTGGGCTCCCTTTGCTGGGGCCTCTAAAGCCCTACCTCATTTGGACTGGGCCAGAGTAAATATCTGCTCTCTCTTATTTCCTTACTTTCACTCTTTCCCTCTATTTTATAAATAAATTCCTGTAAAGTCATTCTGACTTGAGTAATAATTTTTGGCAATGACATTTTTATATATTTAGTCTAACGTTTAATTTTTAACCCTTTCAGGACTTATTCTTTGAAATAAACTTTTCCAAAATAGAGAATGAATTTCAGATTATGTGTAGGATCTCTCCCTTTCTGAATCATAAAGAATATGATGGATTTTTTTTCATTTATCAGATTTCAAAACAACTGGAGACTCTCAGAAGAATAAAGATCGTCAAAGCTCATGTACGCAAACGTGTACCTAACTGATAATGTCCCCTATAAGACGCCTGTCAATTGTACATCCTATGTCTTCTAACTAGACCTCTGGTAAGAGGGAATCTGCTTCCTAGTAAGAAAGCCAATTTGTGCAGGTCTCATTACATGAGCAATTTGAAAGCTGTCATTCCCCTGTTCCCAACCATTATTGTTAGTCTTTTCTTCTTGGTTCAAAGGGAGCACACCTTTCAAACATTGATACAAATCCTCCTCCTTTCATTAGATCTTCTTCATCGATTTTGAGTATTTGTTATCACTCAGTCATCCACTATTTCTTGATTACATGACTTCTGTGACATATTTACATTCTGCTACCTGTGGTTGTTTTGTTTCATAGAGCTGTGTGGTTGTTCAAACTCAATTATGACCTCCTTAAGTATGAGACTCTTTGTTTGCACTCTTATATCACTAGTTCTAGGTATGAAGTGATAATTATTGTATTAAGTGAATCTTTCAGCTATGATTTCAATGAATAGCTGAAAAGTTCATCTCTGCCCTACTCTAGAAGAGTAAATAGTTATGTAGATAACCCTCATAGAAGGAGAGCTGCTTTATCACAAACAGAAAGTCATGTCTCTTGCCTTTTCACATATCCACAATTAGGACAAACAACAAGCAAAAATTTAAAAACAACAACAATGAATTATCATGATGTATATAAGTCCCTTAAAAGTTTTTTTTTTGGGGGGGGAGAGAAAAAGGAGAGAGAGAGAGAGAGAGAGAGAGAGAGAGAGAGAGAGAGAGAGAGAGAGAGAGAGAGAGAGAGAGAGAGAGAGAGAGAGAGAAGGAGGGAAGGAGGGAAGGAAGGAGAGGGAGAGGCATAGCATGGAATCTTATGGATTCAAAAATATCCAATATATTGATTTAATTGATACTATTTAACCTCAGGGATGAGATTTGCTTTAATGGTGTATTTGCACCTGCCTGAGATCATTATATACAATCCTGCCTAAAGGTAAAGATAAAGAAGGATTTAGTTATCTCTCAAAGTACTTTTCAGTACTTTACCTCTATAGGATCTATAAAAATGAGAAATCCCCTAGCCTGGGGTACAGAACAGGAAAATCTGCATTTTGTAAGGACACAAAAGGAAATAGATTAAGATGCACAGAGTTGCTTGTGATGTGTCCGCCTAGAAATCATACTTTCTTATATGAATAATATTCAAAGATATGGAGAAGTGTGAAAGAAAGCTAAATTGTAGAATGGATTTCTAGACCAACAAGAGCCTCTGAATCCTTAATATTTGGCATGAGGAAAAGAGAAATACATTAGAAATGATAGCAACTGACTTGCAGAATGTCAGCTCTTGACTGCTATGAATGTTGTCCCAGTTTGTTAGGTCTCTTCCTCCATTCTTGATTTGACTTTGGGCATTATACTATAGCTTCCATCATTAAGATCAATGAGAACAGAAGTGATTCACAGAGCCAGGTGCTCACTGGAAGTAGGAATTAGCAGATTGGGATATCTTGCAGTTCTGTTGCAGATAGAAACATTGAATCCCAAGGAAAATTGTAGGAAAATGATAGGAAAATGAAAATTAAAAGATTCCCTGATTGCAAATTTAATCTTTTATCTAAATAATAGTGAATTACTTATCTCAGAAGAACATCATCTCTGAGTTGGAAGGGACCTCAATGTCTATTAAGTCAAACACACAACTGAAAAAGAATCTCTACAGTAACATACCCAGCAATTGAAGAAGGGCTACATTTCCTACACACAGCATATTGTATGGATTTGGAAATTAATCTATGAAACATTCATAAAATGATCACCAATAAAATTGAATACATTTCTTAAGGCACATAGTATTCACCTAGGTGTGTTTAAGTGTATTTGCCTGTGTTAAGGTAACACAAGATAATTACTAAAGCTACTACTTACAGCTCATATTCATCTACTTTAGTAATTAGTTGGTGTATTAAGATGTGGATGAATATAATCAAACATAATTACCCAACTGTGAGCTGAAAAGTTGAATTGCTATAAAGAAAGACTCATTTCTCTTCTCTTGAAAATTTGAGCTGGCAAGGAATGAACAAATTCAATTTTTTATGCAAAAGAAAGAAAGAAAAGACAATAAGAGGATGTTCTACTTTTGATAATGGTTTTTTTTTCCCCAAAATAGCCTGTTGGGTATGTAGAAGTGAAGCATTTTCTAATAAAGTCATTTTATTCTATATTCATAGGAAGCCAAATTCTTTACTATATCCAAGATGCAGGAGAGGGGGGTAAACATCACTGGAAAATGAGTAGCAGAATTAGAGGACAATTCATTGGCTTGGAGTGCAAAGCCATAGAGTCACATGAAATTGTATAAATCACCAATACATTTCAACCACTATTGCTTAATCCCCTATTATATGGTTCAATGCAGCAGGTACAAAGATACAAATTAAACTGGGGCTGTCCCTCATCAGGCTTAGTGTCTATTAGTGGAATAGAGAATTATCATCATTAATATTTCTGCACACTTGGACTTTATAATCTCTGAAATTTATCATGTTGCATCATTAGGTATTCTCAGACTTAACACTGTGTCAAAATATGGTAGACACTTAATAAATATTATAAATTGATTCTGCAAGATGAAATCAATACTTAAACTCATACTTTCTCATCATGCTCTACCCCTAGAATCACTCCTACTCTCTGGTTGGAAAGAATGGAGGAGAAATAGGGGAGAGCTTTATGTAGCTGCTCAACCATTTCAGGAGGATGCCCAGGGTACTCATCTCATAATTTTCCATCAAATTCTGTACTAAACTTCAAGTCACACAAGAACTCATCATCCTATAAAAAATGAAATCAATTCTGTAAGCCAAACTTCCTCAGATCATTTCTTACCCTGGCTGCAGGCTGGTCACATTAGAACATAGATTTCCACAGTGGTAGTTCAAGTCCTCAACTCCTCAACACTAACTCAATAGTCTAGGCTTTAATCCTTCTTATCTCTTCCTTCCTCCTTACCTGCTGCTAGCCTCAGTATTTCTGAGCTGGGTATTTTTAGACTGTAATGTTCTATTTCTGCCCTTCAGAATTTCTTCTTCTAGTTCTTATGTGCTTGACTAGCTTCCTTCCTTCCTCCTCTTTCAGGTTTTTCTATAGAGTGTAAGCTCCTTGAAGGCAAGGGCCCATCTTATTTCTCTCCTTGTATGCCCTGTGCTTAGCACAGTGCCTAGAACACAATAGGCACTGAATATATTCAATTAGTAACTACCTACTATGGACCAGGCAGTGTCCTGAATTCTGGGGATACAAATAAGAGAAGGAAAGATAGTCTGAGACTTCTTGAAGTTCGTAATACGGTATTATAACATAGGGGTAGTAGAAGCTAGACTCCGGAAAGTAAGGGGGTGGGGCATGATACAAGAGGATATATTTTCATAGATTTGAGACCAATCAGAGCTGCAAATAAAAAGTGGAATTAGCTGCAAAATCCAGGTTCAGTCCTATATAAATAGAATACTTTAGGTGGTGCTTATTACTTCCTATAGCCTATAGCCAGAAAATCAGAAGGGGTAAAAAGCTGAGAAATTTGGGAAGGTGTTAAGTAACTAAACTAAGTTCAGCAACATATTTTGACTGATATATAAAATATATATGCATGTGTATTTATATCTATAGATAGATAGATAGATAGATAGATAGATAGATAGATAGATAGATAGATAGATAGATATAGATATAGATATATAGATACATAAACAACATATATTTGAACATCTGGTGCCAAGATGGTAGAGGGTGAGGCCCCAACCCCAGTTTAGAGAAGCCTAAATCCAAAGCAAGTCAGCAGCCAGCTGGGCAGGATACAAATTAGTAGAAAGGCCTTATTTGGGCATTGGCATATAATAGGCCCAGATCCACCGTGTGGACCAGAAATGTGGCTTCAGCCCCAGGGCAAGCCAACCATGAGGCTTTCCTTCCAAGGCAAGTCAAAAGTGAGGATCTACACACACCTGCGACCCCAGTACAAGCTACCAATAAGTCCCCACCCCTAGGCAAGACAGAAATGAAGTCCTACCAATAGGGCAGCCTAGAAGCATGGTAGCACTTCCAGGAAAAGCTTTCAGTCAGGATCTACACCCTCACCTGACACCGAGCAGCAGTCCTTCAATCTTACACAAGCTAACAGCAAGGCCTCATACCCAGAGCAAGCCAACAGTGAGGCCTCCCATTGTATGAGCAACCAACATCTGAGGCTCTATGCTGAATGAGCCAGTACTGTTGATCCCCAACTAATGCAAGCCAACAGTGAGGCCCCCAAATGAGCAAGCAAATAGTAAGGTCCCCCTACTATGTAAGGAAGCAGCAAAATTCCTACTATGTGGAAAACAGCAGTGATGTTCTTCCACTAGTACAAATCTATACCAGTTTAAGCCAGCAACTAGACCCTGAGACTCCTGTAAACTAGAAACAAAATCTTGAGCCCCACAAGAAGAATCTTGGAGCACTGTATTATCCAACTAAGGAACAAAGCACAAGTTTAATATTCAGTGAAAAGTAACATAATAAACTGAAAAAAAAAAACAAGAAGGTAAAAGAAAAAGAAAGCCTAAAAATAAAAAGTTATGGTGAAAGGAAAGATTAAGGCACAAACCTAGAAGACAACAATGTCAAAACAGCTACAAGAATAAACCAAAAAATAAATAAGAAAAAAGTAAGGGAAGTGAATGAAATGTCAGAAAAATTAGAGTTAATAGACATATGGAGAAAATTGAATAGGGATAAAAATGAATGTACCTTCTTTTTAGCAGCACATGGTACATATACTAAGATTCACCATGTACTATGGCATAAAAACACAAATAAGTGCATAAAAACAGAAATAGTAATTTCAAATTTTTCATATCAATGTCTGATAAAATTATAATTAATGAGGCTCAAGGGGAGGCAAATGTAAAATTAATTAGAAACTAAATAATGTAATTCTTCAAAACTGGTGGGTCAAAGAACAAATAAAAGAAACAATTCACTGATTTCATTGAAGAGAATGACAATGAGGAGACAACATATCAAAACTTAAGGGATATAGTAACAGCAGGGCTCAGAGTAAAATTTATATCCCTGAGTGCCTACATTTATATAATAGAGAGGGGTCGATAAATTCATAACTAAAAAAAAAAAAAACTAGAAAAAGAACAAGTTTCAAAATCCCAGATAAAACCAAATTGGAAATCCTAAAATATAAGAAGAAATCAATAAAATTGAAAATAAAAGAAATATTGAACTAATAAATAAGACTAGGAGTTTAAAAAATAAATAAAATAAAGTATTGGTTAAATTAATTTAAAAAAAGAAAAAATAATCAAATTAACAATATCAAAAAAGAATAGGACGATCTCACCTCTAATGAAAAGGAAATTAAGGCAATTGTTAAGAGCTATTTTGCCCACTTATATGACAACCTAGGTAAAATGGGTGTATATTTACCCTAACCCTAAAATATAAATTGCCTAGATTAACAAAAGAGGAAAAAATACTTAAACAATTCCATGTCAGAAAATGAAATTAAATAAGTTTTCAAGGAACTCCCTAAGAAAAATTCCCCAGAGTCAGATGGATTCACAAATTAATTCTATTGGCCTTTTAAAGAACAACTAATCTCAGTACTATACAAAGTATTTGGCAAAATAAGCAAAGGAGTCTTATCAAATTCTTTTAAAACACAAATATGGTACTGATTCTAAAGCCAGGAAGATCAAAAATGGAGAAAGAAAACTACAGACCAATCCCTTTAATGAACATAGATGCAAAAATCTTAAACCTAGAAGCCAATAAGATCAGGAGTGAAGCAAAGTTGGCCATTATCACCACTATTATTTAATATTATACTAGAAATGCTAGTGATAACAATTATAGAAGGAAAAGAAATTGAAGTGATTAAAGTAGACAATGGTGAAGCAATCACTCTTTGCAAATGATATAATGATATAGTTAGAGAATCAGAGAAAATCAACTAAAAAACTAGTGGAAAAAAATAATAACTTTAGCAAAGTTGCAGTATACAAAATGAACCCACACAAATCATCAGCATGTCTATACATTTCCAACAAAACTTAGCAGCAAGAGTTAGAATGAGAAACTCCATTTAAAATCACTCTATACAAAATAAAATAGGTGGGAGTCTATCTGCCATGACAAACTCAGGAATTATATGAACACAAGTAAAAACATTTTCCCTCAAATAAAACTAGTTCTAAAAGATTGGAAACATATTCATTGCTCATGGGTAACCTAAGCTAATATGATAAAATTGGCAATCTTATCTAAATTAATTTACTTTTTCAGTGCCATACCTATCAAACTACCAATTTTTTTTATAAATAAAAAAAAATACTAAAAAGTTCATCTGGAAGAACAAAAGATCAAGAATATCAAGGAAACTAAAAAACAAACAAACAAAGTGAAGGATGGTGGCCTTGCTTTACTAGATCAAGAAGTGATCAACAAACCATATGGTAATGACTGAGAAATAAAAGTGTGTAGCAATGGAATCAACTTGGGGTAAATGACCTCAGCAAGCTAGTTTTTGATAAATCCAAAGATCCCAGTTTTGGGGACAAGAACCCACTATTAAAAAAAAATAAAACAAAAAAACTGCTAGGATAATTGGAAAAAAGTCTGGGAAAAATTAGATTTAGATCAATATCTCACACCCTCTACCAAGATAATTTAAAAATGAGCAAATGACCTAACTATAAAGGGGAAAATATAAGTAAATTAAGAGAACATAGAATATTATACTTGTCAGATCTTTGGGAAAGGGAAGGATTTAAGACCAAGCAGGAGATGGAGAACATTACAAGATGTAAAATGAATAATTTTCATTATATTAAATTAAAAAGAATTTATACAAACAAAACCAATGCAACCAAAATTAGAAGGGAAGCAACAAACGGGGAAAATATAACCAAATTCTCTGACAAAGGTCTAATTTCACAAATATATAAAGAAATAATTCAAATATACTAGAAATCAAATAATTCCCCAATCGACAAATCAAGTGTTATAAATAGGAAATTTTCAGATGAAGAAAACAAAATGATCAATAATCACATGAAAAAGTGTTCTAAATTCCTCCTGATTAGAGAAGTGAAAATCAAAACAATGCTGTGGTACCACCACACACCTATAAGATTAGCCAATATGACAGTAAAGGAAAATATGTCAAAATTGGGACACTAATGCATTGCTGGTAGAGCTGTGAATGGATCCAACCATTCTGGAAAGCAATTTGGAATTATGCCCAAAGGGTTTTCAAAGAATGCATGCCCTTTGATCCAGAAATACCACTGCTAGATTTGAACCCCAAAGAGATTTTTTAAATGTTTGTTAACATATATATATATATATGTATATATATATGCATATATATATATAATTACACTCTTTGTGATGGCAAAAAAATTGGAAAATGAAGGGTTGTCACTCAATTTTCAATTGAGGAATGACTGAAAAAATTATGGCATGTGATGGTGTTGGAATACTATTGTGCTATAAGGAATAATGAACTGTGTGATTTTTATAAAAGCTGGTAAGACCATCACAAATCAATGTGAAGTGAAATGAACAGAATCAGGAGAACACCATATACAGTAATTGAATCATTATGGGATGATCAAATGTAAAAGATTTTGCTGTTAAAAGGAATTCAGTGATCCAGGTCAACCCCAAGGGACTTATGAGGGAAAATGCTATCAACACCAAGAGAAAGAATTGTGGGAGTAGAAATGCAGAATGAAACCATATGGTTTACCACTTATTTATATGAGTATAGGATTTGGGGGTTTGTTTTTAAAAGGTATCCTCTATTATAAAAATCAATAATATTGAAATAGGTATTGAATGATAATACATGTATAATGCAGAGGAATTGCTTGTCAGCTGCAGGAATAGAGAGAGAAGAATGGAGGGAGAGAACAGGAATCATGTAACCTTGGAAAAATACTTTATAATAAATTAATTTTATTTTTAAAAATAATAAAATATTTGAATGAAATAAGGTACTATTATAAGCACCCTCCGCTTTTGAGTTCCCTTTAAATTATTTTTTACTTGAATACATTTTTTCTTGATTTTGTGCCTGTTATTTTTTTAAATGTAATCATAGTACCTGTTATTCTTATTTTCTCTTTTTATTTTTTCATATATTCCTCTTATTTTCTTTACATTTCCAATATTTATCATTTCTAGTAACATAATATAACCCATTACATCATAATAATCACAACTTATCCAGCCATTTCCCTTATTTTTGCTTTAGTGGATAACATTCTGGACAATATTCTGGATATGAGTATTTAAGAGCAAGGAAGGGAAAAGGTCAGTGAGTCTGATTTATGATGTAAGTGAATCAGGAGAGTGAGGCTTTTTTGTCTAGTTCTATTGGTTTTATGTAATTAAATGAATTACATTGAAACTGAAAACATTACTTTAACACTAAAATGCTCCCCAGCAATAATTAAATTTGACAGTATCCAAAAGGATAACCAATGAAATGGAAGGTGCTGTTTGCACTCACGAAATGTTATGTTACTATATTTTTGCAGTGGAGAGGGGGAGAGAGAGAGAGAGAGAGAGAGAGAGAGAGAGAGAGAGAGAGAGAGAGAGAGAGAGAGAGAGAGAGAGAGAGAGAGAGAGAGTTCACTAGATGCTAAGTGGGAACTTGTCTTTCATTCTTATAAAAATAGCATGGTAGGGAAACTGTTTTCATTGAGTAATTATTTTGTCTTTCAGATTGACACATACTTTCAAGATTTTTCCTTTCTTCTTCCCCTATAATGGATCTTTCAACCTCAGGGTACTTCTGTGCCTTAAAATATTCCTCTCCATTATGGTTGCTCCTAATCTCATCTCTTCTTTGAATTCTGGCTTCTGTTGGAGAGCATCTTTGTGCTAGAATCTTTGGAGGTGAATCTTTTATTAGCCTCTCTCATCTCCTTCAACACTGTCTTAGTTTCGATATTGTTAAAGGAAGAAATCATTTAGGAACCCTTCACTTTTTTTGTAATGGTGAATGAAGATGAGTTTTGAATATATAATACTGGATTTGGTTCATGTGTGGAATATTTGTGTTAGTTTTTTTTTTTTTTTTTTACTGCTTGCTTCCATATTCTATTTTTTCATCTATTTATTTGCTTTGTTGGCAAGTAAAGGTTTTCCAAATTGAGTGGAAGGATATTGGAAAGGGAAAATGTGTACAACAAAATCAACAACTTTAAAAACTGAAAAGAATAATTACTTAGATAATTTCCATAACTCATTGCAATTGTAAAGAAAAGCATATCTTAGAATGATGAAATATTAAAACTGGAAGAACTTTCATGCTTTGTAAATCTCTTTAATTTGAGAGATGTCATGGTTAAGTTCAAGAGATTTATCTGCATTTTATTATTACCCCAGATTTCAGAGCATTTCATGTGATATTCAAATGCCCTTCCAGTGTTAGTCCAGAAAAGTCTAAACAAATAAAATTCTGGCATACAGGGGAACTATAAAATAACCCCATTAATTTCAATAATTCATATAGGTCTTCATGATTATCCTCTTATTTAAGAATACTTATTTTGCCTAGGCAGTTATACACACTAACATAAGCCTAAAAAGCAAAAGAATACTTGTAGAGGCTAGATCAGACCCCAGGATTTCTCAGGGCTCACAAACTCTCCAATCCATGACTGATATTGCAATCTACTTGAAGAGAACAGCTCTTTATGCATTTCCCCTTCACATTCTTTTACAATGCAATTTGCAATAAAATGGGACCAGTCTTATAAATGACTATCCCAGAATGGTTTAAAGGCATGCTTAGTTACACTAGCTTTGAAAACAAAATCAAGGATTTTCAGCCTGATTACTCCCTGGTTTTCTTTCTGCTAGGAGGTATTTCAGCAGAGTGGCTAGAATGAAATTCACATCACACTTTGGCTTTAGAAGGATCCTTAAGTGCTCTATAGATGGAAAATACATACTGTTTCAGAAACCATTTCCCTCACTTCTAAATTCTGAGGTGGGCAGACAATCAACTCTCAGAGTGAAATATTTGCTTGTATTTTCTTTCTTTCTTTCCTTTTTTTTTTTGATTAAATGATGTCCAAACCTCTAGGGGAATTTTGTTAGTTGAGGATATTAAAGTGAACAGTAGAGACATTCTTCTGGAAATACTAAGGAGACCTTTAATTGGCTTAAAAAGCAAAAATAATAGCTTTCCAGTTACTTCACTTGGAAAAAAGAAAGTCAATATGCTATTTGAAAATCAGCTCCTCTCCCACCAAATAATACCTGGTGTTTGGACACAGGTAATTTGAAATAAGCTAGAATGGAACTTTATTTACTGGAAACAAAACAGAATTTGTATTTTATGAATAGTTCTCTATATTACCTTGAATATCTTATCAAACATATTCTGCATTATTTCATCAACTATGGTTTCATGCTCAGTCAAAATCAAGTCTATCTTAGTAGTGAACTTTCATTGAATATAAAAAATATCTTCACAACATGACCTTATCTTGACTTTATTCACCTTTGTTGGTCTGTGCTGTTGTTCAGATGTATTTCTGACTCTTTGTGACCCCATCTGGTCTTTTTTTGCCAAAGAAACAGGGGTGGTTTGCTGTTTCCTTTTCTAGATTACTTTACAGATGTGGAAACCAAGGCAAATGGGAATAAGAGACTTTCCCAGGTCACAGAGATGATATGTGGCTGAGGCCATATTTGAAGTCACAAAGACGAATCTTCTTGACTCCAGACCCTGTACTCTATCCATTGGACAACCTAGTTATCTTACAGTTGGTATACACAAGATACTAAATGTAACAACTCTTTTGGAATCCAATAATTGCAATCCATATTGAATAAATCAGAGTTGAAACGATGCTCTAGATAGGCAGAGATCCACCATAATCTTAGAAGATTCATAAAAATACCTAAGTGGCAAGGGGAGGTCTTTGGTTAGGCTAACCAAAATTTCCATCCATCAGCATTCTCTGTTCTCGTTTTCACACACATTCCTCCAGAGAAGATGGTCTCAGAGAACATTTTCAGCGACAGAGCTCCTACCTATGGCATATATTTCATTACAAACACACCTCGCCTCTTTGCTCTCTTGATTCTCATGAACAATCCCTACATGAATTACCAAATTGTATGACCTCAACAAGATGGAGAAATTCATTTCTGATATTGTTATGGAAAGACAGGCATGTTAAGAGGTGAAAGTGGTTTCAATCTGAATGGCAAACAATTTGACACAGAGTCCCACCATCAGATGGCCATCTAGAGAAAGGAATGAACCCTGGCTGAAAAAAAGGAAACAGAATTCATGGTGAAGTCATTTCTGAAAACAAAATAAGTATCTAGTGATGGGAGAATACCTTATACTTTTGAATATGAATGCAGTCAATGTCATTGCTCTGTTAGGAGAAATGGATATCAAAAGTTCACAGAAGAATGAGATTTGTAAGATGAAATGCAGAATGAAGAAAGCAGAACAAAAGTAAAAGGTAGAAATGTTGACCATACTGAGAATGAAGGAAATACTGAAAGAGAAGATGTCCAACATCTAATACAATGGACAATGTTGTCACCATATGAGTAGAGCTAAAGGGTTCATCTTACTGTGAATTTGTAAAGAAAAAGTGACACTGGCAATCTGAATTAATATAATATTAAGGAATTTTACTTAACTATTTTCAGCTAATACATTTCCAAATAGATATATTTAGGTATTTGTGTAGAACTGCCTGTTGAGTCGATGTAGCATTCAAAAAGTAGAATTACTTTGGCTAATTTTCTAAAATCCTTAAGTCTGTTCCCTTAAATAGCCTGAATGTTACAGTTCCAGTGGAAATGCAGATGTTGTCATCTGTTGTCCCAGCCCATCTGCTTGCTGCAGTTCCAGAATGGGCCAAGCATACTAGATCATTTCTAGAACATTGCCCCACTTTGATTTCACCCTATTCTGAGGTCATTATATTTCTGATGTCATTCCAATAACTTTGACAATAACTACTAAGGGAGAGGGACAAAAGTCACTTCATGGAGCCCATCACCTCCCCATGAAGATAAGATTTCATAAAATGAGAGATGTCTCCAGTTCCATAAGACCAAAAAACCAATAACACTCAGAATTTAAAGGAACCCCATGAACTACCTAGGCTAACCTATACCTGAAAAACAAATTGCCTTTATCAAAAAGCAAATAATCAGTGAAAGAAAACTCATTAACTCCCAAGTCAAACCATTCTAGCTCTAATTGTTAGGAAGTTTTATTTTGTTTTCCTAACATCAAGCCTTAAAATGACTCTCTCTCCTTAATTTTGCCCTCTTAGATCACACAGATAAAATATAATCCCTCCTCCAATCAAATAACTGAAGAAACCAATCATATCCCCCCACATCTTTACTTATTTATATCTCCAGGCTAATTATCCTTACTTTTTCCCAGTCATTATCAAAATGAATTTGAGGATCTTTGCCATCTTATTTGCCTTCCCTTTGGAACTCTCTAGCTTATCAATATTCTTCCTAAAATATGATACTCACAAATGGACATGTATTGAAATTCTAGCCATCTCAGGGAAGAAAAGGAAATCAGCACTTGATACAGACTCAACTATATACCAAAGATTGTGCCACACCTTGGTGACATAAGAATAAAGAAGCAGACTGGCACCGCCAGGAAATCATTTTAGTTTGTAATTTCTTTTCTCTCATTTAACAAGTGTCTTTTTTTCTTCTAATTTCTCTATTCTCATATTGAGAGGGAAAAATAATAACTATATAGGAGTAGTCTCTCGGTAACCTAGGATGACGATTGTCTTTGTGCGCTTTCATCTATGGTGTAGATGAGCGTGCACAAAGACACTTGTGCATGAAGGAGATTTAAGTGGAAAAGTCGATGCACAGAGACAGTCCCGCTCTCTTGGCGTTGGAAGCCTGGGTCCAGTGGCAGGAAAAGTCGTTACACCTGGAGACTTCCTCAGCTGCATTGGATGGCCGTGTGGTCTTTTGTGCTCCAACATGCCCTGAGCACTCCACAATGCCTTGCTGCATCGCCCTCTCAGCCATTGAACCTACTTGTTGGTTTCTTCCGTCTGTTCCGCCAAAGCAGTCTTCACATGCTGGGTGAGCAAAACCCTGGTTCACCAGGGGTCGATGACCCGATGGCTACCCTCACAAGGTTTAGCTGGTCTGTCGAAGCCGTTGCCCGGGGTGTGGCCGCTGCCACATGCTAGCAGCTACTGGGAGCCACACGTGAGAGCTGGGTGTCAGGTGGGGGTCAGAGGCTGGAGAGCTGCCCTAGGAGGGCACGACAAGCCCTCCACACCAGAGATATTACTCCTCCCTGAGCACCCCATACACCCCAGTGTTTGAAGGAGAATAACTATATACTGATAAGCAAAACAAATGACCACATTGGCCATGACCAAAACACACACACACACACACACACACACACACACACACACACACACACACACACACACATATATATATGGGTCAGCTGGAGATTTCCACTCTTCTTAGAGATAAGAAAGCATCAACATAAAGAGATAAGCAAATGTCAAGAAACTACTTAAATCTTCCCCATTCATAGCCAGGCAAGTTAAAGACCTCTTCCCTGGCTTCCTAGAATCGATTCTGATTTGGCCTCATTGCCTTTCTCTAAAGTCTCTCCCTTTTTCAGTCCATCTGCTACAAAGCTTCCAAAAGTTTATTCCTAAAGTACAAATCTGATAATGTCATTCCTCCGATCCAAAGTCCCAGCGAGTTCACAATCCACACTGATAAATATCACCTCTCTCCGACATGTGAAGTCCTTCACAACTTGAATCTAGCCTATGCTTTGGGTTGATTCTATATTACTCTGCTTCTCCATCCCCACTGAACTGCCTGGCTTATCGTTTCTCAAATAAACTAGTGTACCCCTTGGATACCTCTATTTAAGCTAGCAATGAATTATTTCTGGAAATCTGCATGTTAAGATTTTCTATTTGTTTAAAGCTCAGATCAAGAGCTGTCCAGTTTTCTGATCACCAGCAATTACTAATAGGTCACCTCTCCGCCATTACCTTGAATTTCATTGGTATCTATGGCATTGCATATATCTACACCATTTAGACATCCATTTCTTCTTTTCAAGTGGAACTTGTGTATATAATAACAACTTCATCTCAAAGAGAAACTGGTTTCTTCTCTGAGATTCCCCCGAACCAGGTCGTTTGGGATTGGACGTTAGGTGAAGGTGGCTGTTTTTTAAAGAGTGTTATTGCTAGGGCAACTGGAAAAGTAGAGTGGAAGGTAGAAATGGCCATTTATGTTTTGGAAACATGGCCTAGCTGTCCACATAAAGACGAGTTTCCACAAGCCACGGTTTGCCTCAAATTAGTCAGTAAGAATTTTAATGGAAATGGAAAATAAGGCCCAGAGCACCTGTACCGGGCTTTCTCAGGCAGCTGCTATTAGCAGCTGCATCATTACTCTAACATCCAAGGGCATCCGAAGGACCAGTGAAGGATCAGGAAAACTCTTCACATGAAGGGATTAGGGCTAGATTTTTTTCCCATTTAAACAGCATCTCTGGGACAGCTGATAAGTCTGTCTGTAGTCCAAAATGCAGACAAACCTGGTTGTGGCCATTGTTATTGCTGTTGTTTTTATATTCAATTAATTTAGACATTGGGATAAATGTGAAATAACCTCTTTGAAGTTGACTTTGAGGGCATTTTATCTGGTTATGAATGTTGAAATAAATGACACTTTAATTATACTAATAGAAACTTTTTTCTTTTACACTTTTTAATGTCACTGTTTTTACCTCTGCTTTCTCATTCTTTTAACAACCATGTGGGAAAACTGCTTATACAGTATTAATTTTTAAGAAGATAAAACTGATCCTGTGAGAAAATATGATTTCCCCCAAGGTGGCATAGGTAATAAGAGCTGAGGCTGTATTTAAACTCAATTTTTACATTTTTTAAATTTTCTAAAGAACAAATATGAACATTTCTATATACTAAGATGAACAGTAAATGAGGCTTGTATGTGAACTTCTTAACTTCCATTACATATACTTGGATTTTCCAGTCCATCAAGTTTAACAATAATAACAAAATTGCCAACTTAGCCGTATTTCTATCAGAAATTTCCTCTTTGTTCTTTTGTGCATTATTTTCCCCCATTGATGCATTTTTTCTTTGTTATTTTCTTCTTCCTTTTTTTAGTGAGTTTGGTGAGAAGGAATAATAAATATTACTACCCATTTGCTTCTCCATCTCTAACTCAGACATCATATCCAGCTGTCAAATTTCCATTTTGCCTTCCCTTTCTGAAACTCTTACTTCTGATCAATAGCAGTGAGGAAGAAACTACCCAGGGACCAGAGATCTCTTTCTTATCTAAGACTTTACAACTGTTAAAAAAGATTTCACCACTGTTGTCCAGTGGAACCTAGATGATGTTATTGGATGAGTCATCTATATCTCTGTAAATTAATGCAAAAGGAAATAGTATAGATAGAATGAGATGTAAGTCTATGTAAAATCATCAAAAGAAAACCTCTCCTGTAAAATTTTGTAATAAATAGTCCTGTCTTAATAACAATTTATATTTTCATAGAATACCTTTTAAAAGAATTTCATAACTCTATATGTGTGTATAAGTACATATAGACATGTATAAATACATTTATTTTGAACATTAAAATAATGCTATGAGGTAAACACCAAAGTTCTTATTCCAAATTTCTAGGTAACAAAGTTGATATTCATAAAGGCTAAGAGGCATTCCTAAGTCTTACGGTTCTTATTAAATGTCTGAAATGGGTTTTCTCTTCCAGTTACAACATACAAACTCAATCTTCATTGGAAGTATCCATTCACTTGAGAGAGGCACAATGCCAATAGTGGGAATATCAGAATCGATGTTTGTCACTACTTTAAAGCAGTCGTGCTGAACATCTGTGTTTTTCTGACTTTGGTTTCCTGCATCATTAGATTTGTTGGTGTATGTAGTTTATTAGTTTGGATCTGGAACCTCGGTGGATTTTGGTTATTCATTACCGTATCCCTAGACATTTTTATTGTGGAGTTTCTTTCAGGAAGTAATTGGTAGAATCTTCCTAGTCTTACTTTAGTCTCTTGTTCTAACATGCCTAGACAGTTCACTTTCTTGATTTTTTGAAATATGATAGCCAAGGTCTTCTTTTCTTTTAATTTTGTCATGGATTTTAGGGAAAACTAGAGTGAGTTTTCTTCATGTATTTCCTACATATTGTTTTTGAGATGAGATTGCTGATATTTTCTTCAACTTTGCCAGTCTTTTGATTTTGGTTAATATTACTTATGGAGTCATTTAGTCCAATTTGCTCCATTTCAAATTTCAAAGAGCCTGTGACTGGTTTAAAATGTTTTAATTATTCTAAATTGCTGAACACATTTCAAAATCTTTACTCTAACTTCCTCAATTCATTTACAATGTGATTTTTTGATCATTGCTTAATTGCTTATAGAAATTCTAGTTGGCCCCTTGATGAAGTTGAGAGTTTCTATGAAGTTTTTAATATATTTTGAAGCTTTCACTTCTGGGTTTACATGTTGGGTATCCACAGCATCTTCCTAGCATCATTTTTGAGGATTGTTATTATGGTTTAGTTATTCATCCAGCCTTACTTTAGAGACTGGGGTTTCTATTAGGGCCATTATCTATATTCCTCTGGCAGAACTGTACCCAGGTATGTCCTATCATGGTTTATTTGGGGTGTTTCCACTACGTTTTGTTGGTATTGAGTCCTATTTTCTTCAAGCACTCCGGTAGTCATTCATTCCAGGGTAATATATCCTTTTATTAGGACATATATAATTTATTCAAGGCAAAAATATGACCATTGCTGCCATTGGCTTTCAAAGCTCTAAGCCTCATTTTGGATCTAGGCTACAGAGCTTCAGGCTTGACCCTGGATGGAGCTCCAGTAGACAGTCGTTCGCCTCAGACTCTATTACTTAGCTGGAAGTTTCTGCAATATCAAAGCCCAAGTGTTACTGGACCTGGACTCGAAATCTAAGATTTGTTCTGTAAATAGTGTATTTATATATATAACATATATAAATATTACATTTTAATTAAATTATCTATGTAAATATATAATAAATATTACATATAATATATATAATAGTTGTTCTGTAAATAGTGTATTCAGAGTAAATAGTGAATGTACTGTCTGCCTAGCCCTGTTCTGAGAACCATGGTTGAGTATGTGACCCCACTTGGGTTGCAGTTACAGCAATATAGCCCTGTTCAGACTCAGTATGAGTCTATGATCCCAGGACATCCCTCTTCCACAGCTCCTGCTTAATCACTTTAATGTGAATGAAATTTGTGATCTTGATCTGCTATAGTGTCACCAAAAATTCCTCAATCACGAATCAGATTTTTGGATCATAGATTGAGAATTACAGGGCATGTCAGCAAAGTATTTCCATCCCCATTTTATAGATGAAGGAGAAGCTCACAGAAATTAAACATGTTTTTTTTTTCAATGTCATTTGGGTAGACAATTTAATTAAAATTCCCTGATTCCCAATGCTGTGCTCATTCTCATGCACCCTGATCCATCCAGATTTATAAGGAGTACACAAGATGAATCAGAGTGATGAGGTATATGTCCAGCAGCATAACCTTGGGGAAATAGATATGAGAGATCACTATCTGTGATACTGGATTGAATGCTCCTACCAAGGAAATTCAGAATCTCTAGGTCATGCATGGCTCCAGCCATGCTTCTTTATCTCCCTAAGTTTCCATTTTCCCCCTTATAAAATGAGGATAAAACTTCCTGACACAGATTCTGTGAAGATTTAATAGAATAGCCCCTCTAAAGCTCTCCATAACTATTAGCTATTACTAATAAATAGCTTTCCATTTACCTTTTCTTGTCTTTTGTTCTAACTTCAGCACCCAGCAGCATTTTGTAAGCTCAATAATTTTATTTTATATGTTTTAAATTTTTTTTCCACATTCACATGATTTGTTTTCTTTTCCTCTCCCTTTCCATCCCCCTTCCCAGAGCTAACAAACAACTCCACTGGGATATACAAATGTTGTCACTTTATACCTATTTCCATATTATTCATTTTTGCAGTAGAGTGATCTTTTAAAGCCAAATCTCAAAATATCCACATCAAACCATGTGATCAATCATGTTTTTCTTCTGCATTTCTACTCCCACAGTTTTTCCCCTCAATGTGGATAGTTTTCTTCCTCATAAGTCCCTCGGGATTGTCTTGGATCTTTGGAAGCTCAATCATTTTAAAAACAAAATGTTCCCACTTTGAAGATAAAGATGTTCAATAAATATATAGGAGGCAGTTGCGGACAACAACAAAGACCCATTGACAGTAGGATGAGGGGGTCAAGTAGGATTTTCAGGTAAGAGAACAGTGAGAATATGACACTAGGCTTTTGGAAGAGTAGGTCCAACTGCTTCGCCTGGCATATTCAGGCCTTTTGGAACCCAGTTAATTTCAAAATAGGTCACAGTGAAGTTCTTACCAGTCCCACCAGAAGAAGTCCCAACACATGTAATAATAATAATTATTACATTAAAAACCTAATGTCTCTTCATCTTCTCAAGTGATTGACAATGCTTATTTATGTTCAGAATAACAGTTCCATTTTATGGTTATTTAGCTAATCAGACACTAGCTTTATGCTACTGATGAGCTTTAAAATAAGATTATCATATTTAAAAATACATAAGTTTGAATGATGACCCAGAATCATCCTCAAGATGATGAAAGAATTCCAAAGGAAAATTGTTTGTATTCAGATACATTATGCTATTTTAACAAATATTCATTCATTTATTCAACAGAGTGCTGATTATATATAAACAACTGAGTGAGGGGTTTCAAAAATAAAAATGTGAATAATTAAGGCTCTTCTCACAAAGATTTGATCGTTTGGTAAGAGAAATAACAAGTTTACAGCAAACCATAAGAAGCAATATCAAATCTAAAAGATTGCCAAGACACATCCTGAAGGGCCCTGATCTTCAGAGGGTGGTGATTATAACTTCAGCTTGGTGAAAGCAGAAATATTGATAAACTATCAACGATGATCATAGACTTAGAGCTTGAAGTCATCTGAAATTTAGGGAAATGGAGTATAAAACTGCTGTCTCTTTCTGAAGCTCACACTCTTAGCAAGTAAAGATGTAGTATGAGAATGCAAGTCCAGAGAACAGTTTTTCTACATCAGCACACTTTCTCCCAGTTAAAAGAAATACCTTCATTCTCAAAAGCAATTACTATATTGGTGAGCTGTACATCCCACTGTGACCAGACCTCTGCTTAATTGCAAGCAAGAGTCTACATCATGTAGGTTAAGTCATTTCTCAGTAGCTCATAAACCTGTTTACTCACCTATCGGAGGAACCTGGCAAATGAGAAAGCCAGTCTCTATTCTATGGCTTTAAAAAATTTTAAACAGTAATCCAATTTACACCATTCCCCCTCATTCTGTAACCTCATCCAAATTCACTTTGAGCTAAAATTATTATCAAGTTTGTTCTTAACCTATAACAATGTTGAAAGGCAGATGAAAAGAATGTGGAAAAATGAGAGAGAGGAAGGAATATAGAAGGATAAGAGGAAGGAAAGAAGGATGAAAGAATGGAAATGAAGGGGAGAAAGGAAAGAAGGAAGGAAGGAAGGAAGGAAGGAAGGAAGGAAGGAAGGAAGGAAGGAAGGAAGGAAGGAAGGAAGGAAGGAAGGAAGGAAGGAAGGAAGGAAGGAAGGAAGGAAGGAAGGAAGGAAGGAAGGAAGGAAGGAAGGAAGGAAGGAAGGAATTCTTCAAAGCCAGTAATGGAATAAAAGAATTCATCAAGAACTTGACTGTATTTTAAGCATTGTGCTAAGTACTGAGGTTACAGATTTAATTTAAAAAAGGAAAAAGTAATTCCTTCCCTCTAGGAGCTTATCTTCTTATAGGTATCAATGCTCATAAGGGAATGGTAAGGAGAGAGATTCATTTTGGTCCAGAAAATTATAGTATTGGTAAGTAGGCTCATCTTGAGTGTAGATACAATATTTAAAGGCAATGGAAAATGTGTTTGTTTATGCTTCATGGTTCCAGAATAGGGAAGGAGTTTGGGAAGATTGTGGGTTTTTTTATAATATTTTAGAGTATTTCACCAAAGAAGAAGGTGTGAAATAAAAAGAATGGATAAAGTTTTCCTGAAATCATATTCCATAATAGTCTATCACCAATTAGTCACACTACAAATCCCATTGGATGAGAGCTGCCTAAGTTTTCTCTATACTTGCAGAGCCTTTAGAATGCCAGTAATCTTTATAGCATAATCAGGCATAAAAAAGATAAAGTAGGTGGAAAACCCCATAACATCATAACATATTGTGATCAAGCTCTCACTGGCATTGGTGATATTGAGCAAAGAAATTTATTTTCAAAGGGAGTGACATTGGAGTGGCCAGATATAGCCCATATAGGAGATGTAGGAAATTCCAGGAGCTGCATAGGACTTCTTATATCACACCCGCCTGATGATGCATTTAGGTTCCATAACATGCAGTCCTTCATTTATCTCCCTTTAAAAAGCCTCTTGCCCACAAGGTCCATGATATACTGCAGGAGCAGGTCTCCAATTAGATAAAGATATCTTAAACCTGATATATTCCTTAATCATCTTGCCAAGACAATGTTATCTGCTTTGACTAGCAAGGGGATGGATGGGAAGTAAGAAGGGATGTAAGCTGGAATATAGAAAAGACAAACACCATTCAAATGATGTAGGAGAAGCTCAAGACTTTGGTCAGATCACCACCGACAGACATTTACTAGCTGTTCCCCAACCCAATACCTACAATGATCATTATTCACCTCTATCCCAAGAATCTCATCTCTCTTCAGTTATCACAGATACTTCCTCCTCCTTGAAATCCAGATAGACTTCTCCCACTTTTATTGTTTCAACACCTACATTACTTTTACAGTCATGTTCTGATTAGTTAAAATAATGAATGCTGTGAAGTGTTCACATTATTCAAATTTTTATTTCATGTTTCTACTGGGCTAGGATTAATTACCATATTTTACATATACTTATAAATTGAAAAGTGGAAATTTGAATAATGTGACCACTTCATGGAAATTTCTTTTGTTTTTATCGTTTAGTTTCAATTGTGTCCTACTCTTCATGACTCCATTTTAGGTTATATTGGCAAAGATATTGGATTGATTTGCCATTTTCTATTTCAGCTAATTTTATTTTTTTGGTATTTATTCATTTTCAGCTAATTTTATAGATGGAAAACTGAGGCAAACAGAGTGTAATAATATGTTCGAGGTCACACAGCTAGGAAATATCTGAGATAAGATTTGAACTCATCACTCCAAGTCCTAAAATATATCAATTGCATCACCTACTTGCCCCAGTTGTTTTTATGTTGTATTTATTTTTACTGTGTATATATTGTCCCTCCTCTCCTACGCTGTGAAAACATCTAGGATGTGGCCTATTTCATTATGTTATTGAATTCCATGGTGCCTAGCACATAGTCACTATGTGTACATTTATTTATTGAATTGAATGGCATTCTGTTGTTCCTCATTTTCTCTTTCTGTCAAATAACACTTTTCCTACCCATTTCAAATTGATTGTTGTGAGAATAAAATAGCCCAGTAAATGCCAAGGCTTCATAAACCTTCAAAGAGATATGGAAGCATCAACTATTGTTACAAAGAAACTTGGTCCCAGCAGTCTTATAAATAAAGATGACCAGCAGTGCTCTTTGCTTATAGAGTTCTCTGTCATTTTTTGAAGATTATTGAAACTCTTTCAAAATGAGATGTTTGGTGTGACTCTGAAACTCCATTTTGAAGTCTGATTTGGAAAATTAAGTTATTTAGTTTGACTTTTCATTGTGGTCATTTTTTGGTTTCTTATTCTAGACACTGTTTTATTTCTTTTCTTTTTCTTTTCCGGGCTAAGCAAAACTCCAAGGGATTAGAATAATGTGTCTGGCGTGATAAAAAATGGTTTTGTTCATCTTAGTAAATATCTCCCATTGATTTTAATAATGTACTCTGCAGTATATATGGTGCGAAAATAAATTGGACACCAGCTTAAATCAGGGAAATAAATCTGCTAACTCAAAGGCTAGAGTATTAATAAGCATGAATTACCACAATAAGTCTTTTAAAATTCAAAGCTTTTGGTCTCCATCATCCAGGATGATCTTAGAGTAATATTTTATGATGGTCTTAAGGCTTATTAAATTCATACCAGGAGATTCTTGTATCCTCCTCATTCCTGTTTATCACTTAATTGGATGACGTATAAATGCCCTACAAACCTCACTCCTTTGATCATTGTGATTTATGCCTAAATATGAAATAAAGAGAAGCAGCATTAGAAAATTCAGGTGGCAAACTGTTATTTCAATAAAAGTCTAGTAATAAACTGAGATAAGTAGGAAAGGGGGTTAGAAGTCATGGTTTTATCAGCCCATCTGCTGATTAAATTAATCTTCTCTGTAAAATAATGTGGACACATAATTATCATTCTCATGTGATGCTCTGGGATTCATCTTCAGTTCCAAATCATTCTATCTTCTGTTTGCTTTTATTCTAAATTTGTCTTTGTAAAGGAGAATTTAGCAGTACTGGTTTTAGATTCCAAGTTTCAAAGTTTACTTTCTCTTTTATAGACAGTTTAGATCAGAATACTTTCCTTCAAAAGTTAAGCCAAACACAGTGAAGAGAAACATCGTTGCCCAATTTGGAAGTGGTCAGATCTCCTGAGAGCTTACTCAGGATTTATTAATTTGAATTATTAAAATCAGTTCTCTTTTCTATCTGCATTTTCCTTTTATTATCTGGTTTGTTTGAATACAGACCTAATATAACTCAGTATCTTCATCTACTATTTAGAAGAAATGACTGATTGTAATTTCAGTCCCACAGAGGGGACAGCTTATGGGACAAGAGAAAAAAAAAAGATTCCAATTTAATTCTATATGGGTAACAACTGTGTCATGAAGTTAAATGCCAGCTTAGAGATATTTTGTCCAGAGTGATTCCATGGGGAATACTACTTCGTTGGCATTAATTTTTTTTTAAATGAGAAATTGATGATGATGTTGCTATTGTCCTCCTCCTCCTCCTCATTGTTTTTATCATTTTTGTTTTTACCTAGAGATGTCACCTCAGGAATTCATAGCTTTTACTGATTGACAGCAATTCATCACTCCTCACCTGCCAACTTTGTTTTCCCCAATTTTATTCTTCTTTTCTTTGCTGTTATTTCTCCTCATTTTTGTTCCTGTTGGGGACAAACACTGGCATCCAACCATTTCTGGTGATCTTTAAGGCTAAAAATTGAGAAAAAGTATACTCCTAACTTTAAATGTTAATGGATTAAACAATCCATTCAAATGAAATAGTGACATAATTAGTATACAATGTAAAAGATATGAATATAAAAATAAAATACTATAGTTTCATACTTATAAGAATATGTCTAAATATTGAAGAATAAAAATGAGAAGCCATAGTATGTAAGTATCCATGAATATTAAAAGGGATGAACTGAAATTTTATTATAATTAAATAGAAACAAGCAGGAGTTTCAACTGTGCTAACAAAGAAAGTATAAAGAGTATTCACAATATAAACAGAAACAAACAAGGAAATTACATTATTCCTAAAGGAATCATAAACAAATACATATTAAATATACTGCATATTTTCTAAACATCTAAATTCATAAAGGAAGAAAAAGATAATTAAAAAAGACAATGACTCCATGACATTGAAAAGAAAAAACATTTTGCTTTCAGAGAAGTTATTTACCATTCAAAGATTAGCAAAAGGAAATGAAGAATCTTAACAATTGCTGGATAAATCAGAGGTAAAATACTTATGCCACTTATGAATATGTCTACTAAAGAATATGCTTTTCTTTGGAACCATATGACACTTCTCCAAAAAGTAATCTTGTATTAAGGATTGTATTAGGACCAAAAATATATTTAAAAGATATAATCAAATGATTAATGTTCAACTGTCCCAATTTTTTTAAATATGTATATGCTAGATGAATATAATCTTACAGGAAAGGAATTAGAAGCTGAGAGGAACCAGAAGAGGAAAGAATATTCCAAACATGTAAGAAAACCATTGGAGAGAAACAGACATAGCATAAACATTAGGAAAATAATCAGCCTAATTTATACACACACACACATGCATATATATATATATATTTTTTTTTTTAAATATGAGCTCTTTGGAGAAAGGCACTCTCTTGTCTGATGGTGCTTATATCCTTAGCACTCACCCCACTACCCAGCCCATAGTAAGTACTGAGTTCATTCATTGAGTAAAGTCATCCAAGTTCTTCTCTGGCAAAATAAATATTTGAAGATTATGTATGTATGCACAACGGTTATGAATCATCAATAGGTGATCCTTGCATTGTAAACATTTGAAAATTCTTTGTGTATCATCATAGTACTAAGATGAGGAGGAGCCACAGTCTGAAGAAATGGACATAGTCCACAGTCTAACAAATTTTGAGTCTTTCAGTTACTTAAGTATTTTTTAATTCAGGGATTACAAGGAAGCAAAGTGCTCCAGTGTAGGGAGGTTAGTGAAATTTGTGATCAATTAGGTCTCTAAGAATTTACGCTCAGATTGTTTATTTTATTATCTGTCATTTATTATCTGTCATTTATTATCATCTGAATGACTTCAAGCAATTCATGTATTGCTTTCCACATTTGCAAAGCGAGGGGCTGGAATATAGACCTGGAGGTACAGTTGCTGAGACTCTTCATTATGCTTTCCTTCCCCAGGAAGCCCATCATCCCTTTGTTCTAACTGAATCCTCTGACCAGAGAGCAAGGCCATGGCTTCTGCTTAAAGAAGGGACTCAGCACAACCTGTATCCCATTTCTGAACCATTTAGAGTGCTTTGTGGTTCCTTGGCACTCCTCCATCAGGCTTTTTTGACTTCCTTTGGTACATTGTCTTCCTAGATCTGATTATAAGCTTCTCAATGATAGAAAATGTAATTATTTTCATTACTATTATTTTACATACATTTCTGCATGCATGTGTGTGTGTGTGTGTGTGTGTGTGTGTGTGTGTGTGTGTGCACACTCTCAGTTCCTGGCACAGTACCTGGGACAGAACATATTTCATAAATACTTTTTGACAGACTGTAGTATTGAAATTTCAGAATACTTACATTCAAATTCAACCTCAGGTACACGTTATGTGGCCCTGGATAGGTCACTTAGACTCTCTCTGCCTCGGTTTCATCATCTGTAAAATGGGGAGAATAATAAGCCTTATCTTGTAACTTTGTTGGGTCAAATGAGATAATATTTGCAAAGCACTACCCAAATATTTTATTATTGTCCGCTAAGTTTCCTTATAGCTCTAAATCTGGCATCCTGTGTGATCTATGAATATTTAATGATATTTAATATTATTAATTTAATTATTGATAATATTAATGATATTGAATAATAAAACATCTATTTTCCTTTTGAATTATAGACTCTAGCATAATTCTGCGATTGATTCTAAACATGGAAATTTCAGCCATATGGTTGAAGCCATTATGTTGAAGATATCCAAACTTGTCCATTGCTTCTAGTGTCACAAAATTTATTGGGATGGCTAAAATTAGTTCATACTGACAATTTGTCAACAATAATTAAACACCTACTGTGTGCTGCTAAAACACTCAGCCTGCAAAAAAGGCAAAAGACACCCCCTAGCCTCTAGGAGCTCAGTCTGCTGGGGTTGATAATATACAAACAAATCACACACATGTGCACGTGTGCGTTTGTGTGTATAGATAAACACATATATAAATATAAAACATGTACACATACTACAAACACACATGCATAGCCACACATGGAAATCAAGAAGGACAATGTCATTGGATTACAGAGTATGTTGACTGCCATCTCATTACTGTAGGGAACTTCCAGGTAAGAAAATGCCAGCCATTAATCCAGGTGGACACTGTTACTGCCATTGGAAGAGGAAGCACTAACAATGTCAGTCATTCACGCAGGGTTCCAAAGCCATCGTGTTCAAGTAAGAATCTGAATCTGGGTCCTGCTGCTTAGAAGACCTAAACTATGATACGCCGGTTTGAGTTGGTTTCTTTGTTGTTGTTGTTTTTTAACCCTTATCTTCCCTCTTGGAATCAATACTGTGTACTGGTTCCAAGGCAGAAGAGTGGGAAGGGCTAGGCAATGGGGGTCAAGGGACTTGCCCAGGGTCACACAGCTGGGAAGTGTCTGAGGTCAGATTTGAACCCAGGACTTCCCATCTCTAGTCCTGGCTCTCCATCCACTGAGCCACCCAGCTGCCCCCCAGGTTTGAGTTTAGATGAGAGCCTAGACAAGAGTTATACGACCGGACTTTCCCAGAGCAAATTCAGGGTGATAAAATCAAAAGCCAAAGATAATAGTGGTTTATACTCACTCAAAGGGTGAAACAAAAAGGTATTTACATAGTTGTTATAACCATCTACACACACATTCACACACACACACACACTCACACACACACACACACACACACACACACACACTCACACACACACTTCACCACCTCTCCAGCAAAATGAAAGCTCTTTGGGGA
Source organism: Monodelphis domestica (assembly GCF_027887165.1). Lineage (NCBI taxonomy): Eukaryota > Metazoa > Chordata > Mammalia > Didelphimorphia > Didelphidae > Monodelphis > Monodelphis domestica. The sequence goes on along the minus strand of NC_077234.1, from coordinate 5,343,894 downwards.
TGTGAATTGATTAATTTTGGTTAAATGGGCAGCCCGTGAGCTGGTCCGGCATCGGTGCTCAATAAGTTACCGGTAATCATATCCTTCTTCTTGTGGAAAGTGCACTCTTTTTACAGGCTGGGAAGCAGCTGCTGAATGGAGCGTGTGTCTCTCTATTCACTCTGCCTTTTGACCAAGGATCCTGGCATCTAGTTCTGGCTGCACGCTTCTATCCTGCAGCCCCACCCACAAAGGAGCCAAAGAAGCAAGGGTGCGGGGCAGCACCCTGAACTGCGGAGGGCCCTTAATGCACTACAAGCAAAGCTTCGCCCCCATCACTCCAGACTCAGGCCCTCCTCCCCTGTCAAAAGTCATCTCCTCCCTCCTGAGAGCCTCCCTCTGGAGGAGCTGCTGCCCGGCCACGTATGGTCTAGACCAATTTAGTCTCTGTTGCTCAACTGACCTTTATTAGCATAATGACCAGCACTGTTTGACTCCTGCTTATTAAAGCAGCTTAATTCTCACTATAATTTATTCTAGGCTAGGCTAATAAAAATGCACATTCTGTCTTTGAAACGTGCAATAAAAAAGCTTTCTGTTCATTTTGAGCCCCCTCTAGATATTGACTCATTTCCGTTGTCCGTATCCATGTGTTGCCTCTATCTCTCTATCTATATATCTATCTGCATCATCATCATCATCATCATCTAGTTAGGATTCCAGTGATGTGGAAACAGCATCTCCCTCCTTCCGATCCCCTGGCCCTTCTTCACACAAAAGTCTAGTTACCGCAGACAAGAAATTTGACAAGGAGTGTGTGTGTGTGTGTGAGAGAGAGAGAGACAGACAGACAGACAGACAGACAGAGGCAGAAACAGACAGACAGACAGAGACAGACAGACAGACAGAGGCAGAAACAGACAGACAGAAAGAGACAGAAAGACAGAGAGATAGAGCCAGAGCCAGTGGCAAAGGCAGAGACAGAAACACAGAGATACACACACACAGAATTCCCATTTGTCTTCCTGGATCCCAGACCCAGCTGCCCTATATGTGCTCTTTACTCCTTGTGCCTCTTTGCCATTCTTTTGTCCTTCATTTGTGAACTTGCGACTAGAGCAGCCAGCAGATTCCCCTCCCAGGTGGATTGCACATCTCTAATGTGCTGAAAGGGCTGGCTCTTGCTCTGGGTCCTCACTGGATTGCCCTGTTCAGTAGTTAGCCTACCATAGTCACCGTCCACATCCCATTAGCCAGATGCTCTGCAGAGAATTAGAATCCTAAAATCAGGGACAGACGTCTGGTCCTCCTTGGACTGAGCTTTTACACTGACTGATCTCCTGTCTAGGTTCCACCCTGGAAGAATGAGGTAATTTCCAACCTGTCATTCCCTTGCTCTGAGAGGGAGGGAGTATTTTCCTGTCACCAGGGAAGGTATACCATTATTTCAAGGTTTCCTCCTCCCTTTCCTCCTTCCTTCAGCCCATCCATTTCCCTTCTCAGTGTCTAGAATACAGTTGAACTTAGACCCAGCAAAACTGCTTTCTCAACAGTTAGCAAGGCAGAAGGAGACTGGGCTAGTCTCTGCTCCAATCTTTAGGAAATAGCCCTGAGTAATAACAATAATTATACCGAGCTGTTATGGAGTCAAAATGGGACCAATGGATAAATGCAAGAATTATTCTAAGCTTCAAAATGTATGGCTGGAGCCTGAGTGGGCAGGAGGTATGCCACGTGGTACTCAGCGAGATGCCCTGACCCGCAGGATACTGAGGGGTTGGCACGTGTCAGATTTCCTGTGTGAGTTCAAGAGGTTTCGGAACAAGAAGACAAAGCTTCAGAAATGCAGGGAATCAGACTTGCAGTTGCCTTTTAGTCAAGAATAGTTTTGCCATAGAGTAAATTTGCTCTCTGATAACTGATGGAAGTTCCTGAAAACTGCAGGATGCAGGAGCTCCGAATATGCGGTGTGCCCCACCGGAGAGAGGTCTAGAAAGGGAAGCTAAAACCTGGAGCCCAAAGAAAACTCCAGGAGACCGAAGCTGCAGGCAAGACACCATGGCAGGAGGATGGTAGTCAGGATGCTGCTGCAGAGCTGGCTATGGGGAGCCTTGTGATGGAAGCCAAGAAAATGTGCTGAGAGTACCGGCAGCCATGAGCATCCTTCAGAGGACTGCAAACTATGACACATACCCAGAGTAAGGAACTAGCCGAGAGGCTACCATCTTTATTTTCAGTAGAAATGTCTGAGATGTGGTTCTCTGGAGAGGAAAGCTCATTGGAAAGTTGGGTTTTGTTTGTCATTTTTTTTTATTTTGGGGGACTTCGGGGCTAAGATGGCAGCCAACTATCCTCACAACTGAGTGATATAAAGCACTTCAAAAGGACAAAAATCAAAATCAGATGAGTGAAGGGGCTCTGCCACAGGGCACAGCCTTGAAGGTAGGCAGTTTGGAGGCATTTCCATGCTTTAAGGAGGGTAAAACTGCACCTACCAAAGCTCGAGCTGACACCTCTCCCCCCACCACCTAGTGTGCCAGAGTCAGAGAGAGGGCAGGGCAACCTCTACATTCTCAGGGACTGACTGAGGGCACCACAAACTCAGACTTACCCCTGAGAGCAGTGCAAGGTCTTGACACCAGAGACTGAAGAGCATGGGTGGGGGGGAGCAAGAGACCAGTCAGACCCATGCTGGCCACAATAGACTCAAGGGAGACTGGGAAAATAGCTCAGGGCAAAACTCTTTAAAGCTTTCTACACCAAGATCTGCCTGCCCACCGCACTCAGACTTCTGGCTGGAAAGCCAAGATAATATAGAGAAAGGAAAAACAAAACAAATCACAGCAATGGCCACCAACAGGAAGGCGTCCCCGTCCACAAATACCAAAAGACATAAAGTGCAACAGAAAAAGCCTTTGACCTTGGATAACTTCTATGGAGAAAAAGGGCAGAATACCAAGGCAACAGCAGAGTGACAAACAAGCAAACATATCCAAACTTTCCAAAAAAACGAAATTGATCACAAGCTCTCAAGGAACTCAAAAAGGAGATCAAGAATCAAGTAAGCAGGGAAAGCTGGGTAGCTCAGTGGATTGAGAGCCAGGCCTAGAGATATTTGGTCCTGTGTTCAAATGTAGTCTCAGGCGCTTCCTAGCTCTGTAGCCCCGGGAAAGTCACTTAACTCTCATTGCCTAACCCTTAGCACTCTTCTGCCTTGGAACCAATACATAGTATTGATTGTAAGATGGAAGGTAAGGGTTTAAAAAAAAATGACCAAGTAAGAAAGATAGAAAAAAAATGGAAAGAAAGATAGGAAATAGAAATGAAAGTAATTTTAAAAAACTAACAATTTAAAAGACAGAATCTCCCACTTAGAAAAAGAAGCATGGAAATCACATAAGCAAATTAGAGACCAGAACTGACCTGTTGGAAGCCATGAAAAGCAGGATAGACCAAACCAAAAAGGAAAATCAAAAGATCATAGCTGAAAACCAGTCTTTAAAGACTAGAACTGGGCAAGTAGAAGCTAATGATCTCACAAGGCAGCAAGAATTAATAAAGCAAATTCAAAAGAATAACATACTAGAAGGAAACATGAAATATCTTGTTAATTTACTTTAGGCCATGTAAAACATGAAATGTAGTTCTCTTCCTTCACTTGTAATTAAACAAGTTCATTCTTTATTCCTTGTGAGCTCAATACTTGCAAGAGGATGTGATTACAAAAACACATTGTTTAATATCAGAGGAGAAATTACAAAGCATCATAGGGCCATGAATTTAGACATAGAAATGCATTCAAGGTCATTTAGTCTATTTTAAATATGAGGAAATTGAATCAAAGAAAATTTAAATAGCCTGCCCAGAGTCACAGAAGTCATCAATGACAATGTCATATTTTAGTTGATGCCTTTAACACACACACACACACACACACACACACACACACACACACACCCTCCCAGCACTGTCACAATATTTTATTGAAAAAAATGAGCTTTTTTTCTATAAAAGAGAAGTGTTTCAGAGTTTCTCAAAACAAAATAAAAGGTTATATGTATCAGACTCATTTAAGTATTATATCTCTAATTTCAATATTCATTGTCTTCAGTGCTATGGGAAGAAAGGATGTCTCCCTTTAATTGATGGAAATATATATGGTTGACATGAGTGGATTTCTGATTACTAATAATAACAGCATGACAAAATGACCAAAGGACACAATCTGAGAAGAATATAATCAGAAAATTAAGTCAGAAGAAAAAGAGGGAAGACTAGATGACTCATGTGCTCCTTCTCCTTTTGCAGTCACAAATTGAAAACAAAATCTAGAGGAAAGTCTTTGGCATGTTGGGTGGACAATATTTATGATAAGAATTCCTGTAGGGGTTGTGATCTGCCCTATTGGAGAGAGTATGGCATGGTAAGTACATTAAAGGACTAAAACATTTCTTTGTTAAATAGGACGGCTAGGCTGAACCTTAGATACTAAACTGTATAATAAGAGTCTAGAATGAACACTTACGTGCTTCAGCTGCTAGTGAGCTCCTTATGATTAATTGCATCCATTTCCATTGACCTCCCTCATCCATCAAGATGGGTGAATTGCGTTTGATCCATAGGAATCCAATAAAGGAAAAGCCCTCCAAAGCTTATGCTGCCCTGCAAAAACTCAACCAAATCACTGCAGTTGAGGTCAAAGAGTAAAAATATAGCTTGAAGCTGCCCTTTCTCAAGAATTCTGCATTCTATTTCGTTCAGATGGCAAAATCCCATAAATAAGCCACAGACTTTCAGGAAGTGCCAACAATTAGGCACCTCCTCTCAGATTCGGGGGAACATTTATGGAGCAGCCAGGGGTGCGGGGCCGGAGTAATTGTTTCTTTTTCTTGAAACCCAAATGTTGCTAGAACATCATTAATGTCACAGAAGGGGAAAATAAGTAAAGAAATAGATGTATCCTGGGAGCCAAACAGCAGGCATTTGGTATGCTGCCTTCTAAGGTAAGGTCAGAGTGACTCCACTATCGGCTAAGGCTATACAGACTTAATTATTGCCCTCAAAAAGCAAAAGAATGCTATGGTCTGCGCTAGAGAAGAAATTTCCCGGAAAGTAAAGCTGATCCAAGGCTGCCTCTACTCTCCCCCTACCTCCATTCCCTATAACTCCAACATAACTGGCCAAGAGGATAGCCATAGACCTCTGCATCAAATTCCATAATGTGGGCAGGTCAGTACTGTGATTATCTTGGGGACATGGAGATAGTCCCATTGGGCACCTCAAGAACCCATTTCTGGCTGACATTGGTACACCAACCCAACAACAGAGAAACCCTTGCCTTAAGGAAGAGTGAAGAATTTGGAGTCAGGAAAACCTGAGTTCAAATTCTGCCCCTGATATTATGAAATGAGGAGCAAATCTCTCACTGAATCTCATTCCCTTTTTCTATAAAGCAGCATCTTAAGTTGTACATTACCTTTGCAAGGACATTAAGAAGCTGAAAGGAGATAATGCGTGTAAGCCATGCAGGCGACATTCAAACTCTAAGCTGCAGGTTTTCCCAGGAAATCAAACATGCCACAAAACAAGAAGTGGGCAAGAGAGGGGGATGTCTGAAGTCTATGAACCTCACACTGGAAAGGACCTTGGAAGGCTTTCCATCTAAGCTCCCACCCACCCAAAGTGAAGACTCTCCACCACATCCCTGCCAACCAGGCTGATTCGCTACTCAACGCTAGGGAGTGACTAGGAGCTCACTGGCTTGAAGAGAAGGCTACATGATGTTATGTCACCTCTGTGTGGGCTTCAGTTGATCTCCCCCATTGGCTGCATCAGGATGCCTGGGCCAGTCTTCCATACCTGTTCTCAAGCTTCCTAGGCAAACCTACCCCTTCAACTCAACCAGCAAAGCAAACAAACAAACGCCACAAGACTACTTTCATATGCAAGTCTGGCAAACACTTTTTCCTTTCATTCAATTGGTCTCCTAAAGTGCTCAAGTTGTATACTACTAAGGGGGAGACTAAGGAACAGAGGGCAAATCCCCAAAGGCGACAACGCCTGTTGCATGGTTAATAGACAGAAGCTGGAATGGAGCTTAGGGATCATCTAGTTCAAGCCTTGCTTTTTGGTGGCACAACTCACAAAGTCAAGCAGGCAACAGTTCCAGAAATGGAATCCATGACCTCAAATTCCACGTCGAAGAGTGTTTTCAGTCCTTAATGATAGACCTTAGAGAAATTTAATTAGGCTTTGTCCATGGGCTAGTCATTTAGACCCTCTGAACCTTGATTTCCTTTTTTGTGAACAGGAATAGCAACACACATTGTAAGAACCTCTCCAGGTTCTTAGGAACAGCTGTATGTGGTGTTTAGGTAGCTTTAACATTTGCAAAGGGAATTCCATGAATTCCATCAGGTCCTATGAGGTAAGTGCTTTAGGTTTACATATGAGGAGGTTGGGGCTTCTGAAGTTTTAATGATAAGTCCAGAGTTGCCTAAAATATTGATATGTTTTCCCTCTTGTTTTTTCCCCATAAACAATACCACCATAACACTATATAATAAGCATTTGAAGCAGAATGGAACCCAGGTGTTCCTGACTTCCAGGTTAGTTCCCCATCCATTGCACCCCAAAACTTCTGCGAGATAATGAATATAAGTTGACTTTGCCATCTTTAAAGTTCTTTATAAATGACAACTGGTATTATTACTATTTCATGTGATTCCAATATAAACAATTCAGAAAGAATTCCCTATCTTGCTATTACTCTTTTATAAATAACTTACCACAGGTTATTTGCACACGGAAGTAAGAAAACCACTTTGTGTTGGCTGAATAAGAAAAATACTCTAGTTATATGTCTCCTGTGCGGGTTGAATATTAACATCCTGAGCACAATTTGAGGAATGGATGAGACGACAGAGATGATGGGAAACGCATAAGGTATGATCTTTTGAAAGTTTTCCACTCAAAGTCATTCTGATTTTGTGAATACTGGGGAGGGCGATAGCTCTGGGAAACATTTGTTTCATGGCATGAGAGATCAAGTTCTGGCCGGACGATGGGTTCTGGTTATGAGTATTGGCCGATTTCTCCAGGTCATTCTCAGATCTCTATGTAAGATACATCTATATATGTAGATTTATCAATAGATGAAAAAATAAGGACATTCAGAGGAATCATAATCATCATGATTATTTTATGGGACAGTTTCATATGCTGGGTGATTTTCTTCAGAATCCGACCTATCATACTGGCTGTTCTTGGTATCACCATTTTATTAGTATTGGTATTAGTGATGCCAATTTAAATATCAATCATTTAAGAAATATTCATTAGGCGTTACTGTGAGCCATACACTGTTCTAGACTTTGAGAATAAGATGTTACTTCCTTCAACCTCAAGAGGCTGATACTCTATTGGGGCATATGTTACATTAGAAAGTATATACATGTTAAATAAAAGGCTATTTGGGGGGGTGGAGGAAAGACACAAGCTCTCAGAAGTTGAGGAATAAGGAAAGTTTCCGCTTAGAGTCTGGTATATGAACAATTTTGCAGGTAACCGAGTTTCTATAATCCAGAAATCAAGAGAGAGGGCCTAAAAGATACGTGGAACAGCCAATGCAATGGCATGGGGCATGATCCTGGATTCTCCTGTGAGAGGAACAATAAGAAGATGTTTGAATTTTAGAATGTGTGAAGAAGAGTAGTCCGGAAAGCAAGTAGAGGCCAGACTTGAAAGGCCTTTCAAAGCAAAATAGCAGAGATAAATTCAATCCTCCAGGCAATGAATAATCAATGGATTTTATCAATGAAGTAATATCATGGTCACACCTAGGATTTAGGAAAAATCACTCTGGCAGCTGAATAGAAGATGGATTGGAGAGTGGCTAGAGTGAGGCCAGTAGAACAATTAAGTAATTGTAATAGTGAAGAAGCAAAGGGACTGGGGCTGGGGGGAGGGGGGAGGCTGAAGTAGAAGGTTGGTATCAAGTTCTCTTTTGGGCAGGAGGCATTTGAGATGCCTCTGAGACATCCAGTTTGAAAGATCTATTAGGTCAAGGGGACTATTGTACTGGAGGCCAAGAAATGAACTAAGATCAGTTATTGATATTTAATAATCATTAGCATGGGGGAAAAGTCACTAAATCCATGGGAGACAACTACTAAGTGAGAGAAAGTAAAGAGAAAGATGCAAACAAGGTCCAGGAAAGAGACTTCAGGTGGAACTACGTCTAGAGGCAAAGGTGTCATAATAAGTCTAAGGAAGAAGGGTCAGGCAGGTAGAAGAGGGATATCACTTTAAAAAAAAAAAGCTAAAATACAGACTAGAGGGGAGAAAGTGGGTGATCAGTATGGTCGGATGTTTCAAATTACAAGAAGTATGAAGACTGAGAAAATGGCCTCATATTGATGAATTAAGACATTCTTGGTAACTGTGAAGAGAACAATTTCAGTTGAATAATGATGTCAGAAGTCAAGGTGCAAAGAGTTAACAAAGAGAATCTGAGGAGAGAAAAGAGGGTAGTAAATCCATAGAAGGCTATTGGCTGAGTATTGGGGAGAGATAAGAGCCTGTAGCTTGAGAAGAGAGTAGGATTCATTGAAAGTTTTTTAAAGAATAGTAAAGAACTATTTACTGTGAGCCATCAAGAAGAAATCAGCAAATGGCAAGGGGGCCGGGGTAGATGGAGATTGCAGAGATCAGAAGGAAGCTGATGGTGTACAAAATCTTCAGGAGGAGACTGGAAGAGATGGCATTAAGAGGACATGTTGAGGGATTGGTTTTAGCAAAGAATTCAGAGAGTGAAATAAAGTAGGAGAGAATAGTGGATAAAGCCAAGTAATCGGAGAAGAGAGAACTCTTTCCATTTTTCAAAGCCAATAATCAAATTAACAGAAAAGCTTTCCAATGTGGTTTTCTGTGTATTTAGACCCCTTTCAAGGAAGACCTAGATTTTTTGCTTACTCTAACTCTCAGGTTAAGTATCCTTACAAATTCCCAACTTGTTCAGACTCAAAGATGCCCCTAATCCTGTGGTCTTTACAAAATAGATTCTCAGAGCACCCACTGGCCAGCCAGACAGAAGCACACACAGCTCTGGTGGCTCTCAGTAGATTTCCCTGCCTTCCTCTCTGCTCTTGGCTCTCCTCCAGTATGCTGGTCCTCCCAAGCTCCCTCTCCTTCCTTCCCCAGCAACAGTACCAGAAGCCTGGAAGTCATCCAGTAAACTGCAGTGTGTCACTATTTGGTCTGCTAGTAATGACAGCCCCCGCTGAATCACAGCTCAGAAGCTGGATCTCCCCTGCTACAGGGTCCAACAGAAAGGACAGCTAAGACAGGCAACATCCCCCTGCCTGTCTCCCCCCTTTGCCTCAACCAGTAGTTACATTATCCTCTCTCCCTAAGGCTTATTTACTGAATGGACTCATATAGGAAGGCTGGTTATAAACTAGTCAGCGTTGAGGGAGCGAAGGGGTCAGAATTACTTAGATCTCCTAAATATATCCATCCCTGATCTCTGGCTTGTTTCATCTAAAATGGGGAAGAATTGAAGATCAGGAACTTGAAGTACTTGAAGAGTGAGAATGGGTCTTAGAGGTGATGCCTTCCAATCCCCACCACCACCACCACCACCATTTTACAGAGGAGGGAGGTGAAGCCTTTCGGGATAATCATCCTCATCAAGGAACACAGAGAGGCAGCTGTGCAAGCCTTGAGCCCAGGGCTAATGATTCTAAATCTGCTTCTTCATTTATACACATTCAAAAAAAGCACACCCCCTCTCAGACCCTTCCCCATGGCTCCCATACAGGAAGCTTTCATCTCCTGACATGTCTTTATTATCTCCACAATCCTCACCCCCTTGCTAGTGCTCTCCCCACTCCCAAATTACCCTGCATTCATTTGGTATGTATTCTGCCTACACTTACAGATGTGTGTTGTATACATTATCTCTGATAGAATATAAGCTGCTGGACTTAGCCATTTTCATCTTCTTAACCTCAAGCCTTGACAGAGGGTCTGGTATACAGTGGGCATTCAGTAATGTCTTGGTGATGAATTCACTAATTAATGAAAGATTGTATTCCAGGGTACTTTGCCAAATAAAAATATTAAATGCTGACATTTCTCTGTCATAGATCCTCACAATGAACCTGGGAGACCTATGTTATTATTATCCCATTTTAGAGGTAGGCAAACTGAGCTTCCTAGTCATTTTCTTGTCTTAGCACACAATGCTCCATCTACTTTGTCTTCCTTTGCCCTTGCTGTCCCCCAGGCTTCATTGTTGAAATATTCTAGCTCCTCTCCCAATATTCTGAGAGTTCCCAGCTGCCTTCCAAGCTCAGCTTAAAGGGTACTGCCTGGTTCCACCTACATGCTCTTTCCTAATGTCTTTGAAATACAAAGAGGATGTCCTCCATCTAAGAGTCAGTCAATAACTATTTAATAAGAACTATCAAAAGGCAATCAAAGGCAAAAGACAGTCCTTTCCCTGGAGGGGCTCACAATCTGATGAGGGAGGGCAACATATAAAAAGAAGCTCGAAGAAGGAGGGAGTGTCCTTGCACAGGGGCATGATGTGTGGGGCATTATGGGATGGCTGCCCTGGGTGCCCTCCGAAACTGGAGGATGTGGCATGGGGCCTTCGGATAGCAGGAGAAGGAGTAGGAGAAGAGAGTACTGAGGCAGTAGGGCATTCTTTGCTCTAAAAAGAGGTCCTCTTTGAACAGGAAGTCAGGATCCACACCCACACCCCTTAGTGATCTAAGCTCAGTGAGCTAAGAGCTGGATCCCCGCCCTGTTTTAACAAAGTCCCTGAATTTCTTATGAAGAGCCGGTGAACTGGACCCTAGGCAGAGACTGCATGCAGACCCTGGACCGGAGCATCTCTCCTGCTGGAGATCCCGGAGAACAAAGAGGAGGAGGAGGAGAGGGAGGAAGGGGGGAGACACCCGCATTCACACTGGCCACCCTGAGGCCAGCTGCAGTGGGTAAGAGAAGTGTCTGGAAGCAGGGACAGGCGATTAGCTGACTAGGACAGACTAAGGACCTCTTCCCACTAGCGTGCAGGTGATAAACCCCCGAAGAGGTGGAACCCCGCCCAGCCAGCGGCCCCCACCCCCCACCCCATGCCCTTCCCAGCCCGGAAGAGCTGGCCAGCAGCACCATGGTCTGCTCAGAGTTCTCCGTGTCCAGTAGCCTGACTCTCCTAGTTCTGCTGAGCCAGTTGAGCCTGCTTGAGCCAGAGCAGAAGAGCATCAGCCTGCGCCATGGAGACCCCGGTTTAGGCAGGGATATTCCTGCTCACACAGTGCGGGCCCCTTCAAGGAGTCAGTCCAGCTGAGCCGAAAGGGTCTTCCTCCATCCCCAATGCCATGCTGTCAGGAAGAACGGGGCTTCCAGATAAGTGAGGCTGTCATGCCCATCGGACCCCCAGAAACTCAGACAAACTATTATCGGGGAAATTCCTCTGCTCCCTGACACCCTGGGACTCCCAACCCAAAGCAGCGGATCGGAAAGGATTATCCTCCTTTGGTGGTCCCATTGATCCAAATCATGAGAACCACCCCCATGTCTTCAGGGAAAGCTTCTCCCCAACCCCTGGCCCCAGACTCAAGTCTTCATTGAATATAAAAACCCCAGAATTGAGGCATGCCAATAGCAACCTCCCAGGTTGCTCCACTCATGCTGTCTTGCCAAAAATGCAACATTACTAAAACAATCTCTCTTTACTTCTAAGTTAAGTTTGGAGTCTTGCATTCTTGCAAAAGGTATCCTTCCCGAACCCCAGGGGTACACCTCTGCACCCCACAACACACCAGTGCTGGGGAGAAGGGCTGTTACCCTTATCTGAGCCTATACCTGGGTGAAGGAAGACATGCTTTTTCCCAAAAGAGGGGCAACGCCTTGAGGGAGGCCAAAATGACCAGCCTTGAGAAAACAGGAAGGCCTAACAAGCTGACTGGCCTTGAGAGGGTTGTCAGGACCATAAATATGCCAAACCTCCAGCTGCATAGGTACCAGATAAAGGCCAGGAAGACCCCAATAAATATGTCAAACAACAGGTCAGGGGGACCCCAACCATATAGAATTGTCAAAGTTCCAAGAATAGTAGGAAGCAGATAAGAGCCATACATGCAGGAAAAATTCCAAGGATGGTAGCAGATAAGGGGCTGGAAGACCGTACCTACAGAAAAGTATAAAAAGCCCAGCCTGTCAGAAGCAACTGGAACTCTGATGGTAGAGGTTCCCACTGATGCGCCTATCAGTCTTCCCAATAAAGGCTTTCTCCTTGCTTGATTACATTGTCCAGACTTCCTTGGTGGTGGGTGAAAACCCGGACCTTAACAGCCTTGAGAACAGAATCCGTTTCATTTCATTTCTTCATAAACCAATGACTTGGGTTTGGTACAGTGGCTTGAGGGATCTCTCAAAGACACTAAGACACGGGTTCGAGGCTTTTCTTACATACACTGGCTTTCTGATCTTTACACAGTCGCTTCCTCTTTCAATAGTCCAGACAGCTTTCCAAGATTATTCAAGGCAGAAAAGAAGACAGACTTTCCCTGTGCCAGGAAAGTCATACATTAAATCCTTCTGTGCAGTGCATAATAGGGGCCTCTCCCATTATTTCAAAGTGACTCCCTACACTCAGCCATGGGATGTCCTCTCTGCTCACATTTGCTGCTGCATTTCAGGCTGTATCTCCTGGCATCTCAGGTCTTTGTCGGATTAACAGGAGGAAGTGATCTGGGGTCGGTTTTCCCTCCTCCACACTGCTCACATTCCTCCCCTTCAATTATTTATATAGGGAGTTCGCAAGCCTTACGCACTCTCTGCACTCTCTCTGCTCACCTTTGCCTCCTGGCCCCCTCAGTCCCTTGAAGCCTGAATTCAGCTGTGTCCGTATTAGAGGCCTCCCCTGATTTCTTCAGGGTTCTGAAGCAGAGATTTTATTTTTTTATTGCCCGTGCCACGGTCCCTTGGTAGAAAGGAAATTGGTATTTGCTTCTTACTTGTTGCACCCATAGTACTCATCCATACACACCCATAGTACTCAGATTCATTTTCTGGTTGTCTAGGAGTCGAGAGGCAGAACCTCTTGGCTCTTAAGGGAGAGCAATACCTGCTCTGTCGTGTATACTCCGAGAGCTAGCTGGAACTCTGAGGCTTCCCTTCAGTGACGTTCCAGAGTGATGGAGCCAACACGTGTCAGAAATAGGACTCGTCCTTTCTGTCTGAGACGGGTTTTCTGACTCTGAGAACTTCCATCAGCAGTAGCCTCACGTACAGCAAACCCTGAATGCATATTCTTCATGAAATACCATCCATTTGGTGAAGGGTGACAAGAAACACTACTCCTGCCCCTTGATCCCAAAGTATGGACCTCCATCCCCTCGTTATCTTCCCAATGGTCCTTGCCCTTGTTATTCAGTGGGTTCAGTTCTGTCGGACTCTTTGTGAACACACTTGAGATTTTCTTGGCAAAGCTGCTGGCATGGTTTGCCATTTCTGTCTCCAGCTCATCTTATATATGAGGAAACTGTAAAAATGGAGATTTTGAACCCCAGACTTCAATCCCCAGAAGTCCTTGGTATTTCCCAGAATTCCCTATAATCTCATCTGAGTCCCCAAGTCAGCGAGATCACAATTGGTATTTAACTGGCAGTAACACCTCCCACGCTCTCTTCTCTTCCATTGATGGAGCAAGTAAGCTAAGTGCGGGGATTTTGAATGGGCTAATCAGCCATGGCATGTGGTTTTTATTTTGTATCCTTGATTTCTAGTAATCCTTAATAAACCTCATAAAATAGAATATTTTTATTACTAGATACTAATTTAATTTTTATAAAACTGAGGTCAGTAGGGTGAGGTGACTTGCCCAGGGTCACATAGTTAGTAAGTGTCTGAGGCCAGATTTGAATTAATATCTTCTGGAACTGAGATAGAGGCCTGGCACTCTATCCACTATGTCACCTTACTATCCATTAACTCTGCCATCTCAGCATATTTCACATCAATATGTTCAGCCCAAAATTCCATTCTTTCCATCTGGGTTCTTCTCTTTGGGTAAAAAAAAAGAGAAAGTGTCATTTCTCTTCATGACAGCCCTTAAAATAATGGAAACTAGCTCTTTTCAGTCCTCTTTTTCTTCTGTTCTCTAGGCTAAACATCTCCATGTCTGTCAGCTCATCCTCAACTAGTGTAATCCTGAGATCCGTCATAATGTTGGATGTTGTTCTCTAGTGGAAATTCTCTAGATTGTCAATATCATTTCTAAAATATGGTTCCCAGAATGGAACACCAAGACATTATGGATATAATCTGGCCAGAGTAGAGAGCATTTATGTTCTGGGAAGTCTGTTTCTCTTAAAATTGGATTAGATGAGAGTCAAGAAATTACTCATTCATGGTGCTTTTAGGAAAATCTTAATAATCCTCATCACATTTTTTTTTGCTAAAATGCTTGATTACATTGATATGAGATTTAATGTACATAATCAGGACACTATTTACATTGTTTTGAAGATGCTTTGATTATTTCCTCTCCAATGCAGAGATACAGATTGAATTAATATTTATTAAGATAACCTTGTCTGCAGTGGCCTTAGTTGAGTCCTAGGGAGACAAAGAATACTTCCACTCCATGGAGAGAATCTAGATATGGCCAGATGAAAAGGATGTACCATCAGAGGGTAAAATGTCCAAGTGCTATAAGAAATCACCCCCCTCACAGCCTAAAAAAAATGATCTTTTGGGAGATGTCAAAAATAGAGAAACCAAATAAACAGCAAAGTTTAACTTGTCTATCTCACAACCTGTGAAATAAGGGGCAAGTCAATGTTGGCCAATATGGGCATGACACTGAGCCAGTAGATAGATTTTTCTTTTGTAATAACTGAATATTGGCAGATAAAAAAAATCATTAGTTTCAAGTGGAGTTAACGTTATGTAAATGTGACCAGTGAAGAATATGGGAATCACAGAATCAATCAAGGATGTCACTGAAGATCATCTGGTTGAGTTTTCTGATTTGATGGAAATAGAAACAGCTCAGATATGTACAATGACTGAACCAAAGTCATACATGAAGTTAGCATCAGAATGAAAAAAAAATTAAGTGTATAACATCATACTGAGAGATATCAATATAAAAATGTCAAGACTTTTCTTGCTTACAAACAACTCCAGTGGAAGAGATAAGATGGGCAGGGAGGGCACTTTTGTTCCAAAAATTATTGGCTGGATGATAGGGACTCATAGATTAGTAGATGGGCATACCCCACTCAGGAGTGATGCCAGAAATGATTCAATCAGGGTTCATGATTTGGAACTAGATGAAGACCAGGCTAAGCAAGTTAGAGATGCTTATTACCAACCTGAAAGAAAGGAGATGAAATAGTTGCCCCACAGTAACTCTAGAAATCCATATACTCCCAGAAAAAAGTTTATTCTATGACAGAAGGGACTGTGTGTACACTCCTGAAACTGGTCAGCTGACATTTTGTAATTCTACAATCAAATTCTCACTTTTTTCTATAATTCAATCACTTAATTTAAATATATAAATATAATTTAAATCACTTCATGATGGTAAATTCTCCCCTTCTGTAAAATTTTCCTCTTGGTGAGTTCATTCTTCACTTTGCATATAATGTTGAATTTTTATCACCATAGCTCACCCAGATGGCTACCTTTTTTTGACAGGGTGTTAGAGAACATAATAAATACTTTGCAAGTATTGATCTCAAAAAGTCAGAGGTAAAACCAAAATATTCCTAAAGTTTTCTTTAAAGCCTCTTTCATAGTCACTTTTCATGCATTTCTATATCTTTTTTGGACCAACTTATATTTTCAGGTCATATAGTCTCTTGGATTAGTAGGTTCTATTTCCTAATTATTGGATACTGGATTGGATTAGTAGGATAGGAGTTGCCTATTCTGGTGGT
The DNA here is from genome assembly GCF_027887165.1 of Monodelphis domestica. NCBI lineage: Eukaryota > Metazoa > Chordata > Mammalia > Didelphimorphia > Didelphidae > Monodelphis > Monodelphis domestica. The sequence goes on along the minus strand of NC_077234.1, from coordinate 5,327,953 downwards.
AGCTGTGGCCCAGAGACTAACCAGAACATCTTGTAGGAGAAGCTGAACAGGGTAAGTCTCCGAGTCAAGTCAGGAAGCACACACAGAAATCCAGATGGGTGGGCATATGGCTTCAGGAAGGACCCACCCTGGGTGAATGAATGATGAATGTCTCTGTCATCCATTCTAAGCAGACTTGGTTAAATTTTTAACTCCCTGATTAGAGGATTAATTTTCCTTCTAATCGCCCCTGCCACTTTCAGTTTAGGTCCCAGGCTTTCACCTGCATGTTGAAGTTGTTTTATTTTTTTAATTTATTTTTACACAAGGAAATTCACTGAGTAGAAGTGAGCATGTTACCTCTTCTGTACACACCTGGAATAATGCAGAATTCTCCAGAATGGTCTTTTTTTTTTGTCCAAATGAGTATTTCTCATCTATTGACTCCTTTTTTGCATCACTCATTTGTTCTCCTTGAATTCTTTGAAGTATTTGGCACTGTTAAGTACATTCTTCCTGGACATTCTGACACTGCCCTCTCAGTTCTCTGAATTTCATTAGACTGTTCATCGTCAGTCTCTTTTGCAAGATTCTCATCCAGGTCACAGTCTCTAAGTACAGTCTTGAGAGGTTTTGTCCTGAGTTCTAGTTTATTCTCGCTCTATACTACTTCACTTGGTGATCTCACCAGCTCCCATGGATTGAATAGTAATTTCTATGTTGACAATTCTAAAATCTACATCTCCTGCCCTAGACTCTCTATTGACCTCCAGCCTCATATTGCAAAATTGCCTTTCAGACTTCTCAGAATAGAGACATATTAAACGCAGCACATCCCAAGCTAAATTCATTGTATAACCTTGGGTGAGATACTTCCTCTCGTTCATGTTCTTTCTTTATTGTTGTTCAGTTATTCAGTCATGCCTGCCTCTTAGTCATGGACCATAACATGCCAGATCCCTCAATCCTTCACTATCTCCTGAAGTCTGTCCAATCACATTCATTGCTTCTATGAAAGCTTCTATCCGTCTCGTCCTCTGTGGTCCCCTTTTCCTCATGTTTTCAGGGTTTCCCAATATCAGGGATGTATTCAGTGCTTCCTATTGAAGGGTCAGAGAATTTAAGCTTTAGCTACGCTATTTGATATTCAGTGCATAATCTAAATTGATCTCTTTAAATATTGACTGATTGGATGAGCTTGCTATTGTAAAGATTAAAATTAGGGGGATACTGATAGAGGCAGAAATTAGTTTCTCTCTGCAAGGAGTATTATATTTTTAGAGGTTTATTGAAGATTAAGGATTAAAGAAAATACAGGATAAGAAAGCACGTGTCTAGGCCCAAGGGCCTAGACAACCTCACCTACATTATGAAAAGAGTCATGTCTGCTTGCAAGTGGAAACAGGAAAGAAAAAAAGAGATCCCACCTATGGCAGAGAACCTTTAAATAATATTCTGCTCTTGTCCCAGGTGAGAATTCAGTGAGATTACAAAGCATTCTGGGGAAGTGGAGCACGGACTTCTGGGGATTGAAGTCCTGCATTCGAGTCCATTTTTACACTATCTAAGGGACTCTCAAAGACTTTTCCAGCACCACCATTCAAAATCCTTAATTCTGAGACTCTCAGCTTTCCTTACAGTTCAACTCTCCCTCCCAGGTATACAATGCTACTGGAAAAATGCAGGAGGCCATCATTCCCCCACTGGTTGACAAGGTCAAGGTCCAAGGAAGGTAGGTCAGCAAAGCAGACCCCAGAATGAGAGCCCCCTGTTGATTTCCCTCTGTGACTTCTCTCCCCAAATTTTTCCCACTAATGGACTTGTTATGATTATTATTTTCTCCCCAGTGCAGGAGAAGTAATATGAGAGCAAATACTTATAGGATCAATAAAAATATACCCTACTTTAAGCCCCCTTGGTTATTACCCCCAAAAGATTGCAATTACTGAATTAAAGCCCAAAGATTACTGCCCATGACCCCTCCTTTCTCAAGCACAAGACACGCTCCAAGGCCCTATAATAAACAGTAGCCAAAAACTTGAGTACTATAATGAATCTTTTCCTACAGTTACCACACTCCAGTGAATTTGTTGAAACAGAAGCCAAGTAGCATTGCTAGGGACTTCAAAGTAACATAAGAAAAACAGAACTTGTAAATTGAGGAAAACCCCAAAACTGGTCTGTTTTAAGTCCTCACACCTAGATACAAAGATGTTTTGTTGTTCATCTCCCAAGAAATTATGATGGATAGTGAAAGCCGACCAAAAGCACAATGATCCTCTCAGCAGCTCAAGGAGTAACCTACAAATGGCTTCATTCACATTCATCAAATCTATCACAGAGTGTTGTAGAAACCTAGTAAATGATCACAGAATTCTTTGTTGTAGTAACATCACAAGAGTGCTGTTTAGTTGGTTTGATAATATCCAATCGAATTGTAGAATGTCACATACATAGAATATAGATTGACTGCATAATGGTCATCATCCATAACAAGGTTCTACCCTACATCAAGCCCAAGATGAATTGAAGTCACTCCAATTAAAAAAAACAAAAAAGGGGGAGATACTGGGAGCCATCAAAGACCACACTGTTTGAGATGGTCCACATGGAAACTGGGGTCTGCAAAGCAGCGCCCAGGAAGGATGGAAACATCCACTGAAACCCCACTAAGTGACTTTCATTATTAACATCCCCTTATTATTGGATTTACCATGATTATTATTCTTACTTTGCCCCAGGAAAAATAGATGAGATCAAAATGCTTTCAGGATTAATACAGATGTCCCTCCAGGGTATTACCAGGAGAGCCCACTTACAAAATTAAACCTAAGGATTCTTATATACCTACTTAGATAGGACCCTCTTGTCTAAGCATAAAAACTTCTGGCAAATCTCTGCTCAGAATTTCCCAACCTATATCTGGGTCATGTTGATTCTACCCACTGATCCTGCCCTTAGCAACAGTGTTTCATTGACTATATCCCTAGGCTTCCTGTATGTTGTTAGGTTCCATGGAAACATGTATGTTGAGAATGAAACTGTGTGCCAAGTAGATGTGTGATTATGAGGATATGAGATAAAGCCAGGCCTCAGCCAAGGAGGAGCAGTTTATCCCATGAAACCTGTGCTGTGGGTTAAATGTGGAAAGCTGTGCCCCATTCCTCATTTAGCCGACACTATCCCACCTCCAAGATCTTATTCCCTGTGGGAGGCTGGCCCACACCACAGCAATTGGTGCCTTGGACCAGGGACTCTTGCCTAGGTAAGCCCCCTTTTCCCCAGAGATAAAAAGGCACCCCAAAGCAAAAGTCTTTCTCCAATTTTGGATGATTAGGATCCTACCCAGGATGCTGAAGACCCCCTGTAAGTGAGTATAGGTAAGGAGAGATGGGTAAATTCATAATTTTTGAGAAGTTATAAAGGAAAGGGACACAGTAAATCAAAAGAAAGAAAGATATTTACTGGAAAAATTAAGCACATTCCTCAGAAAAGGGGAGCAAAAGATGAAAAGAAAACAAGGTACAGTTGACTAAGTTCTTGGACTTCATTCAAATTTGTAGTCCTTGTTTTGACTTGCAAACTTAGGAACAAATTGGACTTGATATAAAAACCTATTACACTGACAAAGGACCAGAGCAGGTTCCCATTGAGACATTTTACTTGTGGTCACTCTTCGGAGATACTTTAGACCTAACCCATGAGGCTATTTATATCGGGCAGACTTTTTATTACCTGTCTGCCATGGAGAAAATACCCTTACTATCTGGGCAAAAGTCCAGGATTTCAGGGTCAACCCTAGATCCTGATGAGGAGAGACTCCCCCCACCCCCCTGGAAAGGAGGCTGTGTTAGAAAGCGAGGCAGCTAGGTATAACAATCCCCAGGTTAGGCAGCCACCAGTAGCTCCTCCTCTTCCTACCCCATCCCTTCTAAGGAATTTTCCTCAGCATGGGGAAGGGAGGAGAGGATGGAGGAAGGTGGGATGTCCTCCTTTTCCACCTCCACAACCCCCGGATCCTTGGTTCTAGCAGGGAGTATCCCCTCTCCCAATCCCTTGTACCCTGCCTTTTCAAATGCTTATACTCAGGAGCCAAAACTTTTCTTCTCTTCTCCCAGTTAAGATACTTTGGAAACAGCAAGATGTATTTTTCATTCTTTCCCCCTTTTTTCTTCCTCAAGATGTTAAGTAAATACCTTAATTCTTAAAAAGCACGCTTCCCTTAGTCTGTGTTTAATATTTGTTTTGTTCATCTCTATGTGTGTCCATGTTAACAATTTGACATTGTTGTCTCAGTGTCTTCCTAATTGGTCATTCACAAATTATGATCATAGTCCTCCTGAAAGGAGGTAATTAATTTTGGCCTTTAAAACTGACTGTGATCCATAAATCTTCCTCTTTCTTATTTTGGGAAGGGCTCCCCAAGAAAAGGAAAAGGAATTGATTTGGAACACACAGGAGGAAATTTTATCCTATAAATTGGCTATTCTCTAATACTTAATATTAAAAACTTATTTATGTAACTTTGGGAAATTGCTAGTTAGTCTGAAAATGTACCATGATATAGTGTGATTTTATGGTGATGATGGTATATTAATCAAATGTAAAATGCTAGCAAAATTCGATTCTGCACAATACCTATACTAGAGAATTGTTTATTGTCACTAAGAAACTTCAAAACTGTTTGAATGTAATTAATAGCCAGCTTAACACCAAGAGGGAATTTATGCAAAATTCAGTCAGACAAAGGTTAGGGTGTTTTGTGGAGAACCTTTTCTAAGATTTAAATTTTGGGTTTTATATGGGATGTTTTTTAATTAAATGTCCCTGTTCGGGCACCAGTTGCTGTGAAGTGGGCCAGCCTCCCACAGGGGATAGGGTCTTGGAGGTGGGACAGTGTTAGCTAAATTATGGATGGGGCACAGCTTTCTGCATTCAACCCACAGCACAGGTTTCACAGGATAAACTGCTCCTCCTTGGCTGAGGCCTGGCTTTATTTTATACCCTCATGATCACTCATCTACTGGGCACACAGTTTCATTCTCAACATGCATGTTTCCATAGAACCTAACAACAGACAGGAAGCCTAGGGATATAGTGTGACAAGGAAATCACTTTAAAAGACTGATATATATTAATTTAAGGTCGCCAAGGAATTCAGCTATGTAATTCCTAAATGAAAACTCAAGTCAGCAGCCAACCTTTTATGGAGTTTAATTACAAACAGGAGGAAGAAAGGTATTAGAGATAGAGAGAAAGAGGGAGAGAGAAAGGAGAGAGAAGGGAATAGGCCTTAAATACCCCTTCTGTTTAGGCTGGGCCAAAAGGCCCAAGCCCTTAGATAGCTGAGGCAAAGAAAAGAGATCAGTCCCTATCATTCACGTGACCAAAATGGAGAAACAGTCTCAGGGGCCTCCACCTCCAGCTTCCTTCAGAGCAAGCTTCTCAGAGCACAACCTCTCAGAGCAAAAACCTCTCCAACCAACCCCCACCAGTCCTCAGACCCGCTATCTTTAAGGAAACCATCCAAGTTCCCTCCCCTCAGTTCTCACATCTACCAATCACTGTCCATGTCTTCCCTGTGCCAATGGTGGCTCTAGCTTAACCCAGGACCGCCCAGAGGTCTGTGGCTTTGCATATGTCTGTTGAAGGTCATATTCTCAAATAATTAAATCTTGATCTATGCTGCAGCCCTTCCTAAATCCTGTTAGGACTGAGTGGGGTAGAAATTGTATTTTCCAAGACCTGGTTCTGTCACTCCAAGTATCTCTATTGTATCAATTCTAAAATCAATCATGACTCAAAGGACTTCCTGTTCTATGCTTAAGCATAGGTCAAAGCCCTTTCCATTGTTCAGCAAAAGGTTTCTGTCCTAAAGTAATCTTAAGAAGGGAGGAGGAGGAACCTCCCATGCCAATGGGGTTCACATTCCAATAGAGTTCCCACTATCAATAGGAAATTTTTCAAGTATGAAATTTCCCAATGGTGAAATTTCCAACATTTATAAGTCTAAGAAATTTTAAGGTTTACAATAGTCAATGAAACACTGTTGCCAAGGGCAGGATCAGTGGGTAGAATCAACATGACCCAGATATAGGTTGGGGAATTTTGAGCACAGATTTGCCAAAAGTTTTTATGCTTAGACAAGAGGGTCCTATCTAAGTAGGTATATAAGAATCCTTAGGTTTAATTTTGTAAGTGGGCTCTCCTGGTAATATCCCGGGGGGGGGGGGGGTACAGAGTGGGACATCTGTATTAACCCTGCAAGCATTTTGCTCTCATCCATTTTTCCTGGGGCAAAGTAAGAATAATAATCATGGCAATTCCAATAATAAGGGATGTTAATAATGAAAGTCACTTAGTGGGGTTTCAGTGGGTGTTTCCATCCTTCCTGGGGACTGGCAAGGTGATGTCTCTGTTTTTTAGTATGCTGTCCAGATTTGTCATAGCTTTCCTCCCAAAAAGCAAGTGTCCATTTCATGACTAGAGTTATATAATCTGTTCTCCCAAATCAGCTCAAAAATATAAAATCTGACCCTGCTTCCATTTCTTCTCCCTCTGTTTGTCAAGAAGTGATAGGATTAGTGATTAAGATCTTAGTGATTGTGTCTCCTTGTTACACTTCAAGTTAGCTTCTCCACTCTCCTCTTTCAGTTTCATCCAGAGACTTCTTAATTCTTTTCACTTTATGCCACAAAAGTGGTATTATTTGCATATCTGAGCTAGTTGATATTTCTCCTGGCAATCTTAATTCTGGCTTTGGATTTGTCCAGTCTGGCATTTTGTGTGATTTATTCTGAATAAAAATTAAAGAAACAACATGGAAATAAAAACCCTTGTCATATAACTTTTTAGATTTTAAATTAATTAGCTGTCCTTTGTTTAGTTTTAAGTGTTCCTCCCTTACCTACATACAGATTCCTCAGGAGATGAGTAAGATGATGTGGTACTCCAGTCTCTTTGATGACTTGCCATATTTTGTTGTGAGCCACACAAAGTCTTTAGTGCAGTTAATGAAAGAAAAGTACCTGATTTTTCTTTCCAGAACTTCCTTGCTTTCTCTGTAGTCCAGCAAATGTTAGCAACCTGGTCCCTAGTTTTTCTGCCTCTTCAAAAATGAGCCTGGATTTCTGATAATTCATTTTACATGTTGCTGAAACTCAGCTTGCCTAACTAGTAAAGGGTTATGCTTAACCAGCTCAAGATGGCATGTGAAATGCATGCAATTGTTTGGTCATTTGAACATTTTTTTGATATTGTCCTTTAGGATTGGACATAAATTAATCTTTTCTAATCCAATAGCCACTGGCCTCCATTTCCTTATTTCCAAAATTAGCAGGCAGGACATTAAAATGATGTCCACTTATTCCATTTACGACTCTATTTCTACTAGTTAGAATGAGAACTTCAAAGGCAATTGACACTCCACCAGATGTGCCAAAAAGAGCCATTGAGCAGGCAGCATTTTAGTTCACAATTCTCCCAAGTGGGGCCCAGACCAAACTAAAACGAAATCGGTAAATACTGAATAAAAGAAATAAAAATGGAACAGAATATAGATACTGATTATATGTGACTTTCTAGGTCAATATGCAGCCTACAGGGATTCTGGTGTGTGGGTTAGTGGCCCATTTTTATTTGAGGTTAGCAGCATTGATCTCTACAATCAGATCTGAATGAGAAACTACACAATCACATTCTCAACAAGTGAGCACAAACCCTTCTCTGGAATGCTTGAAGTGAGGAGAATGTTTTCTCCCCCAATGTAGCTCATCCCACTTCTGTGTGGAAAGTTTTCTTGGGCATCAAGTCAAATTCTATCTCTTTGAAAATACTACCATTATTCCTAGGTGTACCATCTGAGAATAAACCAAAGAAATTTCTTTTGAAAATTAGACAGGGAAGGCAGTATGGAGTTATGAAAAGATAATCGTATATACCTTCATGTGATCTGTGTTCAAATCCTGACACTGTACTTTCTGAACTCAGTGTCCTCAGTGGTCATTTGACTGTGCTGGTCCTCATTTTTCTCAGCAATGAAAGGAAGGGTTAAAATAAGTCAATGATTTTCTGATAACCTTGGAGGAAGCTGGCTATTAGGCAAGTGATCTACAACAACAACAGTAGCAGCAACACCAAAAGCAAGCTTGAAATGAAGGTCTTTTTTTCCCATTTCTCCAATGACTGGAAGAGTATTGTCCTTCATCAGCATGAATCACATAAGTCAGAACTCAAATTATTTTATTTGAAAAGCAAGAGCCAATGAGAGTTTGTCAGTAAATCACAATCTTGCAGGAGAGTACTCAGGGATAACATTTCTAGGAAACTAAGGTGAAGCTAAATAAAAAAAAAATGATCTTAGCACTGGGAACAGAACAAAGGCATGGAAAGAGTTTAATTAATCTTTTATTCTTAATCTTAGCAGTTATTTTTCCAAATGACCTCTGGAACACAGAAACCAATTATATTGCCTGTTAATGTCAAGAAAAGTAATCAGCACCTCCCTTCTTCCAAGTCTCCTGTGCTTTACTTATTTATTTTTAATGCATTCACTAGTCACTTTTCGTGGAATATTTCCTTCTAAAATCTCAGTATTCTTATTCTTTTCTTTTCCCAAATATTCTCAGGAAATATTACATTTGGAAACTTGAAAGAAATCAAAGCAGATTGATGATGATGATGATGATGATGATGATGATGGAGATAAGTTTTAATAGCAAGTTGCTCAGCCACACATTATTTTAACAAATATTTCTTACATTCTTACAATCCTATGTGAATGGTATCTTACTGCTGCTTCCTGACCTACATACAGATTCCTCAGGAGACAAGTAAGATGATCTGGTACTCCCATCTCTTGGATGATTTGCCACATTTTATTGTGAGCCACACAAAATCTTTAGTATAGTAAGTGAAGGAAAAGTACATGCTTTTTTGTTTGTTTGCTTTTCCTGGAACCTCCTTGCTTTCTCCACAGTCCAGCAGATGTTGGCAATTTGGTCCATAGTTTCTCTGCCTATTAAAAAACCAGCCTGTACTTCTGATAATTCTCACTTCACATATTGTTGAAGTCTAGCTTGCTTAACTAGCTAACTGGTTATGCTTAACTAGCTTAAGCATAATTGTAGTGATGTGTGAAGTAAGTCTAACAGTTATTACATATATAAGCATATTGTCTGTATAAACATTGTATTAAAGAGTCAGTCTCAGGTTCAAAATGGCTTAATCAAAATTCCTTTTTTGTTTCTTTTTTAAATAATATTTTTTATTCCAAATTACATGTAAAAACAACTCTTAACCTTTGTTTTCTAATATTTTTGAGTTCCAAATTCTCTATATCCCTCTGCTTCTCTCTTTCCTAAGATAATAAGCAGCTTGATATACTTTATATGTATGTGATCATGAAAAATATTCCCATATTGGTCATATTGTGGAAGAAGATACACATAAAAAAACTTAAAGAAAATGATGTAAAAACAGTATATTTTGGTCCACATTCAGTCTCTATCAGTTCTTTCATTAGAGATAGAGAGCATTTTTAAACACGAGTCCTTTGGAATTGTCTTAGATTACTGAATTGCTGAAAATAAGTAGGTCATTCTAAGCAGCTCATTTGGACAATATTGTTGTTATTGGGTATAGCATTGTCTTGCTTCTTCTCACTTCATTTTGCATTAGTTCACATAAATCTTTCCATGTGTGTTTGTTTCTCTGAAATCATCCTGTTTGTCATTTCTTCTAGCAAAATATTTCATACCAATCATATACCACAATTTTTTCAGTCATTCCCCAATGTATGAACATTCTCTCAATTTCCAATTATTTTCCATAACAAAAAGAGATGGCATAAATACGTTTTTGTACAAATTGGTACTTTTTCATCTCTGTGAGATACAGAAGTAATAGTGGTGTTGCTGATCAAAGGGCATATAAAAGATTACAGCCCTTTGGGGCAGAGCTTCGGATTTTTCTCTGGAATAGTTGGAACAGTTTATAACTCCATTGAAAGTGTATTACTTTCTCGATTTTCCCATATTCCCCCCAGCATTTACCTTTGTCTTTCATCATGTTATATTTGCCAATATGATAGGTGAAAGATGGCATCTCAAAATTGTTTTAATTTGCATTTCTCTAATCAACAGTGATTGAGAGCATTTTTCATATGGCATTTTTTCCTTAAACTCCTTGGAAGTCAATGTGGCAGAGGTTCTAAGCTTTTAAGTTTCAAATCTTTTGGATTATCAGCATTGCCAGAAGGAATTTTTTTGCTTAGAAATCACCTATATTTATAATATCACAGTATACTTATACCAATAAAACTATACACATATACTACACACACACACACAGATATGTATTCCCAGACCTAATCTTATAAAATCACAATGACAACTTCTTCCCTTTCACTCAAAATAATTCTAAAGTGCTTGGCCATGGGGAATGAAAGATCAAGCCAAAATGGTCCCTACCTTAATAAAGGATTGCTCCCTCTACATGCATCCATGAAATGAAATATTTTTCTGTCTCTCTGTCTGAGACCCTATATATCTATGTATGTGATTATATATATATATATATATATATATATATAGAGAGAGAGAGAGAGAGAGAGAGAGAAACAATGACAGAGACAGATAAAGAGAGGGAGAGAGACAGAGAAAGAGACAGAGAGACAGAGACAGAGAGATGGAGAGGGAGAGAGAGAGAGAGAGAGAGAGAGAGAGAGAGAGAGAGAGAGAGAGAGAGAGAGAGATTTCTCTAGTTCTATCTTTATCTGTCAGATAACATCATGTGAAATGGAACTTACAATTGGTGACATCAAGAAAATCTTTAAGGGAGACCCTAAAAGAAGCCTGAAGGAATCTAAGGACTTCTAGAGGGATGGATGAGAAGGAAGATCCTTTTGAGCATAGGCTGAGGGAAACTTGTAATGAAGAAATAAAACTGGGGAATGTAATGTTGGATATTCTGAAACTAATATAACATTGGAGCTAGAAGGGAACTGATAGTAGACTATCTAGGCCAACTTGCCCATTTTTACAGGTAGGAAAATTGAGTAAACATAAAGAAATTGTTTTTCTAAAGTCAGACAGCTAGTATATGATAAAATATATGTCCTATTTTTAAGAGTGCTTCTGAATAACTGATTATAGTACATTCACTGACTTCTGAGGTCAGAAAAACTCAGTTAAGACAACTATCTATCTATGTATATATATATATATATATGTATATATATATATTGTTTTTTTTAAAGTTTTGATTAGTTAAAATTGACCCTCATTCTTGGTTATTCTCTTGCCTTTGACAACATGGATTTCCCCCCAAAAATAAATTTTATTGATACATCTTTAACATCACAAGAATTTCTCTCAACATCCCTTCACCATCATTCATCAACCTGAATACCATATAATAAAGAATTTTTTAAAGAACAGAAAAGAACAATTAATGTGCAAAATGGATCAAAACATCCAAAAAAGTCTAAAAATGCAGTGTGCCAAACTGATAAAACCCAGACACCTCAGACGTGGAGTGAGGCTGCCTTCTCACCCCACTTCCTTACAGTTGCATTTGTTCTTTACAGTTGTGTAAATTTACTTCTGGCATGTTTGTTGTAGTTCTTTCATTAACATTGTGAAGGTCATGCTGTAGCTTATTGTCTATCTCTGTCCTTCACTCTGCATGCTGTCACCTAGGTCTTTCTAAGTTTCTCTTCATCACATGCATCATTTTGATTTTTTAAACTCTTACTTTTTTCTTAGATTGCATACGAAGTATGAGTTCCAAGGCAGAAGCGCAGCAAGGTCTAGGGCCATGTTGGTGAAGGCACCGGACAGGTGCCCCAGCTTGCCAGAGGGAACTGCTCTGTTCCCCCTCTCCACCGTACACAAGGACATTTTTTCATTTGTCCTGCACCTCTGCCCAGCAGCCAAATGCTAGCACTCCCTCCCTCTGACTTTGGTAATGTGGGGTACTCACAGGCAGCTTGAAGTTGAGGTTTCGGGACACAATCTCGAAAAGGCTCGCCAATGCTGGTAAATCAGAGTTAAGTAGCTTGTGCAGGATCACACAGCTAGGAACTGTCTGAGGCCAAATGCCATGCATCACTTCTTAAAGCAAAGTAATCTTCCATTCTATTTAAGTACTGCAAATTGTTTTGCAATTCAGCAACTGATGAGTGTCTAGTCTTTTCAAAAAATTATTTGCTACCAAACATTTTGCTATAAAAATGTTGGTGTCCATGAGGAGGTTCTTCTAATTAATGGCCATCTTGGCACATGATCCTCATAATGGCATTGCTGGTAAAAGGCTTTTCATTCACTTTACTTGGATGATTCCAAATTTCTTCCCCAAATGGTTGTGCAAATTTAAAGATCCACTAAAACCCAACAGCCTATCTCTATTGGCCGACCCGTCTAATGTGGACCAGTTCCATTTCTGCTCATGGCCAGCTTTCTGGGCAGGAGGCAATTTCTCAGGGTCATATTTTGGGTTTCTGCTGTTGCTTGCATTTCTCTTGTCAGTGCTTTGGGATGGTCTTTCAGGTGGTTTGGAGCAGATTTCAGTTCTTCCAGAAAGAAGATGGTTATATTCAACCACGGAATTCAAGTTTGCTCTGTCTGACGTGCTTACAAAGAATCTACCACATTTCCAACTTGATACACCACACACGGTAGCTGCTTGGCTCAGGAATTAGATGTCTTATTTATGGTTTGGCATGTGGTGTGCGGGATCACTTATGGCCTGAGGGTTCAAATATTCAATCTAGTTAACAACAACAACAATAATATGCTGATTGTGTAAATCTGTGATACGTATCTACCTAAACTCTATATGTAGGTGTAATATATATAAGTTTATATTTTATAAGCATATAAAATTTGTTATATTGTTATAGCATACATAGGTACATGTATGCATACATTGCACCATGTTCCATCACATGCATGTAGTTTTATCACTAATAATATACATTCATCCATATATACGTATGTGTATGCACAGAAACACAATAAGAAAAAGTTCTCCCAGGAAAATCAGTCTTTGGCCACCTGGGTATCTGGAAGCAGGACATTTTCTCTTTCTGGGCAGCCAAGAAAATGGTGAGGCTGATTGGAGCCTTTGTCTGCTCTCTTATGGGCTCCCCTTGCCGTTGAAGAACAGGGGAAGAGGGGAAGAGTTGTGATGTGAACATGGTGCTTGTTGGGACCATTATTCACTGTCTGTTTTCATCGCCAGCGATTGAATCCGTGCTTCTTCTTTTAGCCCCTAATCACCCAGGCTGCACGGATGTAAACCACTGAAGAAGAAGCAAGAGGGAGAGTTTTCTAATCCCCACCAGCTTCTCCCTCCTTGACATCTGACCCTCCCCAACATGCATTTCACATCTCCTCTGTACTCTCCACATCCCAATCTGTATCCTGGTTGCTTTGTGCATGCTGTCATTGCAACTAGACTGTGAACTTCTTGGGATGGGGATTACTATTATTACTATTATTTAATTATTTATTATTTATTATTATTATTACTATTATTATCATTACTATTATTTTTGAAAATCTTAAAACTTACCTTCTGTCTTAGAGCCAATTCTAAGAATCAGTTCCAAAGCAGAAGGGTGGTAAGGGTTAGGCAACTGGGGTTAAGTGATTGTCTAGAGTCATACACCTAGGAAGTGTCTGAGGCCAAATTTGAACCCAAGACCTCCCATGACCAGACCTAGCTCGCTATCCCAAGTGTTTTCCTTTTCTTTAAAAAAAAATTTCCTTCCTTTCTGTATTTGAATCATTATATAATGACCATATGTTCTAAAATGGAATAGCTGTAAAGGTTAGGCAATTGAAGTTAAGTGACTTGCCCAGGGTCACACAACTAGGACATGGCTGAGGTCAGATTTCAATCCAGGATCTCCCATCTCTAGACCTGTCTCTCTATCCACTGAGCCATTGATAGTATCTCATCAATAATAGGTCACATTGTATAGCTATTTGACTTCCAATATGCTCTACTTTGAACTATCTTGTATGTCAGCCCCATTCTATAGATGAGCAAACTGAGACCCCAAGAAGTTGATTGATTCTACAAAGTTCACACCGTGTGGCTTTTTCAGGGCTGAGATTTTAGCTGAAGTCTTTGGCGTGGCATCACGGGCTGGGCTCCCTTTACAACAACCATACACTCTCTCTAATGGCTGTTCCTTTTCCTTCCTGAGCTCATTCCACCAGATGCGGTTCAGCGCTTGATTCAAACAATTACACAGAGCCCGAAGTTTCAAGCAACCCATCACTTGGCTAATAGTGATATTTTCACACAGATCTACTGCAAAAGCATATGCACAAAACACGTACATAGACATATATACACATGCGTGTGTATATACACACAAATATGCAAGTGTGTGTTCTTTAATGTATGTGTACATATGTGTATTCATATAGCTCAATACATACATGTACAGAACTGCGGAGAGCAATAGAACCCCAGTAGCTCTAACCACAGAAATCGATGGTGGAGGTAGTTAGCCAACAGCAAGAACCCAAATGGGTTTGTGTCTGTGTCTTGCAGGCATCGATTTGCTTTGGGAAAGGGAATTTCCCATTAGAAGGAGCTCTGTTAACCCATGAAATCAGAGTTTCCCTGAGATACATTCGCTTCTACTCTCCAGGTATTTGAATGCCTTTGGTTCCAAGAAGGCCAGGATTTGGACTCTGCCTTTACTCTGGCAGCATTCACTCTCCCTTGACTGATGGAGGGAGCCATAGTTAAACCTGTAATTGCCTTCAAATGGGCACCAGTGGTCAGAAATGAGTCCTAGAGGGCTATTGAAACCCATTTAGCCTTCCTTCTTCCTCGTGGCATGGCCTGGGAACTGGAAGAGGAGAGGAGCAAGGCAAAACCCTCTATTTATGGAGCCAAACATCGGCTCCAAGAAGGAAAAAGGCTGCCATCTTCCTGCGCTCTAGGTCGATGGGACTTGGAAAGATCTCAGGCCTGCTGCAGGCAGGCAGCCATCTCAGTGCAAATTTGACAAAGCCTTTACTTTTCTTCTGAATACTTTATTTCTTGGTGTCCAAGAAAAAGGAGGAGAAGCCCTCAACAAGATTACTTCCACATGAATGCCAATGTATAAAAATCCTAGCTGATTTATGGAAAAGCACGCATTGTCCCAAGTTTTTGTACTGTAAAGATTAAAATTTGGGGGAATCTGAGGCAGGCAGAAATTACTTTCTCTCTGCAAGGAGTATTATATTTTTAGAGGTTTATTAAAGGTTAAGGATTAAAGAAAATGCAAGCAAGAGAAGCACATGCTAGGTGGGCCATGAGGCCCACTCAAATTTCACTCACATCATGAGAGCCAGGAAGAGAACAGCAAAAGCCTTTCCAATCAGGTTAAATACCCCATCTCCATCTCGGCCCAGGTGAGAATTCAGTGATATTACAAAGCATCCTGGGGAAGTGGAGCAAGGACTTCTGGGGATTGGAGTTCTGGATTCAAGACTCCATTTTTACAGTACTGGGACTCTTTACCAAGTGACCCAACCCTTCAAAACTCTCATCAGGAGGTCCTTCCAGACTAGACATTTGGATACACAAGGGAGACATCCATATTAAGAAGTCAGATCCTCATACTTCTCACTTGCACTATAACAATATCTTCTTAATTGCTTCCTCTACTCTCACTCTCTTCCTTGTCCAATCTCTTAACCACATAGCTGGTAGAACAATATTCCTAAAGTGTAGGTCTAATCATGTCTCTTCTATGTTCAAGAAACATCGCTGGCTCCCTCTTTCATCTAAAGAAAAAAAATCCACCATTTGGCATTCAACTGATGACTTCCCAAAATGGCTCCCGTCCCCCTTTCCAGGCATACCACCTACTTTCTCCTACCCACCATAGACCACATTCTGTACAAATTGACCTGTAGGATATTCCCAGTGTGTGATATGCTGGGTCTGCCCTCCACACCCTTTCATAGACTATTTAGAGAATTTGGGGTCTCTTTCAACTCCAATCCCAGCTCCAACCTAAAGCTTCTCTCCATCTCCTATGTTGTTAATCTCCATCACAGACATTGTGGTCGGAGGTGGGGACTATGGTTAATATGGATATACTATTGGCCACTTCCTTCTCTCCCAGTAGAGTAGAAGCAGCTTACTGGTGAGAATCATTTCCTTTTTGTATTTGTGCCCCCAATACCCAGGACAAGTCTGACACATGATACGTGTCTTTAAAGTTCATGTTGAATGAACCATTGGACCTTCTCATGCCCATTACATTGATTGTCCTTTGCAGTTGTCCACTTGATGGACTATGAAAATGTGCATCAATCTATTCCTCCTTATGCAATATGTGGTAATAATCATGAAATTTGTATATGACTTTAAGGTTAACAAAATTCTTTTTCTCTCTGTTTAGTAATTGTTTTCCTCAACTATGTGGAAAAAAATGGCTTACAAAATAATTTTAAAACATTATCTCATTTTTATTATCACATCAACCCTGGATGAAAGGAGCTATTATTATCTCTATTTTACAGAGGTGGAAATTGAGGCAGACAGATGTTAATTTACCCAAGGTCACACAACTGGAAAGAACTTAGACAGATTTGAACTTACATTTTCTTGACTGCAGACCTTAACTCTATTCACTCTCACATCCAAAACATCTATAAATGATGACTAGAAAACTGATCCAATAATTCAGAGCAGGGAAATATCCATGAAAACATGTGTAACCCAGGCTTGTCTGAGCATGAATAATTTGAGGAACATAAAAGTGTCCTTGAAGAGTCTTTGGAGCATGTCCAGATTTCCCAAAATGGAAGCCTCTTCATCCACTACCTCATGAGTCTTTGGTTGACTGGTAAGACTGAGCAGTTTGCTCTCTGCTACTCTTTCCATCAATGCTAACTTGCTGCATTTAGAACAGAGATTCCAGTTCAAAGCCATTATTTGAAATGGTGAGAAAGGGCTTTCCTTTTCCTGCTCTCCCTCTTTTACTCAACCCTGAGAATTGGACCTGGTGATCTTTACTTCTACTCTTTGTTGTTTGTCCTCCTCTATTTCAGGTATAGGAGGTGATTCCCAATAGACTCTGGGGGTGGAAGGTGGGGAAGGAGGGCGGTCAAGTGCCCACAGAGAGCACTCTGTGTGCCATCTTTGGCATCCATGCCATAAGTTCACCATCACTGCTATAGCCTATCTTTTTTTTTTAATCCTTACCTTCTGTCTTAGAATTAAAATTTTATTGGTCCTAAGACAAAAGAGTGGGAAGAGCTAGACAACCAGAGTTAAGTGATTTGCCCAAGATCACAGAGCTAGGAAATGTCTGATGCCAGATTTAAACCCAGAACCTCCCATCTTCAGACCTGGCTTCCTTTCCACTGAGTCACCTAGCTATCCCTATGGCATACCTTTCCAGACTTAGATTGAATTCTGACCACACATTTTACCAACCAGCTAAATAGGACTTTTTTAATTTCTCTAAGCTTAGGGTATCATTTCCTGTTTCTTTATCTATATACATGCCTGGGATATCTACCCTCATCATCTTTATTTTAAGGGTGATTTGTTTCCTTCAAACTTCAGCTCAAAAATTCCACCCTTTGAAAAGCTTTCCCAATTGTCAAATTACTACTGTTCTTCCCTGAAGAAATCACTTCCTGTTAGCTTATCTGTGTATGAGATGCTTTGCCTCAATAAAATATGGGCCTCCCTTTAGCTCACAGACAATGTCTTCTTTTTGTTTTTGTAATACCTATATAGAGAGATAATAGTAATATCTGGAACATAAAAGGTGACTAATGCATGCTTGTACATAGCATTGTTTCTGATTCATTGCTCACTAAGTATGGCCATAGTTAGGGAAACTGAGTCTCAGAGATATTAGCCCATTTGTCCAAATCATAGAGTTAATAAATGTTAGAGGCACAATGTGAATTTATGTCTTCCTGTCTCTAATTCAATTTCTTTTTTTTAAAAAACATTATTTTATTTGGTCATTTTCATACATTATTCACTGGAAACAAAGATCATTTTCTTTTCCTCCCCCCCCCCCCCCGCCTTTCCCTCTCCCATAGCCGACGCATGATTCCACTGGTTATCACATGTGTTCTTGACTCAAACCCATTTCCCTGTTGTTGGAATTTGGATTATAGTGTTCATTTAGAGTCTCTCCTCAGTCTTATCTCCTCCAACCCTGTAGTTCTAATTCAATTTCTTGACCTAATACATTCAGATGACTTTCAGAGAGTTTTAGAAAAAATAGTTGAAAATTTGGCAATGCAGTCATCATAAATTTCCTCTTCTTCAAAATGATGGCAGTCTCTAAATACTTATCTAGACTGGCCTATAAACCAGAAAAGTATAGGGTGAAATAAAACCTAGGAAGTCAGGTCTTAAAAAGAAAAAAAAAAGGAGGGAGGCACTATGAAGGAGGTGGGGAACATTCTTTACCAGAACCAATCTTTTTTCCCTTGATCTCACAGTTTCTCAATAACAGGATTTATTTTCCATCTTCTCTGCTTGTTATTCTAAGGAAATCAGGGCATAGTAGTAACTCATAATAGCATTCAGTAATATCCATTGGCTACAGTCCTCTAGCATCAAATTGCCACACAGAAAAAGGAGGTTTAATGTTATTTAAAAGGATATTTACTCCCTTGAAAAACTTTCTGCCTAGACTTTCCCCAAAGTTTTACAAAGTATATGTATGTGTCTCCCGAATGTCTTTTGTGTGTATTTTTTCTAATTTGTGTCTATACTTTAAAATATATATGTATATATATGTATACATATATACTTAGTA
The DNA here is from genome assembly GCF_027887165.1 of Monodelphis domestica. NCBI lineage: Eukaryota > Metazoa > Chordata > Mammalia > Didelphimorphia > Didelphidae > Monodelphis > Monodelphis domestica. Next base: position 5,309,163 of record NC_077234.1, on the reverse strand, counting down.
TCCAGTCAACAACAAAATAAAATAACTAAACAAATGCATAAAAATGCAAAACCACAAACCCCACCACCTCACTCTGTCTCCTTTTCAGTTCTGTGATTTCAGATTTATCTAGTTTTTAAGAGGGGAAAATTAAAGTTTCCTGCTATTATTATTTTATTATATATTTCCCTCTGCATTTCATTTAGTTTTTCCTTTGAAAATGTGAGTGCTACAACTACAAAACACACTCCACACAATTAAAACTAGATCTAAACAATTGGAAAAAATATTAATTGCTCATGGGTAGGATGAGCTAACATAATAAAAATGACAATCCTATGCAAATTAATTTACTTATTCAGTGCCATACTATCAAACTACCAAGAAACTTTTTTACTGAATTAGAAAAGCAAAACAAAACTAAACAAAGTTCATTTGGGAGAACAAAAGATTAAGAATATCAAGGGGAATAATGAAAAAAGTGTGAAGGATGGGGGCCTAGCAGTAACAGATCTTAAACTATACTATAAAGTAGTGGTCCTCAAAACAATATGCACTGACTAAGAAACAGAAGGTTGGATCAATGGAATAGACTAGGGGTAAATGACTTCAGAAAGCTAATATTCAATAAACCCAAAGACCCCAGCTTTTGGGACAAAAATTGCTGTGAAAATTGGGAAACAGTATGAGAGAAATTAGGTTTAAATCAACATCTCACACCCTACACCAAGAAAAATTCAGAATGGGTGAATGATTTAAATATAAAGAAGGAAACTATAAGTAAACTAGGTAAACATAGAATAGTTTACTTGTCAGATCTATGGGAAAAGAAAGATTTTAAGACCAAGCAAGAGATAAGAAAATATTACAAAATGTAAAATGAATAATTTTGATTACATTAAATTAAAAAGCTTTTGTACAAACAAAACCAATGCAACCAAAATTAGAAAGGAAGCAACAAATTGAGGAAAATTATTTATAACAAAAACCTCTGATAAAGGTCTAATTACTCAGTTTTTTTTTAAACCCTTACTTTACATCTTAGAACCAATACTGGATATTGGATCTACGTCAGAAGAGCAGTAAGGGATAGGCAATGGGGGTTAAGTGACTTGGGTCACACAGTCAGTGACAAGGCCACACAGATAGAAAGTGTCAGAGGTCAGATTTGAACCCAGGACCTCCCATCTCTAGACCTGACTCTCAATCCACTGATCCACCCAGTTGCCCCCTAATTATTCAAATTTATAAGGAGCTAAATCAATTGTACAAAAATCAAGCCACTCCCCAATTGATAAATGGGCAAGGGACATGAATAGGCAATTTTCAGATAAAGAAATCAAAACTATCAATAAGCACATGAAAAAGTGTTCTATGTTTCTTATAACTAGAGAAATATAAATCAAAATAACTCTGAGGTACCCTTTCATACCTAGCAGATTGGCTAACATGACAGCAAAGGAAAGTAATGAATGTTGGGTGAATGTGGCAAAATTAGAACTTTAATGGATTGCTGGTGGAGTTGGGAATTGATCCAACCATTTTGGAAGGCAATTTGTGACTATGCCCAAAAGGCGCTAAAAGACTGCCTGCCCTTTGATCTTGTACAAAAGATTTGTACAAAAATATTTATAGCCACACTCTTTGTAGGGGCAAAAAAATGGAAAATAAGGGGATGACCTTTGATTGGGGAATAGCTGAAAAAATATTGTGGTATCTGTTGGTCATGGAATAATATTGTGTTGAAAGGAACTGGAGGAATTCCATGTGAACTGGAAAGACCTGCAGGAAGTGATGCAGAGTGAAAGGAGCAGAACCAGGAGAACATTACATACAGAGACAGATGCACTATGGCACAATTGAATGTAATGGACTTCTCTACTAGCAGAAATGCAATGATCCAGGACAATTCTGAGGGACTTATGAGAAAGAACACTATCCACATTGAGAGAAAAAAACTGTGGGAACAGAAACAAAGAAGAAAAACAACTGCTTGATCACATGGTTAAATGGGGATATGATTGGAGATGTAGACTAAATGGTCAATATAATGCAAATATTAATGATATGGAAATAGGTCTTGATCTAAATACACATGTAAAACTCAAATTGTTCATTGGCTAAGGTAGGGGAGGTAGGTGGAGGGGAGGAAAAGAACATGAATCATTTAATCATGGACAAATATTCTAAATTAATTAAATAAATAAATTTAATGTTGTTTTTTTTAATGGGTGCTAGAGGCAAAACCAAGCTGGCAGCTCTACAGCCCTAAAAACTGGAATTTCTTGGAAAATTCTTCTAAGCCAAACTTAAAATCATGCTTTGAAACAACTTAAATCACAGAACTGAAAAGGAGACAGAAGGAAGGTCTCTCCTATGGAAAACAACTTGAAAGGTAGGCAGAAAGAATTTATTTTCATGGGATAGGGGGAACCAGAAGTAAAACTGCACACAGAGTATTACTAGCTGACCACCCTTCACCTACTGGGCCAGGTTATAAGCCTGGGCATAGGCCAGTTTTAGAATCCTGGGACTGCCTAAGTCAATAGTAGAGTGCCACTCACTGACCCTTGGTGTCCAAAGCCCTGGCACCAGCACACAGTGAAGTCCTGAAGTCCATGGCACTTAGATCTTTCAAGCCTGTGCTATAGTGAAGGCCCTAGCCACAGGGAAAAATAGCTTACACAGTACTGAGTTATCAACAGTTTTCAGAACTCTCACTTTTGTTTAAAAGCAAAACACTTTTGTGGTGGGATAGAGTGAAAGGAGAAAGTACAGGATTAAAAGGTGAAAACAAGATAAGGGGAAATACAGAAAGGCAATCATTAATGTGAATGTAAATGGGATGAATTCACCCCCAACCAGAAGCAAATAACAGAGTAAATAAAAGCCATAATCCCACTATATGTTGTTCACAAGAAACACATTTGAGGGAAGTAGATACATACAGATTTAAGTAAGGGGATGGACCAAAAAGAAATCTGATTAAAACAGGTAAGGAAAGTAATTATACCTTATAATTCCTTAAGTAAAATCAGTACTTAACATATGTGGACCAAATGGTAGAGGCTCTAGATATTTAAAGGAGAAACTAAAGGAGCTTAAGGAGAAAGTAGATAATAAAACTATACTAGTGGGAGACGTCAACTTTCCCCTATCAGAACTAGATAAATCTATGCAAAAAAGTAAACAAGAAAGAAGTAAGGAAAATTAATTAAATTTTAGAAAAGCATTAGATTTAATAGATATCTGGAGAAAATTGAATGAGGATAAAAAGGAATATGCCTGCCTTTCATCAGCACATAGTACATACATAAAAATTGACCATGTACTAGGGCATACAAACTTCACAACCAAATGCAGAAAAGCAGAAATAATAAGTGTCATTGTTTTAGATCATAATGAAGTAAAAATTATAATCAATAACGGTTCAAGGAAAGGCAAATTTAAAATTAATTGGAAACCTAAAAAATCTAATTCTTCAAAATGGGTGGATCAAAGAACAAATCATAGAAACAATCACTAACTTCATTAAAGTGAATGACAAAGACAATGAGGAGATAATGTATAAAAATTTATAAGATACACCCAAAGTAGTACTTACAATGAAATTTATTTCCCTGAATGTTTATGTCATTAAAATAGAGAAAAAGCAGATCAATGAATTGAGCTTGCAACTTTAAAAAATCCAGAAAAAGAACAAATTAAAAATCCCCAATTAAAGACTAAATTGGGAATCCTAAAAATAAAAGAGCAAATTAATAAAATCGAAAGTAAAAGAACTATTGAACTAATAAATTAGAATATGAATTGGTTCTATGAAAAACAAATAAACAGATGTGGCATTTGGTTAATTTAATTTAAAAAAAACAAAGGAAGAGAATCAAATGAACAGAATCAAAAATGAAAACAGTAGAAAGCATAGGAAATAAAGAGCTTTTCTTTAAAATAATAAGTAGTGACTTTCTAAAACTATCTACAGGTATCATCTGCATTGGGGATGATTGAGAAGCTTTCCCCATGAGATCAGGAATGAAACGAGGATGGCTATTATCACCATTTTCATTTAATATCATATAAGAAATGTTAACTTTAGCAATAAGAGAAGAAAAATAATTTGAAGCAATTAAAGAAGTCAATGTGGAAACTAAACTATCACACTTTGTAGGTGATATGATGGTATACTTTAGCCCTCTTAATTAGAGAAATGCAAATTAAAACAACAGTCAGGAGGTACCTCACATCTATCAGATTGATTAATATGATAAGAAAGGAAAATCATGAATGTTGGAGGGGATGTTGCAAAATTGGGACACTAATACACTGTTGGTGGAGCTGTGAACTGATCCAACCATTCTGGAGGGCAATTTCAAATTATGCCCCAAGGGCTATAAAAAATGCATACCCTTTGATCCAGTAATATCCCTATTAGGTCTGTATCTCAGAGAACTTAAAAAAAAAAGGTGAGGAAAGGACCTAGTTGTACAAAATTATTTATAGTTGTTCTTTTTGTGGTCACAAAGAATTGGAAATTGAGGGAATGTCCATCAATTGAGGAATAGCTGATACTACTGCTGGGTTTGTACCCCAAAGAGATAATAAAGAAAAATATGTGCACAAAAATATTCATAGCTGTACTCTTTGTGGTGGCAAAAAATTGGAAAATGGGGGGGTGCCCATCGATTGGGGAATAGCTGAAAAAATTGTAATATCTGAAGGTGATGGAATACTATTGTGCTGAAAGGAACAATGAACTGGAGGAATTCCATGTGAACTGAAAGGACCTCCAGGAAGTGATTCAGACAGCAGAACCAGGAAAACATTGTTCACAAAGACTGACACATTGTAGCACAATAGACTGTAACTGACTTCTCTCTAGCAGCAATGCAATGACCCAGGACAATCCGAGGGACTTATGAGAAAAAACACTATCCACATCCAGAGAAAGAACTGTGGGAGCAGAAACACAACAGAAAAAATATATGATTGATAACATGGCTCGATGGGGATAGGATTGGGGATGGTGACTTTAAATGATTACTCTATTACAAATAGTAATAATATGGAAATAGGCTTTGAACAATGATACGTGTAAAACGCAGTGGGATTGCTCGTGTCTATGGGAGGGGCGAGGGAAGAGGGGAGAGAAAGAACATGAATCATATAACCATGGAAAAATATTCTAAATTAGACAAATAAATGTTAAAAATAGAGGAATGGCTGAATAAATTGTGGATATGATGGAGATGGAATAATATTGATTAAGCGATGATGAACAAGATGATTTCACAAAGAGCTTGAAAGTCATTCATGGACTGATACAGAGTGAAATAAGCAGAACCTGGAAAACATTGTACACATTATATATTGGAATGATTATATATGATAGATTTAGCCCTATTATTTGAGGGACTTATGACAAAGAATGCTTTCCACCTTCAGAGAAAGAACCATTGGAGTCAGAATACAAACAAAAGTATACAATTTTTCATTTGTTTATTTGGGTTTATGTTTTGAGGTTTCGTTAAAATTGATCACTTACAAAAATGAACAATATGGAAATATGTTATACATAATAAAATGTGTATAACCCAAATTGAATTACCTGCTGGTACCATCAGGGGGAATGTAAATGAGGGAGGGAGATGAGTTCAATCATATAACTTAGCAAAATTTGTGTGGATATTTGCTATAACACGTAATTGGTAACAAATAAATTAAATTAAATTAAGTAAAAAATGAGGCTAGGAAGGTAAGAGGTTTGGAGATAGCATGTCATATTAAAAAAAAAAAACAGATTAGGAGAAAGAAGAATTGGGTTGAACTGATGTAAAGTGAAGTGAACAGAGCCAGAAGAAAATTGTATAGAGTCACAGCAGTATTTTATTGATAATATTTAATTATCCATCATAATTTCCCCAATATAATACAGTTGCTCTATTCATTCCTTCCAATTATATCTATGTTAGCCCCAACTCTGTCAGAGATCCCTATTGCTGCCCCTGCTTTTTCTGGATAAGCTACATTCTACTCCAGCCCCTTACTTTCTCTCTATATTTGCCTCTCATTTTCAGTGGTTCTTGTAAACAACACATTTTCAGATTCTGGTTTTGTATCTTTTCTGCTTTCCATTGTCTTCCCATATATGAATCATCCCATTATACTCAATCAACATCACAGTTGCTAGTTGTGCATTTCCATCTTTTCTATTCCTCTCTAATATTTGCCCCCTCTTCCTTTCTTTCAGTTGTATCGCTCTTTAGATGTCCAATTTTCTTTGACAAAAATGTTCCCTCTACACATTTCTTCCCTCAAATCCTCCCTTATCTCCCTTTGTACTCCTTGTTCAAAATTGCAAAGGTCAATTCTTTATCCCTCTCCCTTAACTTTTATTTCTTATTCTGACTACTTTTCTCAAGACCCCTTCCTTTTCTCTCAACTGTATACTCCTACTTCTTGTTTCCTTTATCCCATCACTTTCCACCCCCTCCATCTCTTGATATGCACTCACTACCTTCTAGGTACCAGGTATGTCTCCTTTCCTTGTCTTCTTATCTTCTCATCTTCCTTTCTCTAAACCCACTCCTTCTCTTATTCCCTTAGTCCCCCAAGGGAGCTCCCAGTCACTTCCTTATGCCTTCACCCTTCCCTCGTTTTTGTCTATACATTAAGAAAAAAATATGCTCATAGTTGTGTATATTTTTCTCTTTTTATTCCATTTTTGATGAGAGTTCAGTTCTAGTGCTCCCAGCCCTCTACCCCTTCATCCTCTTCTTCATGGCAGTTCCATCACTCATTCTTCCTCCATATGAAATAGTCATTCCACCCTGCCTCCCCTTTTTCTATTCCACTATGATCTTGGCTTATTTTACAACATTCCCTTGACTTCAAGTCTTCCATCCATAGCTAAGCCTTCAAAATATTCAGACAATGATGCCGTTCCCAGAGACAATAGATGACATTTTCCTATGTCAGAATTAAACACTGACCTTTTGAGTTGCTTCTGATTAGCTCTTCAATACCTTTGTATGTTTCTTATAGATCAAAGTTTCTGCTGAATTCTGGGGTTTTCTCCAGAAATAGTTGAAACTCCTTTATTAATTAAATATCTTTTCCCCTTTTATATCTTAATGCTCATCTCTATTGGATATGTTATAGGGGGCTCTAAGCCCAGTTCATTTGCTCTGCAAAATGACATATTCCAATGGGTTCTGCATTATTTTAACATTGTGACTGCTAAGTTTTGTCTTATTCTTATTGTAGCTTCACAGTATTGAAACTTTTTTTTCTTTTTGCTTACAATCCTTTTTTTTTTCTCCCTTTACCTTAGAACTTATCAATAATGTTCCTGTTCACTTTCATCTTTGGTTCTCATTGAGGCGATGATCAATGAACTTTTTCAATTTCTATTTCGACCTCTGTTTCTAGAATTTCTAGGTAGTTATCTTTCATGATTTCTTGGATTGTCATGTCTAAACTCCTTTTAAAAATATAACTTCCTACAAGTCCAACTATTCTTATATTATCTCTCCTCAATCTATTTTCCAAGTCAGTTCTTTTCATAATAAGATGTATTTTATTCTCTTCCGTTACTTTATTCTCTTGATTTTGTTTTATTATTTCTTTTAGTCTTGAGAATTGTTAGTTTCCCCTTGTCCAGTTCTACTTCTTAGTGCAATCTTTCCTTCAATAGCTTTCTGGATTTCTTTCTATTTGAGGGGTCTCTCTTTTTTAATGGTCTTGATTTTCTTTCATTGATCTTTTTTTTTTCAATTTCTCAACTTCTCGCATTTGGTTTTTGAGGTCTGCTTAAGATCTTCCAAAAGTTCTCTTTGAGTTTGTGGCCTTTTATTATATGTCTTTGCTGTTTTTGAAGTAGGTGTTTTTACTTTGCTCTCCTATGAATTTGAGAGTCTTTGTCCCAATAATAGCTATCAATAGTTAGGTTATTTCTCCTTTGCTTGCTTATCTATCTGTCTATCTATCTATCTGAATATCTATTCATCTATCCATCAATCTATTCTTTTTTTTAACAGCCAGGTCAGTAGACTCCCCCCCCCCTCCCCCCGGAGTCCCAGTATTCCTATTGTGTTGATGCATGCTCACTCAGATTTCAGGATGTGTGTGTGTTGGTTAGTTCCTGTGACCTATGTAGTTATCATGGCTTCTATAGTCCAGAGTTAGATATATTTCCTCTCCTCTGTTCAGGCCCCGGTCCATGACTGATCTTAAGTGCTCCAACCAGAGCCCACTGGAACTTCTGCCACTGGAACTGTAAGCAGCCATCCTATTACCCACTGTGGCAGCAGCCAGGACCTCCATTCTCTTGGGAGTGACCACAGCCGACAGAGCTCCAATCCCTAAGAAAACACATTCACCAATGTGTCTTCCATCCCTTATTTACTCTTCTTCTCCTATAGAGCAGGGGTCTAGTTCATGTTTATAAGGCCTCACAATCTCTCATCTATTAGCAAAGATGATACCTGCAGATGTTCACTCCTTAAGTCCCCAGCTGTTAGCCAGCCTTGATCCTCTGAGCTAAGACCACCACAGACACAATTGCCCCTTGGTCCCTCAGCCTGTGGATTCAGATTCCAATGATATCCCGAGGATACAGGCCTCCCCAGTTCAGCAAACTAGGTGAAATTTTTAATCCTGCCCTCTGACCCTGCTTTGTGGATTCCCTTCCTTTGCTCTGTTTCTTGCTTTCTAGGCCTTTGATACGGGACCCAGGTCAGGGAAGTTAGGAACCTTTCTCCCTAGTTTTCCTTAGCTGTCAAGCTTCACTCTAGATTCCTATATGTTTTTACTGTTTTTAATGTTGGAGTTATTTTTAGTTGTATGCTGGGGGGATTTAGGAAGGCAAGAGTGCTTCAGACCTACTCCACCATTTTCCCATAATCCATCTGTTGTGTGTATGTTTAAATATATTTGTATGAGATTTTCCTCAAAACTGGGACATGAAAGAAGCAAAGTTTAGGCAAGAAAGTGACCTCAATAGTCATTAAGTGTACAACTCCATTTCCGGATAATCTTATATATCACTATGAAATGGGAGTTGACATGATACTTGTTGCTGTCCCTCGTACCAATGACTCTTCCCATATTCCAATTTATGCCCCATCTTAGTTCCCATTTACCACCCTTATTACTCAAAGCAGCCAACAGTGTCTTGGTAAGATGACTGAGGAAGATATTAGGTTTAAGATATCTTTCTCTAACTGTAGACATGCTCCTGCATTATACCATGAACCTTGTGGGCAAGAGGCTATTTAAATGGAGATAAATGATGGGCTCCATTTCATGAAACCTAAATGCATCATCAGAAATGTGTGATATAAGAGGTCCTATGTAACTGCTGGAATTTTAGGGAATCATAGCATCATGGATTAAAGATGAATTGAATTGGTCCTAAAAGGTTCTGCAATTCAAACTCCTCATTTTACAGATGAGGAACCCAAAGTACAGATATATGAAAGGAATCGTCCAAATTCAAACAACTATCAAGGGTCTGAGGCAGATTTTCAACCCAAATCTGCCGGATTTCTCATGCCTTATTCACTGGTCCATATGCATCCTGAATTAAGCTGTTTTTGTCATTTTACCATCTTCTTTCTGATCCCATGATGAGCCTTGATGAGGCTATATGGGAATTCCATGCCTTTTCAATGAGGTTTTGCTAATCTGGATCTTTAAAGAAACCTGGGCTGCAGGGTATTTTAAAGGGGAGCCATGACTGGGATCTGGACCTTGGATTTGAGATGTGATATTGACATTCCCTCTTCCCACCCTTCCTATGGACCCAGCCCAATTTGGTAGTGTGTAGGAGGCTGATTTCTCCTGTACACCAATGAGAAACTCCTCAGGGTGGCAGTAATTTTTACTAATGAAGATTATGTCTAATAACCTCAGAGAGCTATCTGGAGACCAGAGATGTTTCATGATTTCTAGTATTCCCAGAATTTGTATATTAACAGAAGTGAAAGTGGAAGTCCAGGGAGTACGTCAGCTCCCCCAAAATGAATGACAGGAAAGAAAAATGAAAAGACTGAGAAAAGACCATGGAGAAATATTCACTTTAAGGAGGTGGAAGCAGGAGGATGCAATGAAAAAGCCAGGGAAGGAGCACTCTGAGAAATAGAGGGAAATGATAATAGACTAAGAGGCAGAGAAAGAATGAAGTTTCAACAAGGAAGGGCAGTACCGGACAGAGCAACACCTTCAGGGACATCAAAGAAAAGGGGAGTGTGGAATGGCCTCATATATCTGGGATTTAGTTATAAACTGGAAATCTTGGAAAAGGTAGTTTCTAAAAAGTGGTTGGAATAGGAAGACTGTTGGTTAATGTTGGAAAAAAGTGGCTCTTCTAGCCTCCAAACTCTCTTAAGTCTGTCCAAGTTCAAGGAAAGTGTATTGAAACTCCATCAACCAGGAAAAGTTCTGTAGAAGGGGAACTTTGAATCCAGCCTCACCGAAAGTAGTTATTCAGTGGAACAGTTCATGTTCTAAGAATAAATGATAGACCACAAAAAGACAGGGATAGGAAACAGAGATTCATATGGTAGAGTGGGAAGAAGAATGTGAGATTGCAACCTCAGTATATTTCTTAGAAAAACAACTGGCCATGGAAAAAACCAAACCTTGCATAACCACCTAGGTCACCATAGACCATCTTTTGACACTAAGCCTTCTCTGTTCTGTTCTTCTGGAACCTCTGGCTAGTCTGTACTGGGTACAGTGCAGAGATTTACCATTGTCCTGCCACTGCCCGGGACTGGCCTCTTGTATAAGTTCCACAAATCAAACCTACTTACTCTCATACTAGTGGGGACCCCTTCTTTTTTTGGTATGTCAGTACCTTCTCTTTACCATGGCCTCACCTCCCTAGATGTTCTGCCCAATGAGGCATATGAGGAATAGCAAGAGGGCAACAATTAGATGAGAATGTGAGAAGAGAGGAATAATAGGTAACAAATCTAAAAGGATGAGTCAGAATCGGGTTGTGAGGGTTGCGTATGCCAAGAAGACATTTTAGTTGGCTATAAGGATATACATCTCAAAGATGGTTATGTTCTACTGAGTAAATTTAAGTGGAATTTACCTTATGAGGACAGAAAATTCATGGATTCATTTTGAATGGAATGGAGAAAATTTAATTTTTTTCAAGAACCTTTTCTTCCCAGTAGACTGAGAAGTTTGACTCAAATTCAGCTAATGAGACACACTAGTAACATTTTCTAAAAATAAGTCTCAAATCTCCATCAAGACCCGCGCATTTCAGAACAGTCTTCTGATAAATGTAAGTGTCTTGTTTACCACACCTATTTCACCCTTCTTTCTGCACCTGAACAGCCATCAGAAGGCCCTTGACAATTATTTTTCTTAGAAACAAGAATCCTCAAACTAATATTCAAAGGGCAATTGGCATTCTTTGCTTAAAATCTGAATTATTTAACCTTTATGCCGTTACTCCAAAACTTCTCCCTTTGACTTTGCACATTTGTCATTCACGAAGGATATAAATAACATGGCTTGGCTTGTCTGGTTCATAACAAAGCCTTTTTACAGAATGCATATTATGAATGGTCATCAGAGAACCTTCCCAGATGCCCCAGGGAGTGATCTTATCCTCTGGTCTATGTGTAAGAACTGGCTTGCACTCGGTGCCACATCTAGACTCATTTGTGCTCTGCCTCATTAATGAAGAAGTTGTGCTTAGAAATGATAAACCCTTTACAAATGTCCATGGACTTATGCTTTGAGAATTATTATAACTGGAGGTGGAAATATTGGGTTCCCTTCCTCCCTTTATTGTGTGGAAACATATGGGAGGATAGCAAGAAGGTTGCTATATTTTCTAATTCTCTTGGCGAGAACTATTTGTAGATTGAATTAGAAAATATAGCAAAGTTCTTGCTATCCTCCCATATGTTTCCACACAATAAAGGGAGGGGTTGTTGATTGTATAGAAAGGGAAGGAAAGCTTACTAAAAGGAAGTCTATTGATATGGATTTCCACTCACTGGAAGGGAAGCTGGGCGCTCTCTGAGCATATTCAGACTCTCACTGGACTCTCAAGATGAGTGATTTGGAAACTATCATTCTCCCCTTTGAAAACTTATGAGAGATATACATATATACACATACATGAATGTATATACACACATATGCATAGACACATATGTCTGTCATAGACAACATACTTATTCAATGTTTACTCAACAAATGTCCTTGAAGTATCTACTATATACAAAGTATTTTTCTAAATGTTAAGGAAGACATATATATATATATATATATATATATATATATATATATATGTATTTGACCTGACACCCAGCTCTCACTTGTGGCTCCTAGTAGCTGCTAGCATGCGGCAGCGGCCACACCCCGGGCAATGGCTTCGACAGGCTGGCTAAACCTTGTGAGGGTAGCCATCGGGTCGTCGACCCCTAGTGAACTAGGGCTTTGCTCACCCAGCTTGTGAAGAACGGGCGGAAGAAACCAATAAGAAGGTTCAACGGCTGAGAGGGCGACGCAGCAAAGCACTGTGGAGTGCTCAGGGCGTGTTGGAGCACAAAAGACAACACGGCCACCCAATGCAGCTGAGGAAGTCTCCAGGTGTAACGACTTTTCCTGCCACTGGACCCAGGCTTCCAACGCCGAGAGAGTGGGACTGTCTGTGCATCGGCTTTTCCACTTAAATCTCCTTCACGCACAAGTGTCTGTGTGCACTCATCTATCCTGACCCCGTCCACCCTCTTCAAGACCTGTGGCGATGGGGGAGTGGCGATGCAACAGGTGGAGGTGACCACTGGCAGTTGTAGACACGATCCTGCACGTAGGCGGCCCATGGACCAGTGGTCGCTCGGCCCTGTGGGCAGCATCCTGGGCGACTGAGCAGCCCTCTCTAGGACAGCATGGCTCACCCTAATCAAGGGAGGGGACTAGAAAAGGTGTCCCAAACATTGCCTGCCCTACAAACACCTGGTCAGCACACTGCGACTGGCGGGTCATCCCTTTAAACAGTCAAAATCAAAAGAAGCAAAATACAAAGAAACTCCTACTAGGAGCATGGAACATCAGAACATTACTTGATAGAGAGAATACCCCAAAACCTGAGAGAAGAACAGCTCTAATTGGTAAAGAACTGGCGCGATATAACATCGACATCGCAGCCCTAAGTGAAACACGCTTACCAGAAGAGGGATCACTCAGCGAACCCACCACTGGATACACCTTCTTCTGGAAAGGTAGAGCCTCAAATGAAGAGAGAATTCACGGTGTTGGCCTGGCTATCAAGACCAGTTTGCTCAAACAGCTGCCAGACTTGCCTGTGGGCATCCGCGAGAGGCTCATGAAGATCCGTTTGCCTCTCAGCAAAGACTGGTATGCCACAATCATCAACGCATATGCCCCGACACTGACCGGCACAGAGGAGACCATCGAGCAGTTCTACTCTGACCTGAGTGCCGTCTTGCACTCAATGCCCACAAATGACAAGCTGATACTACCGGGAGACTTCAACGCCCGCTTTGGCCAGGACCATGAAACATGGAAAGGAGTGCTCAGCAAACACGGCGTGGGCAAAATGAACAACAACAGCCCACTGCTACTCAGCAAATGCTCAGAGTTCAAACTCACCATCACGAACACTGTGTTCAGAATGGAACAAATATAAAACAACGTGGATGCACCCACGATCAAAATAGTGGCATTTCATTGACTACATCATTGTACGCCGGCGAGACATCCAGGATGTATAGATCACCAGAGCCATGAGAGGAGCTGAATGTTGGACAGACCACCGATTGGTTAGAGTGACTCTTCAAATGCGCATTGAGCCTTGCCATCCAAAACGTGTCCAGACAGTTCGCGCATTTTACAACATGAGTCATCTTAGAGATCCATCTTATTTGCAAACATTCCAGTCCTGCCTGGACGACAAGCTGTCTGCCAAGGGACCACTCACTGGAAGCTCAACTGAGAAATGGAACCAGTTCAGAGATGCAGTGAAGGAAACATCAAAGGCAGTCCTAGGCCCCAAACAACGCAACCACCAGGACTGGTTTGACGAGAACAACACTGCTATTGAAGACCTATTGAGCAAAAAGAACAAAGCCTTTATGGAGTGGCAAAATAGCCCAAACTCTGCTCCTAAAAAGGACAGATTCAAGTCTCTCCAAGCCACGGCGCAGCGTGAGATCAGGAAGATGCAAGACCGATGGTGGGAAAAAAGGCAGAAGAAATCCAGCGGTTTGCTGATATGAAAAACTACAAACAATTTTTCAGTGCCCTCAAGACTGTCTATGAGCCATTAAAACCCACCACCACTCCCTTTCTATCCTCTGATGGTGACATTCTCATAAAAGATAAAAAAAGGCATCAGCAACAGGTGGAAAGAACACTTCAGTCAGCTTCTCAACCGACCCTCTTCAGTTGACCAAAGCACCCTTGACCAGATCCCCCAAAACCGTGCCATTGAACAACTTGATGTCCCTCCTTCTATAGAGGAAGTCCAAAAAGCCATTAAACAAATGAGTGCAGGCAAGGCACCCGGTAAAGACGGGATCCCAACCGAGGTGTACAAAGCCTTAAATGGAAAGGTGCTCCAGGCATTCCACATAGTGCTAACCAGCATATGGGAAGAGGAAGACATGCCCCCAGAACTCAGAGATGCCTCCATCGTAGCCCTATACAAGAACAAAGGCTCACGAGCAGCCTATGACAACTACAGAGACATCTCACTACTCTCCACTGCTGGAAAGATCCTCGCCTGTGTTATACTCAACAGACTCCTGTCATCTGTTTCAGAGCAGAACCTGCATGAATCACAATGTGGCTTCCGACCAGATCGCAGCACCATCGACATGGTCTTCACAGTGAGGCAAATACAGGAAAAATGCCTTGAGCAGAACCTGAGTCTCTACATTGTCTTCATAGACCCAACAAAGGCGTAGGACACAGTGAACAGGGATGCATTGTGGGTGATCCTCAACAAGCTTGGCTGCCCAGCAAAATTCGTCAAACTGATCCAGCTCTTTCATATCGACATGACAGGGGAAGTCCTATCTGGTGGAGAGACTTCCGATCGCTTCAACATCTCCAATGGCGTGAAACAAGGTTGTGTCCTCGCTCCGGTACTATTCAACCTATGCTTCACCCAAGTATTACGACATGCTGTGATGGATCTAGACCTGGGCGTCTACATCAAATACCGACTGGATGGCTCACTATTCGACCTTTGCCGCCTTACTGTAAAAACAAAGACAACAGAGAGACTCCTCCTGGAAGCTCTCTTCGCAGATGACTGTGCTCTCATGGCCCACCCAGAAAATCATCTCCAAACCATTGTGGACAGGTTCTCCACCGCAACAAAACTGTTTGGCCTGACTATCAGCCTCAGCAAAACAGAGGTGCTGTTCCAACCTGCACCAGGGAGGCCAATGAACCAGCCGTGCATTACAATCGACGGCACGCAGCTTTCTAACGTCAACACCTTCAAGTACCTGGGCAGCACCATCACCAATGATGGGTCCCTAGACCACGAGATTAATGGCAGGATCCAAAAGGCCAGCCAGGCACTCGGGCGGCTGCGCTCCAAAGTCCTCCAACACAGCGGTGTAAGCACTGCAATGAAGCTCAAAGTGTATAACGCAGTGGTCCTCAGCTCGCTCCTGTACGGTGTGAGACGTGGACACTGTACTAGAAGCACATGAAACAGCTGGAGCAATTCCACCAACACTCTCTCTGGTCAATCATGAGGATCTGATGGCAGGACTGAATCACCAATCAGGAAGTCCTCGACAGAGCCAACTCCACCAGCATCGAAGTCCTGGTCCTCAAAACCCAGCTACGATGGTCTGGACACGTCCTCCGCATGGACCCACAGCGAATACCAAGACAGGGATTCTATGGTGATCTGTCAGCTGGACTCAGGAAACAAGGCTGACCAAAGAAAGGATTCAAGGATCAGCTAAAGTCCAACTTGAAGTGGGCTGGCATGACACCAAAGCAACTAGAACTCTCTACCTCTGACAGAAGCAGCTGGCGAGCCCACATTAACCATGCCGCCATCTTTGAAGATGAGCGATGTCGACGTCTTGCAGTTGCGCGTGAACGCCGACACCAGGCCACAACCGCACCTCCCGTCACAACTGGCGTCCCAGCCCCCATGTGCCCCAGATTCTGCGCCTCAGCCTTTGGACTCCGAAGCCACATGAGGGTATACCGTAGATGAAACTGCACAATGACAATCATCATTCTCGGTCACCAAGAGACTACCATTACTAATATATATATATATATATATATATATATATATATATATATATATGTATAATAGGTGTGTGTGTACATTAAGCAACTGTTAAAGCCACTGTTAAGATTAAAAATGGGAAGACTGGCCATACATTTGTAATCTTTTCTTTTTTTTTAATCAAAAAGGAGAAGGTGAGAAGGATGAAAGAGAGAGTGGAGATAGATTACTTTTAAGGAAAATTTACCCTCATCTAGCTTCTCCATTTTGCTTGCTGTTCCTCAGTAGCCCAGGAGGGGGCCCCAGTCCGCACCAACACAGAAGTTGAGAGACCACCATCTGGTCTGGATTCAGTTTATCAAACTTTCTGTCTGGCCCCTGACTCTCCAACATTATACATCATGAGCCATCTTTTGCCCTTTCTTCTTTGCCTGGGCCACCCAGGGAACATCCTGCTTGCCTCTTGTCTCATTGTCTCTTACCTCAGTTGCTGACTTTTCCTGCTGTCTACAGGGGCCATCAGAGTTTTGATTTTTATCTTCATGATCAAAGTCCCCTCAATAATTTCCTTTACACACACCTCTTTCTCAAGGATTTTAACATTATAGGAAAGCTATAAAATATACAAATACCTATAATATAAATGCCAAGTTATCAGCACATAGAAATTACATAAACAAGGTATGAAAGGAGTATATAGGGAAGAGGCCAATTCCAGCTTGGGCAGAGAAGAGAGCCCTTGAGTTGATCTTTCTATAATGGGATTGATTCCAACACAGAGATATGGAGGTTAAGGTATTCCAGATATTGGGAATAACGTAAGCAGAGGTAAGAGGTGGAGAAGTGTTAAAAACAATGGTGAGTACTTAAGTATGAATTATATAAAAACTATTGGAAGTGGAGTGAGGTGAGAAAAATCTTTTAAAAAACTGAGTAAATCTAAATTGCAGAAGTCAAAGCTAAGGACTTTTGCCTTTGTTGATGGGCAATGGGAAGCTAATGACTATTCTTGATTGGGAGTAGTTATGGTATCAGTCTACATGAAGAAAATCATCTGAAATCATGTGTAGGATAAATTTGAGCAAGAAGAGAATAGAAATGAAAATGAGTTGGGAGATGAATGGATTAATACTCAAGGCATTTAGGCTACTAGGGAATATCACAGAATTTCCTAATTAGAAATGATATCTGCAGTCATCTCATTCAAATCACATGAGAATAAGAAAGACTCTTCTTGAAAACCTTCAGTGAAAAGGAAGTCACTAACCACTCACTCCCAAATCAGCCTCCTTTTGGAAAGTTCTAATTTTAGGTGAGAATATTTAAGATAATTTGAGTAACATTTGGAGAAAATTTCAATAAAAGAGGTAAAGTGAAGTATTAAATTAATAGAAGGCTTCTACTTGTAGGAGAAAGAATAGACTGATAAGGAACTCGGGCAGAAGAAAGGGACTTCAGGAGGAGAAGGTATTCAGCAAAGTTAGCTAAATAAGAAAAGGTAAATAAAATAAGTCGGCAAAACAAAAGCAGAATAAAGGACATATAGTTAATATCTTAAAAAGAAAAGAATCATGAAGCAAAAATGAAACTCACATGATTGTGCTGGCCAAGCTTGATTTGGAGATAAATAAGTAAATAGATCCTTTGATCAAGGGATGGAGACCAAGGTTGTGAAATATTTCAGATGATGTCATATATGGTTAAGTTGTTGGTTGGATTTGGAAATCTTTTGGGCAGTAGTTGTTGTTGTTGTTGTTGTTGTTGTTTTAACTAGGGAAGGTTTAGTGGGGGGTGAGTTAAAAATGGAAGGGTGCATTCAAGAACCAACTTAATGTAAGATCATTTTGAAAAAAAAAATTCCAGATGATAAAATTTTAATGAGATTAAAGGATGTGAAATAGGTGTAATGGGAGACAATTAAAAGCTGATGAAATATTTCCTAAGGCTTAACAAGGTTCTAAGGAGGGGAGTTGAAATTAGCCATAAGTAGTTCAAAAGTCTAGGAGAGAAAATTCCACTCAGTATGGGGAACAAGAATATTTTGAACCCATTTGCATTGATGGAACAATGCATATTTCTGACATAACTAAGTGATATTCTTTGTTCAAAATGCAGATCGGTACCTCTGTTAAGAAGATGAAGAAAGTCCTATCCATCACACATTAGGGTTTCAGAGTCAATTAAGAGTACCTAAATAAAGGAAGAATTCAATATGAAAATAATGAAGTAAAGTTATCTGAAGGGCCAGAAAGAAATCCTGACATGCACCAAGAGGTTGAAGAGTAGAGTAAAAGAATGTCACAGACGATGCATATAAAATGAATGATCAATGATTGAAGATAGAAATCCAATTCAATTTTCAAAGAGGATAAAAGAAAATCACTGTGGTCTTATAATTGCATCACAAAGTGTGGTGTGATATTATCCTATTAATAGCCAGAAATAAAGAAAAACTTGTCAGCTGTCATTAGATAGAAGGCAGCTAGGTTGTATGGTGGATTAATCATTGGGCCTGAATTCAGGAAGACCTAAGTTCATATCTGGTCTCAAACACTGACTAGATGTGTGACCCTGAGGAAGTCACTTCACTCTGTTTGCTTCTGTTTCCTCAGTTGTAAAGTGAGCTGGAGAAGGAAAAGGCAAAAACCTTTAGATTGAAGAGGAGAAGATAATTTTCCCTGGTTGTGTATCTAAACTGTGATGGAGAACCTCCAAATGGTGGTCAGAATTTCAGATTACTGTGTATTTCTGGTAATTGATGTGGGAACAGATGAATAGTGATACTCAAAAGCTAGAAAGCATTATCAAATATAATAAAGTCTTGGAAAACCAAACCAACAACATCATGGAGTCAAAATGTAACTTTCGTAACTGCTGGCCAGCTGGGCAGAAAAAGGGTACCCAAGAGTGGGATATGGATCTTCTCCTAACTTTTAGCATAAATACCACCAACATTGTTTGGACAACAATGGGCTTGTAGTGACCTACCAGGCTTTTAGCCATACCTTGAACATAGCCTGCCATCTCAATTTCCTTTATGTAGCCCTTTTTGTGGCTTCTAGTGGCTTCAAAGACATATAATTGCTTCTAAATAAATATAGAATGATTTTGTCTATAAAACATCTTAAGAGATGGTTTGAAAGGAGATGTATTCCAGATGCATTAAGAGCTATGTTTTTAGGATAAGCCTTACATACAGGTTGAGTAGGACGTTAGCTAGAAAGTGCCACCATGCTCCAAAATATCTTCCCTCATAGGACTGGAATTCTCAGGATAAGTGGCCCTTTGGTGTGAACCAACAACAGTGAGTTCTCTATCTCTAAAGGACCCATTGAAAATGTCTATTGACTTCTAAAGGAAGACCTAGTCATTCATTTTTGATATATCAAATTGGATCCCATTCAACAAGGATGTCTTGGTGAAATTGTTTTTCAGTCATTTCAATTATACCAACCTCTCTGTGACCCTATTTGGAGTTTTCATTGTAGAGATAGTGGAGTGGTTTGTTTGGCATTCCCATTTCCAGCTTCTTTTACAGATAAGGAACTGAGGCAAACAGAATTAAGTGATTTGCCCAGGGCCACATATAGAGTAAGTGTCTGGGGTCAGATTTGAATTCATAAAGATGAGTTCCTGGTTTTGGATTCCAAGTCCAGTGCTCTATTCACTATTCCACGTAGCTTCCCCAAGAATGAAACACCAATCAGCAAGAGCAGACAGACAAGATGATTGCATGCCCTGCTAAGAGGAATGATAGTACAAAGAAGATAGATGTTATAATTATTTTTAAAGGCAACAGCTGTGGTATTCACAGACTCTGAGAGTTGGAGGGGACCTCAAAGACTGCCATTTAGTCCCTAATGAGACAAATAATAATCCCTATGAGCACCACCCAGAAGAGATAATCTAGCCATTGCTTGAGAACACCCAGTAAGGGGGAATGTGCTCCCCCTCAACCCTGGCACTCTCCAATAGCTTCGATTCTCAGGAATTTTCTTCCTTGATTCTATCTTAATTTTTTTTTCTCATTGTAACTTCCACCCACAGCTTGTGTTTCTTCTCCTGAGTCTAAGCAGTATAAGCGTAATTCTTCTTCCATATAAGAATTCTTCAAATGTTTGAAGAAGCCAAGATCATCATCTCTATCCTCTTCTCTGTCTTCTCTCCAGGCTGAACATCCCAAATTTTGCCACTGTGTGATAGAGACATGAAGAGAAAGGTTTTGCAGCACTTGTGGACCAAGATGCAGGACTGGGGATCTAGCTCTAGATGTCTGTCAAGAGAAGATTCCAACGGAATGTCCCCGGTTGGTGGCAGTTTGAGCTGACAAGGGGGCGGGGCTTTTGGACTTTGTCTCTGACTGGGAGACACACCCTCTCCCTGAAGGTTTGAAGCTGGCTGAAAGACTTTTGTGAGGCTGATTTGAATTTTTTGTCATATATATATATGTATATATATATATATATATATATATATATATATATATATATATATATATATATAGTGAAGAAGAAGGAAGATTTTGAAAGGGCTGCTGTTCTCCATCTTCCTAACTGTCTAAGAGTTACACTTGTGACTCCCACAAACCCTCAATTTTATCTCATTTAGATTAGGGAAATTTCTCATCCCTCTGTAAACCTCAAAATTTCACAGACTTATGAATGTTAGGGGTTTCCCCTATTGGGGAATCTTCTACTTAAAAAAATTCCCTAGCAGATGGTGAGAACTCTACTTGAGTGTGGGGGCTCCTTGCCTTGGGAATATCCCTACTCCACCCTACTTAGGACTGCTTTAGGACAGAGAGCTCCTTGAGAACAATGAAAAGTACTTTGATCCATGCTTATGGAAGGGACAGGAAGTTCTTTGAGTCATGACTGTTTTAGAATTGATACAATGGGATACTAAGTACCTATAAAGGTGGGGCAACTTGTAAACTACTTAAACCTAAAAGGGTGATAACTTATTCAGAGGGTTTTTCTAATGAAATTTGTCGACACAGCAGCATTTTTTTTCCTGACTTACTAAAGAGATTAAAACTACTCAGCTGTGAATTCAAAATGGGTGGTCCTTTAGAAACATCTACAGTGATTGGTAGATGTAAGGACTTAGGGAAGGTGACAGAGAAGATTTTTCCCTTAAAAATAAGAGCTCAGGGAAGAGCTGGGAAGTCATTCTGAAACATTCAGATTGGAGAGACTCATTCTGAGGAGACTGATTCTGAAACATTCAGATGGAGGAGGGAGCTGGTAAAAGCAGCTGAGATGCTGCTGGCCTGGTGTCATTAGAAATCCTTACTTAGATCTTATGGTGAGTTATAAAAAACTGACTGATTTCTCTTTTAAGACTCAGGTCTAGGCCATATTGGCTTTGAGGCCCTTCATACTTATTCCTTTCTTACTCTCTCTCTCTTTCTTTGATTACTCATTGTATTGTTAATTAAAATCTCTATAAAACCCAATTGACTTGGGTATTTGAATAATTGGGAATATTTCCCTGGCAACCACCTTATATTTGATTTTAAACCCAAGACACTGTAGTGAAACATATTTCTGCAGTCAAACTTACTCACCCTCTCTTATATCTATCACAATTTATATCTTCCATTATTTTAATCACTACAGTTTAAGACCTCAACCATTTTAAATCTCATACCTCTTACCTCAGTTTCCCATCCTGTTATCCCAATAAACCCCCTGACTGAGAAAGCAACTGGAGTATCTTTATAGTTCACTCAGGAGGGAGGGAAGAAGCAAAAGCTTCAAGAAGATTTAGGAGGGGAGGGAGGCAAAAGGAAGAGGTTGGTTAAGGGAGGGAATGAGTGACTTAAAATGCTTAGCCATCCCATTGTCCTTGCTGTGTCCACATCGATTTATCAATATCCTCCCTAACCTGTGACATTCAGAACTGCACAGCACTCAAGATGTGTTCTGAATGGGGCAGAGCTCAGCGTGATTCTAAAGTCTCCTAATGAATCCATTAATCATTCTCCCTTCCTTGGCTAATAAGGTGTTACCAGATTTTCCAAACATTGAGAGTCACCACATTAGTTTATCTCCATCACAAGTGCAGAAGCATTTTAGCTATTATGGGCTTTTCATCTTTGTCCCTTAGGTGCTTCTGTTCTTCAGGGAAATTTAGCTAAAGGTTTTACCTGCCTAACTCTTCTGGGCCACCCCTCCCCACACACACTTTATGCTAGTGTATGCAGACAGGAAACCTTTTTGAATTTTGAGCAATAGATTTTTTTCTGCTTTTAATGCCGTGGTTTGTCAGTGGAGGCATGAACTGATTGTACATTTGGAAGAAAGCTGAACTGAAATCTAATTGCTCAGGGAGAGAGGCAAAAGAAGAAATGCCATCAGCACTTTAAAATGAGCCTAGAAATGCATGCATTTCATTAACAGAAGCATGATTTGTGCAAACATATGCATGACTAGATTTTAAAGATAGTCCTGTGGTGCTTGCCCATTCTCTTCTGGGCACTGGAAGGCTTCAGGAAAGAGAAACATATTATCCATCTTTTAGTCGTCATCACCAGCTAGCTGCTCATTTGAAAGAATCTGAAAGACTCTTTTTCTCTCCAAGACGTTCATTTTAAATGCCCCAAGAAGTGTAAGAGAAAAAAATTAATATAAAATCAGAAGCAATTGTCCATGCAGTTTTCTAAACAGGTTTCCATAAAAATAAGTTTTGAGGACAATAAAAGGAATTATAGGATTCAAAAAAAGTAGATTGTCTTATTCACAGCGTGATTATATATAAATCACTTAACCTCCCTCAATCTCAATTTCCTCATCTGTAAAATAGGGTAAATATATATATATATATATATATATAATCTAGATCACATATATATAACAGGGAAGATATGTAATAAGAGAGCACAGTTGCAATGGGAACTGCTCTAGGTAGTGGTATGATAATTGATGTCTTGTGTGAGTGTTGAGGACAAATCATTAGTCAAATGCTACGATGGATAAACTGAAGCTCTAAATATAGGGACCCTTAATGTTATCAGAGGTGCTGGGAAGTGACAGCTACATAGAGTAACTTTTCTATGGACTCATGGGAGAAAATAGCCAGGATTCCTGGTCATGCATGGATGGGTTATGAACTGCATGGCTGGAGAAAATGCCCGTATCACTGAGGTCACAGATCTAATGGCATATTGAAGCATTTACAACTCAAAGGTTTTCCGCCACGTTCTTTGGATGACTACTTTAGGAAATGGAAAGATCAAATGCCATGGCAGGGATGAGTCCCTACTTCACTTAAAAACTCATCTTTACAGTGGTCCAAAGGCAGGAAGGACATCTTTCTTTTTAATATCTGTTGCATTATGTGCTCTTATCATCGTCAACATTCTCGCCAACCCCCGAATGGCCTTTTACGACTTTTCCTGTCTTCTTTGTTTTCAGAATTCTAAGTCTCATTTCAAGGGTCATGATAATAACCAGCTTTGGTGTGGTGAATTTCATAGACACCAACATGTTCAGAGCTGTGAAAGGGTCTCCCTGAATTAAAGTGGTCATGTTCACTCACCCTGTCACTTCAAAATTTTATCTCAGTCACTTCAAAGAAAGTCAGTGTATTCATGAATTCTATTTAAAAAGTATACCCATTTTGAAAAAAACATTCAAACATTAAATGCGAGTCTGCTGGGATGGCTAAATAGAATGTTTAATAAATCAATGCAAATTCATATTTAACTGAGAACTTCACAGTGTGTTGGCATCAGGAAGGTCATAAAAATACAAGGTTATTAATGGCGTATAATGAAGCCCTTTCTTTTCCCTCTCATGTCCCCCTCCCTTGCTACAAGGCAGCAGAAGATCCTATTGTCTGGCAATATTGCCAGTCCAATATTGCCAGTTCTTCAGTTGAGAGAAGGAAAAAGACAAAGAATAAGACAACATAAAAATGGATAAAAACAAAAGCAAAAAAAATGCAAAATAGAAGATCCAAGACTTGACTGAGGATTTCTTAGTCCAGGATAAAGGTCTTCCTCTTTGCAGAGCCCTCAATTGTGGGACATGTCATTAAGAAATCAATGATGCTGATATTCTTTAACTTCCTTAACTTGAGAAACTGAGGCTGAATTTAGAATGAACAAGATGATTATTTTAGTAACTTTTCTCAATTCTTTTGGGGATTGGGAGATAAAAATGTTAAAGTAAAAGAAATAACTCAACTAATTGGTTCAATAGTTTAATAGTCAGTTCAAATCTGACCTCAGACACTTCCTATATGTGTGGTCTTGGGCAAGTCAGTTAACCAACCCCAACTGCCTAGTCCTTATCTTTGTTTGGTCTTGGATGCGATACTTAGTATCATTTCTAAGATGAAAAGTAAGGGTTTAAAAAAATAAAAATGAAATTAAAGAATTAAACATTTATTAAGTGCCTACTATGTGCCAAGTACTATGCTAAGCATTTAAAATACTGCTTCATTTGACCATCACAATAGCCCTAGCAGAGGGGTTCTATAAATATCCACTTTTACTGAATATAAAACCGAAGCAGCTAGAGGCCAAATATTTTGCATAGCATCACACAGCTAGTAAGTGGCTGAAGTAGATTTGAACTCAAGTCTTCCTTACTCCTGGCTCAGCACTTCTTTGACTGTTACTAGGCACATAATGATCTGAGGACAAAAAAGTCTAGGGTTCTTCATATTCATTTTTGTGAGGGTGATTTGCATGGATTTCTGCTGGTCTGACATGCAGCACCTCAATATTTGACCATACCCTAGAATAAAATTTCCTCAAAGGTAGGGAATGGATTTTTGTTTTTGTTTTTGTCTTTTTGTTTTTTGTTAGTTTTTTGCTTGTTTTTACTTTCTTCCTTAGCTCTTCTCCCAACTCCTTGCACAATACCTATTTGTAATTAGAATTTTATATCCTGGGACTCTAAATCCCAGCTGCCCATGTTCCTTCTCACATTACCTTCTAATGGAGGGAAAATATCAATTTGGTGTGACCCCGCCCCTCACTCCCTTTTCCCATTATCATGGCTGGGAAAACAGGTTTTACTCAGACTTTTACTTTGGTCCTTATATTTCTTCTACCTCAAGTGATTATTAATAAATATT
Source organism: Monodelphis domestica (assembly GCF_027887165.1). NCBI lineage: Eukaryota > Metazoa > Chordata > Mammalia > Didelphimorphia > Didelphidae > Monodelphis > Monodelphis domestica. Next base: position 5,283,836 of record NC_077234.1, on the reverse strand, counting down.
ATAAAATATAATACTTGGAATTATTTGATATTAATTTAATTCCTTAATAATTAATCATTTATTTCTCTATCATATTTAATTATATTATTATATTGATTTGTTATATTAATTAATTTATTAATGATAATAAATTAATTTAATTTAATTGGATATTAATTTAACCTTATACCTGGTAAGTAGTAGGGACAAAATATATTTTTAAATAATTTAATAGTTTGAGAGCCAAGCATAGAGATAGGAGGTCCTGGATTCTAATTTGAACTCAGACACTTCCGAGGTGTGTGACTTTGGACAAGTCACTTAACCTCTATTATCTAGCCCTTTCTGCTATCTTGTCTTGGAACCAATAAACAGTGCTGATTTTAAAACAGAAAATAAGAGCTTCAAAATAATTTATTAGTATTAAAATGGTGTGTATTTCTTACTATTTTAATTTATTTTTTATAATATGTAATAAATTTTAATTGTGAAAATAATCAATAAATATTAAATGTATTGCCATGTAATAATATGATAGATAAAAATAAATAATGAATTTGATATTTAAAGTTCATGTTAGTTGATATATTAATGGATTTTTTTATCCTTTTACTTTTTTTTTACCATAGGGTCAGAGGAGTGGGGGGAAAAATAAAAACTAAACCTTCTTGAGTAATATACATAGTAAAAAAAAAGAAAGAAAAAGAGAAAATATACATAATTAAGCAAAAAAATTATAATATTGAACATTAAAAAATAATTATGATTCCCAATCTGTACCTTTTCTATCACTTTTCTGATAAGAGGTGCATGGCAAATTTCTTCTTAGGTCCTACAGAATTATGGTTGACCAATCAGTTGATCAGAATTATTATTGATATGTTTTTCTTTACAATGTTGTTATTATAAACTGTTCTCCTGGTTGATTTCTTAAGATTCTACATCAGTTAAACAAATCTTCCCAATTTTTTTTATTCTGAAACCATTCCTTTATGATTTCTTACAGAACAATAATAAACCATTACATTAATATATCATTTTTTTCACATATCCTGTAATTGAAAGGCACCTTCTCCTCAAAAAGCTTCCAATTCTTTTCAACAATGAAAAGAGCTACTGTAAATATGTTTGGACCAACAGGCTCTTTTCTTTGAGTGAAGTAGTTATTGTTGGGCAGAAAGTGTTCATAGATTAGCATTTTTCTGAGTATTCTTCTAACTTGATTTTGTTGAGTGACTGAACCAAGTCACATCCCTAATAATAGTCCTTTATATCTGTTATCCCACAGCCCCTCCAATGTTAGTCCTTTTTTCTTTTTTTGGCTGACTGCCAATATTATGGGTATGACATAGAACATGGAGCGATTTTAATTTCTATTTCTCTAATTTTAGTAATTAACAGCATATCACCTCATTATCAATAACTTGAGTTTCTTTTCTGTTCATATATAATTTGACCATTTGTTAATCATGAAGAGGATCCTATGCTTATAGATTTGTATCAATTACCCATATTTCTTTTAAATGACTTTATCAGAGAAATTTGACTCAAAATTTTGCCCAGTTACTTGCTTTTCTTTCAATTTTAATTATATTGCTTTTTAAAAAGCAGAAGACTTTAATTTATAAACAATCAAAAGTGTCCTATGTATCTTTAGGGATTTTCTCTATCTTTTGATTGGTACCAAGTGCTTCTCTATGCATATAAGTAAAGGAAAATGTCTTCCTAACCCCCCCCCCAGTTTCTTTATGATGTCACCTTTAATGCTTAAACCATTAATTCATTTGGAGATTATCTTGGTCTCTCTCTATGCTTTTCTTCCTATTTTAGGGATTCTAAGCAAGTCACTTCACTGGATTTCCCATCTGTGAACAATATTTGGGACTAGACCATTTCTAAGCTGCTTTGGCCTTGTACCTACCATGTATTGGGTTGACCATCTGGTGGGTGGAAGGGCAAGTGAGTTCTTTTCTTATAATATTGAATGGCTAAGATCTTTGAGATCTTGTGATTATACAAAGCAAAGGGCTCAAACACTAGAGACTTGTTATATATAGGGATAGGGTATAGTTGGCTATTGTGTCTACTGTCTCCTTTCTCATTTTTATCACACTAATTTTGTTATTTCAAGGTTCTGCTCAGAAGCCACCTCTTCTGGAAAGTCAATATCTACTCAGTCGGGAGCCCTCTCTACTCACATGTCCCTCAAAAAAAAAGTACTTTGCTTTCCTTAAATCACATCTTTCTTAGCCTCCTACTTACATAAGGATTTGGAGTCTTCTTCCACTCCAATCAATCACAGAAAGACAAATTATCTTAATTGAATCAATCAATGAAAATTAAACTTAATAAAAATAAGCCCTTAATCAATTTGAAAAGACTACAGGGACTTTGGATCATTAGATGAAAGGAGGTATATAAACATAGAAAAATATTGTAATTTTTGAAGTTTGAAAAAATTAAGTATTACTCCATGTGCCTAGGTATTAAATTAAGTCATTGCAAGACTTATCTCAGTGAAGGAGAATATAGGCATATGACTACAATTTCAGGAGATCTGGGTTCCAGAGTAGGAATCAAGTCCTCCTGAGGAGCAGAGAAGTTTTATCTTCCTCTCTCCTCCAGGATGAGTAGCCAAAACTTAGATAATATCTGCAGACATGTCACCCTAAGAGTATAGCAGATTTAAATTAGTACTTATTTTTAGCATCTTATCTTTCATTTATTTTTTGGTTTTCAAATTGTACTTTCCTTTTACTGGTCCTTGTGATTAAGGGAATTATTACCTATACACTCATGGAAGTCTTCTGGTCAGCAGGAGTTATGATTTTGCTTTTTTTCACATGTGTTTTTGATATGTGTGTGCTACGATGAAAATTATCTAGGTTTAAGCCCATTCTTTCTCTGAATTACATATTCCTCAATCTTTCAGTAGTAAATATTTTATAACAATTATTAATCATCCCACATTAGTAAATATATTTGCTAAAAGGTCATTATATATTGACTGATAAGTTGGAAACACTCATGTGACTTATGAGCAACAGTATCAGGAATACTCATCACTATCAGAATTAATTCTAAAATTATGAGAGAGGAAAAAGTAAAAGTTAGCTACTCTCTGGAAATGCAGCCAACCAAATGTGAGTGGGATTAGGGGAGATGCTCCAGAGAGGGTGGTACATGTTTTATCTTAACAAATGTCTACATTGTTTCTATAAAGTTTTAGGGACCAGAAGGATTCTGATTGTCTCTGCAGTAGTTTTTGTTTATTTGTTTTGTTTTGCCCAGTTCCCTTTACCCATTTTTATGACCAATTCTGCAGCCTAAATCAGCTGAGATGGATATCACACTATCTTTGTACATCTTACATCCCAGCCCTATACCCTAGTAGAATGTCAAGCCTTTGGAGTCTGGGAGAATTATCCTGGGGGGGGACTCAAATCACTGTATGTGAGGACAACGACTGGTCCATGCTATGTACTAAGTGAATATCCTTTCAATTGACTTCTTGCCCCTTGTAGAAACTCAATTAAATTAAAAGATTTTTAGGATTTTCTCCTTAGATACTTCTTGACTTACTTCATGGATGGTAGATGTTGGCTGACACATATGTATTGGCTCCTTTGGTATTGTGTCCTCCCCAAACAGACACACACGGACACACATATAGACACATCACACATATACACACACGCATCCAGCACATGCCTTAAATATGAATTCCTTCAACTATGTGCTGTACTATATTGGCTTCAGGAGAGCAATTCTCTGCCCTGTGGGAGGCACAAAATATGCGCAACCCCCTTTCTATATTAACAAGCTGTGTGCTTGAAGTAGCCGCCCACACACCACTTAGAATTCTGGGCTGCATTTTTCTAGCAGCAAAGTCACTTTGAATAAGATATGGCAGCCAGCAGGAAGAATAGTGTGTGTGTGTGTGTGTGTGTGTGTGTGTGTGTGTGTGTGTGTGTGTGTAGGGGCGGGATATCTAGCTACTGTAGTACAATGAATACCATATGTTCTAATGAAATGGTAAGGGCTGTTTGTAAGACGGTGAATATTTATGAGTGCAACCCTGGAAATTAATTGAGTGGAATTCTACATGAGCAGGCCATGTCAGGAGGGGCTGGCTAACTGTCTTACTGTCAGAACCTCCAGTGTTTGGTGGATGTATAGGGTTAGTCCTGCCCTCCTTAGTTAGCTAAGTTTACCCAAAAAACCAGAAACCTTCAGATTATGTCTCTGGGAGAATGAACTTGTGTCCTCTAGTTGGGCATTGTTCTTGGAATTATTGAAAGGGAATGAATTTCTCATCAATGGCTGAAGTTGTTGGAAATTAGAATGTGTGGGTACTTAAACTAACGAACTGTTTCTATTGGTAATTGGTATTCCAAAGGCAAAGAGGAGACCAGCCTCCCCTCTTTCAACCTCCCTTATCATCATCCTTCTATTCACACTTCTCCTAACACACTCTCACAGAAATTGTGTGCTTGGATTCCATTGTAGAAGCTCATAGGGAGACACTGACAATCTAAGCTGAAAGTTCTCCCCCCTCCCAAGGAAAAGACACTCTGAATGACAACAGGTAAAGAAATCTCCCCTTCAGCACCTATCTGTGCACAGGGGCTCTCTCTGAAGTGTATAAGAGTCTGATTTCACAGGAGTACTTTTGTCTGGGGCTAGCCTGCATTTGAATCCTCTTAATTTTCAATAGCTGAAATTAGAGGGAAGCTAATAAACATTTATTAGGTAGTTGCTATGTGCCAGGCACTGTGCAATGCACTTTACAAATATAATCTCATCAAATTAGAGTAAATGTCATAGTAGTCACTTTTTTCCACTTGAGCAAAATTAAAAGTTTAACTGTCAATTCTTTATCATTCACCACATTTTGATTTATTTGTGAATATAGACTGTTCCCAAGAAGAATATAATCTTGTGCTGATTTTCTCTTGTTCCCCACAAAGAGATAGCAGAGGATTTCGAATAAGTGCTGAGTAAATGCTTAATAGGTTGGATTTATTGTGCTTTGCCCAATCTTTTGACTTCCACCCCCCCATTAATATAGAGTATTTGCCCGAGTAGTGTATTTTAAAATAAGTGAATGAAAAGGAAATTTATGATCTTGAAAAAAGTGGTAGATATTTCCAAATTAGAATAGGTTGCTTTGGAGAGAGTAGTTCCCCATCCACTCTCTTAACAGATTTTTCAGTGGAAATCAGATGACCACTGACTGTTTTGGGTGACTGTTATTGAAAGGTGTATTGGTCACATCCCTTCCAAGTCTGCGATACAAAGATCAATGTCAAATGGCAGCCAAAGCTCCTGGACCACTTCTGATGTCTGATGAAACCTAAAAAGGAAAGCAAATAGGTTTCCTGAGGGTAAGAGAAAAAATCATTTCTGTATATTCAGTGGCAATCTGATCATGTGTTTCAGAAACACTCGCTAAATTGATTTGATGAAAAGAATTATCTCAGCTGCCTAGTCCCTCGGCCTCTGAAAGTTCTTTGAAATGTCATCAATAGGAGCCAAATCTGGAAAGTTAAAACATAGTCAAACATTGGCATTTAGATTTATAATCTGCTACTGTTCGTATATGTAATTGTATATAATTGGAGAGTTTCTGGTTTTTGAAATTTCATTTCTTTCACTTTTGTTTTCTTAGTTTTATAATAGGCATCTGAACTTAAAAAACAAACAAACTGATAATAATTGGAAAAGTGAGTAAGCTAATGCTTCCAGGTAGTAAATGATAGAACTGGGACCAAAAGGAGGTGTCCATAGCTTGTTTTCCACTGCTGGGGAAGAGTAGAAAATTATCTCCTGACCTGAGCAATACTGTCCATTACCATGGACAGTTCCCAGCATTTGAAAGGCCAAGAGAAATTGTGCTTTAGCTGACCATTAGCATTGGTTAAAAACTAGTGTCAGGAAAGGGAGACTATGGGCCCATCTGATGTGAAAAATGACTCAAAAGGTGGGAGGATTAGTTTATTTTTTTACCTTAATGTGAAAGGGTGGGTGGATTTGAGTGTCCTTGGTTTCTTAATTCAGAAAATAAAGGATGGGAAAGAATTGCCAGATATTGTCTCTCCACCTGCCTTTTAAATAATGCTGGCCAGAATTTTCCCTTATCTTAGTCAATTTCCCTAAAGGGTTCAATAACATAATCTTTATGTCTTCAAAGCATTTCATGAGGGAAATATTCAAATATTCAAATAAATATTCAATAATAATTCTAGAAATGACAATCTACCTCATAATGTTGGACTCTAAATACACTTTTGTGGACAGATGTAGACAATAAGCCTCTGCAATGAAGTCTATCATTCCCTAAAAAAGCTTATGATGGATGGGTGAAAATAGGGGTTGGGTCACTTTTTTAATCTTTCTGGGTAAAGAAGCATGACCTAGATACATTTTAATAAGTGAATTGCTATAAAGGATTCTTTTACAACTTATTATGAATAGGTTAACCCTCAGTTCTTGTATTGGCTTAAAAGCCACCACATTCCACCTAAAGAGCCCAGAATAGGGGCATCAGGAGGCATGGATTGGTGTCTTAATGCTCTCGATTACCAGCTCTATGATTTCAGGAGGTGAATCCTCCTATAATGATTATAGGAGTGTTTCATACCTTTTCAAGTTTAGCAAAGTATTTTGCAAAGTGGGAATGTTCTCCAAGGGAAATGTATCATGATTCTAAACTCTGCTGACTCTTGTTGTCATCCTTCTGACCTGAGCATGTGCAACCTCCCCAGTGATGGTGCTTCAGAAGAAACATGGTCAATGAAATTTAAATGATTTTCTCCCACAAAAGACAGCATTTCGGAACTTAGGTCACCCTAGAGTTTATGTAGACCAATTCATTCATTTTTAAAGACTAAGATTATGAAGTTCTAAACTGTTAACTAATGACACAGCAATGAGAGTGCTAGGACTATTATGAGCCTTCCCTTAGGCATTTGCTAGCTGGTTGAGCATGAATAAGTCATCTTACCAGTTTCTGCTTTAGTTTACTCATCAGTGGAATGGAGAAAACGAGAGCACCTTTCTCCCAGGGATATTGTGAACATCAAATGAAATAATCTGCCTGGAGTGCAGTTCTGTGAAGAGGCTGGCTATGAGGATTAGCTCCAATAGTAGCTCAGGGTTCTTTATGAGGCAACTATCTTTGTGACCCTGACAGTGACTTCTAACTGAACAACACCATAGAGAAGTTTCTTTCTTCATGGGACATTGTCTTTGAGTGGTGGGTGAAAACCTTTGAGTTCATGAAGTCACTCTCTTCTCAGTTTGCCCTTGGACCAAAAGCAGAGTCAACGATATTTCCAAGCAATAAAACATCCAAGCAGACTTTTTTTTTATAACATTAAGTTTAATGCAAGCATTTGTGATTATCTTTCAAATCAATTTGCTAGCCAAGCCCAGGCTTTGATTTCTGAGTCAAAAACCCTTGTTTGAGTTGACATGATAAGCGGTGACTTTTTAGTCTTAATCTTACATTGGAAAATCTCCGGAAGGGGGAAGAGGGGAGGGTTGTGAAATAGCCTGTTAAAACATGCTCCCATACCAAACATGCGCTCTCAAGTCTCATTCATTTCACATTGTTTTTGGCTTCATCAAGGAGTCTGGACCAGGAAGTATTGCTTTCCAGGACAGAGATAACATTTTAAAAATAAAAAAATAAGAATGCACTTCCTCACCAATGAGTGGGACCCAGAATCACCTAAGTTCTGAAGGAGCGTGTGCTTTTTTTTTTTCAGTGTCCCCTACCTGTTACATGTTTATTAGAAAGTGGCATGTTGAGCTATCAGTAGAAATATACATTTATATATAAAGTTTTGCATTCAAATCTCTTGATTCTTTGATATACCTATGACTAAAGACCACAAATCAAACAAATAAAAAACTCTATATATTATATCCTTATTTCAGATGCATATATATGTACATATATATTTGTAGAACAATCCACCTTTTTTAAATATGTTCCTGTTAAAAAATGCTATTTACAGATTTTGGACAGAGGAGGCATGTTAGCCTTTGGGATGTGGTTAGGAGGGGATGAGCATCATTTGGGGCCAATGACATGGAGCAAGAGAACTCTGAAACAAAGGAATATCATGGAAAACCTCCTCCGAGAAAAGTAAGGCGTGTTGATGGGACTAGAACATGGAGAGAGAAACGGGAGGATTTCAATCACTGGGCACAAATTCAGTGAGACTAGACATCACATCATGAGGGTAGTCATGCTTGGTCAAACCCTCCATATTTTCTAACTTTCTGAGGATAAGAAATTTAATGTGCTCCTCCTCTTTTGTTTCCATCCTGTGGTTCTACCATCTCCCACCATCAGCAACTAACTGATAGTTGGAATGATTTATATTGGCCATGGATTGACCCTATCCACAAAGACTCTTGTTAAATGTGATAGGGCTTCCAATCTAGGTATTTCAGATTCAAAGAGACTCCAGACAGAGCCACATTAGATCACCAGGCTATCTCTTTACTGAGCCAATGTGTTTAAGATGAAAGAGAGGGGCTAGGAATATACTATAGGATCAGATCTTGAGAAATTCAAATGAACAAGTCAGTGACTAACCCAATGCTGTGGTGACCACCTGGGTTCTGATGCTCTACCATTTTATCTTCCACAGCCCCAGAAACTCTGAACTCAAAAGTAACATTTAAATTGCATTTTCTCTCAAAAACTCCAAATAACAGCACCTTTAAGAATGGCCAGTATCAATTGTGCCAAATAGAAGCTCTCTTGTAAGTCTCCCAGGGTGTGTATATGTGTATATGGTTTTCATCTCCATGAGTCTGGATAATGCTTCAACTGAATATCTAAGAATGCATGGATCCCAATCCACCCACAACTACTTGGGTCTGTTGAAGAACCTGGTTGTTAAGGGAGTGTCCCTGAAGGGAAATGGTTCTATTAAACACAGTCTGGTATCACTGAGGGATTGGACTGGTTAATGGGAAAGAAAGAAGGAAAACAAAGAGGCCTGGAAATGACTGTCTGAGTTAAAGAATGTAAGGAAGGTCTAGAAAGTAAACTATTTTTTTCCATGAGAAGATTGTTTAACTTGGAATTAAGTTAAAGAAGTTGTTGGGTGGGTGGGATTTTTGTGTTTGGAAGCACACAGAAAAGTGACTGGAGGTGGATTATCTACAATTCAATATCAGCACTAAAGATGAATTCCCTTTTTTTCTGCCAATATAGGTTTCATGACAACACTGCATGGCAAGAAGCTGTGCAAGCTCCTGACACTCACTTACACTGATAATCATCTTCCATGAAGTAGGAGGTCCCTCACTCCCAATGTACTGATAGCTCAGGCCCCAGCACAAGGGGGTAAGGTCACTTTCATTTCCAAAATGATTCATTCAACTTAACATTTATTTCAAGTTATTGAGAAAAACAGACTATATAATTTGTGTCCTTCGTATTCCTGTTCTCACTTATACTAGCCAAGGAACAAATAATCTCTGCATCTGAGCTTAAATATATATGACATAGACTAGAGGATGGCATTACAGTTGGGTTAGTCTTTTTCTTGATGGCTGAATTCTCTCTTGGTCTTATCTTTTCATATAAAAAAGGATGGAATAAATCTTGTCCTTTCAGTCTTTATCACAGTTTTCAATCTCTCTTTGTTTTTCTTCCTGATAATTGTTGGAAAACTCTTTGAAGCTCAAGTAAAGCATCCCGCATAGAGCCCTTTCCCAATCAGTAAAAGCCTCCTCCATCCTTTCAACAAGCATCATTCTTAATAACAGTAATCTCATTGCTTGTTGCGGTTAAAAGCACAGATACAATTGTGATGAATGGAGTGGGGCAAAGAGGAGTAAGGTCAGTTGTGGAGTTCTTCCCACTGTAATTTTCTTATGAGAGCAAGAGTTATAGTTTAATGTTTTTATATGCCATCTCAAAGCATTTATCCTTAAAATTGTATTGCCAAAGTCCTACATGCATAGCCTTAGCTCTTACCTTGTAAGGTCTTGGCCTTATTCTGCCATTCCACTTTTGGCCAAGCCTTGAGAACATAAGAGGTGAAGGAAGAGGGGAAACTGTACAGACATAGCTTAGGAGAAGAACCACTCGTGAGCAACTAGGATGAGTGGAAGCAGTTGTATACAGCTAAGGAAATGAAGGTAATTTTGAGGGCACATGGCAGCCCATCTCAAAATCATGATCTCTGCAACACACCCAGATGTTGGTCAGCAGGTGAGAGAACGATAGGTTCTGTACTTGCAAGAATGCATATGGGATAGTGGTGATGTTTATGGATTAGTCTGTTCCATCCTCTCTCAATAAGAGCTCCCAAGGTGACCTCTATTTTTCACGATGACCCAAGGGAGAGAATACTATAGAGGAGGGGGTCCTGGGCCTGGATTGAATTCCATGCACTGTCACTTCTGACCTGTATGACCTTGGGGAAGTTTCCATATCTCTAGGCTTTCCGTTTCCTGTTGATGAAATGAGGAGTTTTGACTTGATTACCTCTGAGGTTCTGTCTAGTTCTAAGTCTATAATCCCAGATTCGCAGATAGGAACCCCTTCTCTCTCTCTCTCTCTGCTTCTCTCATATCATCCCCTGCCAGTGTAAAGCAGCAGTGATTTTATCAGACATTATGCTCTGTTACAGATAATTAGATGATCCATTTCTTCTCTAGTCACCTCCTAGCTTCCTTGGCTCGATCAGCCAACAACACTCTAATAGACTATCCTTGGCATATGCCACATATGCCAAAAGATCCACTTTTCTATTCCCCTAATGAGTTCCTAAACATAGCCATGAGAACACAGTCCACACTGGATGAGACTCCCCAGGCTGACTGTGGCATTGAGAGGAGGCAGGAGAATTGGTGAATCTATAAGGGGTCCAAGGGACATCTCCATTGCCAGCTAGAAGATGGTCAAAGCAGAGAAGGAAAAGTCAGCTATTTCTAGGGCCCTAAGTCAGCCGTCAAGTGCAATACTCTTTCTGATGTCTCAGACGACACTGGGTAATGCCTCATACATTAACTGTAGGCAAAGAGGAGAGGAATGAAACACAACTTGCCCTTACCAATCTGTCAGGACTTGGGTCCCTTCTTCAAAACTCCCTTGATGCATACCCTGAAATGGGAGATTCATCATCTCCTTTTTCAACAGTTTTCACAAGGCAGGAGATAGATATAATGATTGGCTAAAATATTTAAATTTCTAGGGGGAAATTTTCAGTTGACTCCCTAAAATACCTTTCATCTGACAGGAGTGAATTTTCTAAATGACTTTTCAATGACCCCATAATAACGCTTTTCATAAATGGAATCAGCTTTCATCCCTAGAATCAGAAATCTTTTTTTTTTCCTGAAACATTGCTGTCAACAAACAACATTCTACCATGAAACTGCCAATGTTGAATAATCTAACATTCTCTGGTCCAACAATATCTGGGCTAGAATGGCCTGAATGAAGGGGGATGGGAGATAGGGGAAGAGGGGACTGAAAAGGGGGCTTTTAGCAGGCATTTGGGAAGCTTTAACAGAAAACACAAACCCACACATTTTCAGGCTTCTTAAAAAGATGGGGAATTACAGAGACAGCCACAAAGAGTACAACAAAAACACAAAAGCAGCCCTTCCCCCACTTTAGGGCTTTTTGTAGCAATTCAAGCAGTCTGGGGTGGTGGGGGTAGTGGAGTACCTCCAGGGTGAGGTTCAAGTCTCTAAATCCTATCTTTTTGTAGTAGCATCTTTATTCAAGTTATGCAGAATGCTACCCTTTCCCTCCCCCTCAGCAGAGTGAAGGGTTTCCTTAAAAATAACAGTGGAGACCTTTTTCTTCACATTACATGTGTTTGTGTGTGTGTGTGTGTGTGTGTGTGCATGTGTGTGCGTGTGTGTGTGCGTGTGTGTGTGTGTTTATTTCTACAACATTGAATCAGGCAAGATTGAGTTGGAATTTCATCTTCTGTCCCAAACACACATTTGCATTCTGAATCTTAGCCCCCTAAGTCCTGCCTCTTCAGTGTATTATTGTCTCCATGGGTTTCTGGGGAAGGGAAGGGGTGCTAGGGAGGGAAAGGGAGGAAGGGGAGCAATACAGAGAAGGGAAGAGTTCTCAGCTATGTAGAATCTTGATTCACCACTTTCCCTCCGTTCATTGTTGGGGTCCCGGAACTTTTCCTGGAGCGTCCTTGTTTTTCTCCAATTTCATGCAGCGATGGCTCTCTGTACATGCACACTGGAAACAGAAATGTCGACAATGAGTTGTCATCACATCAGGAGAGTCGCTTTTTGGCCACAATCAGCAGGCATAGTTTGGGTCTGTTATCTCCCCATGCCCCAACCATTCCTATCCTGGATTGCTCAGAGCTTGCTGTGTTCTTGCTTTTGACTAGAGCTTTTCAGCTGACTTGAGCTATGCCTATAGATATAAGATATAAGGTGAGTTTTCCACCTTGTACATCACACACACACATACACATATCCATATACGCACATGTATTTATGCACACATGTGAGTGCACAGGCAATCAGAATTGGTGGAGACTTGCAGCCTAAAATTTAGAGGATATCACAAATTATCTTGCTCTTCAGGCTTTAATCTGCACCTCATCTGAGCAGAGAATATTGTCATTGTTTACAAAGGGAAAAGGCATTGTTGTGTCTATTGGAAATATTTATTATCAAGGCTCACTGCACCAGAAAGAGAAAGAGTCTAGAAAGGAAAACAAACAAATTAAGAGTAAGAAGAAGCAATGAATCTTCCTCCCTCCTGTGTCCTTTACCTAAAACCCATTGATCTCAGAGCTCATCCAAGCTGTCCCTCAAGCGTGGATTCAATACCTGATGCAATTCTGTTTCCAATGAGAGCAACCTTCAGGCTGGTTTGCATCTAGGAGCACATCACTACTGCCCTACTGTTCTATCTAGCTATTAAGCCTGCCAGTGATAAGTAGGGCTGCTGTGTTATTAAGAATGACACCAATGAGGAAACTCTCTTTGCAGACAATATGATGACATATTTAAAGAATTCTAGCTAATCCTAGCTAACAGGCTAGTGAAAATAATTGACAACTTTAGCCAAGTTGCAGGGTACAAGATAAACCCACATAAATCATCAGCACTTATATACACTTCCAACACATCTCAGAAGCAAGAGTTAGAAAGAGAAACTTCATTTTAAATCACCATAGAGGGGGCAGCTGGGTAGCTCAGTGGATTGAGAGCCAAGCCTAGAGACGGGAGGTCCAGGGTTCAAATATGGCCTCAGACACTTTCCAGTTGTATGACCCTGGGCAAGTCACTTGACCCCCATTGCCTAGTGTCTGCCTTAGAACCAATACACAGTATTGATTCCAAGACAGAAGGTAAGGGTTTTTACCAAAAAAAAAATCACCCTAGACAATACAAAATACATAGGAATCTATCTGCCAGGACAAACACAGAAATTATATGAACTCAACCACAAAACACTTTCCACACAATTAAAACTTGATCCAAATAATTGGAAAAAACATCAGTTTAATAAAAATGACAATCCTACCCAAATCAATTTACTTATTTATTGCCATACCTATCAAACTACTAAGAAACTTTTTTTATAGAATTAGAAAAAATTATAACAAAGTTCATCTGGAAGAACAAGAGATCAAGAATATCAAGGGAAATAATAAAAAAAATGTGAAGGATGGTGGCCTAGCAGTACCAGATCTTAATCTGTATTATACAGTCTTGATTGTAATGGACTTCTCTAATTGCAGTATTGCAATGATCCAAAACATTTCTCAGGGATTTATGAGAAGGAATGCCATCCACATCCAGAGGAAGAACTCTGGGAGGAGAAACACAGAAGAAAAACAACTGCTTGATCACATGGGTTGATAGGTATATGATTAGGGACACAGACTCCAAATTATCACCCTAGTGCAAACATCAACATGGAAATAGGTTTTGATCAAGGACACAAGTAAAACCCAGTGGAATTGTGCATTGGCTATGGGAGGGGAGTGAGAGAAGGTGAGAGAAAGAACATGAACCATGTAATCATGGAAAATTTTTCTTAATTAATCAATAAAATTAAATTTATAAAAGAATGCCTATCCTTTGACCCAGCCATACCACTGCTAGATTTGTACACAAAAGAGATAAGAGGAAAATACTTGTACAAGAATATTCATAGCTATGCTTTTTGTGGTGGCAAAAAAAACTGGAAGATGAAGAGGCGTCCCTTGATTAGGGAATGGCTGAACAAGTTGTGTTATCTGTTAGTGATGAAATACTATTGTGCTGAAAGGAATGATGAACTGGAGGGACTCCATGTGAACTGGGACGACCTCCAGGAACTGATGCAGAGTGAAAGGAGCAGAACCAGGAGGATATTATCCAGAGACTGATACATTATGGCAGAATTGAATGTAATAGACTTTTCTACTAACAGCACTGCAATAACCCAGGACAATTCAAAGGAACTTATTTTAAAAAATGCTATCCACATCCAAAGAAATAACTGTGCAAGCAGTAATGCAGAAGAAAAACATATGATCGATCACATAGCTCTATAGGGATGTGATTAGGGTTTTGATGTTAAAGGATCACCTTAATGCAAATATGAATAAGATGGAAATAGAGTTTGAACAATGAAACATGTATAATCCAGTGGAACTACTTGTCAGCGACTGGAGTGGGGAAGGGAAGAGGTGAGGGAAAGAACATGAATCATGTAACCATGGAAAATATTCTAAATAAAATAAATAAATACAAAACCAACTAGATATTCTCAAATTCAAAATGGAGAGAAATTAATGTCTTATTTTAACACTTAATAAAAGAGTAATTATTTTATACTCCCAGTTCAAACTCTTTAAAAAATTGAAAATTAAAAATCAACAATAATATGGTAATGGCTAAAAGAAAAAGACTGCATGCCCTATGATCCAGCTATACCACTATTGGGTTTGTACCTCAAAGAGATAATAAGGGAAAAGACTTGTAAACAAATATTTATAGTTGCGCTCTTTGTGATGGCAAAAAAATTGGAAAATGAGGGGATGCCCTTCGACTGGGGAATGGCTGAACAAATTGTGGTACATGTTGGTGAGGGAACACTATTATGCTCAAAGGAATAATAAAGTGGAGGATTTCTATATGGTCTAGAAAGACCTCCATGAATTATGAGCAGAACCAGAAGAACATTCTACACAAAAACTGAAACATTGTTGCACAATTAAATACAACAGACTTTTCTACTAGTAGTAATACAATGAACCAGGACAATTCTGAGGGACTTATGGGAAAGAATGTATCCACACCCAGAGAAAGAACTGTGGGAGCAGAAATGCAGAAGAAAAATATGTGACTGATCATGTGGTTTGATGGGGATATGATTGGGGTTTCGGTTTTAAAAGATTACCCTATTACAAATATGAATAATACAGAAATAGTTTTCGAACAGTAATACATGTATAATCCAGTGGAATTTCTTTTCAGCTCTGGGAGGAGAGAGGAAAAAGGGGTGGGAAAGATCATGAATCATATAACCATGGAAAAATATTCTAAATTAAAAATTAAAAAATAAACTACAGAGAAGGGTCTCCAAGTTTGACAGTCTGGGTACCAGTAGTTTATATAGGACAGCTCAAGTACTTGGGTAGCTTTCAATACTTTATCTAGATCAGAAACATGAGTCACATGTTCTGGAGACTGAAATAGAAATCAGGACTATCACATTTCTAGCATTAAACTTTTCACTCGTTCCTCTTTTCTAACATAACATATCAGTATATTTCCATAACATACATTTGGGGGATGAATTTCTGGGTAACAGAACAGACAAATAATAATAATCACCTTGAGCTAAATCTTGAACTCTCATCTCCCAAGATAAGGACTTCAAAATGGACCCCAAAAGTGAGAGGGATATGTGTTTTACCCCGATGATGTACATGTAGACCTCACAGTCCAATGAAGGACAAGCATACATAATCAAGATGAGGTTTGAAAGAACCAGGGGAATATAAGAGGTACTGAAGAGTAAAGAGTGCTTTCTTGGTCTGAGGAATAGCCTGAGACTGTGATGAGAGATACATTTCCTAAATGAAGGATAAGAAGTCCCGGTGGTCTGCGCCATAGAAAGAAGAAGGGACATGATGCTTAAAGATAAGTTAAAACCAGCATGTGAAATAGCGTTCTATCTAGCGATACAATAGAAAGGAGTCTGCTAGCTAATACCAGAGGAGTTTGTATTTGATCCTAGAAGGAATAGAAAGACACTAGAATTTACTGAGTAAGCAAATGTTAAATCAGAAATGGTACTGTTTTGTTTGTGTTGTTGCTTTTATTTTAGAAAAATTATTCTGGCAATCACTTGGAGAATGGAATAGAGAGAGGAGAGAATCAAAGCAAAGTAAACAATGAAAAGCCTTAAGTATTGGCCAGAGCTGAAAAGATAGATGGCCATGAGACTAGAGAGAAGGAGAACAAAGATATTTCTAAGAAAGAAGAAAATGAAGATTCCCTAACCAATTAGCTATGTGAGATGAGAAAGAGTTACTACTGAAAATGACAATAAGCTTGGAAATTTGAGTGCCTTGAAGGATGCTGGGACTCTTGACAAACATTGTGATGTTCAGAAGGAGTATGGGATTTGGAGAAAACAAAATCCAATTGGATTGAGATGTGCTCCATTTTGAATTTGAGATGTCTGTGTAATTAGAATGTTGTACCCCAAGACTCCATTTCCTAGAACACCACTTTTATCCTTACATTATATTCTTATGTTTCGGAGATAAGATTTCTGTAACCCAGTCCTCTCACTCTCTTCTTCCATGAATGCAGTCAGGAAAAACTGCACTTTACTGACTTGACTCTTCTCTTTCTATTTCCTCTATTTCAAGTGAATATTAATAAATCTTACAAAATGTAATACTTGGAGTTACTGGATATTAATTTTAATCTTACATGCCTAAAGGACTATTTGTTCCAAATGGGCAGTTGGCACAGCTAAGTACATAGATGCTTTTGAATAGAAGCAAAGGAAACAAGAAAAGGCTCCCTACTTGCTCACCCAAGAACATCTTCAGGAAAAGAATCTGTGGTTTTTCATTGAAGCAATTTTCTACCTGCTCTTGATCGTTTGATTTTGATGTGCAGAAACATTCTGCACATCTACTTAGGACAATTAAATTGTATCAAAACTATTAGGTTTGAGGAAGGCATGGAATATAATATTCTAGAAAGCAAGGGAACTAGGTCTACAACCAAGAATCAGCTGCCCAGAAAAATTGACTATATTTTTTCAGGGGAGAATATGGTTATTTAATAAAATAGAAGATTTCCAAGAATTCCTGAAGAAAAGACTGGAATTAAACAGAAAATTTGATGCCCAAATACAGAATTCAAGAGAATCACAAAAAGGTAATTAAGGAAGAAAAAAATAGGATTTTGTCTGTTCTTTCTGGACATGATGGTGCTTTAGCTGCTGCCACGGGTCAGTTTTAGCGTTCTTTCTCCTAAATTCCTCTGGATTGTCCTGGATCATTGCATTGCTGCTACTAGAAAAGTCTATTATATTCAATTTTCCCACAATGTGTTCTGCACCTTTCACTCTGCATCAATTCCTGGAGGTCATTCCAGTTCACATGGAATTCCTCCAGTTCTTTACTTTTTCAGCATAATAATATTCCATCACCAACATACACAACAATTTATTGAGACATTTCCCAATCAGTGGACACTCCCTCATTTTACAATTTTTTGCTACCACAAAGAGCACAGCTATGAATATTCTTATACAAGTCTTTTTCCTTATAATCTCTTCATCCTTTATTTCTATAGGGAATATCAATTTTGAATTTATCTTGGAGTATGGTGTGAGATATTGTACCATGCCTAGATTCTGCCATATTGTTTTCCAGTTTTCCCAGTAGTTGTTTTGTCAAATACTGAGTTCTTCCCTCAATAGTCTATATATATGGACTATATTTAATATATATTATATGTATATATGTAATATAAAATATATAGATAAAAGGATTTGCTAACCTTTTCCATTGATCAAACACTCTATTTCTTAGCCAGTACCAGATTGTTCTGATGATTATCAGTTTATAAAGCAGTTGAATCCTGGTATAACTAGGTCTCCTGCCTTCATATTTTTTCCCATTAATGTCCTTGCTATCCTTTGGCCTTTTGTCTTTCCAGATTAATTTTGTTACTATTTTTTCTAGTTATAGGAAATAATTTGCTTATAGTTTGATTGGTATGGCACTAAAAGGTAAATTAACTTAGACTTGATTGTCATTTTTATTATATTGACTTAGTTAATTGTTAGTTGTGTGTTGGTAGAATTCATTTGTAAATCGATCTGGTCCTCAGTCATTTTTTATCTGGGAATGCTTTGATGGTTTGTTCAATTCCTTTATCTTTGATAAATTTGTTTAAGTGTTCTCTTTCATATTTTGTTAATCTGGGCAATTAATATTTTTGCATATATTCATCTATTTAATTTATATTGTCAGATTTTTTTGACATCCAATTGGTCAAAATATCTCCTAGTAATTACTTTAATTTCTTCTTCTTGAGTTGTGATTTCATCTTTTGATAAGAGTAATTTGGGATTTCTTTCTTTTTTTCTAAATCAAAATAAGCAATTTTATCTTTTGTATTTTTCCATAAAAGAAGTTTCTTGTCTTATTTATTCAATTCTATTCTTGCTTTCAATTTTATTCCTCCTTTGGTTTTCAGGATTTTCAATTTGGTGGTTAATTAGGGATTTTTCATTTGTTATTTTTCTAGTTTGTTTTAATTGCATGCCCAATTAATAGATCTGCTCTTTCTCTATTTTATAATAGAAATATTTAGATATATAAATATCTCCCTTACTACAGCTTTGGCTGCATCTTATAAATTTTGGTATGTTGTTTCCTCTTTGTCATTCTTCTTAAGGAAATTATTTTTTTAAACCCTTACATTCTCTCTTAGAATCAATACTAGGTATTGGTACTGTTCTTTTACCCAATCATTCTTTAGGATAAAATTGTTTAGTTTCCAATTAATTTTTGGTCTTTCTGCTGCCCTTTGTTGAATATAATTTTTATTTCATCATGGTCTAAAATTGAAGAATTTAATATTCCTACTTTTCTATATTTGGTTGGGAGATTTTTATGCCCTACCTGTGATCATTTTTATTAAGGTGTCATGTTTTTCTAAGGGAAAAAATAAACCTCTTTCTATTCCTTTTTAGTTTTCTCCAGAGGTCTAACCTATCTAACTTTCTAAAGTTCTATTTACCTCTTTAACTTCCTTCAGATTTATTTGGATTTATTTACTTCTGAGAGGGGAAAATAAAGGTCCCTCATTAATAAAATTTTATTGTATATTTCCTCCTGTGATTCATGTAACACCTTTAGGAATTTGGATGCTATAACATTTGGTGCTTATGTATTTAATATTGATATTGTTTCATTTTATATAGAATATATTTTCTATATACTTTTATCATGATATAATGTCTTTTACTTATCTCTTTTGATTAGATGATTTTTACTTTTGCTTTGTGTGAGATCATAATTGTTGCCACTGTACTTTTAATTTTTTTGAAGTTTAGCTAAAGCATAATGAATTCCACTCTAGCCCCTTACTCTTACTCTGTGTGTTCCTGCTTTAAATATGTTTCTTATAGACAATATATGTAAAATTGTGCTTTTTAATACATGCCTTCAATACATACCTTTTTTCCCATTTTATAGTTGACATCATCACATTCACATTCACAGTTATAATTACTAATTTTGTTTCCCTCATCTTATTTTTACCATTTACACTTATTTCTCTCTTCTTTTTGCCTTTTCCCATAAAATGATCTTGCTCCCTACATCTGTCTCCCCAAATTCACTTTCCTTTTTGTCCACCCCTGTTTCTATTATTCAGGGTAAGGTAAGTTTCTCTACCTAGTTGATTGTAGATGGTTTTCTCAATTTGAGTTAATTCCAATGAGAGTAAAAATCAAGCATTGCCCATCATTCCCAATTTTCTCAACTGTATTGACTCTTAGGTGCCTCTTCATGAGAGCTAATTTACCTCATTTTATCTTTCTTTTTCTTCTTTCTGTGTATTTCTCTTTCTTGTCCTTTGATATTTTTATATCAACCCATCTTATTCTCCCTTTCTCCTTTCTATGTATACTTCTTACTGCCCTGATAGTAATAAAGTTATTAAGTAATGTAAGTACTTTAAGCATCTCAAGCATCTTAACTGCTATTCACATTAGGGTTATAGAGGCATAGAAAGGCATTTTCCCACATGAAGAAAATAGCTATTAAAATGTCTTTGTATCATCTTTAAATTCTTTCATCACCAGCAAATGAAAGCTGATGTTGTTCCCCCAGAGTGAAATTTTATTTTCACTTAAAATGAATTTTCTTGAAATTTCTAAAGGAAATTCAACCATTATGTGTCCTAAGATAAGACACATGTCATGCTCAAAGTTCATTAAAAAGATGATGCTAAAGATGGCAATAATGAAAGATATTAGTATATTACAGGCTGTAATCCTGTCACTTTGGATAGGAAGGTACCTGCTCATTTCTGGATCTTGCTTTTTCAGGAAGAACTTTTTTTTTTTTAAATATATTTTATTTGGTCATTTCCAAGCATTATTCGTTAAAGACATAGATCATTTTCTTTTCCTCCCCCCCCCAACCCCCCATAGCCGACGCGTAAGTCCACTGGGCATTAGATGTTTTCTTGATTTGAACCCATTGCTTTGTTGATAGTATTTGCATTAGAGTGTTCATTTAGAGTCTATCCTCTGTCATGTCCCCTCAATCTTTGTATTCAGGCAGTTGCTTTTTCTCGGTGTTTCCACTCCCATAGTTTATCCTTTGCTTATGAATGGTGTTTTTTTCTCCTGGGTCCCTGCAAGTTGTTCAGGGACATTACACCACCACTAATGGAGAAGTCCATTACGTTCGATGATACCACAGTGTGTTTGTCTCTGTGTACAATGTTCTCCTGGTTCTGCTCCTCTCGCTCTGCATCACTTCCTGGAGGTTGTTCCAGTCTCCATGGAACTTCTCCACTTTATTATTCCTTTTAGCGCAATAGTACTCCATCACCAACATATACCACAGTTTGTTCAGCCATTCCCCAATTGATGGGCATCCCCTCATTTTCCAGTTTTGGGCCACCACAAAGAGCGCAGCTATGAATATTTTTGTACAAGTCTTTGTGTCCATTATCTCTTTGGGGTACAGACCCAGCAGTGCTATGGCTGGGTCAAAGGGTAGATATTCTTTTGTCGCCCTTTGGGCATAGTTCCAAATTGCCCTCCAGAATGGTTGGATCAGTTCACAGCTCCACCAGCAATGAATTAATGTCCCTACTTTGCCACATCCCCTCCAGCATTCATTACTTTCCTTTGCTGTTATGTTAGCCAATCTGCTAGGTGTGAGGTGATACCTCAGAGTTGTTTTGATTTGCATCTCTCTGATTATAAGAGATGTAGAACACTTCTTCATGTGCTTGTTAATAGTTTTGATTTCTTTATCTGAGAACTGCCTATCCATTTCCCTTGCCCATTTTCAGGAAGAACTTTAAAAGTTCACTTAAGCACATGAATTATAAGGTGACTTGAAAGCTATTATGTGCTATTAAAGAAATGATGTCTATATTTACTTTGTAAGTAATATCAATTCAGAGTCTTATAAACCTGAAGAGTTACACAAAAGAATTCACTTCATGAGAAGGATAGAGCAGAGGATTCAGCTATTCTAGTTCCTAGCTTCAAAATCAGCATATGCTACTCCTTGGCCTAGGCTTAACTGCCCTGCCTGAGCAATAACTGCATGTGTTTCTCTCACCCATTTCTTAAAATTCCAATATTCTTTCAAAATTCAGGAATAGTGCCATTTTCTCCAGGAATCATTTCCTGATACACTAGCTGGCAACACTTCTCTTTTCTCAAATGATCATATACAATTTCTAATATGTGCGGATTCCTTCCCCCAAGAAATGAGTTCCTTTCATTTAAGGGTTATTTTTAATTTATCTTTGTTTAGAGAGTGTTATGAAGGCTTAAGTGTTTAGTGAATGTTTATTGTCAATAACTACGCCAATCTAAATGAAAAACAGTAATAGAAGGAAGTCATCATCTGAGGAACTAAAAAAAAATAGTCCTAGTGGAAAGTTCAGAAAATGGTCTTGGTCTAATGGGAAGAATGATGGGGCACTTCTTGGGCAGAATAGTGTACACATTGTAAAAGTCATTCCCTGGTTTGATTTGTACTCTGTTAATAAATTAGTTTTGAGAAATCTGGGAACTACCTGGTAAGGGAAATTATGACTTCAGTTGAATCAGCTCTAGAATGAAGATAAGTTGGTTGACAAATATGAAATAATTTCATTTTAGCTAAATCTTCTACGCAGATGTAATTTGATGTACACTTCATATATATTCTTAAGTCTATGTTTATGGATGTGAAATTAGGTTATGTGGTATAGACTGAGGCCAGAGTTCTAAGACAAAATTTTAAATAGATATTTTTGGCATTCCCACCTCACTTTAGGAATCTTCCTCTGCTCCCACTGATCCCACTATGTTCTGCTTCCAATTATTCCTTTTTTCTACTCTGGGTTAGACTACAAGGCCATTACCATGTCTTCTGACTCTCAGATTCTATGATTCTGTGAAAAGACCACAAACTTTGTGAGGACACATTCTCTTTTTTCCCTAACTCCCATATTAAGAATACTATTTGCATATATAAAGTATTTAATAAATCATGGATGCCGCAGTCAGTTTGGACTAAAGCTCTTATCCTTGATCAAAGCCTCCCTCCCCAACAGAGCCCTTTCACTCCCCAAATGATTCATTCTCCCAATAAACAGGGATATGAGTGACTCAGTGATGGCTCTCACCTCTATAACCAATCTGGCTAGAGACCTTCATAGATTAAATCTCCAGATGACTACAAAGAATCTGACACTTTATTGCAGAATTTGAAAAAATTACCAATCACTTAAAGGTTATAAAAATAAATCTATCTTTTCAGGCTATGCACAACCTATGCTAAAGTGAGGAAGACTAATCTGGGATGGACAAGGAAACCTTAGAGACTTTTGATTCAGTACCTGAGGGCATAAAGGAGTTGGAGAGTTGTATAGTTTTTTTGCTTTACTTAATATTATCATAGGAAGCATTAAATGGTGTTAGGAAATTTGAAGGAACATGTTCTGGAAAGACTCTACTTGGCAGTTAACAAGCTATGGGCTTTCCAAATGATATTCCCCAATAAGTTTGGGCAAAAAAGTCCCATGAATTTCTAATATAGTTCGGAGTTGAAAACAAAGTGATATGCAGTCTTCTTTTAGACATCTAGCAGAAGATATACTTGTGAGAAAGAAAGATAAGCAAGAATAAATGAGAAACATTCCCAAGAAATGTCTCTATTTTACACTATATCCAGGAGTCAGCAAAGCAACTCCTCTGAGTGATAACAGCAGTAAATAAAAAATACAACAAGGGTGCCTGAGGAAGGGAGGTAAGGGAATGAAATCCTCTATTCACTTGTCAGGCCAGACTCTTTGTTTTTACTAAATGTGTCCAGTGACTACCATATTCATTATTGACTAAATTTCTTTGTTTATGGCTTCCCCTCAAGTGCCTACTTATAATACCTCCTTCCTGTAAAAGGAGAACATACCTTAGAAGTCATTGATGCACACACACTATTCATTTTACAAATGAAAATATTGAGCTCCAGGGAGAAGAAATCACTTTCCCAAATCACAGGCTAATGAAGAATGACTGTTGTGAGCTGTAACCAAGTCTTTTTGAGAGAAATGACATGTATTCTCACACACACAAATTAAGAATTTCAAAACAGACCTGGCAATGTTGAGGTAGACTGCAACTAACAGTATGGGATGAGCAGGAATCACAACGTAATAGATGAGGGTGGAGTCAATTTTGAAGAAAACTACACATTCCTCTAGATGGCAGTGAGCAGAACATGCATTTCATGCACCAAAGATCACGCTTCTTGGCAGAAATGTGAGTATGGAGGATTATGACGTATGAGAGGAAGCAATGAGACCAGAACTTATAAAATTTGAAGTTCATAAAAATGAGTAAAGTGAACTAAGACTGTAAAGGGAAATTGCCATTAGATTGTGAAGGAAATTAAATTCCAATCAAAATGGCTTCATGGAGACAATAGAGAACCACTGAAGTTTAGAGTGTGTGTGTGTGTGTGTGTGTGTGTGTGTGTGTGTGTGTGTGTGTGTAGGAAGAATCAGCAAGACGTAGCAGATTATTGGCTAGGTTAGAAAAGGGAAATCTACTTCTTTAAGTTATTTCTATCTCATGTATTTCTAGCCCATAGACTTAGCACCCAACATGGTGTAGCATCCTTGCTCCTAGCTTTGCTCCTCTTTTGACATCTTCACCCATCTTCAATTTCCCCCACTCTCCCCACTGCTACCATTTGTTTCTTCCTGAGTCAGGGAATATTTTCATTTTCAAAGTTTCAGAGACCTAAATAAAGTCTTTGCAAATTGGACTTCTTTCTCTGAGAATATCAGAATATCAGAGATCAGAATATTAGAGAATATCAGAATATCAGCCCAGTCTAACTGGCATGGATGGACTGGAGAGTGACTTGAAAGAGGAGGAAAATGGAAGAGAAGGGCATAAAAATTGGTGTCTTTCCTTGACAGAGGGTATTCAGCAGCTGGGCCTAATGGTAGTGAGGGATGTCACCAGTTTGAATTTGGGGGAGTTGTAATAGCAACTGTTATTTGCAGGAATAACAATGCAATGAGAGGGCAGAGCAAGAATCTTCATCCTTTGTGTTGTTTTGGAAGACTCCTGGGGTGTGATGGGGTATAAGTAGAGGTTAGGGTTGAATGCAGATGGCAATGATCTCAAATGTAAGGTCCATTGATCTGTCTGAAGAAATTCTCTAATTACCATCTCATGATTGCTAAACACAGGATGCAGGGGTGGAAGGTTGGTGGTCGGGGTGGTCATTAACCTGTCAGGAAACATGAGTCAGAGATAATGTTCTTTGCTTCAAGCCTATACTTGGGAGAACCTTGACATTGAAAATGTCAGCCTCCACAAACTCAGTATTAGCAAAGATGTCTGTCTAGTTTGACCTGGACTTACAGACACTCTGATTCATTTCATTATTGCATGGTGCATACGCTTGAAGCTGGAAAACTCTTGTACATAATAATTAGCTAGTAATAATGGGCTCAGAAAGGTGCTGAAAAAAGGGAGGGTGGATAATATGTGTATGCAACAGAATGTTTAGGTCTAGGGACATTTCTATAGTTCAAACAAGAATGGAGTTGCTTGGGCAATTATTTTGGCTTCTTAGATGTCCACATTTTTCTTTCTAAGAACTATTCCTTAAGTTCTAAAAATCTGGGCTTTTGAAAAATAGGATCTCAAGAACTTTCCCCAGTGTAGCACTTTAGAACTCAATCCATTTTTCCAGCCCTACAAAACTTTCACTATACATCAGGTTAAACTGCTTCTGAAACCTCACTTCTATCAGAGAAGCATTCTTGGTTTGGCAAAAGATAAGCTTATAGTTTTTCTTTACTTCTAATTACTTGATCTCCTTCTAGATTTGAATCTAAAAATCTAATAATTCTTCATTTTTCACTTAGATTATGTCCTTTCCCAATTCCTACCCATATCATCATCACCCTAACCCTTCATAAGAAGAGTGACCATATTTTGTGATTGTTTACCATAATGCAAATGTATTTATTCATGTATTGAGTGAATTCTTCTGTCCTCTTATTGTGTGTCCTGAAGAAGGCTTTCCATAGGTCTTTGTCTCCTTTAGTTAGTAAAATGCTAAAGGTCAAGGTCATAAAGTCAGACTATCCTGCTTACTTTGAATACTTTAAAAATCAGTGCTGTGTAGACAGTAAACTTACACCAATCTTCTGGTGGACGAATATATGTTAATAAGATCATTTGAAGGAAAGACTCCCTTAAAGCAGTATTTGAAGAAATATTCAGGGATTATTTGAATAGTAATTGGGAATGGATAAAGATTCAATGAGAGTATAAAGAAACTAACTTGATTTGAACACTTGCAGGTAAAACTCAAGTTGAGGCTATCCAATTCTAATATACAAACAATCCATTCTATTGGAAATGGTTTGACAAAAGCTTAACAAATGTTTGTTGAGTTGAGATACACACATGTATATATAGCTACATATGTATGTATGGACATATGTGTGTATGTATATTTAAGGACAAAGTGTGCTCATGGAAATTTTAAACATGCTTTGAGTGATAAATACTGGTTCCCAAAAGTTTGAATGCACTTATGGACTTTAATAGCTTAAAACTTCACTAATATTTTAATTATTCTGTATTTAATTAGCTTCATTTATTTGCTCATTCATTCATTCAGACAGCTTTACAGATTCAGAATCTCAGTGGAAGAAGTAACATTAGGAAAATGCTTCACATTCTGAGCCAAAATATGACTACAACTTCTACCCAATGGCCTTAGTTCTGTTCTCTAAGGCTGGGGAGCATAATCCTACTTTCTGTGTTAAATAATGGTCTTTATAATTATTGGAAGCAGCTCTCCTAGCCCTACCCCTTTATGAAGATAGTAAATGATACCATCTAGATCTATTGTTGGGGGAAGTTAGAAGGGAGGGAGTGGATTCATTTCATCTCTTCACTTGTGGAATCTATCCAAGACAATAGTTCTCAGGAAAATTGGAAGCTTAATGGGTCATGGAATGATTTGTTCAGTACTTCCCCAAGTCTTGATTTTCAATTTTGCTTCAACAAGTCATGTAGATTGTAATGAAGGGACAGTTTACTTTCTTCAAATGGAACAGGGCCCACTTGATGCAAAACTGGCAGCTTGTTGGAAATGAAATGGCCTATCCCTTTTCTCATGTACCAGATAAAATATCCCATCTCTCTCTTGAATAAATATGTAAGAAAAAGGCATAGATCTTAGTGAAGAGGCATTCAAGCAGTAGCAGGCAACCTGACTTACCTAGAGCAATAAGATAAGGCCTTGGAGCTCCTAGACCCTAGAATCTAGGGAAACTGGCCTAGTGGTGAATCACTAAGCATTTATTAGGGCCTTATTATGAACCAGGCACTGTGTTAAGTCCTGGGGATTAAAATAAAATAAACAAAAACAGGTAAAAAACCATCCCTGTCCTCCTGGATGAGATGCTAAAGGAGGAGATAATATGCAGATATCTGTGTGCACAAAAGAGACTATGATAGAACAATAGTGAGCATCTACAGGAACAAGTTCCAAACTGTTTCTCCCCAGACATATAAACTTCCTGCAGATCAGGGTGACTCGAGCTTGGAACAATGATTGATTTTTCCTCTCCACTTAGTAGTAAGACTTTCATTTGTTGAATATGGTAGATAAAATTTCATTGATTCAAAAACTTAACACGGAAATTCAGGAAAGGGCTATGGGACACTTTACATGACAAACAGACTCCATTGCCATCGTATTTTCAGTAATAATTATGTATTAAGTTTTTTGTTTGTTTTTTTTTTTTTGGTAGAGACTCATGGTTTGACATATTTTACCATTTCTTAGTGTGGAAAAATTGTACACTGACACAGATCATAGTTATTTAAGATATAAGAAGGTTGTCTGAGAGTTAGAAAAGTGAAGAGACTTGTCACTCGGTCAGTGTGTTAGAAGCAAGAAGAGAACCTCTATTTTCTATGCTGGTTTCCAAGTTAGCTCTTATCCACTTGGTTCTATTATTCAGATTATTATATACCTTTTGTTTTAGTAATTTGTCATGGATTGGTAAATCTGTATTAAGCTCAGAGTGTGAAGGGGCTGTCTATATGTTATAGAGGATTCACCCCCTACACATATGTATAGCTATCCATGAGATAAGCATCTTCTCTAGCACCTGTCCATAGCTATCAGGGATCTTAGTTACCAGAGGGAGTTTCTTCACTCAATAATTCCCTTTAGCAATGAAATTCCAAACTCTATGCACTGTAATAGCAAAACCCTAAAATTCCTGAGAGTAACTCGCTCCAGATCTCTTTGTGAGCAGAAGGTTTGAATGCACACACATTATATTATATATATCATATTATTGTTATCATTATTACTAATAATGATCAGTTTAATGAAAGATTGAATAATTAAACTCTCTTCCTGGAGTAAAGTAGCTTAACCATATTAAGCTTTGAGGTAAGCTCATTTGTTTTTTATGAAGAGCAGAATTTTTTCAAGTGGCTTTGTTTTTAGGGAGGGGGACATATTCTTGCCTTCACCTCCACTCTCTCCCAACACTACAATGAATGTAATGATCCTTATATGTGAATTTTAAAATTCCTCAGACTATACCTTAGAAGATTTGGTTAAGCTACTCCCCTATTATAACAATGGAGGTACTTGGTCAGGAATGTATTGGGAATTTTAACATTACTCCACCCATACTTAGGCATACTTTAGGGGAAGATAAAGTTGTAAACTCCTTACTGAACAATGAAAAGTCTCCAACTCATACTTATAGTGGAGCAAAAACCTTAAGCTAGGTGTTCTAATTTTGGATCTAATACAAAAGGGTTCTAAGTACCTATAAAGGTTAAATTAATCACTAAAAGGTCAAGCAACTTACAAAAGGCAAGCTTAACAAAAGAGATGTGAAGTACTCAGAGGATTTAATCTAACCAGAGAAGGTGAGACCTAAAGAGTGGTGAGAACTAAGAATAGGCAGTCCTGGGGAAAATGTATTCTGTGATTGGTAGATGTGAAATTTTAGGGGAGGTGACATGAGAGAAATTTCTCTTTAAAAGGAGTTGGCTCTCTGAATTTAGGGGGAGTTTGGACTAGTTGGGGTTCAGACTAGTTGGAGTTTGGAGTTAGTTGGAGGAGCTGGGTCTCTGAAACTCAATTCAGGAGTTGAGGATTTCAGTGAAGGACTGGAGTTTTCCTTGGGACAAATCTTGTGGTGAGTGATTAAAGACTGACTAGTCTCTCTTAAGGCTCAGGCCTAGGCCATTTGGCCTAGGCCCTTCATACTATTTTCTCTCATTCTCTCTCTCTCTCCCTTTCCTTAATTCCTTCATTTGTATTAATTAAAATCTCCATAAAACCCAGCTGACTTGGGTATTTTCATATTTGGGAATTTTTCCCATGGTGACCACTTATTTTTTATTTGAATCAAGACACTAAAAATTATCTTTACAGTTTTGTCAATTCACTGTCTTGAAACCCACATTTTC
Source organism: Monodelphis domestica (assembly GCF_027887165.1). Lineage (NCBI taxonomy): Eukaryota > Metazoa > Chordata > Mammalia > Didelphimorphia > Didelphidae > Monodelphis > Monodelphis domestica. The sequence goes on along the minus strand of NC_077234.1, from coordinate 5,254,579 downwards.
TCAGTCACATATACTAACTTGATCTTTTGTTCTAGACCTGGTCTCTTCTCTTTTGTTCAATACACCTATTCCTAAGTGGTAAAATAAAGTGCAAACAACTCTTCATTTAGCTATGTTTTTTTGCCATTTCATTCTTAAATGCAGATAGATTCTTTGTAAAATATTTTGCAAATAAATTATTCATATGCCATCCTCACCAATTAAGAAAGATATACTATTAACTGAAGATGAAAAGAAATCCTTCAAATTTGGGTCACCTTGACTCCCATGGAGTATACAGTATGTCTGGTAAGATAAGGAATTTTAGGGTTTGATCTGTAGGTTTACAATATAAACACAAAGCCAGGATGCTTTCTCTGGCACTATAATTGCCTTGCCACTCAGAGAGTTTTTCTAGCTACATTTTTTCCCTTATTGATGATATCTCACTTTTCTTCTTCTAAAAATAATGTAGTACTTTCCTTTCCTTAAAGTAATGAAAAAAGACTAAAAATCCATAAAAATGTACCCATCTCTCCAGCGATTCACTTTGTCTCCTAAATTTTTGATATTTATATTCTCACATTGTCTGTACTTTGTGGCTAGTTTATATTACTTGAAAGACTGAAGGTGGAGGATAACTTTTAAAGTAAAGCTTAAGTGAAGACAGAAAGAAGGAGGAAGAGGAGGAGGAGGGGTAGGAGAAGGAGGAGGAGGAGGAGGAGAAGGAGGAGGAGGAGGAGGAGGAAGAGGAAGAAGAGGAAGAAGAGGAAGAAGAGGAAGAAGAGGAAGAAGAGGAAGAAGAGGAAGAAGAGGAAGAAGAGGAAGAAGAGGAAGAAGAGGAAGAAGAGGAAGAAGAGGAAGAAGAGGAAGAAGAGGAAGAAGAGGAAGAAGAGGAAGAAGAGGAAGAAGAGGAAGAAGAGGAAGAAGAAGAAGAAGAAGAAGAAGAAGAAGAAGAAGAAGAAGAAGAAGAAGAAGAAGAAGAAGAAGAAGAAGAAGAAGAAGAAGAAGAAGAAGAAGAAGAAGAAGAAGAAGAAGAAGAAGAAGAAGAAGAAGAAGAAGAAGAAGAAGAAGAAGAAGAAGAAGAAGAAGAAGAAGAAGAAGAAGAAGAAGAAGAAGAAGAAGAAGAAGAAGGGGGAGGAGGGGAGGAGGGGGGAGGAGGGGGAGGAGGGGGAGAAGGAAAAAGAAGAGGAGAAAGTTGATGATGATGATGATGTTGATGATAAGGGTTTTTTCTCTCCAATTAGCAATGCATTCTCTCTTAGTTGGTGAGTGTTGTATGCAAGTGATTAATTGGCATAATGCCTAGCAAGGTATGAATGAAATGGCAAGAAAAACACATTTGAAGCAGGGAAAAAAGGATGTTCAGCAGAAGGACAAGGGGAAAGCATAGGCTACAAGGAAAGCTCATTCATCGGAGTTTAAATCTTCATGTACTCAGTATATTGGAGGATTTTTGGTTCATAAAGTCACGAGTGAATCTTACAACAACTTCCTAAATTTATCAAATTCTAAGTTCAAAGCAAAAGGGAAAATTTGCCTTTAATATTTTAATATCACCTTGCTATTTTCAAAAATCCCAATAGTAACCCCAAAATGGCTATACTTTGAAATTCACACAGGACATCAAATGTATTATGAACCACTTCTCATGTTTTACTTTTCTTTAGGAAGAAAAGTCTAAATTCTTAACCTTTAAAATGTTTCATGCAATTTTAAGTCAATTAACCTGTTATGTGCTTCCAAAATTCTACATCCTTTTGGGACTTACTAGACCATTTACTGTGAAGTACTGAAGAGATAGCATCAAGAACATTTGAGTCAGAGTGTTGCTTTGGCATTTCAAAACACAGAAAATTGCTTCATTTCCTCCACTTGAAGGGAGAACCATAGCAATTGCTCCAAGAAGCAATGAACTTTAGGACTAAATGTCAAGAACATGATTTCTAGCTACTTGTGTGTGTGTGTGTGTGTGTGTGTGTGTATGAGAGAGAGAGAGAGAGAGAGAGAGAGAGAGAGAGAGAGAGGGAGGGAGGGAGAGAGAGAGAGCGAGCTCTTTTGCAGAAGTCTGGTGAAGCCTACTGACATCTCAAAATATTTTTTCAACAAATAAAATAAAATATAGCAGATTACAAAAGCAAAAGTATGAAATCCAATGATCAAAATATATTTTAAAAATTCACAACACATTTGTGGTTTAAGAGTCACTGATCTATTTAGTTTGTCTCTTCAAGAGTCATCTACTATTTTTTCCTCCTCTCCACGAGTATTTCTTTATATTGTTTCCTTGAATATATGTGCTCTCCAATGCCAGTCTTATCTCCTCTCGTGACTTCAATGACCATCTCTATGTCTTCTGAAATAATGTATTTAGCTTCTACTTCTTTCTAGTTGTCTCATCTCCTATTGGCTTCCTATCTCTATTTGATATTCCTACCATGACACTCTGATTTCCTTGATGACAAGGTCTGTTTTCTCTTTTTTTGTTGTTGTTTTTTACATTGAGTTTGGTATATGATATATATGATATATAGCAGACAATCAGAAATTCTTGTGGATTTGACTAGACTTTGATGGTCCAACAGAATTTTGAGCTCAACATGCCCTAAATTGAATTAAATAGCAAAATTAGGACATTGCTTCCATTTATGCAGATATGTTTATATAGAAAATATATAGTCACGGTGACTTTAGTTATCTTTTTTGACTTGGCAGATTGAGGAATCATGCATTCACCATAAATATTCTATTCCCTGGTATTCAAAAAAACCAAACAAATAACAAACTCATATTTATATAAATAACCCTTTGTAGGTCTCCAAGGGATTTTTGCATATATTACATCATTAGGTCCTTACAACAATCCTATAATGTAAGTGTATTACTGTCTCCTTTTTATAGATGAGGGAACTGAGGCCCTTAGAATTTTTTTTTTTAAAAACCCTTACCTTCCATCTTAAAATCAATACTGTGTATTGGTTCCAAGGCAGAAGAGCAGTAAAGGCTAGGCAATGGGGGTTAAGTGGCTTGCCCAAGGTCACACAGCTAGGGAGTGTCAGAGACCAGATTTGAACCCAGGACTTCATGTTTATAGACCTGGCTCTCAATCCACTGAGCTACCCTTAGAATTTAAGTGTCACACAGCTAGTTTAGTACGTGAGTTAGTACTCAAGCCTAGAAATTCAAAGGTCTGTTCATTCTGCCTCTTCTGCCCCTAATAATCATCTTCAGAGGTGAACTTTGCTATTACCTTCTAGGCTTTAGATACTTTTATCCTACCTCTGGAATACATCCTGCCTTATATAGCTAGGCTATGGAGACTCTGGTTTGGTAATTCAGTTCCAGGGGGAAAGGACTTGAACATAAGATAACTCAAAAGCAACAGTATTTGATTTTTGTATCATACATATACGTGACACCTTATGGCAATGGCTTTTGGAGAAATGGAGAATATAATTTTATAATCAAATCAGGGGATTGCTGAAATTGGAAAATAATCCTCTGTTCTTTGACTTCTCACTGTCTGAGTAGGTCCCTTTTTCCCCTCAGGGTCTGAATTTTCTCCTCTCCTAAATGAAGGTGTTGGATTAGATACCAATCAGATCCCTTCCAGCTCTACATCTCAGGATCCTACTGTCCTTTGCTTGGATCAGAAAGACAGGAAAGAAGAAAATAATGCAACCAATGCCAAAACTAATTTGGTCTGGCTACATGACAGAAGGCAATTTGAATGAAAAAAAATCCAGGTCACCAGGTAATGGAATGATTACTTTTGTAGAAATGTATACCAAAGCATAAACTAGGATATTCAAGAACCAGTTTTTATTTAGTGACCAAGGGAAATTAGGTTTGTAGGCTAGAACATCTTTATGGAAGTTAGAAAGCAAGAAGGATTTTTCAAAACCAGCCACGCTCCACTTTTTTTCTTGAAGAGTGCAGAGGAAAATGAATACATCACTGGGGAATGTTTTAGTTGCCTGAGAGTCATACGCTTCATCAACAAGAATACAAAGATTCTTGTCTGAAAATGAACAGGGAACTGAGGACATCATGTTGTCTGATGGAAAAAAGGAGACAATCCAATTTAAAAAGATCAATGTTATTCCATGGAATAGCATTATCCGGAACTTCCAAATCTGTTACCTCTCCACCTCTCTTTACATTTTGTGATGATTTATATCATCCAAGAATCTTCTAAAGGCTGTGCAAAATGAAAATCTGTTCTTTCCTATTGATAGAAGATAGGAGAGAAGAAAGCAATTCAAACTCTGAGTGGCATGGGCAAAAGATCATAAATTTGGACGTTTGGAGCTGGAAGTAGCTTTTGGAAGTCATCTAGTTCAACTGCATTTTGGAGCTGAAGGAACTGAGAGGTGAAATGCCTTGCTACAGAGGAGTAGCAAAAAGCAGAATCGGTGTACAAACCAAGAATATCTTATAGTTTCCCACAACTGATTTGATGACCTTTTGGGGTGTCTACCCTCTCTGAAATGAAGAGTAATTTTGGGTTAAATGAAGAGATAAGGGTAATGAAGACAACATCAGGGAGAAAATGCAGATGGAGGCTTCACTTACCTTCAATGGGTTTAGGGACAAAGTGTGATGAAGGTTTGGTTTTTTTCACTCTGTTTCCTTTCATGATTTGACCTTCTTTATTGAGTCCCAGAAACCAGGCTCTCCCTGATTCCTGCTGCCGGTAAAGTGTGGAAGAATAGATAACATAGTAGTTTTCAAAGACAGATTCCTTAAATTTGCACTCAGGTGTGAAAACATCCTGTAGAAAAAAGAAAATAGAGACAAAACAAAAGGAAAAGGAAGGAATTAATCAGCAGTTACTTTAACTTGACGGTGCTGAAAGACTCCTCCTGGAAGGCCACATAAGTTGATTGAGCCCAGTTTCAAAGATACTTTGCCATATAAAACCCTCAAAGAGTATAAAACACTCCCAGGCTGTAAGGTCTTCTCCTTCAGTTGGAATTTTATTCAAAATCACATGTCCTGCTAATCTCCATGACTGACAAATAAACTAGGCTGATCCATATTTGCACTGCAATTCTCCAACTAGTGGCTTATTCATTTTAGTAACAAGTATTCTTGCCAAGGGCTCCTTGACACATTACAAATGACATCACAAATTCGGTTTGCCCTGGGCACAAGAGATTAAAGACAAATATATGCCTCATCATGTTATGAAATAGTTAAGGCCAGTGAAGAGTGTTCAGAATATCTTGGATTCAGCCTCTGATTTTTTTTTTAATACAAACAACTTCCTGCATTAATTTTGTCCAATATCATAAACATTTCAGGTCATAAATTTGTTTTTTAGTTGAATTTCTATAAAAGAATCAGAGAAACTCAAGAGCTAGAAAGGTCCTTAGCAACTATCTAGATCAGCCAAAATCTGAGGGGAAAAAAATCTCTGCTATTCCCGGCCTGAAAGTAATCATCTAGTTTTGTGTGATATCAACCTGTGATGAGGAACTCTTTACCTCCCAAAACACCCTACTGCAATTTAGGAGAGCTTTATTTTCTTTAGGAAATTAGTCCTCATATCAAACCTATTTCTTCCTCTTGGCAACTTCTACCCACTGCTGCTAATTCTGTTCTTTTGATCCCAGAAGATTGAGTTTCCTTTTACTTCCATATGACAGATTGTCCTCAAAGAATGGGAAAGTTACCAATCATGTCTTTCCAATGACTTACGTTTTTGAGATTGAAGATCACCCTTCACTATCCAATCCCATTATAGAATGATGTCAAACTAAGTCGCTTTCCATGTTTCCATGTTCCTCTGGGCATTGTCAAAGTTATCAATTTTTCAGTTAAAATTGGATCTGAATACAAAATCCCAGATGTGTCCCAAGAAGAGCAGAGTATGGTGTGACTATTACCTATCCAGTGTTAGATCCTTATTAGCCTCAAATAGTATGAGATTTGTAGCTGCCATATTAATCATCCCCTCCAAAGCCTTACAGAACTTGGACACAATTTAAAAGGTAATATAAATCAGCTGTTTGAAAGACACCCATGATAATGCGGGGGGGGGGGGGCATTATGGGAACTGCCCCAGTGACTCAGTAAAATATTTGTCACTGCCATGGTGAAAACAAACAAAAATATATTAACACATTACATATATTTCTTGAAGAAGTCGTGTGAGTTTTTTTCCTGAAGTCAAAAGAAAAAAAGGGTTCAGAGGAAGAAGATAATCAAATCCACTGTAATTCTTGCTAGAAAGAAATTGTGAGTATGGACACATATGACAGATATTCTGTGTTTGGTGACGACCTCGGCTCTTTGCTGTTTCTCTCGGGTAGTGTCGCTTGGCTGTAACACGCCAAGTCCTAAAGAGTATCCCTACGTTTCATGACTAAGCACTTCTGTCCAGACTTTGTCAATTGCTCAGGGCTTTTTCCAATTGTGTTCAAATTTTAGTGAGCCCCTTTGACATTTTCTTGGCGATTATACTGGAATGATGTGCCACTTCCTTCTCCATCTCATTTTACAGTTGAGAAAACTGAGGCAAACAGGATGAAGTGATTTGCCAGGTATACAGTTAGTGTTGGCTTCAAACTCAGAAAGAAGAGTCTCCCCGATTATGGGTCCGATGCACTATCCATTGGGAAACCTAGCTGTCCTTAGGAAAGAGTTACTGATGACTAAACCTCAGTGACAAATGACCAAAAACTCTTCCTTGCAGCTGATTCTTTCCCTGATCATTATTTTGTTGCCTCCACTAAGAAAATCTTGGGCACGAACCCTGAGAGGCCCCAAAAGAGTAAGTTTCCTTGAGAAAGAAATATAAAACTAGAAGAAGATCCTCTCCACATTTCAAATATATTAACCATTAATTAGCCAATTACAAAGAGGATGGAAGCCATGATTAGGAATGGCAATGGAGCCAGTTTCATTTTGCTTTGCAGCATTGCTAATCTCAAACACACTAGAGAATCAAAATAAATAAATAAAAAATAAATGATTACAAAAAGATCAGGAAACCCACCCTTACTTCATGTTTCAGGGGACAGAAGTGCATTAGAAATCCTTTGTCCTCTCTGTTGGAAGGATCATTCTTCAGTAACCTTCTTTCTCTGCTTACTGTACTAAGACCCATTTCCTTTGTAACCAAGGAGTTAAAATAAATTTAATATTGGGTTGACGTTCATTAGGATACTCTTTTGAATTCCTGTTTTTGTTACAACAAGAATTATGGGAAAAATGAAAATTCCAAATTAAAATAATTCTTGAAAAAATCAAACACCTGGTGGCATTTACTGTTCACTAACTGTGAGGGTGATTCATTCGGATCAGTTTGATTCCTTTCACATCTGTCTCTCAAAAGAAATCACCCTGTATTTGAAAAAAAAGTTGAGTTAAGCTGTTCTTATAGCCCAAATTATTTAGGTAAGTTAGTATATGAAATATATATATATATGTATATAAAATAAAAGTTTTTCTGAACTTCAAGGTCAGTATGAGTTAAAAGTGCAAAACAGATGGTGGCTCAGTGGGTTGAGAGCTAGATCTAGAATTGTGAGGCCCTGGGTTCAAATCTCTTTCTTATCTGTGTGACCCTGGGCAAGTCACTTAACACCCACTGCCTAGACCTTACTGCTCTTGTGCCTTGGAACAAATACGGTTTTGATTCTAAGATGGAGGGAAAGTGTTCTTTTTTAAGGGCAGTCAATTTAGAGAACAAATTTAAACTTAATGTTAAAAGAAAAACATCTCCTTTATAAATGTGTCCCACAGTGAAATGGATTGCTTCAGAATGAGCACGAAATATGGGGGCAAATCTGACAACTATTTGTCAGGATTTCACTGAGAGCAGATTTTGCCATGGATGGGCTGGACAAGAAGATTGCTGAGTGTTCTTCGAACTGCATTTACTTCTGCCTCAAGAAGACAATATAGCAAGAAGGGTAATTCTCCTATTCTCTGCTAACCCCATCAGATATATTAGCCACGCGTCGTTCGTTGTGCTATAATTACCATCATCTTTGTCCTCGTGCCCATTTAAAAGAAGCTGAGGAGGAGAAAACTCAGACTATCTTGAAATTCCATATCATCTTCATGAAACCTAAAAGTGCTATGTGCATCGGTACTGGGAACTCAAATGAAGGCTCCTGAGAGGATTCCCTGCCACTGGAGACCTTTAGTATTCATGGTTAATATTAAAGGGGATTTCTCATTAATCAGCTATCTCACAGGAGGCCTAGGCTTAGATATGGAAGGTACAACTGGTCCAAATATCACTTCTGATGATCAAATTCAAATGCAGAGAAATGAAGTTATTTAAACACAAGATTAATTCGTGTCTGAGCCACTAAGAAATTCCAGGTCTCCTAATCCCTCTCTTCCCAAAGAGCTATGAAAACTCAATCTGAGGTCATTTAAGGAACATCTACAATTCAGTATGATAGCGATCCAAAGCAGGATTGTATTAAGTGAGCCTTGGTATATTATTTAGCTCATTGCCCAAGCACTTAGAATGACAGAATCTGAAATTTGGAAGGGACTCCAAAGCTTGTCTTCCAATCCACATACCAAAGAATCATCTCAATAACATACAAAGACAAGTGGTTATCCATCCAACCTCCGCTTGTCCTTTTTTGCCCTTCTTTTTAATATGCTCCCATTGGATCTCTGGCCACATGTTTCTTTATTATGATCCTCAAAAATGCTTTATTTAGGGCTTTCATCAAAGAAAAGGGCTAGCACATTCAGCACGTGTCTCCCAAAGAACCATTCTGCAGTTACAGAAAGCATATTCAGCATGACGGAAAAATTGGTGTGTATGGAGGGAAGTAAATTTTGAGACAAAAGTAACACAATTGGAAAAAGAGATAGAGTGAGTCACTAGCATAAAAGAAAGTTTTGTTTGGTTGTGTTCTGAACGCTAGTATGCAATCCTAGCATCTGTGGTAATCTCCATTCATTTAGCATCATTGTCGTCAACGTCAACATCGTCATTGTGAGGCAATATATTAGAGTATGTAGTAAACTGGCCTCAGAGTCAGGAAGACCTTGTTCCAAGGCTCGTCTCTGACACATACAGGCTGTGTGACTTCAGACAAACCACTAACGTTGCTGCTGCTTTAGAAAATGATCCAAAACTCACAGTTGTACGGAACATGTCAAGCAACACTAGAAAAGGCGTTTCCTCATTCAAAAGTCCCCTATGCCAAGAAAATCCCACTTCGATTTCCTGTCAGTCTTAATATTCAGTTTGAAAATATAATATCTTGAAGGAAAACAATAAATGATTTATGTGAGAGCCATAAAGTTACCATTTACAAAGATTTCTCACTCATTCCGGGATCACTTTAGACCCTCAACTTATTCTTCCTTTTACTCCATGAAAAATAACTGAATCCATCTTGTTTACATAGAAAAACTCACAGGCTATATAAGAAAACACCAAATTAAAAGTTTAGCCAATTAACTCAAGACTAAATAGATTATTTTTTTTCTAATTGACCACAATAACAGAATTATAGAAAAGAGGACTCTGAGGACTCTTCAGGAAAAGCAATAAGCAAAGCCCCAGCTCAAAGACAATGTTCTGCTATATCAGAACCTTTGAGCATTGATTGGGCACTGAAGATTACTCTGATTTGAACTTTGGTCCATCTCAGTACCAAATGGGTGCAATGAGAAAATAAAAACAATTAAAAAGGGGAAATTACAAATAATGACCAGATCAGACCAGACAAAGCACTTCTGCAGAAAAACTGTTGGAAATGAGATCATTTTAAAGCATCAGGGGATGTATTTTCAAGCTAATACACAGGGAGAATATTGAACAATCAAAAAATGTAATTTCCCCAAATCCTCACAAAATGAATATTTATCACTAAGTCTATTTTCTAGTAACCTTATGAGAGTGATTTGTTCATATACTTAAAGTATCCTTGATGAAAAATTGAGAAGGCAATATCATTGACTGAGGTTTAGATGGCACAAGATCCCAGTGTTTAAATGTTATCATTACACCAAGGCTACTGATTTAGGGCAAAGAGATGTCAGAGAATCTCCAGAAACACTGTTGCTCCCCTGCCAATGTAAAAGAGATGTTCCAAGATCCTATATCATGTGATCTTCAGAAGTGTGGATTTCTTGATTAAAGCAAATATCCACCAACAAATCAGATGCATCTATTAGATATACTTCACAGGGGACATAAGTGAGCCATTATACATTGTCAGGGAATAAATAAGCATAGAGAATGACATCAACAATACATTCCAGAAATACATGTAGCCTCATTCATGTGACTCTCTCCTTACGTAACACAATTAGCATCATCTGTCAATTTCATATTAGGGGTCTGATTCACTTAGTGATAATAAAAGACTTTTTTTTTTCTTTTTTCAAAAGAAAGAATTTATTGAAAATGTTTCAAAAACCTTAACATTCTCTTTAAATTGTAGCTATTAAATACTTTTACATTGGTAACAACAAAAATAATCATGGCTAACATTTATATAGCATTCCAAGCATGTGATGGACAATTTACAAATAACATCTCATTTGATGCTTGTAACGATCCTGGGAGTTAGGTGTTATAATTATCACCATTGTACAGATGAGGAAATCAAGTAAACACAAAATTAAGTGACTTGACTAGGGTCATGCAAATAATGAGTGTCTAAAGTGGATATGAACCTAGCTTTTTGGACTCAGTACTATCAATTGTTTCTTAACTGTCTTTGGTACCCAAAGAATGTCTAAAACTTGAGATGAAGTTCAGATCTAAGAAATTCTATTGAAGGAGAACATCGATTCACTCAGAACAAGAAGCTAAGCATTAATCTTTGTTTCCTTTGGAGGAGAAAGTAAGTTCATAGATACCAACCTAGTTTCACTGAGGTGAATAGGGAGTGATATATTGACCAATACTCCAATAAAACTTTTACCATGTATGAGGTTTAACAAATAATCAAGAACTGTTGTAATAGCTGTTAGATTATGGCACCATTTATTGAATAATTTATATCCTGATACTAAAAAAGAAACATGAATTGTCAAAACCCAAAGGCTATTGAAATATTCACTCCCTTGCCTTTTCCACCTCCTCCAATCAAGTTCCTTTTCTTTTCCTATTATAAACCTAAGATTTTCACTGATGTGGATAAATACTGTAACTGCCTCATCTGCCTATTAGCTATTGTTTGATCAAGGAGATATTAAATGGTCTCCATTGGAAATGGTCACCTCTTCCTAAAACCAGAAACAAAATCAATTCCATATAATAAAGGCATTAGTCATAGCAGAAGAGATGAATAAATATTCAACACTAAACATTTGACAATAGATGTAATTTGCTTTTTATTTTTACTTAGATGTTTTACATTCAGGCTACTTTCTGGATTTTAATTCTTTTTAAATTAAAAGTGATCATTTCCCATTCTGTCATACCTCTGAAGCATTCTGCTAATTCTGTCACCTTCATGCTAAGTGAATTATTCCTTCTTTCTTCAAGAATTATATTTCCCAGGACTGATTTCATTGATAAGGATTGGATTTTACTTTCTCACAGACATAGTTATCTATCTTTTTACATATATATATATATATATATATATAATATCAGCTAAGATCTGCCATCTCAACTCCTCTGCCAAATGAGAATATAAGGAAAAATAATCACTTTCTTAAAACACGCATAATCAATCAAATGTCCATATTGTTCATGTTAACTATTTTGTCTAATTCTGTACTCCAGATCTTTCATTTCTGTATCAGGATGTAGAGAAAATCTGTAATCATCAGTCTAATGGAATTTTTCTTTGTCATTATGCTGATAAAACTTCAGTAAAATAATATTCCATCAAATTTAAATGCTGTAACTCATTCAGCCATTCCACAATTTATTTGACACCTCCTGAGATTCTCATTCATTGTTACTTTCAAAATTAGCTTTAAATACTCTGGAACATCCTTAAAGTTTGTTTACTCGTGTCTATGATTTTATTATTCACCCTCCACCACTAACTAGATGATTCCACCCCATTTTCAAGATTTTGTGTGTTGTCTCCTCCATTACACTATGACCTTGTTGAGGATTGAGACTGTCTTGTGCCTTTCTTTGTATCTCCAGTACACACAATAGGAGCTTAAAAATGTCTATTGACTTTAACTTGACTAATTTCTCTCACTTTTCTTGCTGTTAAATTGTTTAGTTATGTCCAATACTTTGTGTCTCTATGGATCATAGGTATCCTGACAATGATACTGGAGTGGTTTGCCATTTCTTTCTCCAATATATCCAGTGTATCCTTTTGCCAGGCAATCAGAAATGAAATGAATTACTCAGGCTCCCATGACTCTAGGATCAGCACTTTACCTACTGAACCATGTAGCTACCATGTTTTATACCTCTGCTACTCCCACCCCACTCTTTATCACTTTCTTGCCTTCTCCCTGCTGAGTGAAAAGAGTTTTGGATGAAACTCTCTAGGAATTCTTTCTTCATTTTAGTAGTTTAGATGAGAATGGGATTTAAATGTTTAATTTCTCCCTCCAGCACCTTCTACTTGTTTGTGTAGATATCTAATTGTGCAGCCTGATTATATGAAATAGTTTTTCCAACTTCCCTTCCCCACCCTTCCATGTATTCCTTTTTCATTTTCTTTCCATTATTTTCCTAAAATCATCAAGGCCTTGTCTTCTTGTATTTTCTCTGTAAATTCAGAGGATGTTACGGTTCAGGGAATTTAATGTTAAGTTTACATTTAAATATAAACAATCTATTTATTTAAAACCATTAGCAAGCATCATTTGCAATGGGGATAAATTAGAAGAAGCCTTTCCAATGACATTAGGAGTGAAGTAAGGACGTCCATTATCATCACTATTTTTTAAGACTATACTAAAAATGCTAGCTATAGCAATTAGAGAAGAAAAAGAAATTGAAAGAATTAAAGTAGGCAATGAGGAAAGTAAACTATCACTCTTCACAGATGATATGATGGTATACTCAGATAATCCTAGAAAATCAACTAAAGAGCTAGGGGAAATAACTAATAACTTTAGCAAAGTTGCAGGATATAAAATAAACCCATATAAATTGTCAGCATTTATTTATATTTTGAACAAAATTCAGCAGCAGGAGTTAAAAAGAGAAACTCCATTTAAAATCACTAGACAATATAAAATACTTAGAAATCTATCTGCCAAGACAAAAATAGGAATTATATGAACACAACTATAAAACACTTCACACAAGTAAAACTAGTTCTAAATAATTGGAAAAACATTTATTGCTCATGGGTAGGATGCACTTATATAATAAAAATGTCAGTCCTACCTAAATTAATTTCCTTATTCATTCATGCAATAACTATCAACTATCAAAAAACTACTTTATAGAAGTAAATATATATGTATATAACAAAATTTATCAGGAACAGCAAAAAATCAAGAATATAAAGGGAATTAATAAAAAAAAAGTCCTGGATGATGGCCTAACAGTACCAGATCTTAAACTGTACTATAAAGCAATGATCATCAAAACAATCTGCTACTAGCTAAGAGATAGAAGGGTGGATCATCAATGGAGTATAAACTAGGAGTAAATGACCTCAGCAATCTAGTATCTGATAAAACCAAAGATTCCAGGTTTAGAGATAAGAATTCATTATTTAACAAAAACTTCTGGGAAGATTAGAAGAGAGAATGGCAAAAACTAGGTTTAGTTCAATATCTCACACCCTCTACCTGCAATGGCAAAGTATTGGCACATGTGCTGAACTGGCATAGGGGGAGCTGCTCCATTCCCCCTTTTCCCAGAGTTTGAAGCTGTAGTTTGGGCATATGACCTGCTAAACCTCCACCAATGTTGCCCTATACCAAGATAAGTTCAAAACAGGTATATGACTAAAAAACAAAGAATGATATAAGGAAATTGGGCAAATGTAGAAAAGTATATCTGTCATGGAGTATATGGAATATATGTATATAGTATATGGAGAAGGGAAGACTTTAGGGCCAAATAAGAGATAGAGAACATTACAAGATGTAAAATAAATAATTTTGATTATATTAAATAAAAAAGTATTTGTGTAGACAAAATCAATGCAACCAAGATTAGTAGGGAAGTAATAAACTTGGAAAACAATTATAACAAATTTCTCTGATAAAGGTCTAATTTCTCAAAGATATAAAGAACTAAGTCAAATGTATAAGAAATCAAGCCAACATTATATTTTAATGGAAATATAGTACCAGACCCTATCCCTATCCCCACAAAGATGAAAAGACAAATGGTGAGGTAGTAGAAAGTACAGTGAACACTGAAATAAAATGTCTTTCTTCAAATCCTTAATCAATTACCAGATATGTAATCTTTGGTAAGTCATGTTTTAGGTGTAAGCTGGTGTTGTTGTTTTTTAATCTATCAGATGAAAATCAGAATATCTGCCCTTCCCACTTCAGAAAGAAAGACTGAGATCATGAGCTCTATGAATATGGAGCAGAGGGCACAGAAGAGGCCACCTATCTAGGGTCGCTGTTTTGTTATATGAGACCTTTGTCTTCAAGCTTGTCAATCCAAGTGTAATACACCAGAATATAATTACTTGATGAAATAGATTCTGATGTAGTAAATTCTTGGTGAATGAATGACTAATTCAGCAAAGTTACTATGTACAGTGACTTTTGGAGTCAAGAGGAAAGCATCTGTGTTAATGCACTGTAGCCTATCAGTCAAAGAAATGACATCAACTCCTTCTGGTTACTATGTCAAGAAAGAAAAATCAAGAGAATATACCCGAGACTGTTCCTTTTAAGATGGGATGAGTCAGCCAGATTGGATATTTATATAATACTCTCTCTCTCTCTCTCTCTCTCTCTCTCTCTCTCTCTCTCTCTCTCTCTCTCTCTCTCTCTCTCTCTCTCTCTCTCTCTCTCTCTGTCTCTGTCTCTCTGCATGTGTGTGTGTGCTGAGAATTCAAAAACAAAAACAAAAATGAAATAGTGTCTGTCCTCCAGGAGCTTACTATTTGTTTGGAGAAGATGTACGCATGTATAATCAATGGGATTCAGGTTACCATAGAGTAACAGCAGTGGCTAAGGAAATGAGGCAATAAGTCATTTGGGGTGACATTTAAGCTAAGGTTTGAGAGCTTTTAGGACATGTATGAGGCAATGATGATGAAGAAACACATTCCATGGATAGGGAATAGCCTTTCCCTGCAAATGACTAGAGAAAGGAAAGATGACCTGGCCCATAGAGTCAGCATGCAAGGCGATAACATCTTTCACTGTAATACCAGCACATAGCATAAGATTTGGCACCTGGCTACTGATTAATTGCTCTTATAGGCCAGGAAATATTAAGTGAGTCCTGATTTTGAAATCTCAAATAGAAGAGTTGATAGATGGCTCTAGAGGCCACTAGAACTTCTCACACCACAGAGTGACTAGGTCAGACTTGGCTTTTAGGATGTCCAATTTGGCAGATATGTGAAAGAGGGAATACAGAGGGAAGACACCAAAGTTTGTGAGGCCAATTGGGAGGCTTCTGAATTCGTCCAGCAAAGAGATAATGAAAGTCTAGACTATGGGTGTCAACACACTTAGGAAAATCTTTTTTTAACTCCAAGAAAGTCAATCAGCCTCACAACCAATTGATCAATAAGCATTGATGTTCATTTTCTTACTGTGTGTCAGTTACTGCACTAAACTCTTGAGATACCAGGGGAAAAATCTTCCCCTTATCATAAGTAGCTTCCACTTTAATGGAGGGTATTTTGTTATTATTTAATTATTTCAGTCATGTTCAACTGTTTGTGACTCCCTCTGGAGTTGTTTTTTGTTTGTTTGTTTGTTTTTTGGCAAAGTTGATAAGAGTAGTTGGCTAGTTCCTTCTCCAACTGATTTTACAGAGTAGAAAACAGGATTAGCTGACTTGACCAGGGTCATACAACTAGTAAGTATCTAAGGTTGGGTTTGAATTCATGAATTTGAGCCTTCCTTATTCCAAGCCAAGTAATCTATCTGATGTACTACCTAGCTGCCCTTAATGGGATAAATAGCATGCAAATCATAAGGTATACAGATGGTTTACACAAAAGAGATGGAAGGTAGCTTTGGAAGGGAGGGGTGGCTGGGAATATGAGTGGAGACAGAAAGGTGTCCCAAAGAAAGTAGAAATTCAGTTACATTTCAAAGGAAGGCAAATATTTTAAGAAGCAGACTTAGAAGTGGGAGCATTACAGGCATGGAGGAAGAGGCTGATGCAGAAAAGTACCAGTAAGTCAATACAGCTGGCTCCAAAGGGAGCCCAGAAGGGATCAGAACTCATAAAGTCTGGAAAGGTAGAAAAGGATCAAGTTGAGAAGAGCTTCCATAGCAAACAAAAGACTTTATCATGGAGGTGATAGAAATTGAACATTTTTTAAGAGGGGACTGACTTGGTCAGCCCTATGTTTTACAATAAACATTTTGGCAGCTGAGTGGGGAATGGATTGGAATGAGGAGAAAGCTGAGGCAGGCAGACTTATTGCCATAATCCAAGTGATAGGTGATGGGGACCTAGCCTATGGCGGAGGCTGTGTGCATAAAGGAAAAAAAAAAGATGTGATAGAGAAAAAGGAATTTCAAGATTTGGTTACTTACTGAATATGTGGGAAGGGAGGGAAATTTCACGGGTGATGCTTGCTTGGATGCCTGGAAAACTAATGTTACCCTCAACAGTAATGGAGCAGTTCATAAAAAGAAAGCTTGGACAGTGAGATGAATTATATTTTGGACATGTAGATTTTGAGATGCTTCTGGGAAATCCACTTCAAAACATTCAAAAGGTGATGTGGTATGGAACTGAGTAAAATGAGATGGATTGTGTAAATATATCTGGGGATCATCTCCCTGGAGAAGATAAACAGAAATACCAGATGACTTCTGAATAATAAATTAGAGCACAGAAGACATTTGTCATTATTTTAAAAAACAAATAATAGATTCCTGAAACATGAACATGTTAGTTACCATTTGGAATATGGCTAATTTATTTGCTGCATGTACTAAAATATTATACTAATGTTGCCTCAGATTGGGGAGATGAACCAAGCTTCTTGAAGGCTGCAACATTTGAATGAGATTTCTTTAAGATCTTACCAATTAACAAAGACTTAGAAAAAGGACCCAAAGATGCATTTAATGATATCCAAGGATGAGCCAAGTTAATATTTTAGGTGGGGAGGTAAGTTGTGCTCAATGCTAGATTCACTATCAATATTTCATTTCTTGATATCTCATCCTTTTGTCATACAAGGGTGTTAATATATATCACTATGGGAATTACCAATTCTTAAGACATTGTGAACCAATTAAACACTGACTTAGAAATATCTTCAGTTCTAACTCTTCATTTCTTTTGAAATGGATAAGCTAAATATGTCATCAATTTGCTAGGGGAATCAGTAACCATAATATCTTTGATAAGCAAAAATAGGTTCAGGCACACAATTTCACATGACTAAAGGATACATTTCCTAATTTTCAAGGTCAGAATGTCAAATTTCACATTACTTTCCTTGTGAATCGTCATTCTCATACCATCTCTCTTAAAACAAGTCTGAGAGCCCTTGAGCAAGTCTCTTTCACTCTTTTAACTTCCTTAGTTGTGTTCCCTGTGAAATTAAAAGGTTGGATTGGATGGTATTTAGATAATTTCAGCTCTTAATCCTATTTTGATAGCATCCGTCATTACTGTCATAAATATTGCTTAACATTTACATCCAGAACTCCCTCTTATGTAAAAACACTCATTTTTTTAAAGTCTCATCTTTTTTTCTAGATCAAATATTGATACAATTTTCATTAATTATTTTCTGACACTTTGTGATGTTACCTCCTTTCTTCCCATTGTTCCACCCTTTTATGATGGATTCTACATTTGTTAGGCTACAATATATATTTCCATGTTAATCATAATGTTAAAAAAGATGCACATTGTTTACACTAAAGAGAAATTCATGGAGGAAATGAAGTGAGGAAGGGGTATGCTTTGATTTGCATGCAGACTTAATCAGTTCTTTCTGTTGTGGTGGAACTTTATTTTTGCCATGAGTTCCTTGGGGTTGTCCTGGACCTTTGCATTGCTGATAATAGCAGTTGATCTTCATATTCCATTACTAACATGGTACAATTCTCCTGGTTCTACTTACATCACTTTGCATTGCTTCACAGAAGTCTTTCCAGGATTTTTTGTGATCATATCATTCATCATTTCTTATGGCACAAAAGAATTCCATTGCAATCATATACCACCACTGGTTCAGCCATTCTCCAATTGAAGGACATCCCTAAAAATTCCAGTTCTTTGTCACCACAAAAAGAGAAGCTATAATAAGCCCCTTTTCTAATATACCGTCCCATTAGCTTTTAGTCTCTAAGTATTTTCTCTGAACAAATATCTATTTCTTGTTTCGCTGAACAATCGAAATCTTCCAGCATGCATCTATTCTGAGTCCCTTTAGAGTCCCAGGTCATCCTATAGGACTGAGAATCTCTCCTAATTGCATCATATGAACACTACATAATATAAGGACTTCATACATATCCTTGACCAAACAGATAGGATCTCCTCATTTCAGTTGTTTGATGTCTATGTTTCTAATCTTTAAAGTTATCTATGGCTTTCTAGTAGGGCTTCCAATTTTATCAATCCTAGCTAGGGAAAAAACAGGGCATTATATCTTTTATTTGTATGTTTGGTGTGTGTGTGTGTGTGTGTGTGTGTGTGTGTGTGTGTGTGTGTGTTCTCCCTTACAGGGGTCTTCAGAATGAGGAGCAGATCTCTGCCAATTCATGTTTCACCTTTTCTGCAATTTAGTCTAAGAGTTTTTACTTGAGAGTTTTTAGCCTGCAAAGTAGCATACTATTAGCATACACCTAAGGCAGAACTTGAATCTTGATCTTTAGGCTCTCCAAGATAATATGCTATCTCTTATTTGTTGCCATTTAAAGAAAAAATTCCAGAGACTTCTGGTAGTCTCATGAGGTCTAACTTACACTATTATTTCAATGTGATCGCCTTAGGAAATGACTCCAGGATTCAGTGATTGAAATGCTATGTTCTGAGGGTAGCTAGATGGCTTAGTGGATAGAGAGCAAGGCCTGGAGTGGAGAGGTTGTGAGTTCAAAGTAACCTCAGATGCTTTCTAGCTCTCTGATCCTGGACAGGTCACTTAATTCTATTTGGCTAGCTTGCACCACTCTTCTGAAACCTTGGAACCAATACTGAGCATTGATGTGAAGATGGAAAGTAAGGTATTTTTTAAGTTAATCATTATAATAATTTTCTGAGAACTACTTGGAATGTTCAAGGCATGAGCATCATTCTGTGATGCTTTAACTACCATTAAAAGTATGGTCCATTAGAAGGAGCAGTCAGGATGCTAGTAGGATTATTCTTTGTACCCAGCCAGGCTTCAATGACAAATATTGGTGGAAGAAAATGGAAAGAGGATAAAGATAGAAAACCTATAAAAACATCCTATATATGATTTCGACTAAGGAGAAATGGCAAATGAGCTTCTGACCCAGTCACTGACAGGCCTCAAAACCCCAACTCCTGATCATCCCCCTCAAGATTTAGCTGTCTGCCATCACAGCAGCTGCATCATCACACCAATCACAGAGAGCCTTGAAACCTGCAGTGCTCTTCTAGACAAACAACTGAAAGAAATGGCAAGAGCGAGTTTGGGTTGCAGAAATCTTTGCTGGATTATCACTGCTCTCTGGAAGCAAGCTAAAGAGAAAGCCTTTCAGATAGACACCGGCTGCTGATTGACACTGAGGACATGGAAAATGCTTCAACTTCCTGCCTTTCTCCAAGGTCTCCAAGCTGTAGGATATTTTTGAGCTGGCCCATAGACTACCCAGGAACAATGAGAGCAAAGCTGCTACCACCTTGGCTTAGAAATAATGAGCATAACTTCTCTAAATGCTAGCATCTAAGGAAGGCGACTGACTGTCCAAAAAGGGTTAAGAAACAATGGTCCCAGGTCTTAGCCCCCAACCTTGCATCATTCTTTTACAAAATCAGCAAATATCAGATTGAAGGTGGGAGAATTTCCCCTTTTTTCCTTTCCCAGGAAAGAATGATCATGCTTGTGCTTGTTGTGCTCATTTTATTTATTTACCTGAGAAACTAATGAGATGACTAATAGAACTTTAACCAGGAATAAAAAAGAGGAAGTCATTCAAAGAAAAAGTCAAGAGAAGGTGGCCAAGAGGAAAACAATAAAAGGTGGAAAAACATGGTCTTAAATCAGAGACTATGAAGAATCCCAAAGGCACTGCATTGGATGAAGGGATAAAAGAAAAAAAATATATGTGTGTATGTGTATTTAGCTTAAGTAATAGCTGGTGAATTGATTATATTTTAAAGAATAAATTCATGTTCAATCAGCCTAGAACAGTTAAGTGGAATGCATTTCTATTAAAAATGGCACAAACAAATACATCATATATCATATATTTTATGTTGAACATTTCATTACATATAAATTATGTTATATTGTTATAACAATGTGTGCGTGTATATAAATGTGCATGTATGTATATCAGAGTGACTTGGAAATAAAAGTATGGCTGCCAATAATTGAATCACACAAAGCAGAGAGAGACGACCAGCCAACATATTCAATCACAGACATAGAAAGGATACAAGAATATCTTGGAAGGCTAAAACAAAGGTGCCCATATACTCACATTACATGAAATAGGAATAAATGGAAAGTCTTAGATTTGAGTTAAGGTATTTGGCTCCTCAAGCCCCAAAGTGAGGAGACGTGGCTATGTAGTCATTCGCTGGAAAAGGAAAAGGTTGATATTAATCCAAAATACGTGTGGCAGCCTAACAAAAATTAGTGCAAGACAGATGCGCTATTATAGAATGAAAGTGGCACAACTGGAGGAAGTTCAAGACGCAGGCCAATCAAGAGTGGAAAATGGAAACTTTAAGGCTTGACTTGAGAAGGAACTTGAGGGGACCAGGAGAGTTGCTTTCTAGGATTTCAAGGTCTGCAGTTTTGCCATTCTCGCTTTATAGCCTGACACAACAGAACTAGAGCAATGGGTAAAAATTGTGGGAAAAATGAAACAAAAGTAAATTGGGGGATGTTGAAGTAAATCAAATTAAATGAAGCAAAAACATTATTAAGAAAAATGCTACCAATGATAAATACTCAACAGTGGGACAGAGAACCTCATAAATAGCAAATTCTCTATTCCTCATTATCTTTCAGGGGAAGACTGGTTGACCACTTGGCAGGCATACATGTGTCAGGATGTTGCTTTTGTTCTCTTCTTACCTCGTGTTTGGACTGGAAGTGTTTAAGAACTATTCCAATCACAAAATTTTGAGAATTTGAACCCTGTAATAGGACAGAAAAACTCAAAGTATACACTAAAAATTACTTTTTAAAATGTGCTTCCTGGTAAATTGAGGCTTGATCTAGGGAAACTCCCAATTACTTTAAGTACTTTGCTCTCCCTGTGCCATCTGGACATGTCCCTTCCTGCCTTGTTTGGAGGACAGGACTAGCTCTTATTTGGTTGTCACTGATTGGGGTTGCCTCCAAGATGACTGGCTGACTGAGAATCAGGAAGATGGCTCTGGTCCAAGGATGTGCCTCCTTTTCTGCAAGCTGTATAATATTAAGCTGACAGAAAAGCTGAGCCATTTTTTTTATGTGTCACCTTTTTGGACACATTTTTGGCTTGCACTGTCCAAGGACAGAACTTATCATAAGAAAATGGAACTATATTCCAGGGTGAGGAGCAGCCCTTGTGAATACATAAAGTCTCCTTGTTCTTATAATCATTCTTGGAACTGACATGGGCTGCCTTGGGGCAGGAGCATGCGGGGATTACATATGATTGTCTACACAGCCCTAGAGGAAGGATTCTAGAATTATGATGTTGAGTAAGCCAGTCAAACTGCCACCTTGTCTGAACATCCCCAACCACTGGTTTAGAGAAGAAGGAGAGGGGAATGATCCCTTAGGCTGAATGATCAAAGAAGATATACTTATGTCCAGAGAGGGGAGATTTCCTGGGTGGGTCTAATTTGGAGAGTTGCCATCATGAATACCACCAGTTCAGGAGTTCCAAATTTTAATAATTGCAACAATGGACTTTCTAGAGAAATAAATAAGAACAATTGTCTGGGTATCCACATATTCCCTTTTGCTAAAGGACAACATTTAGACCATGGGAGAGTGGACTTAGGAGAAGTCTCAAGAAGAAATCAACCTTATCCATCATGACAATTATTTATTCAGAATTATAAAATGGAAGGAAAGGGGTTGGTGGTTCAGAAGCTCCTAAAATATGCTTATCTTCCAAAGGAAGTCAAAACCAGGAAGTGGTACAATGAATTCTGTGATGGTTAGGATTCTGTGGGAAAGAGTCTTACAGGAATCAAATCAAAGAATCAGCGTATAGCAACCTGAAATTCTCCCAACCCATCTCAAGTTCCATTCCCTTATAAAGGGAGCATGTGGATTCCTAGGGAGTTTAAGTTGTATCTATTTATGTACTACTATGGGTTATTGTTACTGTCTTAATTTTTTGTTCAGTAAAATAAAGACTATTGGGTGCTTTTACTAAGACTATAAACACCATTTTTCATTTGTGGGGAATACAGGCTCCATGCAAGCTATAATATTATTCTGAATTAAATTCCTCATGGGGGTATAACAATCCAAAGAGAGAAAAAAATGACATCCTTATGTGGGATCCCAGGTATAGAACTCAAGTAAGACTATAGTTTTAGCAGCCTTGGGACATGATATACTAGGTAAAGCCATTAGTCAAAAATACCATACAAAATGGTATATAAGATCTATGAATGCTACAATTATATACAATAATGTGTAATGAGCATTTCTAGCACTGGAGTCAATTACTATATACGGGAATGTTTTTTTTTAAAGCTATAAGTTTTAATTAAATGATATTAACTAAGGTAATTGTTATAAAATATATGGAAAATAAAATTCATTTTGAATTAGTTAAAAGGTTAATTTGCCCTATTTTTTTTTCATTTTTAAGAGTGATTTTCTCTTATTTCCAATTGGCTAATATAAGGAAATGGCGTAACAACTAGCTTTCACTTCTGTGCTCCTTTGAAAAAATAAGTCTCTTTTACATTTTAAAAAATATTAAGAATGACTTTGACCAACCTAAGTTATATTTCCCTTTTTATTAAGCATAAATGAAATTCATTGACAAGAATTTCAGTTTCAAATCTTAGTCCGTTAATAAAATGGAAACATTTGACTTTTTTTCCTATTAAAAGTTGCCCAGTGACCGACTTGAACATAAAGAAGGAAACAATAAGTAAATTAGGTGAACGCAGAATAGTATACTTGTCAGATATTTGGGAAAGGAAAGATTTTAAGATCAAGCAAGAGTTAGATAAAATTACAAAATGCAAAATACATAATTTTGATTACATTAAAAAGTTTTTGTACAAACAAAACCAATACAATCAAAATTAGAAGGGAAGTAACAAATTGGGAAACAAGCTTAATAACAAAAACCTCTGACAAAGGTCTAGTCACTCAAATTTATAAGGAACTAAATTAATTGTACAAAAAATCAAGCCATTCCCCAATTGATAAATGGGCAAAGGACTTGAACAGGCAATTTTCAGATAAAGAAATCAAAACTATTAATAAGCACATGAAAAAGTATTCTAACTCTTTTAAAATCAGAAATGCAAGTCAAAACAACATTGAGGTATCCTCACACCTAGCAGATTGGCTAACATGACATCAAAGCAAAGTAATGAATGTTGGAGGGGATGTGGCAAAGTTGGAACAATAATGCATTGCTGGTGGAATTGGGAATGGATCCAACCATTCTGGAGGGCAATTTTGAACTATGTCCAAAGGGCACTAAAAGACTGTCTGCCCTTTGATTCAGCCATAGCACTGCTGGATTTGTACCCCAAAGAGATAATAAGGAAAGAGATTTGTACAACAACATTCATAGCTGCGCTCTTTGTGATGGCAAAAATTTTGGAAAATGAGGGGCTGTCCTTCAATTGGGGAATGGATGAACAAATTGTGGTATCTGTTGGTGATGGAATACTATTGTGCTCAAAGGAATAAGGAACTGGAGGGATTCCATGTGAACTTGAATGACCTCCAGGAATTGATGCAGAGTGAGAGTAGCAGAACCAGGAGAACATTGTACACAGAGACTGATACACTGTTGTACAATCGAATGTAAAAGACTTCTCTACTAGCAGCAATGCAAGGACCCAGGACAATCTTGGGGACTTATGAGAAAGATTCTCTCCACACCCAGAGGAAGAACTGTGGGAGTAGAAAGAAAAACAACTGTTTGATCACATGGGTTGATGGGGAAATGACTGGGGATGTAGACTCTAAGCAATTCACACTAATGCAAATATTAATAATATGGAAATAGGTCTTGATCAATGACACGTAAAACCCAGTGGAATTACAGGTCAGATACAGGAAGGGGTAAGGGGAGCGGAGGGAAAGAATATGAGTCTTGTAACCATGGGAAAATATTCTAAATCATCTAATTAAATAAAATTTTCAAAAAAAATAAAATAAAAAAATAAAAGTTGCCCAGGAGAGTAAGTATAATGAGTTAGCAGAAGAGCCAGGCATTTACACATTTTCCTCAGATCATATTGTGTTTGCATGTGTGTGTATATTCATATATATATACATATATATATATGTATATATATAATGTGATCTTAGAATATGCAAATTACAATTATTAATGTAGATTATATATATATCATATATAATGATATATATGTATAACACAAATATAAAATTATTATTAGTACTAATGGAATCCTGGCTAAAACTTATAATAACATAAACATGGAACCACAGGATAAATAATGCAGTATCTGGTTATTGAAGACTCCATAGCACAAGTCTAATCAGCATATTCTCCTTAATATTTTCCGCAGGACTCCTTTCCCATATAGTTCTGTTTTTTTTTAATTGGTATTTAAAGCTACTGCGTGGGAGAACAAGAACAAACATGCACAGTTAAAGGATCCGAGGTTAGACTTCTATTAGGTCCCTAATGTACTCTTCATTTAAATCAAAGCTGTATGTTTTGTTCAACATTTCTCACAAGCGGGAAAATTAATCTTTATTCATGTATTGCATCTCTCTCTCTCTCTCTCTCACTCACTCACACACACACACACACACACACACACACACACATACACACACATACCTTTTCTTCATATGAGAGAGAGGGAAGTTTTAACTGACCAAATAAGGTTAGAAAATAAAAGTAAATTTCAAATGGAAATGATGGAGTCATTTGAAATGGCTTTTAATTTAGGAGAAGCAAGAATAGATTTAAAATTGAAAGGAATCTCATAAAACCTCAATTCTAAATCCTAGTTTCCATGGCTATAGAAAGGAGTAGCACACATGTAGAAGTCCAATGCTTCTTTTTTTGACAAATGAAGAACATGAGTTGCTGATATATTAGGAAGCACTAAGTGACAGTGGATCATAATGGATTTGGTGATGGATTTGGCGTTCAGAATACTTCCAATCTCTTAAATTATTAGCCATTTACCCATTTAAATGCTCTAGGCCTTTAACCACCATGGCTTCAGTTTCTTCATGTGCAATATATGAATAATTATCATATTCATCCTATAGGGTTCTAAAGGCCAAATGAGATAATTTAGATGGAATTCTTTGTAAGTTTTAAGGCATTAAAGAAATGGTTGCTATTATTACTGAGCATGTGGCTATGGGTCATGCAAATAGTAAAGGCAGTGATTTGAGGATGATGAGAAAAAAGGGGGGGGGAGGTAAGTCTAACTCTGTGAGTGCTATATTCCTTATCTGTAAAAGCAGGTTGACATCTGCAGAATCTCACTCAGAGTTGCTGTAAGACTCGGGGATCTTCATTATTTCCCTCTCCACAATGTAAGTCTCTTGTAAATAGGAATAATTACATCCACTAGATTTTTATTTCCAATACAGAATACATTACTGGGACATGGAAGATTAAACAAATATTTGTTGATCAATTAATTGATTGTAAATGTATGCAAAGCACTTTGTAAATATTAATACAAAGGTCATCTTTTTTATTGGTATAACTTCTAAGAGTCCAAGATTTGTTTTGAAGCCAGATACTTTGCTCCAAGATCTGTTTATTACTTCAATAGGTATATAAATAGATAGATAAATAGATAGATAGACAGATAGATAGATAGATAGATAGATAGATAGATAGATAGATAGATAGATGGATAGGTGGATGGATGGATGGATGGATGGATGGATAGATAGATAGATAGATAGATAGATAGATAGATAGATAGATAGATAGATGGATAGATGGATAGATAGATAGATAGATAGATAGATGGATAGGTGGATGGATGGATGGATGGATAGATAGATAGATAGATAGATAGATAGATAGATAGATAGATAGATAGATAGATAGATAGATAGATGGGCAATTTGGCCAGACATGAAAATGCCATCTTCAATCGGTGGCTCTACATTTTCTCCTCTCACTTGCTTCTTAATTTCTTATAATTTTGCTTCTGATATTAGCATATCACTAAAACTGCCCTCTCAAAAGTTACTATTGATCACTTAATTTCCAAATCCAATATTCTTTTCAACTCTCCTTCCCTTTAAATAGTTTTCAACCTCTGACCATGTTAATTAACCCCTTCTCCATAATATACTCTTCCAACTAGGTTAAGACGTTGCTCTCTCCTGTTTCTCTACCTATCAGATCACTCTTTCTTGGGGTTCTTGGCTGGATCCTCACCTCAGTCAAACTCTGTAACCCCCATTATCTAGCTTCAACTACTATAGCAATAGTTTGCTAGAGGGTCTGCCTACCTCAAATCTCTCCTCACTCCAAAATAAATTATATTCGGTTATCAAAGTGATTTTCCTAAGACGCAGATCTGACCATGTCACTCCTTAATAAATAAATTCCAGTGTTTTCTCCTTACCTTCAGGATCAGATGTTAAATCCTGTTTGGTATTCAATATCTTCAAAATTAGCACCTCTACACACACACACACACACACACACACACACACACACACACACACAGATACATTTCTGGTCTTCTGATTCCTTACTTTCTGCTATCAACTGTTCAATACAGAAACATTTGAGTCCTTGATAAACAAGATATTCCATCTCTTATATCTGGGTATTTTCTCTGGAAATCTTCTATGGCTGATACTCTTTCCCTCCTCATATCTGTCTATTGGCTTCCCTGGCTTCCTTTATGTCCCAAATACATTCTCATCTACAGGAAGAATTTTCTACCTTCTCTTAATTCAAGAGCCTTTTCTCATTTAATTTTTTAATTTATTTTCCTGTATATTATTTGTTTGTACATGTTTATTGTCTAATCCATTAGAACATATGCTCCTTGAAAGCAGGAATTGTTTTTATAGAGTTATAGTTAAATTATAGCTATAAATAGATAGAGTTGAGATAGTTATACCAAGATAATTGTCTATATAAATAACTATAGAAATAAATTAATATTTACCTATCCATCATCTATCTATCTGCTTATTTCACACTTCAGGAAGAACCCTTTACAAGACATGCATTTTGTTCTAGTGCTTCACCTTCCTTAGCATCAATTCCTCCTCTTGAAACTTGCCTTCACACTTCCAGGGGATGATAGCTTCTTTCCCTCAGGCACAAACATTCTACACAGACACAGTGTTTAGGCCCATGGAATTACCTAAAGGTAGCCTGATAAGATTTCTGGCTTCTTGTTATCTACTTTTCTCTCAAGTGTTATGAGATTTTAAGGAGAAGTCACAATCACCAGAACCTATTTCTCCCAATAGTTTGAAGGAGTTTTGTAAGGATACTGCAATGAATGGGCAATGTTTATCTTAGGGAACCTCAGTCTTAGGGAGCATATGATTGCTTCCCACTGCAGTGGCTAGGAAGAAGGAACTAGACTTGGTCTTCTTGACTCAGAGAATAAC
Source organism: Monodelphis domestica (assembly GCF_027887165.1). Lineage (NCBI taxonomy): Eukaryota > Metazoa > Chordata > Mammalia > Didelphimorphia > Didelphidae > Monodelphis > Monodelphis domestica. The sequence continues at coordinate 5,226,563 of NC_077234.1, read as the reverse complement.
ACTGGAAGCAATGACTAGGCATTGCAAAAGGCAAATTAATTAGGAAAACTTCCTAATTAAGAAAGCTATCAGAGTCAAATGTGTAGTTGGGGAGTAGTAATGGTGGGGGGGATCAGGTAAGAAATCTATGAAAATGTTCTCATTGGAAAAAATAATAAATCGGCTGATCCTGAATGAGGGAATTTTTGATAGATAGATAGATAATAGATAGATAGATAGATAGATAGATAGATAGATAGATAGATAGATAGATAGATAGATGGATGGATGGATGGATAGATAGATAGATACATAGATAGATAGATGGATGGATGGATGGATGGATGGATGGATGGATGGATGGATGGATAGATAGATAGATAGATAGATAGATAGATAGATAGATAGATAGATAGATAGATGGATGGATAGATAGATAGATGGATAGATAGATAGATGGATAGATAGATGGATGGATGGATAGATAGATGGATGGATAGATAGATAGATGGATAGATAGATAGATGGATAGATAGATAGATATACAGATACCTCAAGGTCAGCAAATGATCCAGAAAAGTTTAGAAGCTGAGAAATATATACTTAATCCAAAATTGACAGTAAGGTGCTGTAATAAGTAAAGAAAAGGAGAAAATTCAGACTTCTTCTCTGGTATGAAGGAAGGGTGAAAAAGTTATGCAGATTTTCCAGATTTATAAGATCACTGTGCCCCTAATCTCCCTGCAATGTGGAAGGGACAACTGTATACCTCTTTCAGCACTTCCCCATTTCCTGATTCATGTGACAGATTTTTTTTTCATGAACAGCCAGATGAGATAAATCTCTTAAATCTTAAATTGTTGTTCGGTTTGGTTCTAAGCTCCATAAAATCAGAGACTGAGCCTTAGAAAAACTGCAGGAGTCCCCAGAAGTGACTACACCACTCTGCCCATAGCAGGCATTTTAAAAGATTTATCTCTGAACCACCTTGTAGCAATGCTACTGATTCTTAGTATTCACATAGTACAGTGGCAAGAGGTCTGAGCTAAGAACCAAAATGCCTCCTGACTCTGCAACTGACTCCTTTAAAATTGGTGTAAGTCACTTTTTCTATTGGTGCCTCAGTGTCCTTTCATAACAGTGAAGAAATTGGGTTAATTTCTCTCTGAGGTTCCTCCTAAGAAAAGCATTTTGTTATTCTATGGAAAAAAAAAACAAAAAACTAAAGCCCTTAGTTCAAATCCAATGCCTTTATTTCTGATTGGTTCATGAATTGACCTCCTACTTTACCAAAACCTATGTGGTGTCAAGGTGGGCTCTACTGGCAGTCACACTTCTAAGCCTATAAGCTAACATCCTAAGGGATATGCCCTGGAGCACTGCTTCTCTGGAGGGTCTCCAAGATTGATTAAGCATAGAAGGATTTGGATACTGTACTGCCAGATATTTGAGGTTCATTCTATATTGTTATTCATCATAAACATTGCATAACATAATGAGAGATATGGGTGGTGATTAATGGCTCCTTTCTGATAATAACTCCAGTGCCTTCGGTGATAAAGAATTCTAGGATGCTAAGTGCCAGCATTCAGTGCTAGTTATAAGTATCCACCTTTATGACATAAGACCTTTTCGCCTCCTTGGCACTGTGTTATCTGGCATCATTTTATGTTCCCTCTGTATTGTTCTCCTCTATGAGTCAATAAACACTTATTAAGCACCTACTTTGTGCTAGAAACTATACGAGAGATCAGAATTCTAAATATGAAGAAGCAAATTAAAGAGTTGTTAAAAGCAAGTCAAGCTAAGACTAAAATAGCCGTACCCTTTGAGTCAGAGATTCTACTTAGTAATATCATTCAAAATGCTATTTAGAGGATCAACAAACAACATAAGGTTCATTGAAGAAGAAATAGAAAAAAGCCAGGATGTTTGATGATTCTTCACAGCAGTTTGAGAAACGCTGCCTCAAATGAATTGAAGGAAAGGAACAGATAAAATCTGAAAAATAATATACACAATTACTCCAACAAGGCGAATTCAAGGAACCAAGAACCATCACCACCAAACAATTGCAAACAGATGCTGAATCATTATTAAAGCCCAAGCCTGGTCCCAAAGAAGTAATTTTTTTCAGATGTATATGGCAGAGATGTGCTACATTTCATGTATTGTCACATTTTGTTGAATGCATTGCCTAGTTGAGCCAGCTAGGTGGTATATTCTATATGATGCCAGGCCTGGGGTCAGGAAGACTTTTCTTCTTGAGTTCAAATTTGGCCTCATACACTTACTACTTCTGTGACTTTGGCCAAGTCACTTCCTGGTCTGCTTAGGTTTCCTTGTCTGTAAAAGGAGCTGGGAAAGAAAATGGCAAACCATTCCAGTGGCTGCCAAGAAAATCCCATGTAAAGTCATGAAGAGTTGGCAAAACCCACAACAAAAACTGGTCAGTTTGTCTAATTTTTCTCCTTCCCCTTTTGGTTCAAAAATAACATTTGTGGAATGAGATGGTTCTCTGAGAGGAGGAAGAAGCACACCGAAGAGTGCATTTCGGCTATATGGTACCAAAAGATATCAATAAATTTAATTTTAAGAATAAGCCAAGTTAAATCAATTGTTTCAATATTTTCCAAGCATAGTCATTCATAGAGACTTCTGATCTACTCAGGCAATTGAACAAGAGTCAACAGAAACTTTAATGACTTGTCTTTTAAGTCAGAGTCTGTTCCCAAATTAAGGTGTTGCCATTCCAGGCCCCATGAATTATTCCTTGTTGCAATGAAAACATCTTGCATGAAAAAAGGATTGCAAAAGCCATGACATCCTATGATGTGCTGGAAAAAGCTCCAGAGAAGCCAGCTATATAATTACAAATTAAAACTAAACAGAAAAAAGCAAGACGGGACAGTCAAGGTAGGATGGATAGTTTATAAGTTGTAAATAATATGGAATGGGAAAAGTGTAATAGAATACTTTACTCATTAATGTAGACATTTTTAAAGGTTGCTGTTCAAGCAGCTTCCTGTGAGATTTTAATTAATTTGCTTTATTCCACTCTAAAAATGCTTTAACAATTCATTCTTAACTTCTGTAAGTTGAAAAAGGAAGCATATTTTGTAATTCCTACTCTATTTAATGTCTTCTTTTTTTAACCCTTAACTTCTGGCTTAGAATCAACATTAATTCTAAGGCATAAGGAGCATTAAGGGCTAGACAGTTGGTGTTAAGTGACTTGCCCAGGGTCACACAGCTAGCCAGTATTGGAGGACAGACCTGGTTCTTTATTCAATATCCTCTTGTACTAACTGTCTCTCTGTTGTTTTCTGTTCAATACATCTTTTTCCATTAGATTTTACTAAGTGCCCGCTCTATGTCAGGCACTGTGCTAAGTGGGTTTGTCTTCACGGACCCTGTGGTGGCCCAGCTAACTCTTCTCACTGCTTTGTATATTCCTTGTTTTATGCTGCCCCCTTATCAGTGTCTCTGCCATTCCCTGTGCATGCCATTCCCTACCATATTCTAACTTATCAAAATCCCCTCTGCCCTTTAAGGTGGAGCTCAAAGGCCAGCTCTATCGGGAAGTAATGACCATTTGCATGTGACCCTCAAATAGCACAGGTAAACCAATCCAGTTTTGTTTGATATTGCAATGACTTGTGTGCCTGTAATGTGCTCTATTGAATTCTGAATTCCTTAAGGGCAGGCAGAGACCATGTTTCTACGCATGTTCATTTCTCCCAAAGCACCTAGCACAGCATTCTGAACATATGAGATATATATATATATATATATATATAACATATAACATAAACTATGTGTGTTGATGTTTTCAAGGTAAAGACGATCCTTATCTCAGTAGACTCGGAATTCTCCTATTTTCAAAAGTCTTAAATAAAAAGCAGTTGACTCAAACTAATATTTCTTAACCATTAAAATTTGAACGATAAGAGAAACTCCTATTTAATTAGCATGGTAAATGTACTTGAGTATATGACCACTTAAATAAAATTTAATTGGAATCCTCTTGAAAAGCTCCCTGTTTCGTGAATTCAAAGATCCATGTGTTGTTGTTTTTGTTCAATTCAAGTGCAGCAGTACATTTAATTTCACAAATAATTCCAGAAGATGACCCAGGAAACTGCAAACTGTATATTGTTCTGGTAAGGAAACTGATACTGAGCTTACAGAGACTTCCTCAATCATAAGAGTACCACTGAGGGAAGAAATACATGAGAGGAACCATAATTTGGAGTGGGTTTAAATGACAAGGCATGATTAATGCCTTTAACAATCTGAAAGACTGTCATGTGGGAGAGGAGTGGATAGTTTTTCATAATTCTGGAAAGCCCAAATAGGGTCATTGTCACCAAATCCAAGAATTTCAAAATTGGAAGGACCCTTTGCATCCATCTGGTCCAATATAAACCTGAAAACAATGTCCTTGGCAAAGAGGTCAACTAGCCTCTGCTCTAAGACCCCCACACACACCCAAAGACAATTTCTCCCCATATTTGGGGGGGCAAATTATCATCCAACCACATTTCCCTTATCTTGTAATTGTCATCATTTTAAAATCCAAGTATGAAACTTTATATTTCCCTTTATTAAATTTCATCTTATTAGATCCAATTAAACTCTTTACCTACTCTAGATTTTTAAAAAGTTTGTATTCTGACTCTATTATTCTGCATGGCATCAATCTTTCCTAACATTCTGATAAATTAAGATTAGATAAGCATATTATCAATGCCTTCATTTAAGATATTGGCAAAATTGGAAGACAAAAAATGATCAGTGTATGAAGGATAAAAAAGAGGACCAGGAAAAAAGTATTTTGGGGGAGAGGATGAGTTATATTTTAGGCATGTTGATATTGAGATGACTCCAGAATAAGATGAAGAGATTGGATTCAATTATCTCTAAGGATCCCATGATCACTCATTAGGAATACCAGGATGCTTCATTTACTAATTATACTAGACTGTAAAGTTAATTCTAAATCCTAGATCGCCAGATCATTCCTTCTTTATTCATATTTTTGTTTGCCCACAGCAGAGAGAACAGATCCCCTAGAGAAAAGTTAAGGCAAGGGATGAACAAGAGTCACACAGGATGGGAACTAATGTGATTCCATGATGATCTAATGATCTGGATATTCTGATGGTGAAGAGTGTCCTTACTATAAATCTTTTTTTATAAGGAGATACAAAGAATTGATACAATACCTTAACTATCTATGTGATGTCAATTGATTTGGATCAAATGAGAAATCTGGTCAATGGTCCACTATTTATCTTTATGTGTCAAATATTTGAATATCTGGAAATATGTCTAGATGGAAATATACAGATGTACTGAGTTAGGGAGAAAACAATCCTCAACAAGTGAAAGAAGATTTCAAATTGCACCTAGACTTTTTGAATTCAAGTATATAAGTCCATATCACATCCACTCCAGAGGGAAAAAGCAATAAAATACCCTATAAAGATTGTTCCTATCTAAATCCTGAGGAATAGATGTTAATGTACACCAAACAGTATTAATCTTATTCTGCAGATTTTGTTGAAAAGGTACAATTACTGGAATGAAAAGAAAGAAAGGATATAAGGAGACATGTGCCAAGCAGCACCACAACTCACCCAAGTTCTTGACTTTCATGCTATTCTCCTAGACAGAAAGTATTGTATGAGCTCATAACAGGGAATCCCAAATCACCTAAGAATTAGAGATTAGGGAGTACTAGAAGAACCTGAGGTTAACACTGTCTTACAATGGAGGACAAATGGCAGCAGAATGAGGAGAGATGAGATAGAGGAGAAAAGGATTGAATCCATTTATTGACAATAAGAGCTTGAACCTCAATTAAGCTAATTACTCTATTGACTTAATATATAGGAAATGAGGTTTCAATTCACACTTTAAATGGGAAGAATTGAACTCACATCCTTCCTTGAAACCTAAATAGATGTCTGAACATAGGCAATATATGCAACCTGTTCCAGTCTGTCTCTCCACCTGTAAAAAGGGAATAAAATTAACTTCTACCATAAAAGATGGTTTTAAGGATGAAATGAAATAATATAGATGAAATGTTTTCCAAAATCCAAGTACTAAATAAATGCTAAATAATAATGTTATTATTAGAATGGTTCCACATATTTGTTTTGATGAATCATTTTTCTTCATTGGGACTTGTTTAACTCATCTGCAAAATGAAGGGTTTGGAATAAAGTATATAATCTCTTCCAGCTTTAAGACTTGGATTCGTTTTTCAAATGTACCAACACACAACAAATATCTCTGCAATAAAGCAATCATAAGCATGATAGAAAAGGATGTACATAGGAGTTTGTTATAGGTCCCTATGGACAATAGGATGGAGCTGGGATAGAGTGGGTGCTGACACTTATTGACATCTTAGTCATTACAACTCCTTCTATCTATGTGCCTTTCTTCTCTTTAGGGGATGGGCAATACTCTGGCCAGTTCGGTTTCACAGCAAGATTGAACATGAGGGTACTCTCTGATTTTAGCTAAAAAGAAAAGAAATAAAAATACAATCACAATGTGTAAAGTATTTGTATGTATTTGTCAAATTCTTCAGTTTGAATTCCTGCTCCCCAAGAATGTGGGGTACAGGAATTCAGTGTGATTAATGGAAAAATTGACATGAGTACTGACCCTTCTATTTCAAGAACAATTGAGAGCTAGAATTTTCATTCAGATGAGTAATAATGTGAAGATAGCTTAATGATATCAGTGACTAAAGACTGGCACAAACCATAGCCAAGCAAGCTAATATTGTATTACTATAACAAAGGAAAAAGTACCTGTAAGTAGAGATTGAATGACAAGCACTCAGTACATAGAGAAAGTCGAAGTTCAGTCATTGGAAAAATCACAAGGGAAAATGAAATTTAAAAAAAACTGTTGTAAGAGAGCCATGCCATGCAATAAGCCAAGGATTCTTTTTAAATTTCTTTTTTAATAGTCTTATTTTCTAGTTTCATCCTTCTCAGTTAACTGCTCCTCTGGGTTCTCTCTTCCTTAAACTGGGGCTCTAATTCATATTAAATTGTAGCAAAATAGAGTGACATATAGAGTCCTGGAAGCTAACCTCTGACATTTTATGGAGCTGGACCTTTCTACTCAGAAGGTGATGTTTTCAGAATCCTTCATCTTGTTTCCCTACCAAGTGTGAAACCATTGACTTAACTGTTGTACTCAGTGTCAGCTGTCATAGAGTTCAGGAATAGAATCATATGACCTTGAACCAGTTATTATGTCCACATAGCACTCTTTGCTATTGGAAAAGTTCACTTTAATAAAAAATATAAAATATGAATGCTCTTCATTGATGCTAACATTATTCAGCTTATGTCACGACTCTGAGAATTCCAGTCTCCTTAATTCGTCAGAAAGTAGAGCATCATGGGTGAAGAACAGGACAGAGCCCAGTCTGTCCAGATTATAGAATGAGTGGACAAAACTTAAGGAAAAAAAGACCAAAAAAGTAGAAAGTATCTGGTTGTTAATGGCTTTAAAAGCCAAACAAAAGTTTGGCATTTGAGGAGTGTGATGATGGAGTAATTATCCACCCATAGAGAAAGAGAGATGGATTTTTATTAATAGTTCTGTTGATTAAGTGGTATATAATTGTTAGAGAGTGTGACCTGAAGTCAGGAAGACTCACCTTCCCAATTTCACATCTGGCTTCAGACACTAACCAGCTGAGTGACCCTGGTTAATTAACCCTATTTGCCCCATTTTCATCATATGTAAAATGAACTGGAACAGGAAGTGGCAAACTGTTCCAATATCTTTGTCAAGAAAATGTCAAATGGGGTCATGAAGAGTCAGGCAGGACTGAAATGGCTGAATAACAATGAAACAATATTTCTTTGTGCATATTCCCAGTTACACAGATGCACGCAGCTAGACTGCTAAGACATCTATATACAGCAACACAAAGATACACTAAAGATGATGAGTACAATGGATTCAGATTTAATGGGGATACATCAGGCTCAACTCAATTTGAAAGACTGCACCATGACCTGGATGATCCTAAATCACTTGTCAACATAAAAGATAATTTTGATGACCAAGTACTATCCCCAGGAAAAGATATTCAAGTGATATTAAAGATGACTTGAAATGACAATATAAAAGGACAACCAGTGGAAAGGCTCTAGAATACTGATAAGATACTCTGTGGAGGATTTGTGACACAATGTACCAGATTTATTGCCCACCATTATAATACATTTCAATTCTTTACACATGCTACCTCCAAAGCGATCCATTCCACTTCCTAATAGCCCAAGTCATTAATCTCCTCAAAGACTTAGGCAGTAATGATCATGTCTGTGGATGTGTATATTTGAAAAATATCTAATATTTGATGATGATTAAGATGATGATGATGATAATGATGATGTCCCAAGGACTTATTTGTTATGATCTGTCAGAACCTTTCCTTAGAATTCTAAAACATAAGAGGAAAGGTGATCTAAGGGTGGTTTGTCATAAAGAACCATCTAAAAATGTATCTTTGCTTGTGAATCTCAGTCACTCTAAATCACAAGACATTCTTACAGTGAAAGAGGAACTCCATAGAAACACCAAAGAAAAACCACTTCTTGATTACATGGGTAGAGGGGGATATAATTGGGGATATAGACAATAAAAGAGTGTCCTAGTGCAAACATCAACAGCATGGAAATAGGTTTTGATCAAGGACACATGTAATACCCAGGGTATATAGCACATTGGCTACAGGAAAGGTGGGGAGAGGGAAAGGAGTGAAAGAATATGATTCTTGTAACCAAAAAATAATGTTCTAAATTGATGAAATAAAATTAAAGTAAAAAAGAGGAACTCCATTACTCATATTTTCATGATTTGGGGGGGGGGGCATATCTCTTTTGCTTGGGTTTTACCATTCTGGTTCTGGAGGAACATTTTAAAGAGAGTCAGTTTTGTAACAAACTACAGTTGGCATTTTCATAAAGCATTCTATTGACTATATAATAAATAGAGAAAGTAGTATGAAATTGAGGAGAAAAGATTGGGCTTAGATACATTTTTGAGAGGAAAAATAATAGGGAATGCAAGATAAGAGAGGAAAGATGAAGGACCAGGATAACCCTTCATTGGCTAATTAGATGGGAGCAAGGCAAAGGATCTGGAAGAAGTCAGGTATAAGGAAGGAGAACCAGTAGAAAGAAATGTCCAAGGTTAAGGGGAAAGAATGGTGAATCAATAGTATCACATGCTTTAGATAGGTCAAGGAGGATCAGGAATAAGTACAATGACTTTGGTCATTATGTACACATTATTTTGAAATTAAGGTTTTACTGGAAACTTTGGTGACAGAAGTTTAAGCTAAATGGTAGATATAGAAGACATGTTTTGCTGGACACTCGAGGGTGATTGATTCATGATAAGCAAAGGAACCTTTTGTAGATAATTCTTCCTAGAAATTTAGCAGGGAAAAGAAGGGGCAATATACTGTTATTCATGGTCTATAAAGGTCAAGAAAAGGTATTTTTTTTTGTATCCAGAGAAAACATGAGTATATTTGTGAGAATGGGAAAATGTTAGAAAAGATGAAGATTAAGTAAAAGTGTCCTTTGTCACCCCCACACATAATCTTAAGAGGTTTGGAAATATCTAATTTATGTGTAGGTCCATCCTTTTCTAAAGAAGGTTTAGGTTCTACTTAATTTGAACCACACAGATAAACTCTCAAGGTATAAAATATCACATATTAATGAGAAGGGCTATTAATATTTTTAATTAGCCTTATTTTCACAGGCAACGAATAAACAGATGTTTTGGACTACAGCATTTTTCAGCTTTCTAAAAAAAGCTTATTTAAAATAATACATATGAAAAGCAAACAGAGGTAGAATGTGTTGAGCTGAATGTGTTTCTCTATATTTCCTTTCCTCAGCTATCCTTTCTGTAAATTGGGGAGCAAGCAGCTTCCTAATTGTGATCTTGTTTGACAGCAAGCACAGCAGTTGATTCTTTATCCATTTTCTTGGTGCAACAATTTCTATAGTTATGCCTCATCTTGGCTCAATGGCGAAGTCTCATCTGAGTCTTGATAACTGAGTGGTCTACACTTACTGTATGGTTTTATATGATTTATCCTCCATAAACAAATATGCAGGGAACTGGATTGATCACTTTATTTAAATATTTCTTGTATTTCATTAACAATCTCTTAATTAGGAGAGGATATGCTGTTCCTCAAAGCACACAGTTAGCATTGCAACCACCAATAGGTTTATACTTAGCAGTAATTTTGACAACAAAATGGTAGCAATTCTGAGAACACTGGACCATGCTGGGATGTCTTTAGCAACTTCTTTCCAGAGTATTGCTATGGAAAATTCATAGAATTACTCTCCCCAGACACTGACTCTGAATTCAGGACATTGAGCCTGGGAATGAAGGTCCATGATGTCAGTTGTTTATGGAAGATATGGATGCTATATCTTGTCAAGTTAAGAAAAGGCAGAAAAAATAAGCTGGCAATTTACTTGAGCTTAACTGCTTCTCTTCTATCTGAAATCTGAGAAGATGGATGTGATTTCCTGAAATCTTCTCAGGCTTGAAATATCAGCAATATAACCGTCAAAATGTAGATGAAATGAAGGGTCTTTTCCTGACTGATAAACCAGAATGGAAAGACTCATCAGCCACATAGGCATCCAGGGAGATTACCAAACCAATTGGCTTTGAATGAAAGATGCTTTCTGAAGACCAAAAATGGCCTAAACAAAACATATCAGGGAGACAGTGACAACTGCTTATGCTTTATAACATAGAAACAACAATGAGAATTATTGACTCTCCCAAGGATAGAAGCGCACCATTACTTTATCTTTCCTATTACTACTAAAATCTGAAGGTGTTTCACTGAAAGGAGATAATCTACAATAATTAACTGGGACCCAACAATGCCAGAAGCATGACTGTTTTGACAGCAGGCTTTCTCATGTGTGAACAGATGCTGGATTCAGCACTTTCTCATGTCCACTTTATTGGGAAATCTTTGATTTCAATCCCAAATTACTCTTTCACCAATTTACACAACAGAATCTTTCATCTATTTGGTGAAAACACTTTTTTCAAAGTTTTGATTCTTGACTAGAAAAGAAGTCCTTTCATCTCTCAAAAGAGATGAGGAATCATTCTAAGCAGAATCTGCTGAATGCATGGATAGATAAGAGGGAGAGGGCAAAGTGGGACATTACAGTGAAGGGAACTAGAAAAGGAGAATGGAAAAGTCCAGAGCATACAGAGCAGAGGGAGAAGAAGAGTAAACATGGATAATAAGGAAACTTCCTTAAATAAATGGTATTAGGTAGGAACTCACAAGTAAGAGGAGGGGGAGGAGACAAGGGTGGAGGCAACTCTGGAGTGAGAAGAATGATGACTCAGAAGATTAAAGCCAGAAAAAAAGTGAGCATAGATAGCCTGAATACTTCCTTGAGTGAAGTTTCCAAGCAGAAACAGCTGATTATTTATTTCATTTATATCATTTGAGCCAGGCATTAAAGATAATCATAATATTGCATTCCCACTTATATGAAGTCTGCATCATCAAAGTCATTCATAGATAATCTAACAAAGACTAGGGATGTTTTCTCTGGAAAATCACAGGCAAAACATACTTTGAACAACATGTGTCTTGTTTCATAACATGATGAATAGGAAAATATGTATTCTGTAATAATATATGTACAACTTTTATGATATTCCCTGACTTCTTGGAGATGGGAAGGAGGAGGATAAAAAACAAACAAACAATGAGACATCTTGTTGAACATAAGTAATACAAATATAAGAATTTGTTTCTCTTGGATGAGGCATATTTATTGTAATTTATTACATATTTAAGCAAATCATATGCATCATATTATTGCTATTTTACATATTGTTATAAATAAAAATTAAATTTGAAAATTAAAAAACATACTTTGCTGAGACTGAGATAACTAAAGTAATATAGATTCACTTGGTGACTCTCAGTCTGGTGAATGACATGTAAAAGAAAGGAAGGGACTGTGTTACATCACAAAGGCTGAATATGGGAGAGAAGAATGTCAATAAGCCCTGGGAAGAGGTGACAGATCAAGAATGGGCTTGGGAAAGACTTTACCTGAATTGGGCACTTGGAAGAAAAGGGCAAGCTGAAAACCAAAGAGACATGGAGAGAAATAAAAGGTCCGTTTCCCCTCTATCAGATTCCCACCATGCACACCCTGCTCAGGACCAGATGCAGAATCAGAAAATGAGAGGAGACTTTGGTTGTGTTTCAAATGACCAGTGATTACACCATAATTTAAAAGACATTAAATTCACACATTCCTCTCACCTAGCACTTTGAAATTGTTCTTGAGTTAATGTGGCCATAAAAAATATCAAACTGATTGATGCTTAACACTGGCAATAAATCTCTCTGAACTCTTTTCGGTCAGTTTTTGAGGTGAGAGAAGCAGAAACGATCATTGACTCATGTTTAGGCCATTTCTATCTTGGCAGTATCTGCTTTGGGGATGGCCTTCCAGGAACCTGGACACCTCCAAGACAAAACAGAGGGACTACAGTGCAATGAATAGAGAAAGACCATGAGGAGTTTGCATAGTTAGGATCCTATCTAAATTTTCACTGTCAACTAGAATCATATTTTTGTTTAACCTGACTTTAGTTTTACTCTGGTTGTTGCTACTCCTCAGTGAGAGGTTGTGAATGATCCTCCTGCCCCAGATGCCTTTCTAAGGGCTGAACTGTAATGAAGGAAGTGCCTCCTAGTCCTAGGACTTGGGCTTTAGAGTACTTGGGGAAAGACACTTTCTGACTTTTCCCCATAAGTACATCTATCTAGAAAAGAACCACATTCTAAAACAAATGAATGATATTTTCTCTTACCAATAAGTAAGTCCATTGAAAAACCCCACTGGGGTTAGAACTTGAGTTCTACCATTTACACCCCTACATTTCTGTTCCTTTCAGTTTGTTTACAAACAACAAACAACAACAACAACCAAAGCCCCAGTTGGGATCCCATTTTGACCTCTGCTTGTTGAGGTTCTCTGCACAGAAGCCTTTCCCCTCAGTCATGTCTTGGGTTTTACTTTTCAGTGACAGAATTAGAGGGAATTTAAATCTACCCCCACAAAATGAAATTTCATTAGAGAATTTCTTAACCACCATTTTCTGTATTGTATTAGCTTTGACAAGGCTAAACTCAAATAAGCCTTAATAGGATGAAACTGCTATGTCTAATGTGATTGGGTCCAAATAGCAGATTATGGTATTCTGTGGGAATTATTATAGAGAGTAGACTGAAGAGCTAACCCACATGGAGTACAGTTGAATATCAATTCCATTTCTCTGTCTTTTTTCATTTTCAAAAGAATTTCTTTAAGGGCTATTTTTTGTTGTTGTTCGTCTCCAGTTAGGTCCAAATCTTCACGACCTCATTCCAAGTCTGACATTCTATCCGTTGCACCCCTGGCTGCACCGTCTATGACATAATTCTATCTAGCTGAACAATAACAAGCATGTTCCCTCCCCAAATCCAGTGATATGTCCATAGAATCAGTGGTAAGTATACATCCATGCATTGCTGGAATTGGGTAACCTTCCCCTCGGGTTCTTGAATTTCATGTATATAAACCTCTCCCCTTATGCAACAGACCCATAGGGAAGGAGGCCTTCAATGTTGGGGGGTGGGGGGTTCTCAAGTTAATAAATGGTATGCAGAAAAAGAAAGTCAGCAACTGCATCAACTGTCCAAGCACTGATGCAGGGAATGCTGTGGTTTAGATTTGTTAGAGGCTGGCTCTGACCCCGCAGCCACTCCCAGTTGGCTTACTGGGTTAGTTTAGGTGTGGCTATACACAAAAGACTTTACTCTAGATCTTCCCCTGGGGAGCAGTGACAACTGTCATTTTCACCTAAAGTTCTACAGGCTGCCTAAAGCCTGATGAATTGGGGGAAAGGCATTCTACTTCTGGAGACTCGCTTTATTTTGAATCTTGCTTCTACCAACAGAGGAATAGGAAGCATGTTTCTGATATAACGTGTCATTTTAGTTATGTCTTCATAATATCAAGCCATTTGACCAATCCATTGTATCGACTCAAATATCTTCAAATGAAGAATATGTGGAGTGTGTATATAATATATGTATATATTTAGTGTGTACATATATATAGAGAGAGAGAAATAGTATCATTAATATAACCTTCATATATCATTTATGTCTTCTCTCCCTCCCCATTCTCACTGGGTGTTCCAGCTCTGTATTAAAAATTATAATAATAAGCCATTATTATTCAGAACCACAGCTAGAAAAAATAGCTTGAAGATTTCCTTCATTACTAACACCCATTTGGGGGTGTTTTCTGTTCTGTGCTCTGTTTTTTAACTTGCCCCAATTTAATCACCTTTCTGACCAACTCTTCTACAACTTCTTACATCTAAAAAAATTGAGTTGACAAGGAATTGCCTAATAAGGAAAAACTTTCAGTATGATGCACATCTGGGCATAAAAAGTACCAAAATAATCAGATTATTGACCCCTGCTCAAAATGGCAAATGACTCTAGTGGTGTGGTTTGTGAAATACTTTGTACCCTTTCTTGGGGGGGGTGGCATCATTGATATTGATCATGATATTCATGACAAGAACATGACATGGGTAATTTAGAAATCAAGAAACAGAGCTTGATAAGAAAGTAATAAAAATGAAGCTTTGATATCAAGAAAACAACCCAAGGATTTGATTCATACTCAAGGAAGTAATCCAAGTGAACCACTAGAACCCTCAAGTTACAAAAAGAATCAAGGAGAGTTTCTATTAGGATGAATATGAAATTTTGACCATTGCAGAGGATGAGAAAATACTGTATGTGTTTCTGTTAGTAGAGGGGATTGCCCCATTAATGGAATTCTTGATCTTTCAAAGAATTAGGTTTTTCACTTCCAATTTTCAAATCATCTATGAATCGATCCACCCAAATAGAAAAGGAAGCAGAAATGCATTTGGAGGATTTCCAGAGTATGTGAGACAATTGATTCCTTTGAGTTGGATTTCAATTTTGAAAAATCACAATAGTTTTAGCAAAGCTATCAATTCTTCTATCAGTCAGAAAATGTGATTTCCTATATACAGAGGAACAGAATTATAGAAAAACTAAGCAAGGAAGAAACTTTAGAAGCATTAAGACATGTTTCAGTAAAGGTCTTTAAAAAATAAGCATGTTCAGAGTTTTCTGTTATTATTTACTTCTCCAGTTTTTACTGTTCCATATTATTGTACTGTACTGACGTGTAGAAGGGGAAGGGGATCATTGATTTTGAGAACATAGAAGCCATTGAAACATTCAACTCATTTCACAGATGAGGAAACTGAGTAATCAAGAAGTTAAACTATTTTTCCAGGGTCATTCATCAAGTATCTAAAAAAAAGGAACATCAGTCCATATTTTCCTGATAACAAATCAAGGCCCCCATCCATAGTATCTTAAGAAAAGTAAGGAAGCTAATGAAATAGTAACCATGGAGGATTGGGGATAGTTGGAGGTGCATTTTTCTCTGGATGGCTTCTCTTCCCTTCCCACTGACACTGCTCAGGAAAAAGACTAGAGACTTTCACATGACACTGGTATATCCCAATTTATTGAATCAACAATTAGATTATAAGCTTCTTGAAGGTAGGAACTATTGGTTGTCTCTTTTCGTATCCCTAGCACTAAGCACATTGCCTGGCCTACGGTAGGTGCTTAATAAATGTTTCCTGACTGACTGATTCATTAGAGGGAAGGTAATTCTCAGTTTAAATATTTTTTTTATGCACAGATGTCTTGGGGACAGTCAGAGCTTCACCAAGTCAAAATCAAAGCCCTCACATTGCTTATGTCTCTATAGAAAAAAGGGGGGAAAACACACTGTATTTTTGTCAACACAGGTGTAAGCCACTCTTTAAAAAGCTCAGAATTCCAAACCCAACCTATCAGGACAGATAAATTAGGGGTAATTACTGCATCGCTTCAACGTTCTTTACAAAAGGATTCACTGCAGGACTCCAGTGTTCCTTTAAATAGCAAATGCTCTGCTGCACAGAAATGTTCCTTCATAGATCATTAGCTTTGAAGGTGGGGGGAGGACTGAAAAATGTACAGCTTAAGTTTTAGAAGTTTAGATGAAAGAACAATCAAAGTGAGATGTTGCAACTTTTATTGTATGTAATGGAAAAATAAAAATTTGACTTCTAAAATCTCAATTTGCATATAATTCACATGCATGCATATAAACACATGTGTGTTTTGTAAATAATATATGTGTGTTCATATAATACACGTGAGTATATCTATCAACCATGTCAGAGTTTGAAAGAAGCTTAGTAATTAAATAATCAGTATTTATTAAGCACCTTTTGTTTTTGTTCAGTTGTTTTGGTCTTGTCAGATTCTTCATAACCCTATTTGGAGTTTTATTGGCAGTAGTTCTCAAGTGGTTTTCCATCTGCTTCTCCAGCTCATTTTACAAATGAGAAAACTAAGTCAAAATAGATTAAGCCACTTTCCTAGAGTCACACATTTAATAAGTATCCAAGGCTGGATTTGAACTCAGGAAGATGGGTCTTTCTCACTCCAGCCCCAGAATGCTATATACTGTGACATATAAGCTCAAATAAGCACTTACTGTCAAACGTGTTACTTCAAAGCAGCAGAATATGGCAGGACATATTCCTACATTAACAGGTTCAACATGCATGCCTGAATTTTGGTGTATCAGCTTTCTGTTATGAGGTCAGTGGTTGGCATTTTTTTGAACTCACAGTTTGTCATTGCACTGATCAGTTTACCAAAATCTTTCAAAGTTGTTTTTCACTCTTATAGTATCATTTTACAAATTGCTGTCTTAATTCTGTTCATGTCACTCTGTATCAATTTATAAATTCCCAATTTCCCTGGAAACTTCTCATCTCTTCATTTCTTCTGGCTTAATATTACATTACATACAGAAACCACAATTTGGATCTCCTTCAATAGATTTGACCAGACCAATGGACACTTGGCTTGGCTTAACAATCTTATCTGTTATCAAAATACAAAAAGGGCAATGAGTGGCCCTGTCAATAATGATCTGATTGGGACAGGTAGGTAGGAATTGATTGCTAGGAGTAGAAATGGAAACATGGTGTGGGTGGGAAGAGCAGAAGTGAACACTCTGTTTATGATAGATAAGAGTAAAGATGGGCAATTTACATAAATCCTATGTTTTAGGGGAAAAAACTTCAAAAACTTTCAGAGAAAGGAATGACAATGCCTTCATTTCCTAAAATTATATCAGCGAGGCCAATGCAGGAAAGATGGGAAGCTCTCAAGAATAAAATTCTGAAGAAACAGATTATATGAATGAGAATGAAAATGGCTAAAATGAGGGTGTAAAAAGGCTCTCCAGAAGCCAACATAGAATTGTGAAGGATGTAGGAACTAAGATTCTTAGGAATCATCTCTGAAAGATGAAAGACTATGCACGTAACAGCTATGAGTATGAACACAAATTACTCTTTCTTTTTCTACTTGATCCTGGGGATATGAAATAAAGAATTGGGTAGATGTTACAGAAAGGCAGAATTAACCTCCAGAAAGTCAAGGAAACTAAGTTAGCCTTTAACTCACCATGATGACCATCTAAAAGGAAATCAGTCTGAGATCTCCTATACAAGCTCTTCCAGGGGTCCAGTTCCACAGCCAAGTGTATTCACTCCAAGTCTGTCTGTCTTCCAGTCTCCCCTTCCAGTGACTCTTCTTCATTCTATATTGAACCTTGTGTGCCTCTGTTTCCTCTATTTAAAGACCTTCTTCTCTTGTGTCACCTCCCCTAAATTTTAAATCTACCAATCACAGCAGATGCTCCTCTCCAGGACTGCCCACTCAATGTATGAAATGGGTGTCACACCTTTTGTAGTTAGTTAACACCTTTTTGTGGTTAGTTAACACATTTTTGTAGTTAAAATGGGTAAATATACTTTAAATACTAAGTTAACCCTTTGGGGATTCAAATCTAAAAATAGACAGGGGATTACAATTTAATCTTCACAATAAAGGAAGAGCTAAATATCTTCATCATTACAATCAGGAGATAGCCAAATCCAGTCTTCACACAGTAGATACAGGCAAAGCTTTCTAGGTAATATAGAAAAGTATTCAAAATAAAAACAAATTCATGACATGGTGACCTGGCATTTCGTGGCTGGGTGTCACAGATAACAAGGGTCTAAGTAGCATTTGAACTCAGATTTCCTGACAGAGTCCAAAACTGTATTTACTATAGGACCTAGCTTCCCTTATAGAATAAAGCTTGCAGGAAAGGGAAACAATGTAGAATTCAAAAGACTAGAGATACTGGTCTCCCCAAGGATGATATCTACCTTGTCCTACTCATAGGCACAAACATATGAAATTACATACACACACACACATACACACATGTGCTGCCAGGCTGGCTAAAGAAGCAACAAAGATCCTCATTCACTATAGTGCACTTGACAAGGCCACAATTCACATTTTAGCTATGATGACTTGAGAATCAAAGGTCATATTTAATAAATTCTCTTTGCCTTGAAGGTTGTTCTGCATTTCCCATTTAGAAGTCATAAATAATGGGGCCTCTATTATAGGCTCTTGTTGGAAATAGTCTTCTAGGTCCTATGTTTTCCCAACCCAGAAGAGGTGTTGTGGGTAGAGTTTTGGACTCAGTGACAACAACCTCGGTTCCAATTCGACCTCAGACCTCAGATTCTCAGCATTCTTAGCAGCTCTATAAGGCTGACAAGTAAGGCAGTCGGTCTAGACTTCAGTCCTCTTACTGGAAGCAGAAGGAATTTAGACTCAGTAACTGTTAAGGCCAGCAATGAATCAGGAATCCAAACAAATCACAAAAATAAAGGGATGCTGGGGCCCTGGAATTCCTGCTTTTCGAAGCAAACTTTTGTGGTCTGATGACAATAGTAGAGTTTGCATATCAGAGCACATAGAAAGGAATACATTCATACTGTCCTGTGCAGAGTTGGTAACAAGAGCAAGTGACCCCACAAATGCCTTACCGAGAACTCCCTCCTATGGGCATGTCCATTGCTTAGCCTGATTGGTGTTGTATCTTACTACAGGGAGCACAAGTAAATGCATCAACTATCGTTGGCACCTAGACAAGAGAAGCCAGCCTTCTAACCTGCTAATAAGTGTCCAAGGAATTGAAGATAGTAATTAGACTAATTTTCAAGACTATAACCCAGATCCCCAGAGCTACCCCATGTATCAATGCAGTAACAGAGTGTCATGACAAGAGCCTTGGATGTCCCATTCATCCTATGATACCTGTTGCCTGAATGGCTTGGAGGAAGTTACTCCATCTCTCTATTATTCAGGTACAGAGTTACAGAATCTCCAGATCATAGGAGACCTCTGAAGTCATCCAATTTGTAGTCCAACATCTATCTGTGTAGAAATGTCTTCTGTTCCAAAGTGGATAAAAGATTAAACAGGGTCTATGAGTAAAGCCCTCCCCAAAGGAGACAAACTGACTTTTGGACAACTACAGTTATTGAAGTGTCTTAAAAATTCAACTTAATTCCTGAAATGAAGACCTTCAGAGAATGTCCTGCTTTAGAATGGCTCTGTGGGCATGAATCAACATATATATAAGCATGCAGACATCGCAGAAGCTCCATGTTTGGTCTCTAGTGGAGCATATCAGGGTATGATATGGCAATATTTAATCAATGTGGCAAGTGTACTACAAAGGAGTTCCAAACAGCCAGCTTCTTGTCCTCTTGGCAAAAAGGGGAAGCATGCTGTCATTTTTCCTTCCCAGACTTCCAATGTTACTCTTCAGCTACTGAGGCCCAGAAAATGTGTCCCTAAAGAAAAAACACAGAGGTTGCCCAACATTCCTATCTGTAGGGCTTATCTCTTGGAGTATTTGTCTCTAAGCTTGTTTTCTGGCCAGCAGAATCTGCTACTTGATACGTTGAATATACTCCAAGGGTCTGAAGAAGCCCTTTTCAGTGGGGAAGCCTTGTGTATCTTCAGAACTGGTCATCTAATGACCTCTAAGCATCTGAATCCAGACCTGGATCCCTCCAGAATAGTCTCTTAGCAGATGAGAGAACAGAAGCTGTGTCTAGAAGAAGCCAAATCAACAAGATACAATAGATCCAAAGAGTTAGGCTTACTTGGATGGTCTCCCACTGCATTTGGCCATGGTTTCTGAGACTAGAATGCTTTTCTCTGGCACCTTGGCTCAAAGGTAGCTTTCCTATGGCCAATTATTTAAGCTATCTGTCTAGATACGTGAATATCTCATTAGGATTTCTGTGACCATATAAGAATAGACACGAGGACTCTACTTTGGGTCCTAGGTGTATAATTAGAATTTGCTTCCCAGAAACTCTCTTTCCCAACTTCTCACTTTACCTGCTAACATGGGGAGGATAGAAGTTTTGCGTAGCTCCAGCCTTCGCTCTCTTTTCCCCCTGATCCCAAGCTGTGGAGGTGGGGTGAGGTGAGAGACAGGAGAATTTTGCTCAGGTTTTACTTTTGTTCTATTTATTTCTTCTACTTCAAGTGATTATTAATAAGTATTATAAAATAGAATAGTTGGAGTTGTTGGGTATTCATTTAAATCCTACATAGGCTACGGGAGGCTGATCTTTATGTTAAGGCACATCATATCTCTTATTTCAAGACAGGAAGAGAGAAAGATGCTTCCAAATGGAAGTATTGACTCATGCTTAAAGAGTGGAGACTCTGAGTCAAGCTGCAACAATATGATCAGCAACATGCCAGTGAAGAGGTTCCCCAAAGTCTAGAAGGAAAGGTAACAACAGTGTGAAGACAGAAAGAAAGAGAAAAGAAGAAGAGAATCCATCTGTGCTGCTTCTGAGAATAGGAAATGGCTGTCTGGCCAGAAGCACCCCAGCTGAAGGTTTGGCATTGGTGCCAGAGGCTCACGTCCATGTGCTGTGCCCTCTATCAGTCTACAGGAGTCCACTCATTAATCCTGAGTCAATTAACTCTCCCAGCTTGGGAAAGCAGGGATTGACTTCTTCTTCTTAGTCTGAGATAGCAGAACTATAATCAATGAGTGGACAATGAAGAGAGACAGTTGCTAGCTTGATGGTAGGGAAGCCTTTCAAATGTCAACAGTACTCCCAAGGTAGAGTATGAGGTGATGGGTACATGTACAAATACATACACATGTATGTGTATGTGTATGTGTATATCATGTATATACTCACATATATGCCTACATACATACTTAATATGGAGACAAATAGAAAGATGGAGAGACAGACAGACATAGACACATCAGTAGCTAGGTGGCACTGTGGATACAATGTGGAGTCTGGAGTCAGAAGGATCTAAATTCAAATCTGGCCTCAGATACTTACTGTATGTTTGAACCTAAGCAAATCACTTAACCCTGTTTGCCTCGGTTTTCTCATCTGTAAAATGAGCTAGAAAAGGAAATGGCAAACCACTGCAGTACCTTTGCCAAGAAAACTACAAATGGCGTCATGAAGATTTAGACACAACTGAAACAGCTGAACAACAAAAAAGACAGTCTATCTACGTATTTTCTCTATCTAACTTTACTTTTTGCTTTGAAAAGAATTGTTTTAATGATGTAAGGAATTGAGAAGGCAGAGCAGTGTAGGCACCAGTCCTCAAAGAAAGATGCTGGGCTCCTATCACCCTTATTACCATTCACAGATCAGTCAGATGTATGCTCCTTTCAACCCTTACTCTGGGTGTCATTTCAATGCCTATTTTGTCCACTATTTCTCAGCATCCCTGACACTTGTGAGTGCCCTAAGCTTCAGCCTTGCTGACTCCAGCTCTGAAGATGAGCCTGGATTCCCTGATGGTACAGAGAGTAGCTGCAGCCTCAGCCAATGAAAGGGGCACCAAAGCAGAGCAGACCTGCCATATGCCCTTCAGACCAAGTGATGGCCTTTTGGGAACCACTTTACTCTTTGAAACCAGTTCTCTAGCCAGCCTGACAAAATAGCAGAGAGATGCGTCTATTTTTCTGATAAAACAACCACAATCTTCTTGCATAAAATCAGTAATTTCTCTGCCCTGATTTCTATTCCTTCAAGCTACCACTTTTCTCTTCATAGGCACGAGGAACTCTTCCCAAATTACTGTTAACCTAAGCATCTTATAAATTGGACAGTGTCACATCAGGCCATCTGTTCTCGCCCCATGCAGGTAATGAAGGTTATTCTTTGTCAGCTCAGATCCTCCCTGTTTTACTACTCATGGTCTTTAACAATAGGAGGTAAATGGTTTTCCTGTCTCCATCATTTCCTCATAGACTGAAGTGCTAAAGTGGATCCTTCTTGCATGAAAAAAGCCAACACACTGTATTCAGCAAAGTTATATAAGGTAAGTGAGACCTGATGCAGTGCCTTGGAGCTTTCCTGCATTCCCCTCATATATACATTTTTTGGCGGGGGTGAATTTTTCTGCTTCGGTGATCATTGGAGGAAAAATACAAAATAGTGAGAACACATCCCTTTTAGAAATTTCCAAATGTGAAAGAAAAATTGCATTATGTTTGGGAAGTTCTGATAGACCAAAAAAATAAAACTCAAATCATGATTCCATTAAACAAACTTATTCCTTGGCTGTGTCTACTCAGAGACTCTTTTGGCCACCTACATCAAGAAGGTATATGGTGCATCTACATAAATAGTCCCAATCTTACATATGTATAAGCATACTCACATGCTTATTTACACATGCAACACATAATATACATACACATGAATGGATATTACATGTAAATTGTGAAAGGGAATTTGCCTTAACTTAATCAAGTACTTTGGAGTGCCCTACCCTTTTAACTCAGTCAGGAATTTGTGAATCCTTTTGATAAGAGGATGGGAGGTTGATCCCACTAACACTGCCCTCTGGGCAGTGCTAGGCAATTTGAGAGGCTGTGATTGGTTCCCATGAAGTAGGAGAGAGACAGGAAATAACATGAAAAAAGGACTATTAAAAGTAAGACCAAAAAAAAGGATTCATTCCTTGGCTGTTCAAGGAGAAGTCTCTCATGGATAAAGAGAATTCTGTATGATTCTGTGCTGGAGGCTTTCTGGGCAGATGACTGGAGCTGAAGGAAGAGGCTTACACTAGTGACACCCATTTAATAGTAATCTCTCTGTTGTATTTGTTTTTGCAGTCAGGTCGACACCCATAGTGAAGAAGTTATTGGACTTCCACATGGAGATTGGGACCCAAGGGAGCTTTTGTATGAGTTCAGTTGAATTTCTTTGGATCAGTATTTATAGGGTATTTAGCTGGGAAATATTTTCTAATTCCCTCTTACATTTCTCTCTTTTGCTGTATTTATATTATATTTAATTAAACTAACTATATGCTAACTAACTATACTACTAACAGATTTTTAAAATTATTTTTACAAATGGCGACTACAACAATCTCACTTTTATAACTCATATTGAGTCAAACCCAATTTTAAATCTCACAACATGGATACCCACCTGTTTATACTGGGGGTACTCTTCCATGAAACCTGTATTTATTCTTATATACACAGTAATGGGAAAGAGTTAAAAAAAAAAGCCTGTTAGACTGGCTTCTCTTGTCTAGGTGTCAAAGATAGTTGAAGCATTTACTTGTGCTCCCTGTGTTCTAAGTAAGATACAACACCAATCAGGCTAAGCAATGGACATGTCCATAGGAGGGAGTTCTTGGTAAGGCATTTGTGGGGTCACTTGCTCTTGTTAACAACTCTGCACAGGACAGCATGAATATATTCCCTTTTATGTGTTCATTGGCTCCAACCTATCAGCTTAGATGCAAATGAATATAACCCAAATGAAAGAGAGGATCAAACTAGATAAACTATGTTTCTAGTCCAGGGTGTGGCAGAATCATCTCTTGATTAATGAAAAAATCAAGGAAGCAGAAGATTCAGCCAAAGGTTGAAGGTGAATATTTGGTCAAGTTAATATCTAAATGAAATTCACCACTCATAGCCCTTTCAACTGTCAAGATTTTCATATTGGTTTAAAGACATGAGAAGTTATTTTAATGACAAAAACTATTAAGGCAACATTTTTGGTAAAATGACATTATCAATGCCCTAAATAAAGAGGAACTCGGTGACAGTTTGCAAGCAAACAAATGGTATGAATATGGTTTTACCTTGAGAAGTTGATGTTGGCACCTTTGAAGGATGAGATCTAGAAAAGTTCACCTCACATGGGGTAAAAGTTGGGTAAGGGGTGGTTCAAAGCATGGGAAGTACTAAATAAAATTTGTCCATAACATCATTATGCTTGAGCACATAGTACTAATTTAAACATATCACCATTGTATCTAGCTCCACCTATACCATCACAACACTAACAACAACAAATTTGCAAATTACCCAAATAAAAACCTATAGAATATTAATGAAGCCCAAGGTCTTATCACTCTAAGGTAAACAAACTCATTAATAATTATTCATCAAAAAATGAGAAAAGGGAATATAAAAGGAGTGTTCTGAGAACAAGAAAAACACATTTTAAATGTTTGGAAATATTTTTGGAACACTTATAAAGCATTTTATGAGCAATATTAATATTAAACTAGAGGTACATGCCAATGGATTTATCAAATCTAACTAAAAGTGGCTCACTTTTCAATGAAACCTATGAAACTGGCAGAATCCAAGGGCAGAATCAAAAGGCCCTCAATGGATGACATCCACATTAATGAAAGCAATAATTTGACAACTGAGAAGCATCAAACAAATAACCATGTCTTTTTAATTCATTTATAGGAACAGAGGAGTTTGAGTTTTAGGATGAAAATACGGGATTAGATTTTCCACCAGGAATTGGAGAAGGCCTAAAGATCCAGGAAAATAATTCAAGGATGACTAGAGAACATACAACACATAACTGTAGGTTACAAAAATGTGATTTTCACAAAATACCTAGTAATAAATTACCTGTTGGATAAAATTATGCTTTTGAAGCTCAGTATCTTTCAGTAAATAATAATTTCCATATGCCAAATTAAGGCCTTAAGGTTTTCTTGGTAACTCAATATTTTTTTTCTTTTTTTTTAATATATTTTATTTGATCATTTCCAAGCATTATTCGTTAAAGACATAGATCATTTTCTTTTCCTCCCCCCCCACCCCCCATAGCCGACGCGTAAGTCCACTGGGCATTACATGTTTTCTTGATTTGAACCCATTGCTTTGTTGATAATATTTGCATTAGAGTGTTCATTTAGAGTCTCTCCTCTGTCATGTCCCCTCCACCGCTGTATTCAG
Source organism: Monodelphis domestica (assembly GCF_027887165.1). NCBI lineage: Eukaryota > Metazoa > Chordata > Mammalia > Didelphimorphia > Didelphidae > Monodelphis > Monodelphis domestica. The sequence continues at coordinate 5,201,184 of NC_077234.1, read as the reverse complement.
GCAGTTGCTTTTCCTCAGTGTTTCCACTCCCATAGTTTATCCTTTGCTTATGAATAGTGTTTTTTTCTCCTGGATCCCTGCAAATTGTTCAGAGACATTACACCACCACTAATGGAGAAGTCCATTATGTTCGATTATACCACAGTGTATTAGTCTCTGTGTACAATGTTCTCCTGGTTCTGCTCCTCTCGCTCTGCATCACTTCCTGGAGGTTGTTCCAGTCTCCATGGAACTCCTCCACTTTATTATTCCTTTGCGCACAACAGTACTCCATCACCAACATATACCACAGTTTGTTCAGCCATTCCCCAATTGATGGGCATCCCCTCGTTTTCCAGTTTTGGGCCACCACAAAGAGTGCAGATATGAATATTTTTGTACAAGTCTGGTAACTCAATATTTTTTAAGTGGAAGGGCAAGGTGAAGAAATGCAAGGAAGTCAAAAACAGGTATGGAAAGAGAGAGAGAAAACTATGAACATAACGTAATTATCTGTAAACTTACAGAGTTTAGTACTCTTCAACCAAGATGATGTTTCTGTTTTCTTTCACTTCTGTAGGAGAAAGGAAGACCAGTGATTTAACAGGGAAAGTGATTAAAGAATAGTATGTTCTTATAGTTTAAATTCTCTTTTTTCCCCTAAAAGTGCATCAAAATTAAAGATCCAGGAATCATGTCCCATTGAAATCAATGCAGGCCAATGATGACCCAAGAATGATATTTGAGGCAGCCAAGATTTGTCCATAGGAGATTCTTGCCTTTACTTTCCAGGCTTCCTGCCTCATGGGAGTTGTTCTTCACTCATATATAGAGTCTCACCTGATCAGGATTCTAAGAAGTTGGGGTGAGAAGAGAATGCTTTCCAAGGAATGGAGGAAGGACATGGTGGGAGGTTTAGTTCAGGTAACAGCAAGAAATAAAGTTGGGCTTGAATTTAGGGCGCATGAAAGAGGCAACATGAGAGAAGAATAGAAAATTAGAATGAAGATGCATTGTCCCTTGCAGTGGATACCTGTTTCCTCGATTCTCATTCTTTACTCCATCTCATTCCACCACAAAGATCATCTTCAATGTCACCATCATTTATAGCTCATCTGTCATCTTTCTTGACAGTTATTGTTCATCTTTCTCCACTTCTCTGATCCTCGATCTCTGAAATCTCTTCAGTGATAATCCCTCTCCTCCCTATAGAACTTGAAGAAAACTCTTTATCATCTTATTATTTTTTCTGCCAGCCACATGTAAATAAACAGCACTGTAAGGGAGTCCGCTTCAAATAAGAAAGATAGAAAAAAGGTACACCAGAATTCCAAGGACTTTGAGGTTGACCCTGTTTTTGACATTATCAGTGCCACTTGGAGTGTCCACATGATACCAATAAACCCGGCAGGAAAGTGAAAAAATCTCTTTGGTTTCTTTTGTTTTGTTTTAGTTTTTCTTCTCAGAGACCAACAATGAGCACGCCTGCCATTTTTCCTGACATGGCACCTCCGTGGAACACATACATCAACTGGATTAAAGAATATCTGGTTATCTAGGTTCTCTTTTGTTAGAAGTGAGTTCCACACCTCCTGCTTTTTCACTAGATTTGATGATTTCAAACTGTAGAATCAGATTCTGTACCTTCCATACTCAGACCTGTATACTTCTATCTCCTTCCAAGAAGCCTCAGAAAAGTGAAGAGTGGGCCTGCATCCACCTCACTGAGTAGGTAGGAAAGTGGACCTTTTAACCCTTCATGGGTCACTCTTCCCCAGGTTCTTCTGAGCAGTCATGCTAAGCTATAACAATATTTCATCCTAACGATGACTTGGAGATAAATAAGGAGAAGCTGATCGATTGTCAGTAGATCTGACTGTTACTGATAACAAGTCAGGAAAGGGAGGTTGGGGAGCACTTGGGAGTATAAAGAGTTCTATAAATGGTTATCATTGCTGAGCACCTTCCCCAAAATTTTCTCATCAGAGGCAGCTCACGTTTCCTAGGAAACTTCCAGTGCCTACACTAAAAACACACGGCAGCAGCTCTTTTGCTCTGACAGAATGGCATTTGAAATGTGTATATTCTGGGGGTGGAAGATGAAATAGTTAATGAATAAACACCAGCAAAGCAAAGCAAGATGTCTGCCATACACCCATTAGGATGTGCCTTTCCTCTTCTTCCTCGTACTCTCTTCTGGCCCCAGTTGCCAGTTGTATTGCTTTGATTCTTTTGCGAGACTGGACTGATGGGTGGGGGGGAAGCACTGGATTGAAATCTGAGGGGAGCTGGGACTCTCCTCAGCCTTGAGCACATTTACATGACAGTTCTTTTTGGAATCAGAAATCACAATGCCTGCATATATTAGAGGCAATGTATTAGGAGGAATTTTGGCATCATTTTGTGAGCATTTTATTAGAATCATGACTATTCCAGCTCCTACCTTGGAACTCAACATTCCCTAATGGTGATATTCTCCATAGGCGGCCCAACCGCCCAACAACATGGTGTTCTCTAGCATCACACGTGACCACATTTTTCTTTCTGTTCCTTCTCTTTTGCCTCTCATACTACAACTTACAGCTCTGGAAATAGGCAACAAAAATCAACACTATCTAGAAAGGATGAGTTAATCAATCCTTTGACTATGCTCACTATTTCAATGAACCACATTGCACTATGGATAGCACTGAGACTGTGGTGAGGGAGACCTGAGACCAAATCTAGCCTCCAACACATATTATGTGACCTTGAGCAAGTCATTTAAACTCTTTCTGCCTTAGTTTCTTCAATTGTAAAATAGGGATCATAATAACTACTTTGCAGGGTGGTTGTAAGGATCAAATGACAAAATACTTGTTAGGGACTTAGCCCAGTGCTTAACACATAAAAGGCACTGAATAAATGCATGGTTCCTTGTCTCCCTGGAGAAAATCAGCCCTTTCTAGCTATTATAGCCTTGTATACATGTTTTCTCCTACTATTAGAATTTAAGCACCATGAGGGCAGGAATTGTCTTGTTTTTTGTACTTTTATTCCATCTCCAGTGCTTAGTATAGTAACTGGTATACATTAAGTGCTTAATAAGTGTCTCATTCGTTCACTACTAAGATTATGTCATGTGATACATAAGAAAGCTAATATAATTCATTGATAATTGCTCTTCTGATATCAAACAGCATTTCTTAAATCCAAACAAAGTTTTCTCTGTCTCATTATAGAATTTGGGGGCCAGACCCTTACCTACATACCCTAAGTCAAGAAGATCAGTGACGTGTTCAGGAGTGGATTGCTCATGAATCCTCAAACTCACAACTGCTTAGTTCTTGGTAGGATCAAAGTCACCTTGGACACCATCCAGACATAAAGCAAAGGACCATCTCACCATTGAGGGTAAGGATCTGGTCTATGGTAATGCAGCACATTTTCTGCAACCCAATTACCAAACTCATTGTTAGCACCCAACAAAAGGAAAGAGGCAGCTTTATAAACCTGCCAGGTGCAAGGCATATACTTTTTTTAGCAAACAAGAAGCAGACAAACACATCATTTTATTATTTTTTTTCATAGCTATTGTTAATGTTATTGGTAGTGGTATAGGACTCTGGCCCTCAGAGTTCCATGACTTTGCTTCAGTGTTATTTTTGATCTGATTGGAGGGAATGGAGTGGGGATAAGAAGGAAGAAAACCTGTGATGGAGGGAGTGATGAAGTAAGTAAGGAAGAACAGGAAGGAAGGAAGGAAGGAAGAAAGGAAGGAAGGAAGGAAGGAAGGAAGGAAGGAAGGAAGGAAGGAAGGAAGGAAGGAAGGAAGGAAGGAAGGAAGGAAGGAAGGAAGGAAGGAAGGAAGGGAGGAAGGGAGGGAGGGAGGTGAGGAAGGAACAGTAAAAGGATGGATGATTGCAGAAAGTGATATGAGAAGGTATTTATCCCTCTATTTCCCAGACATTCACACTGTATGCAATAAATAGGCAGTGTTATTCCCAGTGTCACAATTGCTTTATTGTAAAATCTTGGTGGTAGATGCAGGATAGTCACTTAATAAGTTAATGTAAACATTAATGCACATTCTACTCTATCTGAGTATATATTCCTTACTCCCATGGTTGTAATCACATATGAGCAAACACACACACACACACACACACACACACACACACACACACACACACACACATTATAGTCCTTCTTAACCCCTAAATGGGACATTACAACATGGACCAGGAGAGAAAGCTCTGCTTACAACCAAGACTCAAATGATAAGGTTCTCCCTTTTTTATAGACTCTTCAAACTGCCAGGGATTGTATGGAAATGGAGATTGCAGCTGGGTTTGGACACGAGGTTTTGTTTTGTTTTGTTCACCTCTTAAATAGGGATCTGAAAGGAATAGGCTTCCTTCAAATAAAAACCGTGTTGTAAATATCTGTTTGCTGCTGTGTGTTTGGGAGTCTACACTTACAGTTTCTGATGAGAAATGTCCTGGATATCCTGATTCTCAAATATTTATGGCCCATTAGTTGAGCTTATACTACAAGGGAGAGATTCACTTTATTCACCATTATTCTATCATTTGAATGAATAAATGAACATATGCAGAGATGGATTTTGCACATTAGCCTGTCTGACCTACACATCTGTTCCTCTTAGATTTTCCTCCCGATATCTTGAAGTCCAGGAGCAAACTAGTAAGAGCCATGAGTTTAACATAAAAAAAACAACCTTCAGAAACTGAAATTCACATCCTTGGGGACCCATCCATAGCTAAGGATAGATCCTCCATTGGCTTTTCTGAAAGATATCGTTTGCTGTATATTCAGCCATACATGATTGCGTACAGCTATGATCATTCTAAAATATGAATTGATTTCTCCTATTTGCTTTCATCTTATTATTCCGAGTTGTATTTAACTAAGGGATGAGGTAGGGGAGAAATGTTAATAACCTGGAGTGCCTTTTTTAAAAATAAACATAAACGTGTGATCAACTGAATCAATCAATTAAATCACCCCTGAAACCACTCAAAGTTCCTGAAAAGATATCCTGATACCCTAGTCAGGTGATAGGCACTCTATTGCGTCAAAAAATGAATCAAGGTGGGGAGGTATGAATGAGGTATAAAAAGGGCTCATATGTCTCTTTTGAATCAATCACTCATTCAAATACTTTAGACTAGGTGGGGGGGGGGGATCCTTGATATATTTAGAAGCTTGTGAAAGCCACTGGATGAATTCAAGTAATATTGCCTAGGAAGTAAATTCATATTTATTGAGTAAACTGGTGAGGAAGGAGGGGAAGAACCTTAGCTTCTTGCCCACTACTTTGATCCAAGGAGGACTAGAAGATTTGGAACTTCTTGTCATACTAGAAGCAACAACAAAGTGCCAGTAGCTAAAATGCCAGTACCGAGTCTGGGGATACATTAGATTCACTGAAAAAAGACAACTTTTGAAGACTCTAAGGAGCTCAATTGATATTCTATCATAGAAAAAAAGGGAACATCTAGGGAGCTCCAGAAAAAGGACTTCCAAGAACAATGGTTGTATCTGCTTTCTGACTCTTAAGGTCATTTATTTCCCCCTAGACTTATAAATCTACTGGTGGAAGAGAGAGCACAGATCTTTTTTCTTTCTTTCTTTCTTTCTTTCTTTCTTTCTTTCTTTCTTTCTTTCTTTCTTTCTTTCTTTCTTTCTTTCTTTCTTTCTTTCTTTCTTTCTTTCTTTCTTTCTTTCTTTCTTTCTTTCTTTCTTTCTTTCTTTCTTTCTTTCTTTCTTTCTTTCTTTCTTTCTTTCTTTCTTTCTTTCTTTCTTTCTTTCTCTTTCCTTTTTCCCCCATAGGAAGATATTTTTATATCAACTGTATTAATAATACCACAGTAGCAAATATTCCTCTCAAAAAATTAATCAAGTCTAAGTTATTAATTGATATTAATTAATGATAATGGGGGAATTACACAGGTGTTGGCTTGTGAACTGTCAATTAGAATATAAGAAAGAAAACCCCCAATCCCTCAGAGACCCTAGAATCCAGAGACAATGAGAAGCTAGCTAAATTCTGTGGATGTGACTTACTCATGTAAGTAGGAGTAGGGAAAGGAGTTCTGGCATTATTGCTCATAATTATGGCAGTCATTAAAATGAACATGTGAACTGATAAAGGATGAAAATTTGGGGGGAGTATAAGCTAAAGGTTAGTATCAATAATCTAGGTTCCTCTTCTTGATCATTGACTAGAGCTGCCAAGATTTTTTAAGAAGTTGTTAATTATTTAAATCTATTTGCTCTTGTTGTTATAAATATCCAAGACTACTAAAATTGTTGCAATTAGTTAAAAGAAAATCTGGAAACAGAGGAATATTTAAAAATAGAATGATGGAAAATGAAAAATTAAAGAAAAACTATCAAAGAAGGAGACTAGATGAATGATTCCTTTAGAGACAGGATGAATAAAGGTAACTAAAAGTAATGTCATAAGAAATGGAAAATATCAATAGAAAGCAATCCAAAAAGATGGCAGGCTTATTAAGGAAATGAGAATCAGAATAAGACCATTCTGAACCCACATATCTTCCATTTAATGTGAAAATGCATCTCTACTGTGAACCTTGCCATATTCATGCTGAAATCTACATTTGTACTTATCCCTTCCATATCAGACTCCATCATGGTTTTGATACACTGTAGGTTGGCATGAGAAATTAAATGGGAATTTGGGGAGTTTTGTGGAAGCTGTAGATGATACACAAAAGTCAGAAGATGACAGATAAATTTTAGAAACTCAAAATTTGTAATAATGAATTGTAAACACCCCATAAAAAAAAGAAAACAAATCTGATTTCTTCTTTGGTATGAAGGGCAAACCAAAAACTTTTTCCATGGTTTTTCCAGAACAAGAGGGCACTATTCCCTTAACCCTAGTGATGTGGAAGGGATGGCTAAATTTTATTCAATCACACCCAGGACATTATTAACATAAACAAACAAAACTGGAAAACTCTCTATGCCCCTAGTTCTTATCTTTCCATAATGTCAATCTTTGTTCCATAATATAAGAACATCCTGGCATAGCTACCAATTGTAGAAAAGTCTTGGAGTTGGTCACAGAAGGTCCATCACCTATTTTGTTCTAAACATGCAGATAATGAATGTCACCAACAAGGGGCATCGTATGACTGGTTTTCTCAAGCAAAAGATCTTTCAGAGAAAAGGGTGATACCTTTTGGTAGTTCTGACTCAATTTATAATATTAGCTTCTCTAAGACGCCATTTGGACATCATCCATGTTGATTTACTAAGGCAGCTGCGTACACTATAGTGACAAATATTGATTTAAAAGGAATATTACTGAATCACAGGCTAGCTCTTTAGAAGAGGATTAGAGAAGGAAATTCAACAATGAATGGATGAGTCCAAAAGCATTTATTGTATTTGGCAATAAAAAAGGTAAAAGGGGGCAGCGGGGAGAACTCCATCTTGAGGTCTCTCAAGCATGCTTTGCACTCCATTAACTTCTACCATTTTTGGTTCTATGGGACATCAGAAGAAAATCTATCTCATTGTACAGGGCTTGCTATGACGGAATCTAAAATCTCTTGTGAATCCACACACTTCTTTTGAATGAATCCAGTCCTAACCCCAAAGAATCAGGCTTGTATCTCATGGTCCTTCTTCCTCACCAATGCTCCCCACTCTGGAACAAATGTGAGACTCATATATACTTCTTGGTCTAACTGGGGCCTAAATTTTTCTTATGATTACTTGTATACAGCAAAACTCTTTGCTGACTTTTAAAAAAACTTACCTTCCATCTTAGAGTCATTACTATATATTGGTTCCAAAGCAAGAGAGCAAATAAAGGTTAGACAAGGAGGGGTTAAGTGATTTGGCCAGGAACACACAGTTAGGAAGTATCTGAAATCAGATTTGAACCCAGGACCTCCCATCTCTAGGCCTGAATCTCAATCTACTGAGCCACCTAGCTGCTCCCAAGCAAATAATCTCTTAGAAAGAATGTTGCATTTCACATCACAACATGTAATTTCAAATTCCATCTCTGATACTGGTGTCTTTGTGACAATAGATAAGGCACCCAGTCTCTGTGAGTGCCATTTTCTTCACCTATAAAATAAAATAACTCAACATGGAATAAATAAATAAATCCAAATCTCTGTCTTTCTGTCTCTCTGTCTCTCTGTCTCTCTATCTCTGTCTCTGTCTCTGTCTCTGTCTCTGTCTCTCTGTCTCTCTCTGTCTCTCTCTGTCTCTCTCTGTCTCTCTCTCTCTCTCTCTCTCTCTCTCTCTCTCTCTCTCTCTCTCTCTCTCTCTCTCTCTCTCTGCTGAGCTTGTTAACTCCAAAAGTTCAGCATCCTTTTAGAATTCTCTAGATATACTGCATGAGAAACCTCTGTTGAAATCTTCCTCTTGACAATGATAATACTAGAAGGTCTAAATAAATCTTGGGATAGCAACATAATACAATGATATTGCACCACAAGAAATAGCAAATATGAAGACTGCAGAGAAATATGAAGCTTGTGCAAAGTCATGCAGAGGAAAAACAGTCAGAGGAACAAAAGACATGCTAACTAGGAATCTCTAAACATATAATTAAGCCACCAAAATCCAATAACCTAGAGAAAGAAAGGAGATTCAAAAGGGATACAGCATCAAAGAGATTCTGGCCATTATTTTATAAAAGTTAGCAAACAGGTTCTTCTCCACTGAAAACAGTTGGGAGTTTGGGGTGTTAGGTATAACTTTTAACAACAAATGCTCATTTGAATCTTGGGTTTTCTTAATCCCTGTTGAGTTTTTAAGACTAATGTGGATTTCCCCCCCCAAATCATGATAAGAAAGTGTTCTTACATAATATCTATATCAGTTCTTTTATAGAAGTGAAGAACTGGAAACTAAGGGGCTACCTATGAATTAGGGAATGGCTAAATAATTTTAGAATATGAACATTGCAATATTTTTCAATCCTAAGACTATTTTTTAAAAAAAGATAAACTGATGTGGAGTAAAATAATATCAGAACAACTTACACAATGACAAAAATGATAGATAGATAGATAGATAGATAGATAGATCAAGTTTCAAAAGATTTAAAAATTCTGGTAAATCTAATGATCATCCATGATTCCAGAGGACTCACAGGGAATTGTGCTTGCCTGGCAGAAAAGGGAAAACTTCAGGGTGGAAAATGACAAAAATCTGGTAGGACCTGGCCAAGGAATGATTGTGTTTTCCTTGTCTCTGCATATATGTCACAAGATTTTTGTTTGCTTGTTTGTTTTTCTATTTAGAGAAGAGAGAAGGAATGGAAAAAAATAAAAATGTAATTAACTTAATTAAATTGTCAATTAAAAAATAAAGTATGTCATCACAATTAATTAAAAAGAAATTAATGAAAAAGAAAGCAATATTTTTCAAAGTATTTTGCCCTTGTAAGTATTTGAGAGGGCTGATGAGATTGACAATATCAAATGAAGAAACTCCTTATCTGAGGTCCCAGAAGAGATACCTGTTTGTCAGCTAATATCACTTACCAAATGTCATCATTTAATTGCCAAGTAGTGACATGACTGATCACTTGGGCCATCTTCAGGGGAATTTATCTGTGATTCATCTTTTTTCCTCAGTCACTTTTGACCAAATCCTATGGTTGTCATCAATGTAATATTCAAGTAGTCTAAAAATCTGGGGGAAGAATTCTATTTCTTTAGACCTCTTTGAAATAAACTCTTTTATTTTAAAATGGCACAGAAAATCACTGAAGAAAGATTTGAAATATTCAGGTATGACATATCAAATTATGCCAGCACAACGGAGCAGATGGCTACTCAGGAATTTGTGGCAGGCCCAGCATTTGCTGTGACAGTGGATGAGAGATGTCTCTAGTCATTGAAATTTCTCTGTCATTGTCAGAAGAAAAAACAAATAAATGGAATAAAATGAAAGATAAAGTTCAGGGTGACCTACTTAAGGAAATCATTTACCTTTCTAAACTTTAAGCATTTAAATTAAATCACGCAGGATTGTAGCTTTGGGCCAATTCTAGATATGATTTGAGTGGCAACAACCAAAATATCAACTGAGATAACAGACTGGATTGATTTCATCTTCAGAGGGCAAACCTTCCACCTTCTACTCTGCCCTTGGCAATTTTCTCGCAGAAGTCTCCCCATATTTCCACAGTTGTTACTACATTATTGATGCAGCTTTCAGTCAATCTGAACAAATGTAGAAAAGGTCGGTCTACCTAAAATTGGTTCTTTGGACTGGTGATGAGGCCCCTCTTCGCAAAGCCGGTATTTTAGAGCCAAGAGTTGCTGAACACCAGCAATCAGAATAAAAGGAGATGAAAGCTGTCTTTAGACTCCACACGAGTCCTCTGTAGGCACTTGGATTGATTCGTGGCCACCTTCATTTATTGCTATAGGTTCCTCTGGAGAGGGGTGGGGGAAAAGGAGGAATTGAGGAGAGAAGTGAGAAATACATGCTATGCTTAGCTTATCAGCAGTGAAAAGAAGAGTGACTGACCTGCAGGAGAAACAGCCAACCTTGCCCCAGGCCACCGATTCCATGGACTCAGATTCCATGAAAATGCCCAATGTTTTCTTTTCTGATTGACCACCCTAGGTTAATAAATCCCTCATCCATATTGTATGTGAATAGCACTGGGGCATCCACACTCAGTGGCTCACAAGATACCAAGGACAGGGGCTCCAGTCAGTAGGTCAGCCCAGTTCTCTTTAGCACTGTCAATTAGTCTATACTTATTTACAGGACACTTGATGCATGGCTAATATTGATTCAGGTCTCTTTTGGGTAAAGCATTGACTAGAGTTCCCTTGTGTTGGGATGACCTTTAAAAGACCCTCCTGCCTCACTCATTTCCTAGCTAGGTGCTCCTGAGCAAGCCACTTGGCCTGCATTGTATAACTGTTGCCACTCTTCCTCCTGAGAACCAGTACAAAGGATTGATGCTAAGATGGAAGGTAAAGGGTTAAAAAAAGAAGACTTTTCTCTTCTGCCCTTTCCTAACACTGGGGGACAGGCTGTCAGGAGTTCAAGGAAGAGTTTTCTCTTATTCAGCCCCCTCCAAGATGATGGCTCCAGCAGGAAGAAGCAGCCTTTGGAAACAAGGGGAGCAGGAATAATTGAATCTCCTCTCCTGGAATAGATTCTTCTGTCCCTTCTCATGCATTCAGGCACAAGAAATGATGAGGAATCTGGGCTTCGAGTGGTACTTTAAAGACCTTGCCGTCCGGTTCAAGAGAAATGATAGCAGACTTTAAACATAAATGTCATATATCCCTCTCAACATTTCAAAATGGAACCTTATCTTGGGTCTTGAAATGAATGCCAAATATGTATTTATTTATATAGACAATATATATTTATTTAGACATTATATATAGACATATATATTATATAGACATTGATATAGACAATATATTTATATAGACAAAGACAAAGGAACAGTAAAGGGCTAGGCAACTGGAGCTAAGGGACCTGCCTCTAGTCATGAAAACAGCAAGTGCCCAAGGTCCAACGGAACTCAGAACCCCACGTCCACTCTCTCAACATTTTCACTGGCTGATCACAGACCTGAATCTCAATCTGTCACAAGGAACAGAGAAGTTCTCAGTGACTCTCCATGACTGTCCACTGGGTGAACCCAAGCCAGTGTTCACTGAAATGGTAGAGAATGAGCTCTTTGTTTTTTGGATGTGATGCTCAACCATTCAACAACAATAACCTTCATACCATGAATTTTCAGGGTATCCAGAGCCCATTTGGTTTGATGCAGTCACCAAGTCAGATATGCAGTGGTGCTAATGTCTGCTACTGTGGGGGTGGGGAGGCTACACCATCCAGGGGTAGCATCTAAGACCCATAAGCCCATTTGCTAAGCCTCTTCCTGAAGTTGGCGGGGACCCCTTGCCGATGGAGTAAGTAGACTTTAAGGGACAGTTCAGAGCAACTGAAGAATATTATGCAGAGAAACAGGAGAAAAGGCTGCCATAGGGAGGGGCCTTATACCAGTGGACCCCAATACCTGCTTATCTGAAGTAAATCATCCCCTGTGGCCATTCTGAACTCTGAACAGGATCTACATTCATTTGCCCTGGGAAGTAGAAAGGTTTCACTCTACCTGGTAGATGAGTAGGCTCATTTATGGCTCTGAGGCTGGCTCCCAGCACACCTGGGAATTAGCTATTTGCTAAAGGTCATTGGGATTTGCAGTTACCCATGTATGTGATTAGATTGAGCTCAGTGGGTGATATTCACCTCGCACGAGTACCCAACCTCCAGCACCCAATTCCATTTAAAGGTCACCCAACTCACATTCCCCTGGGACAGTGAGGAAAAAAGAATGTCATTCATTTGGAGCCCTATAATGGAACATGTCTGTCATGCCTGTAAAGGTTTTGAATTCAATTCAAACCCAGAGAAAAGGTCAGAAGTTTAAATTCTCTCAACTATAAGGAAGGTAAAGAGTGAGTGGGAGAATGGGGAGACATTCCTCAAGAGGCGTTTTCTCAGATACAGCCCCTGGAATAAGAGTAATGAGACTATGCATATATGGATGTACATACACACATAGTGGGAGAGAGGGAGAGAGACAGACAGACAGACAGGCAGAGAGAAAAAGAAAGAGAGAGAGTGTGTGTGTGAGAGACAGACAGACAGACACAGAGAGACAGAGAAACAGACAAAGAGACAGAGAGAGAGAGAGAGAGAGAGAGAGAGAGAGAGAGAGAAGAGAGAGAGAGAGAGAGAGAGAGAGAGAGAGAGAGAGAGAGAGAGAGAGGAGGGAGAGAGAGAGGAGGGAGAGAGGGAGAGAGAGAGAGAGAGGAAGGAGAGAGAGAGAGAGAGAGAGAGAGAGAGAGAGAGAGAGAAAGAGAGAGAGAGAGAGAGAGAGAGAGAGAGAGAGAGAGAGAGAGAGAGAGAGAGAGAGAGGAGAGAGAGAGAGAGAGGTGGGGGAGGGAGGGACAGAGATGGAGGGAGAGAGACAGAGAGAGAGAGGCAGAGAGAGAGAGAGAGAGAGAGAGAGAGAGAGAGAGAGAGAGAGAGAGAAGATTAGAGGGTAGGAAAGAAGAGAGCCCATGATGAATTTGAAATTGCAGTACTTGTGTGTTTGAAAACCACTGAATAGTGTATTACCTGTATGACCTTGGGCAAGTCATTTAACTTGTCTGGGTTTTAATTAACTTATCTGGCTTTGCTTTTCTCAACTCTAAAATGAGTGAACAGTGTACTAGATGATCATTCCATTAAAATCCCTTCCAGGTTTAAAAAGCTTTGAATCCCTGCTTCTTCCCACTTACTTTTCTCTCAGCACTCTATTAAACAGAGTTTTTCATTCTTTGACCAGACACCAGCTGGCAGGAGGAGGGGAGAGATAGCTCTGAAAGTTGTCTGGTGGCAAAGGATATCATTTCATAATTAAACACCTGTCAAGGATAATCCACAAAAGTAAAAATTCCCAAATAGATAGCACCGGGGTTTACTGACAGAGGTGGAAATCTGGCAACTTTAAGGAGCACGTATTGGCTCGGTTTCGAAAGGGGGCAAAGCATCTGCTTTAAAGGTCAAGGGGAAAGTGTGAAGAGATATTTTCAGCCGAACTTACTGCTCTACCAAGGAAGTCCATAGCAACAAGAGCACACATTGAGAAAAATCCTCTCAAAGGAGATAATCATTCGTCAAACTAGATTTGGGGAGGTGCGGCTCATGGTGGGAGAAGCAACCTATCACGCGTGCTCTATCCTATGCTGCCTTATTGCCTGATTGGGCCTGATTTCCAGTCTTTTTTTTAAACTTGGAGCTAGAATAAAAGTTGAATATATGTAGATGTATACATACTTGCACACATAGAAATATTATACCTCGCCGGGTGCCCCATTCCGCCACCCCTGAAACTGTCTCCAGGGCCCTGACTTCATGGGGTCGTGGCCAGGATACAGCATCACAGGCGTTTCTATTTGTACAGCATCTAGTCACTGACAAAGCAATCACAGATCTCTGTATTCCCAGACTATTGGACAGAAGGGATGCGGCTCTGGAGAGAGAAACTTGCAAGTCCGATGCTTTATCGCCATTCGTTTTTCAATTTTGCTGATAGAGCAAAACCAAAGACATCCCCTACCATTTAGCCCTTAGCCAAGGATGCTGTTTTCTTAATTGTTTAGAAGTTCAAGCCGTGCCACTAAATTATTATTGTGATTGATTCAGGAAGATAATAGTAACACATCACCTTTCTCTCTGTACCTAATCATCATGTATCGTAGCAAGGGCAACTCAATGTTCAATAGAATGCTTTTGATAGAGGACATTAAAAAGTCACCTCTGATCCCAATATTCTTGAAGGAATTGAGGAGGTTCAAATGAACTCAGTTTACTTGGATGCAATTTTTAAGATCGGCAAGACTTCCGAGTGCATTTGTGTGCCTTCTTAATAATGGTGCTTGGAGATTACTTGGCCAGTGACTGGGTCCCCTATATTCATGCCATCTGACCTTACCAGGGCCTCACTGAGCAACAGGACAATATTTTTTCCTCCCCAAACAGTTCTCTATCCTGCACCCTACTGAGGCTTTTGAGCCCTTCCTTTCACCTTCCCTCTGCACTTCCCTGTAGGCAAAGAACATTTCCCTCATTCTAGACTAATAGACACAGCTCAGAGTAAAGCCTTTCACTAAGATGTCCCTCTTCTCCGTGTCTGTCCTTTGCCAAAGCCCTTGTTTCCATTCTCCCTTCTCCGTTCCTTCACACCACTAACTGATGAGGGGGTGAGTTTTATCCTCAATAAGATCTGCCCTTCTGGGTGATAGCAATCTCACTTTTTCTAATCTTCTCCAGCAGTCTCTCCCTTAATCAGTCCTTCTCTCTGTCAGTCTTCTCCTTATGAATTGGCTCCTTCCTTGATGCTGGAAATATATTTAAGCCTTCTCCGTCCTTAGAAACATTCCTGCCATCCAGCCTAGCACCCTTCTATCTCCACTGCCATTCTAAGCCAAAGTCCAGGAAGATGCCCCCCTTTCCTTGCCACTATCAAAAACTTGGGGTTTAGATTCCGATACTATCAGTCAACTGAATCTAATCTCTACAGGTACAAGTGATGCCCGAAGTGAGGACTCTGATTGTCCTGTTTCATCCTTCGTTATGCCTCTGGTTAACACCTTCATCACGTGCATATTTGCCCTTCTCTAGGATTTGTGAAGCCATATTCTCCTCCTCCTCCTCCTCCTCCTCCTCCTCCTCCTCCTCCTCCTCCTCTATGTCTGAGCACTCATTCTCAGTGTTCCCTCTGAAATCACTATGCAGGTGATGTGTTTTAGCTGTGGGTACCCCCAGTAACCCCCAGGGCTCCGATCTGGGCCATCTTTTTTTCCTCTCCACTATTTCACCTGGTGATGCAGATGTATTCAGACGTCTCCCATGTGGCCAACTCCAAGCTCTCTCCTGAGCTCTACTGCAACATCTCCCTTCACCCATTTAATGGACACTTCAAACCAGATGGCCTCCAACCACTTCAGACTAAACATGTTCTGCTTTGCTTTGACTCTTCTAAATTCCCCTGTTTCTGCCAAGATAATTACCATCTTTCTAGCTTTTGAGAGTTTCAATACTGATGATATAGTCTTTAAAAAGTACCTTCCATCTTAGATTCAATACTGTTTATAGATTCTAAGGCAGAAGAGCAGCAAAGGCTAGGCAATGAGGGTTAAGTGACTTACCCAGGGTCAGAGAGGCAGGAAGTTTCTGAGGCTGGATTTGAATGCAGGACTTCCCATCTCTAGCCTTGGCTCTCCAACCACTGAGCTGTCGATCTGCCTGGCTTTACCTCCTTAAAAATACCTTTCATCTTAGATTCAATAGTCTTCTTGGTATTTCTCATATACAATAATCAAAGCCCTGGCAAGAACCATCCTCTCTATCTGGAAAAGTCAATAAATTTCAGATAAGTTGCCAACCTGCATTGAAAGAAGGAGTTTCCTTATGCAGAAGTTCCCTAAATTCATAAAACCAAAGGTATCGCCCCACTCCTCCAGCAGCAAAGGAAACCCTACTCATTATCAGACTAGCTGACAGACTTATTTAGAAGATCATGTTAAACTACTTTGTGAAGGGTTCTTGAAGCAGGTCCAGAACTGTTCTGGAGGCGGATCACATCAGTCCATCAACGCCATGTGTTAAACGTTCAATATGAGCAAAGACCACTCAGGAATCAGCAAATGCTACAAACTGGGGCTACAGTTGTTTTGTTGATTGCCCAAACGTATGAAAACGATGGAGAAAATGTTAATGAAGATTCCCTTAAAAGGTGCTGGGTGAGTGAAGTAGTTACAAATTTACCAACACAACACTGAGTTTAACAGATTGTAGAAAGTTCAGATACGTTGTGTCCCTCTAGCGGATAGTTGTTTTGCATGAGACCTACAACCTCAGAGGCGTAGAAGATTCCAAAGTTGGAAGCTTTTCCGCCCAAGAGATATTAGCATCTTTTTAGCCACCTTCTATAGTGGTCTCAGAAGTCTTTACAGAGCACTTTACAGTGAGGTTAAGCAAATTTCTCAGGATTGCAAAGTGAACATGTGTCAGAAGCGGGATTTGAAATCAGGTCTACCTCCAGCCTGGTGCTTACCATAAAGGGAATGCTTAACACAGGGATTTTCTCATTTTGAGTCATGATCCCCGTTGGCACTCCAAGGAAGTCTATGGACCCCTCCTTGGGATAACTCTTTTTTTCAAATACATCATTTTGGAGAAAAGGCTAAATTTCAGTTCAAGATAATAAAAACAAAGTAGGGTTTGTTGGGTTTGGGGGGTTGTTTTTAGTTTCTTTTGTTCCATTCATTTTCACAGCTTCTTGAAATCTTGTAGGCTTCTGGGGGTCCATGTGGCCAAGGAATAAGAACCTTTGGCTTGTTAGTATTCTGTTAATTAATAGACTTTAGGCATTGTCTGTATGCCACACAAAGACTGCTAACTCTGCAGACCTGACTTTGAGCTCAAACCCTAATCTAAACATTTACTGCGGAGGGGTTCAGATTGTCCTTTCCCCTTCACCTTCTGACATTTATTACCTCAAAAAGTCATGGGCTGTTCTGTTTACCTGCCCCAGCCTCAGTGTCCTCATCTGTACACTCAGGGGTTTGGGCTAGATGATGTCTCTTCCAAATCTTGGCCTGTGGTCTGTGATTGGATGATGCAGAATTATACCTCCCAGCCAGAACTGACCCAAATCACCTGCCTGTGTTCTGATCAAAGAGGAGAAGAGATTTCTTCCCTCTCTTGTTCCCCATTAGTTCTGGCAGTTGCCTCCTCTGGCCTGCTAGTGACTAGGTAACCTGCTAAAAGCAGAAGGTCTTTTTGATAGGAGCTGATGTCCTAGTCCTGGATGGGTAGAGTTGATTTTCCTTTTAATACAGATTTGGAACATCCTCTGTGAAGTTTATCTTATCCTTTTTTAAGATCATCAGAGTTGGAGCTGAAAGGACCCTGAAGGTCACCGAGGCCAATTTTCAATTTTTGACTCTGCCCGGTCAATGTTAATCAGCTGAAGAGTTTTGATCTGGGACAATCTAAGAAGATGAGTGAACTCCACACCCCAGGCCTGCGTGTCAGACATTAAGAGAGGACCCAAGGCACGCCCCCAGCAATAATAGATGATCTCCAGCAGAGACCTTAGAAGAAGGTATGATGGACAAGATGAAGAAATATTCATATTAGTGAAAAGAAGCACAGAACAATTTGGGGATATGTTGGATAGTGTAGGTCATGGGCTGCTTAATCTCACAGGAAAAAAAAAGGCTCATTTCTTCCTTGGAATCTTCATGCATTTCTGGTAACATCTGAGCAGCAAGTCATATGGTCCTATATTCCAGGTCTTGATTCCCTCTTAAAAAGAGTATACAGGCAGGGCCAGACAAAAAGAGCTGGACAAAGGTTCCAAACCAATCCAGGGAAGCCCTCCACCCCATGCCCAAGAAGTAGCCATTCTACCTTCTCTTAAGCACCAGCAAAGAGGCAGAAGGGTCCACTCTTCCCAAAATAGCTCATCCTGCTTGGGACAGCTCTACCTGCAAAGAAGGCTGGCCTCGATCTGAAGGCTACTTCCCAACCAGCCTGCCATCCTAACATCTTCCTCCTCAGAGCAAAGGGAACAAGACCAATCCCTCTATATTCCAATAGTAGAAGAGATTCTATGACTGTTCCACCTTCATTTCTCCAGGCTAAACATCCCTGGGTGATTCCTCTAATCCTCTCACAGAACAGCCACCCTTTCTGGGATGCTGTAAGTTTATCAGCATGTGCCCTCCTGAAAATGGAGAGACTAACCCGGTCCTCTAAGGGGCCCATCTCATCTTCTCCCTGAAACAAGCCACTTCTAGGGAAGCCCTAGTCAGCCTTATCTTGATCCATGTCACTGCCAGCAGTGAGCAAATGGGACCATCTAATCAAGCCTGGGAGCCCAGAAAAGAGCATTTAATTAACAGGTCAAATACCTCAATAAACTGAAAAGGGAGCCCAAGGCTCAGCCATGCTAAGGAAGGATGATTACCTTTGCTGTCATTCTGATGCTGATGATTTCCTAAATAAGGCAGGCATACCTCCCCAGGAGGGAGAAGAGCTTCACCAGCTATTTGAATGCAACCCAAGTGGACAAAGGAACCTCCTGGGAAACCCTCAAAAGACCTCATTCTGCACCTGGAAAACCAACCCTGCTTTTCTGACTCATCCAGTGACTAGGATGACTTGGCCTGATGCAGCCACATTTGCCTGTGGATAAGGGACTCTAGAAAGGGCTCCTTAGCTTCTGCCTTGAACGTCTTGAACTTCTGCTTGAGCATCTTAGAGCCAAATCTTGCTAAGTGAGCATCCCAGTTCCAAAAGGGAAGAGCATTTCCCAGTGTCTGGTGGGATTTGGACTACAAATATTTCAATTCTTCATGCACCACAACTATCAATTTAATCTTTAAAAACAACAACCCTTAACTGCCTTCTCAGAGTCAATAACACAGAAGAACAGTAGAAGCTACACAATGGGGGTTAAGAGACTTGCCCAAGGTCACACAGCAAGGCCTGCCTCTCAATCCAGGGAGCCAACCAGCTTTCCTCTCAATTTAGACTTAAAGCCTCTTCGTCTCTACCTACCTTTAATATCAACAATCCAAATGATGGTTGTAGTACTAAAAGACATGTCAATAAAATAGGACATGCATGTTTTTGTGTTACATTTACATATCTAAGTCAGAGAGCATAGAAAACCCTGGACACAGAGTCACAGAGACCTAAATTCACATTCAATCTTCAATATTTCCTAGTTATGTGACTTTGGGCAAGTCATTTAACCTCTGTTCACTTCAATTTCCTCATATATAGGGAGGAAATGGAGGATAATAATCTGTACAACCTAAAGCTGCTGTAAAGATCAAATGAAATCATATTTGTAAAGCAATTTCCAAGTCTTCAAACTCTACACAAATGCTGGCTATTGTCTTTTATGTTGAACCATGTGCTCAGGAAGTCATTATCACTGTGAGCATCAATATTGTCACTAGCCCTGGTCAAGAAAGGGCCTGGAGGAGCCTTCTGTCAAGTAGTTGGAGTCAAGATCCCTAACTGGTGGGAATCGGTCATCAGGTGATAATGGAAGACCCCCTGAGCTCCCTGATGCCCAGCTTTAGCAGCTATGAAGTGCATTAAAGTACTATCCCAGGGGAGGTAACACAGCACAACCAAGATCTTTGCTGACCCGCATTGGCCAACCGATCAGACACTTTAATCTACTGAGTAAATAATGAAAGAGAGAGAATAATGTCCAAATCTCATTGGCCCTTAAAATGGATCTTTTTTCTTTCATTCTCCTCTGACTTTTACTTGTTAAATTTAGATATGAGTGATTACTTGCTATTAGGTATGACAGGCTGATGATATTTGACATCGGCATGAATGTTGTGTCGTTTCCATGCATATGCGCCAGTTATTATCTAACATTAGACAAATGAATTCAGCGAAAAACAAAATAATCACCATATGTGATGCATATGTATGTTTATACATACATACATCAGTTATATAAACAGGGAAAGAGAGAGACAGAGATAAAGCGAGAGGGAAAGAGACAGAGAGGTATATTCACACACATCCATAGACCATCACTGTGTTTTAAGCATCCTGTGCAAAAGAACAATTATAACACATGTAAGGCTATGTCTAGTCACACTCACCTATTAGAAAGATTTAGGAATTTTCTGTGAAGATTTCAAACAATCCCTGTACCATAAACCATCTGTATACTTCATTTTCTAGAAACTCCTTCAGCAAAAGTCTTGGAGTGAGGAAAGCATCCCAGTGTGCTCAGGAGATCCATTTGTAAGTCAAAACTGTGGCCCAATCAGAAAGGCTCCAAGCTAATTTACTGGAAGCCACAGATCTACAAACACCAAGACTAACTACCAAAAATGCCTGGAGTGTTCATGTCCTCCACTGCAAAAAGGACCTTCTTTTTTTTCTCATGCTCAGTGGAACAAAATATATCACAGGAAAAATATTGGGGTGCATCCCCCCTTTCTTGACACTCTAAAGAAACTGTACACATTTTGGAGATGCTATAATCCACTCCTGCCTCACATTTTTCACATTGAATTTAGGGTAAATTATAGACTAATTGTCTATAAATCCATTTGAAAACTGCTACTTTCATCTGGAAGAGAGAAATAGAGAAAAGAAAAAGAGAAAGAAAGGAAGGAAGAAAAAAGGAAGGAAGGAAGGAAGGAAGGAAGGAAGGAAGGAAGGAAGGAAGGAAGGAAGGAAGGAAGGAAGGAAGGAAGGAAGGAAGGAAGGAAGGAAGAAAGGAAGAAAGGAAGAAAGGAAGAAAGGAAGAAAGGAAGAAAGGAAGAAAGGAAGAAAGGAAGAAAGGAAGAAAGGAAGAAAGGAAGAAAGGAAGAAAGAAAGAAAGAAAGAAAGAAAGAAAGAAAGAAAGAAAGAAAGAAAGAAAGAAAGAAAGAAAGAAAGAAAGAAAGAAAGAAAGAAAGAAAGAAAGAAAGAAAGAAAGAAAGAAAGAAAGAAAGAAAGAAAGAAAGAAAGAAAGAAAGAAAGAAAGAAAGAAAGAAAGAAAGAAGGAAAGAAGGAAAGGAGGAAAGGAGGAAAGGAGGAAAGGAGGAAAGGAGGAAAGGAAGGAGGGAGGGAGGGAGGGCGGAAGGGAAGAAGGGAGGAAAAAAGGGAAGGAAGAATGGAGGGACAGAGAGAGGGAGGGAGGAAGGACCTCTAAAATGATAATGTTAGCCAGTGTAAAAAGTAACACATATGTCATACACCACCTCCCCACTCTTCATCCCTTCCCCACCATGTGTTAATGTATACAGAGTAGAGCTTCTTTAAAAATGTGAGCTGAGTCACTCTTACTTCACCCTTCCTCCCCACCACCACCACCTCTCTGGGGGTCCTAAACTCACTTCCTAGGGTTATATGGCATCTAATTAATGTCCCTGAATGGCAAGGCAGTCGTTGGTATTCCACAACAAGGATGTAAACCATCCCATTAAATAAGATTTATGGGCCCTTGTAAACATCATTTCTGGTGGGAATGAAACCGCAAGTCACTCCTGTTATGACTTGTCTTCACGCGCTCCCGATGATAAATTCCCTGATAGGAAGATTCAATTTCAGGCTGGAACATAATCTGGCGGTGACAATTGTCCCTTCCCCGTCCCTCATCTCCTGCTGCTGGCACGGCTTCCTTTCCATGATTAAATGGAGGGGTATTTCCCAGCTCTCTTCCCTGAGGCACCTCTGCCTTTTCTCCAGAGACTTTTAAACCAGACACTTGCATAATTTTCCAATTAACTAATTAATTGAGACTTTATAATAGCTCGACCATACAAACAGGGCTCTTTTGTCCTCTATCAGGGTAGTGCATTGGCTAAAAGAAATGAGGGGCAATTTTCTGAGCTCATAAATACTTTATATCTTGCTGTATTGATTTTCATTCTCCATTGAAACCAATGTGGGCACAATCAGGACTTCGGAATTCCCTGCTTGTGTGAATGTACATATGAACGAATGTCCGCAAACCAGCCAGAATGGATCAGCTACTCATTATATGCTAAGAGCTGAGGATATAGAGAAAGGCCACCCCTCCTCCCCTCCCAAAATATCTCTGTCCTCAGGGGGAGCATTATAATCGATGAGGCAAAATCTTGACAAAAGCTGGAGTCAATATGGGGCTGCCTCTGTTTTGGTGTGTATCCATGTTGGTATACACACATGTGTTCATTTGTGTGTATGTTTATTGATACACACATACATGTATGTGTGAGTGTATGTATGCATTGATTGAAAATGTATGAAACGCTTTCAGGAGCTGGGGATGGGAATAGAAAAAAATCAAACAATCCCCAGTAACTAGTAGAAACGACAACTCATTAGACAGGTCCATCTGCAGGAAAGATGATCTGAGAAAGCACAGCAGGCTGCATGGCAGGCCCAGAAGGCCAGGAAGCTCCTTCCAGTGCAGCCCAGCCTTCCAAAATGGTTCTATTCTCTACCTAATCCTGGACTGCCGCAACTTCCGGCCCAGGAAATACTCCACTCATCACTGGAATTCCTCCTGAATGAGGTGTGAGCTTTACAAGATGAAAAGGTAAATCCCACCTCCCATTAGGCCAGGCCAAACTGTGTGTAATCTGATCTCTGCACTTTGACCATCTCTAAGATTTAGCTAAGATTGCCCATCTTTTCCACCTTCTTTTCCACAAACAAGCCAAGGAAATGTCCCAGAGAGACCCCAATGACACCTTTTCTCTTGAAATGAACTCCTAAATGCTTATCATGTGTGAATTTTAAAACCATTCCACCCTAGTCAGACCATTCTTTAGAAGTTCTGATTTAGCTATTTCCTGATCAATAACAATGGAGATACTTGGAATAACAGAATCAGGTCTTGAAAACTCTACATTCTCCACCCTTCTTAGTTTAACAAGATTAGGAAGGTCTGCATCAAACTCAAGATTTAATTATCTGAGGAGATGACCTTCAACAGACATGTGCAAAAAAAAAGGACAGACCTCTGGGTTGTCCTAAGTCAAGCTAAGTCATCATTGGTACAGATGAGACACAGGAAAGTGATGTAAAACTGTCTATATAAAGCACGTCACTTCCTCTCTCCTCCTCTTTCCCTGGAGAGACGACTGTGGCTGGCAGCATGCTAAGTGTTCTGACATCTTGGTGTGGTGGCAGTTATTGTTTGGGTTTGGTGGTGAGTTTTGCCCTGGAGCTGATTTCAGGTTCGGGCATCTTAGCTGAGCCCCTTTGGAGGTCAGACTGATTCTTTCCTCCTTCATACTCCAAAACCTTATCTCCTAATCTCCCCACTCAGTACCAGCCAGGCAGGGGGGAGAAAACCTACTCCTTTCCTTCTTCCTTCTCCTTAATCTCCTCCACTATCAATTAAAGTAACATAAAATTTCCAGCTGACTTGTTTTTTTTTCCATTAGGATTTTATAAATTAAATCCTTGGAGACAAGAATAATTATTGCATTCAGTCTCAGCCATAATTTTACCCTTTACACATGTCACTCGCTTTCTAGAGCACAGTCACAATTTGGACCGTGATTTCAAACAGACACCACTGTTTTCCCCAAGGACAAGGGAAGAGATAACTTCAATAGGAAATCACAAGTACCCTTTTGTGACTATTGTTCCTTGGCTGCTATCCTGAGCATGTAACACTTAAAGATCGAAGGCTCTTATGTCTTTTAGTGTTACTTCAAGGAATTTAATATCTTACATAAGGGGGCCACTGAGTGACTTGGGCCTGGAGTCAAGAAGATTAATCTTCCTGGGTTCAAATCTGGTCTCAGACACTTACTGGTGGTAAGACCCTAGTCAAGTCACTTAACCCTGCTTGGCTCAGTTTCTTCATCTATAAAAATAGATGGAGAAGGAAATGGCAAACCACTCTCATATCATTGCAGAGAAAAACACAAAGGAGTCATAAAGAACCAGACACAACTGGAAAACAACCGAAAGTGACCATGGAATACACAGGATGAGATGAGCTCTGCCCTCAGAGGAGTAGTATTGTAAGGGAAAAGATATGCAACAAAATTTAAATATAGGAGAGAATGGGATGTGAACATTTAGAAAAGCAGAACCCAAGTCATTTGAGACCTCAAAAAGGAAAGGTTGCTTTTGAATCATTGAGATTCAAGCAATACTTGGAACTATTTAAGGGTGATGTTGAATATTGGGCACAATTTTGCCAAACAGTGATTAGGAAAAGGCCCAATAAAGGGCAAAGTATCAACAAAAAATTGGCGATCAACAAAAAGCACCAGAATATATTTAATGAATGAAAACCCATCAGCTTTGATTGAAATTGATGTCAAGGAGCAAAATAGATCATAAGAAAAAGAGAATAAATTTATTTCATTTAGTTAAAATAAAATAGATTTTAAAAGGTAAAATAGGAAAAATATATTTGAATGAGCTCCCCAAATGGCAGGATGTTGAGTTTGGGGGATATTCAACAGACAAAGAACATCCATTGAAGGTTTGTGAGCAGAGGAATGGCATGATTGGAACTTTGCTTTAGGAAGTTAATCTGATAGTTACATATGGGATGAATTAGGTGGGGAAAGAGAATAGAGATGGGCTGCTCACCAGGCTATTACAGAATTTCATGAAAGGAAGGGGTTCTGAAGAGCTGAACAAGGGGAGTGGCTGTGGGAATATAAAGGAGGAAATCAATTTGACCAACCTGATGTAGACAGAATTGGAAGGATTAGGCAAATGTTTTAAGGAAGGAGTGAAAAGAGGAGTGAAACACATTGAGTCTGAATGGTAGGCAGAATATTCAGGTAGAGAAAGCTGAGGGAGGGAGGACATTAAGACTTAGCCATTGAGTTTTTCTGTATCTTGCGAGCATTTGTTGACTTCTGAGTCAATGGAGCTTTGGCTTGAACTCTAAAGAATGATTCTTTCCTTTACTCCTAGAGATCTCCTTTTCCCCAGCCTCCTTAAGTGATTTTTCTTCTTTTTTCATCTGAGAAGATCAAGTTCAAATAAATCATTGAGGAGGAAAAAGAATTCATTGAGTCCTAAATCTGTACAAGGTCATTTGTGAGGCATTAGGATAGAAAGATCAAAACCAGCACAGGCTCTGCTCGTGATGGAAAGAACTCTTAAGAGATGAGAAATGCCTACATAGATACATACATGTGTGTGTGCACACAGATCCATAAATGTTGCGAGGGAGGTAGAGAGAAATGGAGACAGAGATATTTATGTATAGATCTAGATATCTATACCTAGCAAAACAGACACACACACACACACACACACACACACACACACACACACACGCCATTTAATCAAGGTTTGTGAAAACATCCCTCATAAAGACCTCTAGAATCAGTAAGGTCCCTGAGAGAAAAGATGCTTTTTTGCCTTTTCTTTATATTCTGAAGGGTGGGAACAGGTCCAGGCATGATAAGGGCTTAAGAAATTCTTGCTGATTCATTGGTTGATTTCTGTTCCCATTTTAAAGATGAGCCATTAAAGGCCACTAGTCCCTGAGCTAATAAATGCCTCTGGTAGGATTCAAGTTCATGTCAGCCATTCTTTTGTTAAATTTCTGCTGCCTCTCACAGCCTTCCCCTCTCTAGGAGGAGATGATAACTAACTACAAAGACAAGAATGATGTGATGTTGATTATGATAGAAACCGAGGCAGCGACAAGGCAAAGTGTTCTGTTGCTTTTGAAGGGGGAGGGAGATGGGGCAGGGGAAAAGCAGGGGGAAGGAGAAAAAGAAGAACATATGAAGTGCCCACTCTGTCCTTGGCACTGTGCTAAAACACTTTACCAAGCTTATCTCAATTGCTAACATGATGGGGGACTAAGAAAGCTGCTGGAAGAAGTAGTCCCTGAGCTCTAGATCAAAAGAAGACAAAGACTAAGGTAGGGAAGTTTTTGGAGATTGTGCTTGCAATCCTAACTTGGTAGATCAAAGAACTGCACAGTTGGAAAGGAAAGGAGTCAAAATACCATTTGAGGTTCCATATGAGAAAAGATTAAATGACTTACTGATCGTCTCACTGAGTCAAAGATAGGATTTGAACTCAGGTCCTCTGACTCCAAATCAGTATTGTTTCCACCTTACCTTTCTACCAACTCCTATGGGTTAAATTATCTTCTCTCTGCTTATTACTCCCATTTCTAATTACTAGCAGTTCTGGTTCCAAACTCTGTTCTGACAATTAGTCCCACAGCACTAACTACCTCTTACACATTTCACACTGGATGCCCCATGGGCGTCTTACAATCAAAACACCCGAACTAGAAGTGATAAACTTCCATACACAGACCCACCAACCAAGGCTTCTTCCCAAGTTTCCATTTGCTAGGAAGGCTGCCCCTCGTTTTCCAGCCTTCTGCATTCACAGAATAGGCATCAGCCTCGAGGGCACAGTCACCTTCATCCCACATAGCCAATCGCTTTCCAGATCTTGTCATTTCTACCTCCTCTGCAACTGACATCTGTCCTCTTCCATCGCCTCACCCGGCCAATGGCTTCGTGCTGGCTGCCGTCACCTCTCCCATGGACTGCTGTCAGAGCCCTCCCAAGGCCTTCTGCATGCACCCGCCAAGGTGGCCTTCCAAATCAAAGATCCAGTCAGGTAAATGACACGAACACACAACAACATCCAGGGGCTCCCTGTCACCTCTTCTTGCATCAAAAACAAATTCCTGCAATGGACATTTCAGGCTGTTCACAGTTGAGCTCCAGCCTGTCTTTACAAACTTATTAAGCACCAATGCTGGATTTTTCATGGTTCCTCACATACTCGCGTCCTTTCTCTATGCCTTGGAACAGACCAACCCAACGCCTAGAACACGCAGCCTGCCTCACCCATTTTTATTCTAAACTCTGCTCAATCAAATTCTTCTAAGTGAAGCCTTTAGTGATTTCCCCAGGTACTAGGACACCCACCCACTAAATGACCTTGCATGTGTAATACACATAGATGTATATGGAGAGAGAGCGTGAGAAATACATATATACGTGTGTGTATTTGTGTGCACTAAAATATAGGCATGTATTCACACTCAATATATACACACATGCATATTTACATTTTGTGCACATATACATATATGTATACACACATAAAATCGACTCCAATGGGTTGACACCATAAATAGAAGCTTTTTGAGGGCAGGAAGAGCTTCATTTTTGTCTTGAAACAGTTCTTAGCATTCAGCAGGGAGTTAATAAATGTTTGTTGATTCAGGAATTGTCACTGAAATGAGAGATAAAACTCTCTGCTGAAAAGGAGGGGGTAACTGAAATAGAGCTGAGCCTTGTATGTTGGAGAGGAGAGGAGAGGAGAGGAGAGGAGAGGAGAGGAGGGGAGAGGAGAGGACAGGACAGGACAGGACAGGACAGGACAGGACAGGACAGGACAGGAGACGAGATAAGACGAGACGAGACGAGACGAGACGAAATGAGAGGAGAGGAGACGAAAGGAGAGGAGAGAGTAATAGTATGTTCAGGACTCAAAATTCTAGATCCATTTTCTCCATAGCTTTTGGCAAACCACTCCTTTTCCTGTGGCATGCTGTAGTAGGAGGGTTACCTTGGACTCAGGAAACTTGAGTTCAGTTCTTGCTTCTGACACTCATGATGTGTGACCCTAGATAAGTCACTTAACTTTTCTGTGCCTTCCTTAGACAATAAGATGATAAGTTTCAAAGAAGTTGCCATCGTGCATAAGTAAAAGGAGTTCCTTCACCTAGAAGCTCCTGAGACCAGTGGCACCATAGGTCTAGAGTCTCCATCCTAATCTCTCAGACTAATCAAAATGTCTCTGACGTGACCCTATTTCTCTGCCATGCCTGCGATCTTCTTCTGTATATCCCTGACCAATTGATTTTCTCTGACTGCACTTTCTAATAAGACCAAGAAGTCCTCCTGGATTCACCTGCTGCTCTTTTCTCTCCACCTTGGGAGTTTCCTCTCTAGACTGTCCCCAGTCCTCCAAAGGGCTCGTGCTGCCTTCTGTTCTTTCCTAATACGTGGCCTCCCTCCATTCCTGGCTCTGCTCTGTGGCCTCATCGTCTCTGTTGGCACAGCAGCCGGGCATCAGGGCTCAGAATTGAGCCCGACAATCAGATAAATCATCTCAACCTCAGGATTCCGATAAGGATTCCACGGCTTAATCCTGCTATCGTTCTCCACCATATTGCCTCTCTCGTCAGGTGCAAGCCTGATCCTTGCTCTAAATCCCCTTCATTCCTGAACCAGCCAGCTCTTGGGCTGACTGCTTGGACGTAGCCATTACATCCCCCTTTTAATCTGCAAAGGTGCATCGTCATGGCACTCCAGGAGCGTCTGCCCCACCGTCCAGCTGCAAAGCTTCTCTGCCTGATGGAGGACTCCCTGGTGCTGACTATTCCGTGTAATTGGATGGCCTTTCCTTCCTCAGAACACAGGCCAGAAGCAAAGAGCAAGGAAGAGCAATGGACGTGGCCGGAAATCTAAGTTATCCTGGATATCCTGACATCCGGCACAAAACTGAATGGACTGCTGCTTCAGGACATGGCCCGACTCCCCTCATTGCAAGGCTTGGAGGAGAACTTACATGATCCCCAAATGTTTATAAAGCATTTCCTAGTCATCAGGCACTCAGCTAACTTCTGAGGGAACCAAGCCAAAAAGGGCAAAAAAAAAGGGCAGTTATGTACAAAGCACATCACTCCAGCATTGCTTAAGCACCTACTGTGTACCAGGCACTAGGCTATGCATTTACTACATTTAGACAAAAGCAAAGCAGTCTTTGGTTTTAAGGGTCTTAGATCCTTTCAGAGAAACAACATGTCTCTGTCTCCATGTGGATATAAAGCAAATACACTTAAAAATAAAAGGTAGATAATTAGGGAGAAAAAGGTATTACCAATAAGAGGGCCAGGAAAGGTCTCATGATGGAAGCTAAAGTGTGCTGACCTTTAAATGAAACTAGTGATTCCAAAGGCTGCTAGGTAGTGCAGTCCTGGGCTTGGAATCATGAGTTCAAATCTCATCTCAGACACTTACTAGCTGTATGACCCTGGAAATGTCACCTGACATTGTTTGCCCCAGTTTCCTCATCCGTAAAATGAGCTGTAGAAGAAAATGGCAAACCAAACTAGTATCTTTGCCAAGAACATCCCAAATAGGGTCATGAAGACTTGGACACGACTGAATAACACGTGCTTCTAGAGTGGCAGAAGGGATGTGAGAACAATCTGCTTAGAGGGCATGACGACTGAAAAAGCAGGCACCCTCTCAAAGGATGGGCAATGCCATGCTGTAGGTAGAGGAGAATAATGGCAGCTTGCCTGAATTACAGAGCATATGAAAGAGAGGAAGGGATGAGGCCAGGAAGGTAGGTTGGTGTGGGTGGGAAGGATTTTAAAAGCCAAACAAAAGACTTTGTCTTTGATCCTAGAGGTAACAGCAAACCACTGGAGTTTATTGTGGAGAACAGTAACACGAACAGACCTGTGCCTTGGGGAAATGATTTTGGAACTCTTATGGAGGAACAATTGGAGTGGGGAGGGATGCAGATAAATGGCTTTTGCAATCCTCCAGTTGAAAAGTACCAGATATGGGGTGAGTAAAGGGAACCTAGAGGAGAAGGGATTGGAAGTTAAATCAATAGAGTTTGTCAAGTAATTAGGTCACGTGAGAAACTATATGAACCTTACTAGGTGCATCCCAACCATCGGTGCAGCTGATTCTTCCTCAGGGTC
Source organism: Monodelphis domestica (assembly GCF_027887165.1). Lineage (NCBI taxonomy): Eukaryota > Metazoa > Chordata > Mammalia > Didelphimorphia > Didelphidae > Monodelphis > Monodelphis domestica. The sequence continues at coordinate 5,171,396 of NC_077234.1, read as the reverse complement.
ACCTTTGGGCAAAGTGGCCATTGAGATCCCTACCAAGAATGAGATTCTGACATGCTGAGGCTCTGAATTTCCCACCAGACTGGGAACCAGTCATACATACAACTAGTGAACATTGCTTGTTCATACCTTGGCTTGTGGATTCTCCCAGAGGACTTAGCCCAAGCTGTAGCTCTGTCCTCACCTATCTCAAGCATACAAGCAACAATGAGACAAGTAGATAAGCACACCAAATTGAAACCACTAATCAGCTGAATTGAACCATTTAAAATACTCTTTTTTGGACAGACTCCTCACTACTCCTTTGCAGAGGTGGGAGGTCCGTGGGTACAGACCACATAGATTTTTAGATTTAGGGGGAAGATTTTGATCTGTTTTGTTCATGGTTTCTCTTTTTCTTTTAAAAAGACCATTTCTTTCACAGGATTATTTTCTGGGAAGGGAAGGAAGATGCCTAAAAAATCAGGATAAAAAAGGAATAAAATTATTTTAAAATAAAAGTAAATATGTTTTTCTAGGCTAGAGCTTTTAGCATCTTCTGTGAACAGAAGTATGGATAATAATAGTAAGGAAAGGTTGAAATAGGAAGAATTTTGCAAACATAATGCTGTATAAATATTAGATACTAATTAATAATAGTACTAAAATACTGTGGTATCATCGAACGTAATGGACTTCTCCATTAGTGGTGGTGTAATGTCCCTGAACAACTTGCAGGGACCCAGGAGAAAAAAACACCATTCATAAGCAAAGGATAAACTATGGGAGTGGAAACACCGAGAAAAAGCAACTGCCTGAATACAAAGATTGAGGGGACATGACAGAGGATAGACTCTAAATGAACACTCTAATGCAAATACTATCAACAAAGCAATGGGTTCAAATCAAGAAAACATCTAATGCCCAGTGGACTTACGCGTCGGCTATGGGGGGTTGGGGGGGGGGAGGAAAAGAAAATGATCTATGTCTTTAACGAATAATGCTTGGAAATGACCAAATAAAATATATTAAAAAAAAAATAATAGTACTAAAATAGTAATAGTATGAGGGCAATAATAGAATAAATTTGTATATGAAACAGGTTCCTTTGGATCTCAGACTTTTAGAGGGATACAGTATTGCCATGTTAAAAAAAAATACTGGGTTTGGAGTAAAGGAGTCTGGATTCAAATCCTAACTCTCCTATTTAATAACAGTTTAGCCTTGGGTAAGTCACTATAGCTTGACATTTGTTTTCTCACCTTTAAAGGGAATTGGCTAGATAGGGTTTGAGGGTCTTTCTAGCTCTAAAATTCTATTCCCATGGTGACCAGAGTGACCCTGGACAAATGATTTCACCTCCCTTAGGTTGGACTCAATTCCTTCTGAAGTCCCTTACACCTCTAGACATCCAGTAAGACTGTCTTTAAGAAAATGGTATCCAGAGACAAAACAGAGCATTCTGTGAACTGGGAGGAAGGTGCTTTGTGATCCTCGAAATGCCATAGAAGTCAGAGCTATCATTAACAGCTTGGTTTCTTAGGAAGAAACTGGAGTTGAGTTTTGTGGAAAGCACTTTGCGATTCTAATAAAGAATACAGCTACCTGCAAACATGCAAACCAAGAACAATAAACAATTGATGAGGGCATCAGGCAGCAAAGGTTTAATCAATTGCATTTGTTTACATTAAAATCCAATTCAAGCCACATGAGTTATTGATTCAATTCATTCATTCCTCCTCAAAAAGGTCGGAAGATTGGACATTGCCTTTGCCAACAATCGAATTCAACATTTATTTATTAAGTATTTACTTCATTCCAACCCGGATACCACAGCAGACACGAGGCGGAGTGGTAGGGGGGCATTTTATGGAATACTGTAGCAAACTTCCAGTGTGGCTGTGCTCTGCCTCTAAGATGGGCATTGTATAGTCTTAAACACTGGCCTGGAGCATTTCTTTTTCCCCTGTTGCCTTTCCAGTATTATAGATCTAAGGCTGTTATAGATCTATGTACTCGGATGAAACGCACATGATGGAATGAAGAAAAGACCAATCATCTCAGTCAGAAAAAGACACTGGCTCTGGAGTCTAAGAATCTCCATTCAAAACCCCACCTATGGCATTGCTATGTGATCTTAAAGAAGTTCCTTAAACTCTGTGCCTCAGTTTCCTCTTCTGTCAAATGAGGGATTCTCTTAGAGTCTCTGAGCTACTTCCCAGATCTAGTCCTATTATCCTAGGATTGTAATAGATGATATTGGAGGGTGTATCTCCACAGGATGTAGTTTCTGCTACTCCAAGGCTGTGCGACCTCGGGGCAATTTCTCAACCTCTCAATGATCTACTCAGCTCTCTAAGCCTGAAGGTTACAGAAAAGATGGAAAGTCAGCCAGTGGACATCTCAGAGACTCAAAATATGACCACAGAACGTAGGTCAAAGTTCTACCTTTGAGGGACTAGAGTATTAATGGCATAAATGTGAGGGAAGATGAAAAGCAAACCAACAAACATCTGGAGCTTTAAATTGGCCGGAGAGCAAGTGGCCTAGGCTGAGTGAGCTTGGGTTCTCAGAGATCTCTGAATCCCAGAGATGAGGTCATGAATCTTTGGCACAGGAGAAGTGGCAGGATCCGAGGGATGGGACTTCATCATCACAGACATCCCCATTCTTCATTCTCCATCCTCTATACTCTCACTCAGCTGAAGAAGCCCCCACAGAGGACGTAAAAGTAAACTCTTGGAGATTATTCCAAGCTGCATGATGGAGATGCTACCAGAGGGATTTCTTCTGTTCTAATCCAAGTCAAGTCCACACAGATCCTTCTCAAAGACATGAACTACAAGTGCTCTGGGGGAGGAGAGAACACAGGATCCCCATGATTAAGGGATTTCCTGGTGAGTTCAATGGTCATAGACAATCTGTTTTCAAAGGAATAACCATTTATTAAGCACCTGCTATGTGGTTGGCACTGTGCCAAGCACTTTACAAATAGGGTTTAATTGGAAGCTCACAATAATCCTGGGAGATAGTTGCTCTTCATCTCTCCATTTGACAGTCGAGGCACCTAAAGCAGATGAAGGTACTAGTGACTGCCCAGGGTCACACACCTAGATGTATCTGAGGCCAGATTTAAACTCAGGTCTTCCTTGATGACAAGCTAAGCAGTTACAGTTTGATGGTTTAATTTTTTTTTCAAATTTAAACAAGACCTCAAAAGTAAACCTTAAAACTGTGCTGATTTTGGGGACAACCTCTACGTGGGCTGAAGGGGGGTGAGGGGGAGTAATAAAAGGGGGGTGAGTGGGGAGTAATAAAAATCACCTTTTATGCCAAAGAGAACCATATGTAAAGAGCTATAACATGTGGACAAATCTCATGACTAATTAATCGTCACAGGGAAACATATATGTCCACCATCACTGGGTTATTAATAAAAGAAAAAAGGATTTGCTTGACATTGAGGGGACCCAGGCGCCTTGGCAAGCTCACCACTAACCCTAGACAACAGGTCTATGGAAAACGGCATTCTAAGAAGGAGAAATACTTGAGCTCCCAGGAAATATCCATTCTAGGAGTGAGAGTGTGCCAGGGAGGGACCACTGCAAGGATTCCTGCTCTCGAGTTTGTCCATAGCACATTTAAGGGAAATCAGAGCACGCTAGAAGGCCGTGGAGAATTTGGCCAAAGGGCCAACCCGCACACTGGATGATATCCTGGGATGTGACCATGGGCATGTGGGCCGTCACCCAAGCTATCAAAGCATTCCAGTGGACCATCTTCATGAAAATTTTGCCCAGCTTCATGAAGATACCTCAATGAGGGTGAGGAGCCCTCAGGTGTTCCAATTAAAAACAAATTTAGAAATAAATAGGACGTGCTAAGAACAAGACCCAAATCCCCAGTGCCAAAGAGGTTTCTAAGCCACACTCTTCAGACCTCTATACATTTGCTAACTTTGGAGCACAGGAAACTCTGTGTCCTTTCCCAGTATTCAGCACTGGGCTAATATTGATTTTAGAATGTCTCTTTCTACCTAAATGAAACCATCAAAAATTCCCCATTCCCTGCCTCAGGCATTCGTTTTGGGCAAATACAGAGGGAGGCAGCTCTAAACTTTGTTCTAAATTCCCCAAGTGATGAATCTACTGAACTCTTTGTTGAGCATTTAAAGACTGTCCAAATAATATTTCCTGAGTTGTCAATATGTGGGTAGAGACAGTATAATTTCCATTTTAATTTCAGGGCCCTAAGATCTGAAATTCAGAAAAAAGGTTTAAACACATTTTCTGGTGTGATAGTTTCTATAAAGTCTGGTCCCTAGTCTCTCTCTGTCTCTCTGCCTTTGTCTCTGTCTCTCTGTCTCTCTCTGTCTCTGTCTCTGTCTCTGTCTCTTCCCCCCCCCTCTCTCTCCCCCCAACTCTCTCCCCTCTCTCTCTCCCTCTCTCTCTGTCTCTCTCTCTCTCCCTCTCTCTCTGTCTCTCTCTCTCTGTCTCTCTCTCTGTCTCTCTCTCTCTCTCTCTCTCTCTCTCTCTCTCTCTCTCTCCCTCTCCCTCTTTCTGTCTCTCCCTCTCTCTGTCTCTTCCTCTCCCTCTCTCGCTCTCTCTCATTCCTTCCTTCATCCCCTCTCTCTTTTACATGACCATCTCCAAATATTCACAGAATGTGAGCGTCAGGCTGGGGGGAGAAACATTCATTCCATTTCACAGACTACAAATGCAACATACACTCAAGGGGACTTGATTAAGGTGATGAGGCAAGTGACTCAGGCAATATGAGAATGTAAAACACGCATCTTCTGATGTCTAGAAAGGATCGCCTCCAAAACTTCTATACTGAATTTCCCAAATATAGGAAGACCATCAGATTCTCTGTGATTGTGTTACCCTTCAATAGGCAGAAGGGGATCCAGAGGAACCCGGAGAGTAAGGCTTCCTATTGGGACAAACTTCTCAATCTTTACATTGTCTTCCTGACAATTTCCCAGTCTACTCTTTTCTCAAAAAAACATGAGTATAATCAGTCAATGCAGAAATGCTTATGAAGGGTTTACTGTGTGCCAAACACTGTGCCAGGGGAAATCAATGAAGCACACCCTCTCCACAGAGGACTTCCAGACGAATGGGAGACAAGTACAGACCCTCATTCATACTCACACACATGTAAAAGAACATCCGGTGTGCATGCAAAGAATGAATCAGGATGCATAAGGAGCTGTTAAATGGCAGGAGCACCTGGATTATGGGGACTGGCTTCATGCACAGAGTGGGGCTCTCTCTGGAACAATAAGTCGCTCTGTGGAGTGGAGGGAAGGAGGCAATGCAGACAGGTACACAACAATCTAGAGGCCAATCCCAGTGGTGAACGCACCCACAGGAGATCAGTGGGATGATATGTTCAATTGCAAGAAGAGAAGACTTCACGGGACAAGCTAGTAGCCATCAAACACCTTTGGGGCTGCCCGGGAATAACTGATGGCATGTATACAGGTCAGATTTTATACCCCTTATCAATAGCCTCTATCAGAAGTCCAGTGAAGTTGGTCCATTGTGTTGTAATAGTGTCTTTGGAGCTAGATGTGAGTCCGTCAGCTCCCCTCTGTCTACACTCCACATTTCCCAGCCTGCCGTGGAGACGGTGGGATGGGGTCCTCCTGGATGCTCTCGAGGTCTGCCATGCTAGAAGGGAATGTGTGACCCTGGAGGCGGGCCAGGAGCCCATCTCTCCTCATGCAATGCGGTCTGGAGCTGGTCATGATGACGAACCTCAGCAGTGATGACGTGGCATCGGGCTTCGGTGAAGGAGTGAATAAAACAGCCCTGAAACTCAGCACGAGGCATCCAAGGGCTGAGGACGGATCCTCCCTGCTTTGGCTCTTCAGGGCTAACGTCACTGGAGGAGCCATTTGGCTCATCCCAGCTAGACGGTGATGCTACAGCAACGTGAGCCACAGAGCTGACCTTTCCCGTTCTGGTGGCTACAAAGGGACAATCAGTGGTGAACCGACGAGGCCATTCCTGGCAGAATTAAGTTAATGCCGCCATGCTTCATTTTAAAGCCTTTGGGCTCTTCCCCTTCGGGAGGAGTCAAACGGTCGGTCGATGCTCTCGCCACATTAACCAGATCTCATGGCTGGGTTCCTTGTTCCAGAGTCAGGCCCATTACTCAGACTTTTCCAAAGGAGATCCGTCCGTCCGTCCGTCCTTTTCTGGAAGGAGCCGGTGAGCATGGCCATGAAGTCCGTTAAGCCTTGAGAACCGTCTCCCTGATCTCACCTGCAGCTCCTCCTGCGGAGGGGGTTTCTGGAGAGACGCTGAGCAATTGTGGGGCACCCAGATCTTTCCAGGGAACAACGGAGGAGGCAGGGCTGAAGGGGCCTCCTGAATGCTGCAGTGAGACTGTCTGCGGAGGAACAAGATGACCCTCCAGTAAAGATCAGAAGTCGGGAAGGCCACACCCTCTCTCCTCACACTCTGCACCTGCAGCCCCAGGATGTGGGCGTCCCAAGACCCTTCTAGGTTGCATTTAGAGAGGAATGATGCCTGCGTGCTCATGACAGCCCGTGTGTGCTCCCTATAGAGCAGGCTCTGCAGCCTTTGATCTTCACCAGCCCTCCCAGTGACGTGCTATGAGATCTTCCTTTTACAAATGAGGAAACTGAGACAAGTGATCGGTCAATTTACTTCCTCAGGGTCAATCCGCTAATAAATGTCAGGCTGGATTTGAACTCAGTTCTTCCTCACTCCAGGCCTTTCTCCACTGGGCCTCCTCATGGCCTCATCCTAACCTTGTCAAGAGCAGAAGGTCCAGGTGGCACCAAGCCTTATTCTGGAAGGAATTAGGAGTGCTCAGCCTGAATCCAAGAAAACCTCGGAGGCAGGAGAGATGTTTTCAGGAGGGGAAATGAGGGATGTTTTCAGGAGGGGAAATGAGGGATGTTTTCAGGAGGGGAAATGAGGGATGTTTTCAGGAGGGGAAATGAGGGATGTTTTCAGGAGGGGAAATGAGGGATGTTTTCAGGAGGGGAAATGAGGGATGTTTTCAGGAGGGGAAATGAGGGATGTTTTCAGGAGGGGAAATGAGGGATGTTTTCAGGAGGGGGAAATGAGGGATGTTTTCAGGAGGGGAAATGAGGGATGTTTTCAGGAGGGGGAAATGAGGGATGTTTTCAGGAGGGGGAAATGAGGGATGTTTTCAGGAGGGGGAAATGAGGGATGTTTTCAGGAGGGGGAAATGAGGGATGTTTTCAGGAGGGGGAAATGAGGGATGTTTTCAGGAGGGGGAAATGAGGGATGTTTTCAGGAGGGGGAAATGAGGGATGTTTTCAGGAGGGGAAATGAGGGATGTTTTCAGGAGGGGGAAATGAGGGATGTTTTCAGGAGGGGAAATGAGGGATGTTTTCAGGAGGGGAAATGAGGGATGTTTTCAGGAGGGGGAAATGAGGGATGTTTTCAGGAGGGGAAATGAGGGATGTTTTGAAGAGGGGTAATGAGGGATGTTTTCAGGAGGGGGAGTGGCTTAAGGAGGGGATTAGACCCATGCATTTGGGCCTCAGGGTGAAGAATGAAAATGAAAAGCTGAAAGGGGGGGAAGATTTGAGGGGGTCCAAGGAAAGGGACCCTGAGGGCCATGATGTTGAGGATTCCTGTGGAGTTCTGACATATATTGGGTGGAGTCTGAGGTCCCTTCCAAGTGGGGATTCTATGCTTTCTTCTTATTCTTACTATGTAAATATAGGTATAAAACCCTGTCTGTGTGTTGGTGCTAAGGGAGAAGAGCAGTAAAGGCCAGGCAGTGGGGGCTAAGGGACTTGCCCAAGGCCACACAGGAATTTCCAAAGGTCAGATTTGAACCCAGCACCTCCTGCCTCTCGGCTTGGCTCTCCGTCCACCAAGCCCTCTAACTGCCCCTCCATGTTTTCTTAAAAACACAGAGAGAATGATGAGGAAGAGCGTCTAGACGGGGCATCCAGGGCTCCCACCTGGACTCGGGTACAGAGGATGGCCAATGAGCCTGCTGCAGGGCAGAATGGGAGGCCCTGCGGGCCTCTGAGCCAGCATCTCCTGTGGGCCTTCAAACTCTGTGACTTGGGCACATAAGTCGGTGTTCATTCGTGTAGGGCATCTCGGGAAGAGCTGGGAATACCGAGAAATGCACCAGCCCGGTCTCCAGGGGCCTCGGCTCCAGCCTCTACCTTCCTGGGCCTCCCCGTCCGGAGGCACTCCAGCCGTGGCTTTCTCATTGCATGGAGGGAGGAGAACCACGGGCCGAAGGGGGCCAGGAAACATCATCCACCCCCAAGCTGAACGTCCGTCTTGTTCTGGGAGCAGCTCCTGCCTCCCCCCCAGGGGCCCAGCCGGCCGTGCTGATGAAGGGAAGCAGACAGGAGGGTTCGGGAAAGAGAAGCCTCAGGAGGAGCCTCCCACCGAGGAGTCTCTGCAGGCTCCCGGGGGCTGCAAGGAGGGCTGAGCCTTCCCTGCAAGAGCCGCCATGGGAGCAGGGCTGCTGCGGAGCTGCAGGAACAAGGCGGCCTGGGATCCGCCGTGCCGGTCTCCTTCTGACCCTTCCGGAGGGCCGGCAGAGGGCCGAGGCCCCAAGCTGGCAGCCCGCTGGCCCCGCTCCATCGCCTACGTGGCCGGACCATAGTCGGATCTCTGCACACCCGGAGGCGAGCCTGGTGTGCTCGAGGGCCCTCAAAGGGGAGCGGGAAGGCCCCGGTGAGAGCTTCTCTGCTGGCCCCGCTCCGGGACACAATCCCCCCCCCCGGGTTTCCCTCCAGGCTCAGTGCCTGAGCAGGGAGGCATTCGGAGGTCCTGCTTGGGCCTGCGGTGGCCTCCTCAGCCCAGAGCGCAGTCGGTGGGCTTCGCCTGGGCCACGGGACAGGCGTGCCCAGAGCCGGAGCTTATGGGTTTGGTTTGGGCGTCACAGCGGAGGCGTGGGAGAGGCAGAACCACAGCCCAGTTCAGCTCTGGCCATCCTGGGTCCGCTCTCCCTAAGCCACGCCATGAAAGCCAGGACTGCTAACGGCGGCAACCAAGGGCTGGAGAGCCCCAGAGTCTAAAACGGGGTGCAAGATGCGCATCCTCATCCTCCCAGGCGTGGTCAGGGACCCGGCACGGAGCCGTCTCGCCGTGAATGTCACACACGTGAACGAGGCACCTACCACGGGCCACGCACCGGGCTCAGCCCTGGAGACACGACGGCGACCAAAAACCAGGAACTGACATTCCATCTGGAGAACATGGCGTGCCCACGTGACTAAAGGCGCCCTCCGGAAGAGGTGACGCGGGGAAAGCCGTGCTAACAACTTGGGGAATCGGGAGAAGTCTTCCCTGGATGGGAGATGAGTGAAGGAAGCCAGAGTCTCATTGGTCAAGAAAGACAGCAGACCGAATTGAAAAGGAAGGACTCCCTTCTGAAGCCAGGATGGGATAAATCCCTCCTCTGTTGGCATCTGCCTCCTCCTTGGAGCAGCCCATCCTGGGCTAGGCCTGCAGGGATCACCGTGTGGCCGACACGGAGGCAAGGCTCTGCGGCGTGGCCTAATGCACGGATCGTGGTCCAGTTTTCTAACGTGCCTGGCTGACAGCGAGGGGTACATCCAGATCACAAATCCATCCCCTGGAAAACTCAGGAGCAACAGAAAAGCTGTCATGGCTGCTGTTGTCCACTTGCTAGAACTTCTGTGATCCCAACAACTTAACCTCGTCTCAGCCCTCCTCTTCCCCAAAGGGCCATATGGATGGGGGGGGGGGTCGGTGTCGGGGCTCGTGTGTTTATGGGACTGTGCATAGGCATGTGCGTGTGCCCACACGTGTCTTTTTCCTGGTCTGACTTTATTCTTGCATTCTTTTTTCCTGCCTCCTGAAGGAAGATACCGAGCCAACAGGAACAGGGATAGGCTGGTCACCGTCATCTGGACGGATGTGGAAATCTTCTGAAAAGCGGTGGAACGGAGGAACCATCTCGCCAGCTGGCCTGGCTAGGTCAGAAGCCTCAAGGATGGATACGCCGAGGATGTTTCCAAAAATTGCTTTCAGAATGTCAGCCCTTTTTCCTGAATAGATTGAAGCACTCCGGTGGTGCTCCATCACCTCTAGGACCAAATGCCAACTGCTTGTTTCACCTTCAAAGCCCTTCGCATCCTGCCCCCTCCTGTCCTTCCGGGTTTCTTAGACCTTCCCTCTCAGCGTGCCCTCTTGGATCCGGTGACGCAGCTTCCTGGCTGGTCCAGGAACAAGACCCCCATCTCAGCTCTGGGGACTTTCGCTGGCTTTTCCTCGTGGCTGAACACTCTTCACCTTACCTGGTTTCTTTGAAGTCCGAGAGAAATCCCACCATCTACTGGAAGCCTTTCCCACTCCCTCTTCGCTCTGCTGCCTTGTCTCTGTTCATCATTTCCTGTCTGGATTGTATAGAATTTGTTTTGTACATATTTATCAGTCTATCGTCTCCCTCATCTTGAGGACAAGGACCGTCTTTTCCTCTTTTTGTATCATGTCTGGCACATCGCAGGCTCTTAATATTTATTGACTGATCAGCATATAATTGATTAATATCTGTTTATTAATTGAATTAATCACCTGGTAATGAATTCCATCTCCCCTAATGAGCTTAAGGACCTAATACACCAATTGGGAACTGGGCTTCCGGCTCCCCTCTCTACTCCTGTACTATCTTTGCACGTGTGTATATAGAGATGCCTGAATATGTAACCTAGAGAGAGAGACATTTGTATATAATGCAGATATCGTATTACCTAATAAAAATAATAGCAGCAGTAATAGTAACAACAGTGATAATGGTCATGGTAGCAGTACTAGTAGCAGTAGTGGTAGGAGTAGCAGCAGTACTAGCAGTAGTATCATCCTTTAGATGCAATTCTGGCTGCTGTGTCTCAGGGATGGGCAACCCTGAGATTAAGAGCAGCCAAGATTTTGGCTGGAAGAGCCATTGTGGATCATCTCATCCAGACACCTTATTTGGTAGAAAAGGCCCTAAGAGGGACAGGGATCTGCCCAAGATGAGCCAGTAGTCGGCGACGGGGGCAGGAATCGCACTCGGGTCTGCAGACTTTCCGTTCCAAGCCTACAATGAGCTGACGATATCATCTTTCCAGGGCCTCAGGAAAGAAGAAAGGGTTTTCTCGGGAGAATTCTTCACACTTGTACTCTACTGTTTCCCTGGACGGGGCCATGTTTCATGTGCGTATCTCAGTCCCTGGGTCGACACCGTGATCCCGGGTTAACACACGGAAGCTCCAGGCCTGTACAGTCAGCGAGCTAAGCAGGAGAATTATTGGGTCCCATTTGAGTTCTGAAACAGGAACTGAAAATGTCATGGAAGCACATAAAGATCACGTAGAAACGAAGGGCAGCTCTATGCCACAAGCAAAGAAGCACGGTGGCGCCATGGCTGTATCACTGATCGCAGAGGGGAAAACAGAACCGAGTCCAAATCAAACCCCAGACAATTCTTAACTTTGTTACCCTGGGCAAGTCATTTCTTTTCTTGACACCTCATTTCCTCCCCTGTAAAATGGAGAGGATGTTAGCCCCTCCCTCTCCAGCTAGTTGTGAGGGCAAAAAGACATTTTCAAGCCCTTTGAAACCCTCACCCGCTCTATACATGCTGGCTATTGTTGTTATCCTTTTTAACAAGTCTTCAGGCCCCTGCAGATGTCCGCTTTCGCCCTGACCTTTCATATGTGCACGTGCGTGTGGATGCGAATTTACCTGTCAAAGCCTGGAAAACCTTCCTCCAATTGGCATGAAAGCAGAGACACACGCAGGCCCTCAGCACTGGAATGGTCCATCCCATCAGGCGCGTGTTGTTCCGACCCCCATCTGTCTTAGCCTTTCCGTGACAGGCTGGAAGATTCCGCTAAGAATCATTCCAGCCATCGGTTGCCTTCCTCGAATGGAGAAAGTCTCCGGGGACAAAGACTCCATTAATTTGATCTCCTTTACCTTCGTGGCATCTCTCATTGGCCTCCTTGGGAAGTGGACTCAATGCGGGAAAGGCAGTTTATCCCGTCTGACGCCGCCTGAGCCTGCTCTAAGCCAGGCTCATCTGTGAAGTGCCGCGGATCCATTGGCCGAAGCACCGGAGGGTGGGCCAGGCTCCATAGCCCTGTGATCACCGAGGACTCATTTCTTTCTGAGTCTTGGCTTCCACCTCTGTAAAATGAACCTCGCAAATACCGCCTATTTCTGAGGGTTGCCACGAAGATCAAGTGCGGAGTATCCTTAAGGCCCCACCGGAACGCTGGCCCTTCGAATCCTGGGGGAGGAAGGCAGCCCCCCTCCGCCTCAACTCCTGCCTTGGCGCTGGACGCCGTCTGGTCCCAGCCCGCCCCATTTGGCTGGCCTTTGATCTTAATAACTAATAAAAATATCGGGGTGTGTTTTGAATGGGAGGATTAGGAAAATGGTCTCCAACTGTCCCCGGCACATTGAGTCACTTGCTTTTGCACCATAAGGCCAAGCGAGCTCTGTTCCAGGCTGCCGAGTAATAAGAATCTGCATCTCAATTTTTAGTAATTGTTAGTAACACGGACACGACTTCCTGCTTACCCCGGTGTTGAGGGGTCGTTTCTCCTCTCACTTCTGTTCACGGCGCAACTCCTCGTTGTACACTTGCTGGCAATCGAAGAAGGAGACGGCTCCCTTGGAGAAGCCCTCTTCCGTCAGTGGGGAAGAAGAGAAGGGGGCCATGAAGGCCGCCCAATGGGCTGCCCTTGTGCTCACGTGGGGCTGATGGAGGTTGAGGACAAAGTGCCTTCCTCGCTTTTCATTGGGGAGATCTAAGAGTTCCCGCGCATAGAGAAGCGCTGAGAGCGTTTCTGCTTGAAAAGTCCCCTCCCCAAACTGGCTGGTGACCCCAAAGACCACAATAGGGTACAGAGGGCTCTGGGGTCTTTTCAAAGGAGCGAGTCCCGCCTCGGACACTCCCTCAAGTCTAAAGGACAGGGCGGGTGAAGGGGAGGAGCTTAGAGTTCAGGGAAGACTCAATTCTGACTAGACCACTTATTAGCTGCCCCTTGAAGCAGTCACTCATCTCCTCTGGGGCTCCGCTCCCTGGTATGCTGAACAAGAGGAATGGTGGAAAGAGGCTAGGAGAGAATGTTCATTCTGCTCAGACTCCCAGGAATTTCTCTCTGCAAAGCACAGCCTTTATACAGTATAGAGCCATGTTGCCCTTTGCTGCCACCCCCAATGTCTAACCCTGAGCATCATCCGATAACCCTGGTGCATGGGCATGAATGTATACTATGTATACACGCCTATACACACAAGCATGTATATGTGTACATATATACACACATGTGCATCTGGGTTGCGCATACCTACATGTGTGTACATGTATGTGTGCATACATATAAGGTCTATAAAATGTGCTGGGAATTCAAAGGACCAGAACTTTAAGAACCCTAGAAGGACCAGGACAAGTGCATCAAGACATCATATCTGGACATTTTAGACAGAGGAGGATCGAAATTGTTATTTCAAAGTAAAATTATAATTGTTGCTTTTCTGTCATTTCAGTCACGTCCAACTCTTCATGACTCCACTTGGGATTCTCTTTGCAGAGATACTGGGATGGTTTGTCATTTCCTTTTCTGGCTCCTTTTACAAATGAAGGACCCGAGGATAAGTGGGACAGAGATAAGTGACTTGCCCAAGGTCGCATAGCTAGTAAAGAATAGTATGGATTATATGTCATTTATGCAGATTATATGAATTTTCTGAGTATGCATATGTATATGAACACATGTGCCTGTATGTGCATGCACATATATGTCTCTCTGTATACATATGTCCCTATGTAGTTGTACATTGTGTTTCCCAACTGCATGTAAGCTTGTTGAGAGAAGGCTTTAGTGCCCTGATCATATGGAGTGCTTGGGAGTATTTGTGGATTCACTGACTGATCCTTTGTGCCCTTCACCAGCAGCCTCCATCATCTCGCCCATCTAGCAATGCCTTCTTCCCTTTGACTTAGGGATCCCTAGTTCCCCCTAGCACCATGTGACCTTCAACTGCAGGCCTTCCAGGAGCCCCCATCAGACGAGCACCCCCTCCACCATGTAAACAAACCAGCCTTTGGACTCTGTTCTCTGTGGTTGCTTTGTATGTGGAGAGTCCCTGGATCCAATGGGGGCTCTTTGAAGATGAGCCCTGGTGGGTTTTGTTTTTCATTTTTTCCTCCCTCCCTCAGGTTTCAGGGAAGTAGCCAGCACACAGCAAGTACTTCCTGAATCCAAAGAAATGGATGGGCTCATGGCTGGCTTGGCTACAATATTCTTCCCCCATGGCACAGCTCGACTGGCTCTGCTTTATGAGATGAGACTGGAGTGTTCATGAAGACTGTCCTAACTTTAACGTCTTACTGTAGTTTCACTCTAGAATATCAGTTCTCTCCTTCTGGTGCTGGCCAGGCTTATAGCCTGGATCCCAGGAACTTTTCCTCTGGAACTTTCTTTAGATTGGGAGTCAGTCCTGTAAGTATTCCATTGAATCAAATCAACATTATCATCCTCTGAGAGAGAACTTCCAGATTTAAACTTCTGATCCCGACAGGAAGCAGACTAACGAACTGGGCAATATCAACTTGGAGCAAATGTGATTTGTGCCTTTAGGGTCCTGGGCTTCAATGTACAAAATGAGGCCAGTTCCATGGGCAGCAATGACTACTCACTTTAGAGTCACAAGTGATATGAGAGATGACCAAAATTATGGACAGAATCCATCAGACCTGAAAAAAAATTCTAGAAGTGATCTTGCCTGTCCCCCCTCCTCCTCACTCTTGAGTATCCATCTCCCTTGTTTCCCAGGACTCAACGCTCCACTTCAATGTGTATTAGGGAGGATTTTCTTCATGTTCCAAAATCATCCTGCGCTAGCTCGCCAATATATATCAACCGTATGGTCTCCATAATCTACAGTCTTACTCCAATGGAATTGCTTCAGTTTTCACAGACCAATACAATGAGCATTTCCAAGAGCAAATGGACTCCAATGCATGCTGACTCCATGCTGGAGATTGATTGGGTTGACTTGTACTCCATGCCGTTTATAAGGCTATAGCATCCTAGCTAATTGAAGTCTTCTGTGCCTTCTCTCAGCTCTCATGTAAGGATGCTGCTCTAACAGAATCTGCCATCATTTAAAGCAAATGTTTTCAGTCGGTCAATTAGATATAACTAGAGATGATTTCAAAGGCCAAACCTTGACAGTTGTATTTACAAGGATGAAATGGTTGCCTCACGCTGAGTATAGAACTACAGCTGTTGTGGCAAACAGGTCTGCAAAGCCTAATTTCATGTGCTCTGTTTTGTGGTCACTGCTGCTGTTTTTTTTACAAAGATGAGTGACTGAAGCTGATCACACATGGACTTCCTCATCCTCATTTAGCATTGGATAAGACATATAAAGCATCTATTAACAATATAAGGTTTGAAATAGTATAGTTGGTCTATTTGTCTACAAGTCCCAATAGGAAAAAAATGACTTCATCTTTGAAAAATTGCAGGGAGCTTATTTAATCCTGATTTCCATAATTAGATAATATGTTATCTTTAAGGAATTTTCCTGTTTGTCATTCAAAGTTCTCCACTCTTTAAAAACAATGAGTCAGCTTTGATCATATACTAAAGCAAAGACTCAAGCAGATGGGGAGGTCAACAGAGTGAAAAGCCAGAATTAATCCCCAATGATTATAAATGAGGTTCCTGCCTTCAGAGTCTATTCAGGAAATGGCTAAAACTTAAAAGGAAAGTTCCTGGCACATCCTTTTACATCATGCTAAGAATTCATGGGATCCCAAGCTGAAAGGCAGAAGAGACTTCATGGGTCACCAAGTTCAATGCCTGGATTTCAAAAGGAGAAATTGAGGCTTGGAGAGGATAAGGGTCTTGTCTAAGTTCACATAGCTAGGAAGTTATCTCCGGGAAGACTGGAATTCAGGTTTTCCTGCCACTAAGTGCAGCACTCTCTCCACTACACTCTGCTGCCTCCATGTGGTATTGTGAAGGTAAGGGTTGGCTGTACTAAAGGGCTATGTCCACTGCCCAAACAACTGCCCTAAACAAATGCTAATGAATTCAGCCCTTGCTGGTCCTTTAAGCCCTTCTACAATGACAATATTCCATTGCTTTTCAGATTATTCAGCTTCCTACACTGAACATTTCCTTCGTTGCTCTGAATTCTGTCTATGTAGGCTGGTCTTCTCAGTCTGAAAATGCCTTCTCAACCCAAAACACTGGGCTCTCCTAGGATTTCCCTGGAAAGGGCCAACACTACAGTCTATTACTCTCTTCCTGCTTCAACTCCTTTATCAGACTTCCAGTAAACTGGGATTCCTTATTCCGGGGCTTCAAGTCAAGGAATAACATACCCTTGCCTCCTTGCCTCCATAGCCAAAACCTCCTCCAGTGCTTGGTCCACTGAGCCATAAATTTCTTGCCTTCACTGAAGAGCTGATGGAGAACCTAGAAAAGGCTCAGGACTAGCTACCAAAGGGATTTACATGCATCAAAGAAGGCTCATTCATTGACCTGTTTTGAAGAAACAAGCAAAATCATCCCCAATGTTTTCCCTTTATTACCGCCTCTGAATTGTACTCTTCATGTGTATGTGTGTGCGCACACACATGCATGCGCACACACACACACACACACACACACACACAAACACAAACACATATCTGCCTGAATTTAGAGGAATATGGAATGTTTTCAGATAAGCCATTTTCAAGCTAGGAAGTGATGGAGCCACATGTCTGACATAAAATGATCTCTAGGGTAATAATGGCATGAAGAGAATTCTCCCTCCACTAGGAGAAAAGAGCAAAGACCACTGGGAAGAAAAATGTTTGCTCTAGACCTCTTAATTGCAGCCGCTCCTTCTCTCCTCCATATCAAGATTTGTATGGCACAATGACTTCGTTCAGCACCATGGACATAACAAATGCTTGATGATTGACTCATCTGCTATTGGATATTTATAGGATCAATATACATTATAAATTAATATTTCCAGCATTATATATTTAAATTGAAAGAGATTCAAGGACCATTAAGTTGAACTCTCTTATTTTACAGGTGAAGTCACACAAGTAATTAAGGACAGAGGAAAGATCTGACTTCAAATATGATGGTCCCAAATCCCATGCTTTTTCATGACCCACACTAATCCTAGGAATGGTTCAGGATAGTTACAGATGGAAGAAGTGAAGAAGAAGGAAGTCACTGTTCATAGTAGTTCATGGGATTTGGAGCTGGGAAGGATATTAAAATCACTTGTCTAACCCCTTCATTTTGATGAAAAGGAACTAGATGAACGGCTCACATAGATCCATTCCTGAAAAGCTAAGATACAAATGACTATCAGACACATATGTGAATGTCAATAAAAATTAAATTCAGTACATTTCTAAATCACAGGCAATAGAGATCAGTGGTACAGAGCTCCTCCCCCAATATAGCTATCCTATTTTTATCCCCCTAAACCACAGAAGCTTCATTTTGAGAAATAATCCAAGAGTGAACCTTTCTTGAGCATATCCTGGCTAAAGGCATTTTGCCAATTGCCATCTTAGATGGGTACCAATAAGTTGATAGCCCTAGCCTCCAGCTTCGAGTTAGCTGGAAATTGAAGCCACATGAGCACAAAGAAGATTATTATCCATACCAGGACATGCAGGGCAAAAGTTAAATCAATTGCCTGGGGGGAGAAAAGTGGAATCCAAAAGGAAAAAGAAAAGGATTCCCCAAGTGATCTTGTGCTGCTGCTAAGGACTTAGGGAGGTAGCATTGCATAGTGGAAAGACCACTGGCCCCAGTCAGGAGCCTTCGATTTAAATCCAATATGATAATGTTCATTGTCTTTTTACAACCTTCCGAGGCCTCAGTTTTCTCATCTGTAAAATGAGTGTAATAGAATAGATGGCCTTCAAACTTTAGATTTGGGATTGTTTCCTTCAGAGAACACACAGGGTAGAGGAAGTCAGATGAAAGAATATTTTAATTAATAAGGGATGGGAAGGGGAGCTCATTATGAGATATAGGAGTGGGGTTCCTGGGATTCCCTATGAAATAATCTCCCTGGCATAGCTTATCTTTCCTTTAAAAAATTATATCTCACCTCATCATTTTACTGTTCCAATCTCTAAAGAGCTTTAAAAAAACTTTATAGGGGACAGCTGGGTAGCTCAGTGGATTGAGAGCCAGACCTAGCATCTGAGGAACTTAGCAAGTCAACTGATTTTCTGAGGCCCAGGATGGAAGATTGGTGCAAATAGTGCTGTGTGACTTTTCTAAAGCACTCTGTGCTTAGCACAGTCCTAGAACATCATGAAGTCGCCATTCAGCTGCATGACTAGCAGGAGCATCCAGTGGTTGGCACTCCTTGGCTTTCACAGGCAAGTTGGGGCTTGAACCAGGGGAACATTGTACACAGTAACACCAATAATGTATCAGATCCTTGAGAATGAATGAATGATTATCATCAATGCAAGGGTCTAGGACAACTCCAAGGGATTTATGACAACAAATGGAAACCCACCACCATGGAAGGCACTGAGAGAGCCTGAACGCAGACTGAAGCATGCCATTCTTCATTCTATTTCCTCCCTCAGTTTTTCTCCAGGTAAGGAGTATGGGTCTTCTTTCACAGCATGACAAACATGGAAATAGGTATTGCATGATAACATGTGCACTAACACACATCCTATTACCTGCCATCATATGGAGGGAGAGTGGGAGGGCGAACAAAGGATTGAAAAATGCCATAAAATAATTGCTAAAAGTTGTATGTCAAAATGAATTGATGATTAGGAAATGTCTTTCTTCCAGTCTAAGAGAAAGCATCCATGTTTACGGCTTTGGGCCAAGAACCTTGCCCGCTGGTAGCTGATTACTTACTTGCCTATGGAAAGAAGAGCTGAGTAGAGGGAAGAGAGGGGGGAGGACCCATCCTCTCCATGGCACGTCCCCCTCGCCTCACAGAGACTAAGAGGGTATCTGAGGGCCCCTCCCACCACAGGGACAGCCCACCCTTGTAGACACGCCTTTGGGCTTTCTTTCACTCCCCTTCCACTTTGGACAAGCTCAATTCCACAAAGATCTTATTTGGGCCAAAGAGGCTTTGGGTGCTTCTGTACACACACCCTTAGTGCTGAGGTGAGACAGAGAGCATCCCGGGCAGTGTCTCACCCCTCACTGTAGAGGCATTGCAGTGGGGTGGTTGACAACCCTGTTCTGCACTTCTTGATCACAGCCCCTGAGGGAGGCCTGAAGGTCTGAGCTTCCTTTAAGGAGGAGGCCTGGGTCGCTCCTCTCTTCATTTCTCTCTGGGCTTCTCCATTGTACAAACACATGAAAAAGCCTTCCTTTGAGTGTGCTCTTTCTCCATTAGAATATAGTCATCATACTAAGGAGCATTATATGACGCTTACTGTGTCAGGCACTGGGCTGAGCATTTTATAGTTATTCTTTCATTTGATCCTCATAACAACTCTGTAAGATAAATACTCTCATCATTTCCACTTAACAGATGAAGGAACTGAGGAAACAGAGGTTAAATGACTTGCCCAGGGTCACTCAGTCAGTATCTGAGGCCAGCTTTGTGCTCCAGGATCCCCGACTCCCAGACTTGACATATGGCAAGCACTGAGAAATGTTTGGTGACTGACAACTCATCCTCACTGCTCTTTAGAATGCTTCTCTCAGTCCAAGGAAATGAAAACAGGCTGGTCAAGGCACTCAGTGAGACCTACTCACTTCCCAAATCTGGTGAAACATTTCCCATCTCGTTGCTTCCTCGCCCAAGCTTCTGGCCAGCTCTGGTGCTTCTTGGCATCGTAGTTAGAGTGCTGGCCTTGGAGAATTGAGTTCAGGTCTCAAGTCTGACACAAAATGGCCCAGTGGATGGCCCAGGCCATGCCACTTAATTTCTTATATCCTTCAGGAAAGCCCCTAAAAACTTAGGTGGCAGAGAATGCGCTGGGAAGCATGGAATGGAAGAGTGGGGGTCCATAGACCAAGGAGCTGCTCAAAGAAAAAAAATGGCACCTATTTTACAGGGGATCTGAGAGCGCAATAAAGAATGACTTGGTAGCACAGTGAATAGAACACCAGGAATGAAGGTAGAAGGAACTGGGTTCAAATCTAGTGGGACTGTGGGTGAATCATTTAACCCCCATTGCTCTCCCCATAGCACTGCTTTGCCTTAAAATCAATACTTAATATCCATTCTAAGGCAGAAGGCAAGGTAAAAAGGAGACAAATAAGGTCTTAAAGAGCCTAAAAGGCTCTATCAGTGTGAGCTATTGTCATTTCTAGTTCATCCATCCTGACCATATTTCAGTGTTTACACGCTACATTGTGATTGGTCCCCACACACATCTTCCTTCGTGGCTTTGTCAGTATAGATCAAAGCTATATATGTCGCTGCTTGGGCAGAATGATCAGGGATCTTTCCTTCTCTTCTGCTCGTCTCCCTAAGGATGTCTGCACACGGCATTCATTCACCAAATCAGATGAATTTCAATTGTGGTCTCTGGTCAGAAGGCCTTATTTGGAGTGCTTGGCAGCTGCACAGCGCAGCATTATTGAGTTATTAAGCAGTGAAAGCCTCCACACGCATATGTCTGCTTTCGAGTTATTCATTGTGATCTAAGGCTGGCCAAATCCAGCCCCTTCTGAAGGGACCGCACTGGCCTTTCTGGGAGGTAAGCAGGGCTCTCCGGACACTGAGAAGGAGCCATTGCACGCACTCAGTTGAGGGACCCGAGTGATGGACAGCTCCATGGAGGGGGAAAACAGAAGCATGTGACGTACTGGCTTTTCCTTCCTGGATGGACTCTTCATTTCCCTGTTTCTTTTCCGTGACGCCTTCCCTCTTTTTGATTGGCATGTAATCTAGAGGGCAAGGCATGCAAGGAGTGAGTGCAGCAAAAGCTCCTGATGCTAGCACACATTCAAGGACCACATGCTATTACTTGAGGCGACCTGGTGGAACCGCGACCAGAGCTTTGACTCTGAGTCAGGGAAACCTCTTCCACGTTTCCTTAGAAACTCATCGGCTCTGTGACAGTGGCCATGCCACTTGACCTCTCTTGGCCTCTGTATCCTTATAGGGATGAAGGGATGAAGCATCTCAAAAGTGGTCATTAAAGAGCAAAGGGAAAATGCAGGTGAAACAACTCAAGCTGGGGTATGAGGTTGGGAGGTCTCTGCTCTCTCCTGAATCCAAGATCTGCACATTCTTGGCACACAGTCTACAAGGAAGAGAATGAAGAGGCTTGATAGGGTCCTAGGAAGGTTCTGTCAAACATGGGCTTGGGCTGAAACTGTCTTCTAGCTTCAGTGTTCAGTGGAGTCTGGGTCAGGGACAGAAAGAAATGCAGATACGGCCCAGAATAGAAATAATCAATAGGGAGGTGCGGCTACAGGGATGTGGTCTGACAAAAATCTGCTCTCCCTGCCACAGTCCCATTCCTATAATCGAAGGGAATGTTCAAGTTTAAAACTCTCCCTATTTAATGTTGGCATTTCCAAAGCTCTGGAAATGGTTTTCTGAAAAGGATTCTTAAAAGCCAGAGTACCAGGTTCAAAACATAACAAATATGAATGATCTATCATAACTCTAGGCAAAAGCTTACTATCTTCTTCAATGTTTCCTCTAATTTTATTATTGCTTAAAGAAAAGATCTGAAAATTTAAAAAACTGATTAGGAGTCAGAGAGGCTAACCATGAATCATTGTTTAAC
Source organism: Monodelphis domestica (assembly GCF_027887165.1). Lineage (NCBI taxonomy): Eukaryota > Metazoa > Chordata > Mammalia > Didelphimorphia > Didelphidae > Monodelphis > Monodelphis domestica. The sequence goes on along the minus strand of NC_077234.1, from coordinate 5,149,646 downwards.
TGCCGACGCTCTGTGCATCTTTGTTTGAGTCACAGACTTTCTGGGCCTCCATTTCTAAGGACATTAGTCTGCATTAGGAATACATCCTGGATCCTCTTGGCGGCAGTTTGGTGAAGACTCTGGACCAATTCTCAGAACAATATGTTTAAATGAATATAACAAATGCATAGGATACTAAGGAAGCCAGTTACATTGAAACACAATTATGTGTCTGTGGGATACGTGGCCACATGGGATCTAACGAGACATAGCTATGCAAAATAGGAAGATATTAGACCCCAAGGTGAGAACCCCTCAACTAAGTGACTTTGAATGTCTCTTTCAGCTCTAAATTTTATGATGCTCAAGATAGCATGCTGGAATGAGGAACGTACTGCAGGCAGAGCCACGGAGCCCCACATTCAGGCCCCACCTCTGAAGCCTACTTGGGTACCAAAATCTTTTCAAATTCGGGACAGCCCTCTAAGAGAATCACTCGCAGAGAGCGGGCCAACTGGAATTAGGAGGCGATACGTCTGTAACTACAGCTTCCCCATATACGTAAAATACCCCATTTCTAATCCTTTCCAGTGGGGTCATACAAAGCAATGGACTCCCTCTCCTCTTCCAGCTAACTTTCCTGCTAGTGCTTGAAGATGGCCCTCTTGTCCACCCCATCCTCCAGCCTTCTCTTCTCCAGGCCAGACATCCCTAGACCTTTCAAGTTATCTGAATATAGCAGAGGCCCCCACGAGCTTCATCATTGTAAGTGGCCTCCTTAGAATGTTAACAAGACTATCCACACCACTGCCAGGAGTCCAGATATGACCGGATCAAGTTGGAATCCAACAAGATAATCATTTGATGAAGCCATTAAAGCAAACACAATATTAATAATAGCTGCCACTTATATGGAGACTGAAAACAAATAAAATGCATTATATAGAGTCTCATTTGTTCCTCAAAGCCAGCCTTTGAGACCAGGAAGGTGTTATTTCCTAAGGATATTTTCCACTCTGGCATACTGCCCCAGAGAAGGAAAAGGACAGGACCTAAATGTTACCACCTTAGAATAGACTGCTGTGAAGAAAGACCGAAATGAGATGGGAAGGAAAGACAGAAAGAGGAGGGAGGGAACAAGGGAGGGTAGGATGGAGAGAGAGAGAGACACAGAGAGACAGAGAGGGGGGAGAGAGAGAGACAGAGACAGAGAGAGAGAGTGAGAGAGAGTGAGACAGAGGCAGAGAGAGAAACAGAAAAAGAGAGAGAGAGACAGAGAGAGGGAGAGGGAGAGAGAGAGACAGAGAGAAACAGACAAAGAGACAGAGATACAGAGAGAGAGAGAGAGAGAGAGAGAGAGAGAGAGAGAGAGAGAGAGAGAGAGACGGGGGAAGAGGGGGAAGAGAGAGAGGAAACAAATCAACACTTTGCACTATAGCTGTGTGAAGTGTGATTTATTTCTTTTAAAAAGGCCACTTTCTTCTTTTCAGTTTCTCAGAAGTGTGTAGGAAGATAATTAACAACATTAAATCATTTGGAAACAAAATCCAGTCGGTGCACATGGTAGATAGTTATTATAATTATATATGATAAATACTTATATATTCTGCTCCATTGCTACTTTATCTATCTATCTATCTATCTACCCATCTGTCTGTTCATCTATCTATCAATGTATATATGAAGATATATCTGTATTTGTGGAAACTGTAAATAAATAAAAGCTAGTGGGACAAACTCATTCTCCACAGAGCTAGGTAGAGCATTGACTCGTCTATTCCACCAGAATGGGCTTCCTATATGTGACTTTGTCCTATGATCACTGTTCTTAGAAGAAATAGTAAATGATACCAATGAAGATCATTTATTAGTTTTTTAGCTCTCTAACTCCTTGGTGTATGGATCAGGTTAACTTGCTTGCCTCAAGTCAGAAAGGGGAACTCAATCAATATGGCTGACTTGAAAACAGAAATGCATACCCAGTCACTAGTGACCATATTTTTGTCTCAACTATTTTCTAACTGATGCATGAAATTGTGGTCTCCCAGACTTAATCTCCTTTCCTTTAGGCTCTTATTTGGGTTGGTATCAAAGTCCCTGGGGATTTTAACACTTTGAGCTGTTATAAGTCATTTACTCTTTGGTGTGAATGAGCTGCTGAACACATTTGCAAAGCTGGCTTGGATGGTGAGGGAGTCCACAGGCTATTGGCTAGCAGGCGAGAGGAAGGTGCACCACTGAGAGGAGAGCAGAACACATTATATATTGGATTCCAAAGTTGAATTTTTTCCACTTTTCAATTTTCCAGACCTGGTCCTCCCTCTTGGTCCGTATACTTTTGTTAGTAGGTAGTTCAGTAGACACACATTTAGATTTTGTCATGTTCCCTCTTTCAGTATTCTGTATCTGACCATCAGGCATGTACACAGCATCCATAGAACCATCCTGCCTACTAACAGGGCCATGGCAACCATGTGGTTAATTCATTTTTAATCACTTTTGAATAGGCTTTTATTGATGAATGAAAGTGAAGTAAGAGTTGGTCAATAACTTCAGTTAGTATGTACTCGCCATTATTGTGGTTCCAGGACACTGTCTATACCATGCCCTGTGAGGAACATTGCCAATCTTTCTGACTGAATCCATTGGATGGGAAAGGAAGCCTTGGCCTGGTTTTTCTTAAAGCCCTCACAACAATCCAAAGCCTAAATCTCTGAATATGAATAAATTAGATTAATACAAGGACAAAAGAAATTATAAATATCTCTGAGATCATATGAGATGAGGAACACCACTGGAGAGGGATAGTCAAGAAAGACAATAAGGAGGGCTAGCATTTGCTATACATATTGAAAGGTGATGCAAATATCAAGGAGTGAAGGTAAGAAGGGGATGTTTCAGGATCTGGGAAGCACAAGGCATACATAGAACTACAGAACCATAATAAATGGGGGAACAGTGCACTGTCTTTCTTATCCACAGCATAGAGAACAAGAGGGAAAAAATTGGCCAAGGCTTAGAAACAGAGATTGTTTCCATATTGCAGAAGGCCTTAGATGCCAGGCTAAAACAATGAGTTTTTTTTCCTTTGGTGATGCGAAGCCAGAAAAGGTTTCTCTGATCAGGAAGGTAGGAAGTTACCCCGATAGCTATGTGGAAGCTAGGTAGAAGGGTAGAGGGAAAGAGGAAAAATGAGTGAGGAAGCTATGGGAATCTTCCATGGTATAGGGAAGGAGGGCTTGGATAAGGATACAAGAGTAAGAAGAGTATGAAAGGATCAGATGGGCATGAGGAAGAGACAATGGAGAAAGCCTTCCCCAATATGGGAAGTTTTCCAATCTCCTTACTTTACTCAAGCAATCAATGTGCATTCACTATGTGCCACACACTGTGCTTAAGTGTTTGGGACATAAAAGTAGAGGCAAAAGACAGTCCTGGTTTCCAAGGAACTTACAATCTCCTTCTCTCTGTGTTCTCTACAGTTCATCACCCCTAAACCACTGATATCCATCTGGCATTATACATTCAGCATGGGATGGTGTACCTTTGCCCTGACAATGTTCTCCTTCCTCCTCTCTGCCTCATGGCTTTCCCAGTTCTGAGTTCAAGGTCCATCTGATGCAGAAGCCAGTCCCCGTGCTTACCCTTTCCCTTGTTCCCAGCTCCTACTCTTAGGGGAAGTATGACCCTATCTATATGTTGTATGAAAATAGTTATTTGTGTGTTACCAACCCCATTAGATGGTAAATTCCTTGCTAGACAGGACTATGATTTTTATTTATTATTTAAATTTTTCTGTATCTTGTTGATTGAATAACAGATAGAATCAAAAAGCACTTGGCAACTGATTTGACGAATGAGGCCAGGACGAGCGTGAAGTCAAAGGAGACACATTTGTAAGTCATATTCTAATGATTGATGCCCCTTCCTCATGTCTAACCCCAACCCCAACTGATGAAGTCCCTCAAGGGCAGAGTGGTATTAATCTTCAGCTTTGTATCCCCAATGCCTCCTCCATCAAAGACTCTTAGAAAATGGTTGGCAGATTACACGAGAGCGATTGAGTTTTACTAGGAGGATTGCTATTAAATGAAATGCTTTTTGATCATTCATTGTTTAATAAATAGGCGTGTCCACTCCAAATATTGGACTGTGTGGAATAATAGAGACCTTCATTTAGAGAAAAATCAGATGATGATGAAATTGTTTCCTCGCTGCCCCTGCCCCGCCTTTGAAAAGTCCTATGAATCTCCTCCCCTGCTTTTAAATCAAAGCAGATCTGGAAGGTGGTAAATACCATTAAAAAAGAGTTAGGGAGAAAGCCAACCTGTTTGTCCAGCCTTTTCCACTATTGTTCTCCAAGATTAGGTTGTTTTCGTTTTTTCTATGTGGTTTGGGCTGGACCAATTCAGTTCATCTAACTAGGGAATAGCAATGCTTCTTTTCCTTTCCTAGCCTCAAAGAGGCAGTCACTGGGGCTGCTGTTCAAGCTCTCCTATGGTCACTGCTGGCTTCACACTAGTCATGAATTCTCTATGGAAACATATACTGGCTGTGTCCCTGCTCCAAGGACAAACTCACTGCCTGGAAATAGCCTGAGCTTACCATTACAAATCCTTAGGAGATAGAACTGGCTATTATTTTAAGAGTTCCCAGCAATTAGACCCAAAGCAGTATTTATCAGACACTCACAAGACAGATGCACCTTGTGGTAACTGAAATGATCTATCTATTTACCTGTCTGTCTGTCTGTCTATCCATCTATCTACCTATCTATCATTCTATCTATTCATTTACATATAGATAAATATATATTTATTTATCTCTATATCTATATATTGGAAAGAAATGAAAGCAACTGTTTTAAATACTTGGAGAGAATCCCTTCCTGAGAGTACACAAAAGATCTGTTAATTACCCCTTTTATTTTTCTGGGTTCTGTCCTCTGAATTGGACATACCAGAAGGAAAGGGGATACTAAAAAATGAGGTCAAGAATATAGACTGACAAGATACTTAATGGATATTTGATACCTTCGTATATGATTATAGATCAGTGGTGGCAAACCTTTTAGAGTGGTGGGTGATGTGAGAAACATGCTCAGGTGAGGGTATAAAGGGGGAGGTGAGCAGCTCAGCCCCATGTCCCTCTGGCTTTCTACTAATGAATTCTGGCAAACTCGGTGTTTGGGCCAAGGTATGCATGTCCACAGAGAGAGTTCTGAGTGCCCCCTCTGGCAGGCATGCCATAGGTTCACCACCACAGTTATAGACTGGGGTACAATGGAATGCAAAAATTTGCCCGGAGGGGTCACAAATTCAAGCCTGTCACCCTGCACAAATATGGGTGAATAAAATGATTGAATGAAACAGAAATGAGAGAGAGAGAAGTGAATATTTAATGAAAATATTAAAGAAAAAACATTATTCACAAAAAGCAAACCCTTGTTTAGCAAAAGAAAAATATTTCCCAAAAATAGAGTGATTTTAGCAACTACTCAGATGGCTGCTGGTTAAGAGAAATCTTTTCAAAGGTCGCAGGCAATTAAAAAAAAATCACCTAAACAGGAGTTCCAGCTAAGAGAGAGACAAAGACAGGGAGAGAGGGGGGAGTCAAAGAGATCGTGACAAATACACACAGAAAGACAGAGAAAGGGAAAAGAGAGATAAAGGTGGAGGAAGAAATCAGAGTGAAAGACCTCATAGAGAGCAAGAGCAGGCGATCCAAAGTATCTGGGGGAGACTTGGCTGTTTCCCCTTGACAACCTCGCACTGCTCATTTACAGCAAGTCCTTTCGACTCCAATAGTGTCTTTATTAGCCTACATTCAAAGATCAAAAGACAAGTTGCCTGTTTGTTTTTCACAGGCACCAAGAGAGGACAGAGTCTAGTTCCCATTAGCCGTAAAGCACTCAGCATTAAGGACGTGCCCTGGAGTTGTCGCCTCTCCTTGCATTGATTTTCACCTGATAGAACATGTGATTCCAGGAGGATCAAAGGCATCCCTTGTTTACTCCTTCCCTGAGCTGTTTATACATATGCTGCAGGCCCTAAAAGCCATCCTGGAAAATGATTTTAAAGAGCTGAGAAATGAAGTCTTAGCCGCGCGTCAAGCATTTCCGAGAATCTCTAGCATTTGTGCTTTTCCTCGTTGCCTGTGTGTGTGTGTGGACATACTTTCTGCGTCCTGGGCCAGCTTATGCCTCTAACACTGGTGGTTTTCAGGCAGGCAAAGATCTGCTGTCCCAGCCTCCCTCCCTCCCATGGCTCTCATGCATGCCAAGACTCTTCACTGACATCCTGGGCTAATAACTGCAGGCAGTATTTGCAGAAAGTGACAAGAAGCTCATAGCAAACACTGATAGTCATTTAGGACCTTGTAATGAGCTTGTGAAGCTCCACAAGGATATCGAAGGTTAGATGCTAAGCAGAGATTTCAGCCTAACCTGGTACAAACAGAAGGAAGGTGCAACGAAGACAGAAAAGATGATTCTGAGACAGAAAAATCTGCTCATTAATGCCAGCCTGCTGTGTGGGTGCTCTCTGGATCAGCTAGCCTTCCTGCCTCAGTTTGTTCATCCATAAAAGGAAGACGTATTAGCATGGCTATCTATTGGAAAGAGAAAATGGGTTAAGGCATCTAAAGCACTTTGGAAGCCTTAAAGCATTGTATCAGCCCCAGCTGGTATCAGAGAAAATGAACTCTTTTCAATTTCTAGAAATCACTGTCAACAATAACACCTCCACCCACAACAAAGGCATTTCTTCTCTGCCAGCCTTCTGATCATACAAGTTTAGGCGAGATGATGACTATTGAACCAGAAATTTGATTAACAAATATATTGTGGGCACAGATTTTTAGAGGGGGCTAAGCTAGGTACTGAGGAAGCATCCCTGCTCTCAGGGAGCTGACAGTCTTTAAGATAAGATGGACTGGCCATCAGGAAGCATCACTTCACAACTCGGTACAAACATGAACTTGTGATCTCACGGATGTGGATATTCCTTTTAAGGATGCAGATTGCACCCCATCTATGCCTGCTCATACTGTGAGATTCTTGTCTATATCTTCCAATAAGTCTTCTCAAGGGGTGACTCAAAATTTTGGAAGCCTAGAGTCAGGAAGACCTGAATTCAAATCCAGCCACAGATAATTAATAGCAGTATTCTGTTTGCCTCAGGTCCTCTTCTACAAAAATGACCTGGAGAAAGAAATGGCAAACCACTGCAATATCTTTACCCAGAACATCCCAAATGGGCTCAAAAAAGTTGGTACAACTGAATAGGAACAAGCAATATTTGAATTTCTTCAAAGATCTTTTCAATTCTACACCCTTTTGAGGAGAAAATCATCAGAAAATTAAAACCAGGAGTATGTAAGCTCCTCGAGTTTAAGACTTGTTTCATCATTTCTTTTCATGTCTAGCACCTCATATAGTATCTGGCACATAGTAGATGCTTAATATTTGATTTTAAAAACCTGAAAACAAAGTCCAATTCACTTATTGGAGAACATGCTTACAGAACTTGTGTCATGTGAAGATCCGGGAACGTTACTCAATCACTGCAAAATATGCAGGGATCAGAGCTGTATGGGAAGACATAGGAAATCAGAGACGTACATATACACACATACGTAGTGCCTACGACCACGTAAATCTAAAGAAAAAGACAAAAAGGGACACATGAAGGAGCTCAGCATTTGAGAAGAAATGAAGAGCGGAAGGACACTGAAGGGATGGACTGCTGCCCATTTGGTTGATTTGCTGGCCAACTTTGCTGAGGTGCTTTTTTGTCCTTCTTTCTTTCTTAATTTATGCTACAACCCAGAGCTCTCTGGGAAGGGAATGGAAAGCGTATGTTGAGAAATGAAGATGATATAATGCCCACTCACAGACTTAAAGGAAAGGAATGGAAAAGCCAGGAGGAGGTCTCAGGGCTTTTGGACACTGTCTCATCCTTTACGTGCCTATCAGCAGCTGGGGAAGTCCCCTTGCTATGACAGAAATGATGGGTTCAGATGATATATTGCACCAAAATGTTGGAGCTGTTAAGAAAATACCACCCACACCCATATGTGCTGGCTGCTTTTTTTCTGATGCTTCGGAAGGATTCAGATCACCTTCATCACCTTGGCTCTCGCCAGGGGTCAGCACATTAACCGGGAATAGTTTTACTTCATCTATAGAGTGACAAACCCAAATGGGAAAAACATCAGCTCCTTCCTCCTTTTCTTTTCACCCTACTGATAGACAACAAGGGATGTTCACTTAGGCTTCAGAGTTTGTAAAGCACTTTGCATCTCTTGTACTTAAACCCGTCCCCATGGATTTGTTATGCACAGACTATCCAGGTGGGGCTGTGCTAAAGGCTCAGGACACCAATATGGCAGCAGGACCAAGTCTTCCCTGAAGGAGCTCTGAATCCATGAGGGACAACTCAGCATCTCTGACATGGAGACGGGGCAGGAGATCTGACCATATTCTTATAAACGATGAAATGGTGGCTCAGAGCTTGTGGTCATGCGGCTGGTATGAGTCAGAAATGGGATTCTAAGCTGGGCAATACTGAATGGCACCAGGCCAGTCCTCTATCCACTGCATGATCTTGTTGGACGTCTCATGATGTAAAAACCGAAATATTTTAAATTTAAAAATCACTACTTCATTTCGCAAAAACACTCTTTCCTCTGTAGTTTTGGGAGAGTTCTTTAAACCCTTACCTTCTGCCTAAGTATGAGTCTTAAGATAAGGACTAGGCAATAGGGATTAAGTGTCTTGCCCAGGGTCACACATATAGGTAGGAAGTGACCAAGGCCATATCTGAACCCAGGTCCTCCTGACTCCAGGCCTGGTGGTCTATCCATTGTGCTACTTAGCTGTCCCCGTTTTAGGAATATTTTAAGACAAGTTAGCAGCAATCTTTGGAATTATACAGAATTTCTTTCTTTCTTTTTTCCCTCTTTTCCTTCCCTCCTTCCCTCCTTCCTTCCTTCCTTCCTTCTTTCTTCCCTTCCTTCCCTCCTTCCTTCCTTTCTTCCTTCCTTCTTTCCTCCGTTCCTTCCTTCTTTTCTCCCTTCCTTCCTTCCCTCTTTCCTTCCTTCCTTCCTTCCTTCCTTCCTTCCTTCCTTCCTTCCTTCCTTCCTTCCTTCCTTCCTTCCTTCCTTCCCTTCCTTCCTTCCTTTATTCTCTCTCTCTCTATATATATATATATATATGTACATGTTTACAGATATAGCTATATACATGCACAAAAATATATTATCTCAAAGAATACCCATGTGTTAGTGTGTGTGTGTGTGTGTGTGTGTGTGTGTGTGTGTGTGAGTCTACAAATATGGGTTCGGCATTCTTTGAGGCATATCCATCTACTCTTAAAAAATTCTTAGAAACTAAAAAGCTTCCATTGGTGTGAGAGGCAAGAAGAACCTCATGAGCCTCCTCACCTCTAGAATATGAGACTGACTCCTCAGAAATGAATTCCACACTAGCAAGACACTAAGTGTGGCCGGTAATCCAAAAAAAAGGTCAAAGGCCTATAATGAAGCCAGGAAAATAGGCAGCCAGCCAGATAAGCGTATCAATGGAAATAAGACCAGTAATCAGCATATAAACTTGGTTAAAAAAAAAGACTACAAATCACTAAAAATGCATAACCTTTGACAACAAATTCCTTGAACAACAGATTGTATGTCTTAATTAAAAAGAAACAAGAAAGCACTCCCCAAGTTCTCACAAAAGCAAAGCATGTTAAAACTGAAAATATTTTCATCAAATTAGCATTTAGAGCCATATTCCCCCATCATTTCCAAATGTCACTGAAGTGGAAATGGGAGAGCAATGGATTATGACTTCACGGTGAACAATTTACAAATCTGTGCAGTGACACACCACTTCGGCAATGAACAGCCCATGCTTCGGGATGCCACAGTCTGTAGTCAGCCCCAGCTAATGCTGTTCCGTCCTGGGCATCCAGAGTGACTTTGAGGGAGTGGGCATGCTTCATCAATGAACAGTTATGAAGCAGCAGATCCTGCTTCTTCCCCTCCAAAGGGAATCCCTGGACACTTCTAACCCATCTCAGATAACAGGGTGCAAAGCAAGCCCCAAGAGCTACCCCAGAGCAAGGAAGACCTATGAGGACATCCTGTTCTAGAATGTGTGACAGGGGAGTCATTCCTCAGTTCCCACAGCTCTTGGACAAAGTGGGAACCAGCTGATGGTGGGAGTTTCTTTCTCCTTTGCTCAACTTCCCAGGAAATCAATCAACCAGCTTTGAGTAGGACCCAGGCACTGAGGTAGGGACTAGAGATGTAAAGACAAAAATAAAAACATTTCCTGCCCTCAAGGACTTTCTATTCCATCTGGCTAAGATAACCATACCAATCTATCCATCTATCAATCAGTCAATCACCAAACATGTCTAAAGGTCTCTACTATGTGTAAGGTGCTAGACATACAGAGAGAAAAACTAAAGGGAGTGTGTGCATACAAATGCACGTGCATGTGTGCGCATGTACACACACACTCACGTGCACACACACATTTGAGAGGTGAAAAGGGCTCCAGATCTTCAAGTTGTTGTGGAGATAAAAGCAACAAATACTGGCTACTGATTGGACATATACTGTGCAGGAGAACAGAGAGAGACAATGCTGCCTTTACAAATATGGGAACCTGGAAGAATAGATCATATGATCATGTATTTATAACCAAAAAGGATTAGAAGTTTTGCCAGAAGAGAGTAACATCAAATCGCTAGTTTTACGGACAAGGAAACAGAGATACCAAGAAGTCAAGGGTTTGCTAATGGAAGCAAAGCTAGAAAGCATCTTTTATGAGCTACCAACCCAGATTCTTCTCATTTCACCTCCAATACTATTTCACTTAAATGGAAGTTCAGAAGAGGGATGAGCTTGAAGGACAATAGAATAATAATTACATCATCTCAACATTGCACATGGTTAGTTGGAAAGTCCAAAAGACAGTTGGGCACGCTGGACTAATGGTGATCTAAGGAATAAAATATCCCTGATTGAGCCTATATATTTTAACATTTACAAAGTCGATGACAGACATTATTTAATGAATTTTACAATAACCCTTTGAAGGAACTATTACAGTATAATTGACTCCATCTCACAGATGAGAAAAGGACTTTGCAGATGAAAGAGACCAAGTGACTGGGAGATGGCCACATAGCTAATTAAGTTATCAGAGGGAAAACTTGACCCTATGTCTTCTGAGTACTCTATGTACTAAGCAGTGCTGAGCTTTAGGACTACAACAAACTTCTATCTCTTTGAAAGCCTCTGAGAAGAAATGATATAGGAAATCTGAACTCAATACAAAATGAAGATTTTTTTCTCCTTAAATTTCCAGAATGGCATTTAGTCATTCTGGTCACAAATCTTTCCATAATGCATCAGACAGAGTCCTTCCTTCACAAATAGGAAACAATCTGATTTTTTTTTACTTTGTTTTGGTGATTCAGAGTCATCATAATGAATATAATTTTTTGACCTTGGTCGTTGTTTTGTTCTATCATTTTTCAGTCATGTCCAACACTTTGTGACCCCATTTGGGGTTTTCTTGGCAATGAAACTGGAGTGCTTTGCCATTTCCTTTTCCATCTCATTTTAGATGGAGAAACAGAGACCGATACGACTAAATGATTTGTCCAGGGTCACATAGCTAAGTAAGTATCTGGGGCCAGATTTGAACTCAAGAAGATGATTCTTCCCAACTCCAAATGTGATACTGTAATCAACTTACCACCTAGCTGACCAGGGTCACTGATCATGCCCTGAGAGACGATTAAAGGGTCTAGGAACATTTGACACAACCTCTACAGCTGTGCTTTTTGAATCCTTGTTTCCATTTTTCCAACACTTATTTTTATCTGGAAAGAGTCCTGAATTTGTGGATAGAAGGCCTAAAGTTAATTTCTAACTATTCAACTTACAACCTGTCTATTTTTGGCAAAGTCAACTTACTCCATGGATTCTCTGTCTCTTTACACAAAAAGTGAATTTGGACTCAGTGGCATTAAATATCTCCTTTAATTTTCAATTTGATTATCTCAGTGCATCACCTGTCACTTATCAACTCTATCACTATTCTTGCCTCCAGCAAAGGATGCAGTTCCTTTAATTTTCTCCTTCTAACTTGCTATGTGCTTGAATCCTAGATAGTCAAGCTTCTTAGAACTAAAAACAAAATAAAAGCAAACTAGTCCTGAGTTTGGCCCAGAGGGTCCTCTTCTGAGAAATGTATTTGAATTTTATCCATTGGACTCTGAAACATCTATTTTTGTCAGCACAGAGGCTTTCCCCCCTTATTTTCTGTTCTAGGCTTTGTTCCAGGTTGGCACAGCTGCCAAGTGGCTGACTTCCAGAGAGGTGAGGCATTCCTCTGTTCTCTCCCTGTGCAACTCATATATATAGGACTCTTTAATATATAAAAGGAATTCCTTTCCTTGTTGAAATGTCAAATTTCCTCAACATAGCCCCTGGACTAGCATATGAATTGGCATTTCTATAGAATTAGGGGCCCCAAGGAATCTGCAAATATCTTCTGAAGAGTCATTGCCTCTCCCAAGTGAGAAAGAGAGATTTCAGGGGTGAACATTTAGCAAATACTCAGATTTTGCATGAAAATCATGCTATGTGAGATCTCTGATAAGTGAGTAAAGGAAAAGTAAATCCAATTAGTGAGTTCCATGATGCAACTCCTTGACTGTTTTATTCTTCAACTGTAATTAGTAATGAATATTTTTATTTCCTCATGAACTCGGTTATGATTAACTAAAAAATGGCATCTACCAAAATACCTGATTAGGGCAAAGGATCCTGATCCTAAGCATTTTTTCATGTGGAGTACATTGATTTGAAGAGTCAGGAAGAAGGGGACATCCTTCTAAAGATACTGATCTAAAGATACAGAGCCATTCCTCTGTGGCACATAACCAACTTCATGGGTAGACATAGGGAGAATATGACAAGAATAGGGGAAAACCTCGTCCTAGGAGCAAAAAGCCAAAGCAAGATGAGCCATGGAAAGACAACCTGGTTCTAGGTAAAGAAGTAAGGCTTGTCATGGGACCAGACTGTAGACTTAGGCATCACACTTGGGGAAAATGTACACTTGCCTCCTTCCTTGATGGCAGCACCCTGGCACAAAACTCTAGATGTCCCAACCTAATTATGCTTATTACAAGTTCAGAGATATGTCACAACTGGTTGACTATAGGATGATGAACTCCTTGGCCCATGCAGTTTCATAAGACTGGCTTCTAAGGCCCAGAGAGACTGAAACGATTGTTTTTGAAGAGGGTTGTCACCCCAACAAAACCCCAGATCCTTGGAGTACAAACAATACTCAGCTCTTCTGCTTCATGCTTTATAATGTCATCAACATCTCCACACCCTCACTTTCCATGGCGTTACCTTGGGGCAGAGACTCACACTGCCCTCCTTATTTTGGGTAAACATTCCCAGGTGCATCATTTGGTTCCATGTCTAATTTCTGCACTGAGGAAAGTCTGCCATATTGACTGTCACCAAAGCAGAACCAAGTCCTGACTTTATTCTTGGGCAGCCAAAGGCATTAAGTATGCAAGGAAGAGTCAGATGGACAAATGAAAAGGGAATAAGTCAATAATAAGTCAATAAACCAATTCATACCTTCCTTCTTGAGAAGCAAGATGAAAGGTTAATGAAGGGGAAGCATCTCAGTGATTTAAAGATGCAAAATCAGCCCAGAGGACTTCAAACTAAACCCAACACACGACAGAATGTTATTAGATGGATACTTGCCATTGTAACAATAGATATAGACTGTCAAAAGTGACAGTTGGTAAACTGCCATTGTGGGGGGGCTCTGCAGTCCCTTCTAGTTTGCATTTTCAAATCTGTCCTATTCAGGGGAAAACGACAAGAAGATGGATTACCCAGTTCTTAAGGTTGCCTTTTGTGAGATATATGCTCTATTTGGGGACAGCAAGACTAAAGCAATTTAAAAAAAATACAGAAATGTGGAGCAGCTGATTATACATCACTGTTAAAAAAGAAATTCATGAACTTAGCTGGGAAGATGTTTTCATGTAAAGTAAACATCACAATCTGTTTATTTTTCTCTGTTATGAAATGTCTGTTTGCTCTCTAGAATTGCATTGGTTTTCCTCCATGTAGGTCTCCCACACCTAGGCCCTCCATGTATCTAAATGAACACGTAGTTTAAATATGGGGCAAGCAAATACACTTTGACAGAAGAGTTCCAAATCCTTTTTCAGTGCTAGCCTATGAAGCCGTTGATCAGCATCACAAGTTGGAAAGAAAATGATGTCTTTGAAAAAGAGAATACATTCTACAGGGGAAAAGGAATGAGGAGAGAGAGCACAGCGATCTTGGATCCTCTCCCATTTCATCTAGTGACTTGTTTTGTAACAGAATCTACATAGAATAAATCTAAGCCCTATGCTTGGCTACACTAAAGATTGCCACTGGGAAATAAGAAGCAAAAACAGCGGCTCTTCTAGCAAATTCACCAGAGAGTTCTTGGATTCCTTCATTCTTCAGTCCTTCAGTGACCTGCCATCATCTCGTGGGATGTGTGTGTGTGTGTGTGTGAGAGAGAGAGGTAGGCACTCTGTTTGCTTTTATTTATACCCCCATTGCATGCCATGGTAACAAGCTTCTCTCCAAACTCAGGGCGCACCTTCCTTAACATATTTTACTCTTTCATCAAGCCCATACTATAAGTGAGTCAATATAATCGCAATCGTAATATACAACTCATAAAAATGACCTGGTCTTCCTGATCTTCAAAAAGAAAGAAACCAAAAATCCTATCTCAATTGATCCGTCCATCCTTGATGATTATCATCTCATGGCTCTCCTCTCTTTTGTGGCTAAATTCCTTAAGAAGGCTGGCTTCCCTCTTCCTTTCTTCTCACTCTTGATGATTCTAACATCATTCAAATGAAACTGCTTTCTCCAGTTAGCAATCATCTCTTAATTGGAAAAGTTAATGGCCTTTTCTCAATCTTCAGCCTTAACCTTAGACACTAGTTGTGTGACCCTGGGCATGTTATTCAACCCCTATTTGCCTCACCTGTAAAATGGGGCTGCTGACAGCACCTAAATCGTAGGGTTGATTTGTTGACATTATTCACACCTGGTTCTCCTTCTATTGATGTGACCTAGTCCAGGCCCTTATTAACTAAGGCTTCAGCTTTACAGAGAGCTTACTGACTGGTCTCTTTGCCAGAAATCTCACCTGTCACAGTCTGAGTAAACTCCCAGGGCTCCTCATTTCCACAAGCAAATATCCAATTATCTGCTTGGCATTCAAAATCCTTCATGACCTTCCCTAGACTCATCGTTTTCCATCTTCCAGAAATCTTGTACCGTGCCTCTCCCATAATGTGCTCGGCCATGCTGGCCTCCTTGCTGTTGCTCAACCAGACACCCTGTGCTCTGCTTCTGGCTGTTTCCCAAGCCTGGAATGTTCTTCTCCATCTCTGTACTGGAGCTTTCCTGGCTTCCTTCAGGACCCTGACAAAACAGCACCTTGTCTAGGAACCTTCTCCTCATCTCTCTCAATTCTAGTTCCTTTCTTCAATTGATTTTTTCCCATACCTAGTGGGGAAAGTCATTTACATATTGGCTCTGTCATTAAATAATAAAATAAACCTCCTTGAGGGCAAGTACTGTATTTGGCTCTCTTTGTATCCTCAGTATTTAGCACAGTGCCTGGTAGACAGTAAGTGCTCAATAAATGCTAATGACTGACTAATCTGGCCCTTTCTGCTAATATGATGCCACAATGAAACACATTAAAGTGTGCAAAGCTTTTCACCTCTGATCTCATCTCAGTGAAGCCTGAGAAAGCCCGGGTTAAGGGTTTATTCCAAATTCCAGAGAGCTCAGACTGCCCATGTCGAAGATAAAAAGAGTCGTGTGTATGGGGTGGAGCAGGGCAGGGGAACTGATGCAGTGGCAGAGCCCAGCAAGTAGGGGGCTATCGGGGTGTCTAAGAGATGAGGTGAAGGACTGCGGGAGGGCAGTAGGAAGAGGCGAGGGAGGGCAAACTGAGCTGTGTGCTGAAAGACTGGGAAGCAAAGTGGCCATGAGGAATGAAGAAAACCCTGGAGGGGAAGTCTGCGTCCCACGGTTTTATTCAACAGAGGACGGCAATCCCTGCTCCACCAAAGGAGGCCACCGTCTGGGTGGCATTTCCCGAGTTGTGACCAAGCCTCCTATTCCAGGCATGCCATGAGTACTTTCTGATTTCAATCCCGGGTCAATTTTGCAATGTTGGTTCTTCAGGAAATTTCCTGGTGACGGGAACTGAATTGCACTCAGAGGTAGTGCAGTGACTGAGGGTGTAAGACCTTGAGTTGTTGTTGTGGTTTGTTTGGTGGTGGTGGTGGTGGTGGTGGTTTGCCAGTGCAGTCATTTCGTGGTCTTTCCCCCGGGTTCATTCTCTCTGTGTGCCCTTTGTATCCACCTCCCCATAAAGCCAATGGAAATTGTGGGGAGGCCTCGGAGGGCCTGGGGCCCACTCCCTGGGGTCCTCAGCACTCCTCCAGCTCCTTGGTTCCAGCAGCATTGCTTGGCTTACCATCCTTCCTCCATATTGCTTTTTAACTTTTTTTGCCAAGAAAATCATACTGAATGTTAATTATGCAGGAATTACCATGGCGTATGCAAAGTGTGCCCCACTTAAAGAAACCCAGCAGAACTTCTGAAAAGAGAAGAACCAAGAGGCGAAGGCCTCAAATATGCGCTCTGCTTTGCTTTAATCTCCAGAAGGCTCATTCCAGGATTTCTAGAAGAGGGACTGCTCCTGTGGTACCTGTACATTTCAGTGTTTAGTGACAGATCATTACTGCTGGAGAGAGAAATTTCAACCTCCAAAAAAGGAAGAACTCTGAGGGACTTCCAAAGGTCATCTGATAAAGCAAATCACTTTATAAAGAAAGGAAAGAAAAAAAAACCTTTACTAAGTACTTACCATGTGCCCAGCACTGTGCTACGTACTTTAAAATATTAACTGCTTTCATTCTTTCAACAACCCTAGGATGGAGGCGCTATTATGATCACCATTTTACAATTGAGGAAACTCAGGCAGTCAAAGGTTAAGTAACTTGACCAGTCACACAGCTAAGTATCAGAGGATGGATTTGAACTCCAGTCTTCCTGATGTCAGTCCCAGTCGTTTTTCTACTAAGAGACTTCACTGCCTTGTAGAAGGAAGCTGAGTTCCCCACAAGGGAAGGCACTTGCACAAAGTCATCCAGCTCATCAGCAGCAGTGGCAGAATGAGAAGCTTTGAGCAGTCCACTCCAGTTCCTGGATCCTCAGTATCCTCCTCTTTATCACATGGCCTACTGGCCTTGATGGTCCCTTCCAGCTCTAACTCTCTTTGCCTTTGCTCCCATGCTCCTGTTTCCCTGTCACTTACTGCGAAGTGACATCCTGAGTGATGGCCTCCACTGCTTTACTTCGTCCTGTTTCCTCACCAGTTCCTGGCTTCCTACTTTTACCCAAGGCATGGAGGACTCCTGACAGTTGAGGCTCTATCAGAAGGAAGAGATTAGGACAGAAGTCCAGGGAAGTTCAGATGGGCTAATGAGCTCTCTTGGGTGAGATATCTGTTTGGCCAATGATGGGTACACAAAGAATAATAGATCTGGAAGCAGATAAACCCCCGGGAGCCACGCTTAGATGTCCATCATTCTGAGCTGGTCCCAGGAATGCTGCTTCCATAGGAGAGGTCTCCTCTTTTTCTTTATAAAGAAAGTCATGAAGCAATAACTACGAAGAGCGATTTAATGCTTCCTCCCATGGAAATATTGTAAAGACTCACTGTTGGCACCCCTGACTTACTAAAGACAATTATCACCTTTCATGGGAGGAACTCTGCTTACAAATTCTATGGGAAATCAAGAAACCAACAGCCAGGCTTTGCAGTAAATGAATTCTAAAGAGATGTGAATTGATTTAGGAAACGAACACATTTTCAAAGGCACAGCTTAGAGAAGAAAGCTACGGGGTCTTAAATTCCCCCTGCGACCAAAGGACTAAGGTCAAGTCCACTCCCAGAGCCAATCTGGCAGAGAAGACTTTTTAAAGCTCTCTCAGCATACTTAGAACTTGACCTGTAGCCTTCTGCCCGTCATGAAAGAGAAATGAAACTGGAACGGACTTTGGAGGGTGATTCCCATTCTCTCTCTCTCTCTCTCTCTCTCTCTCTCTCTCTCTCTCTCTCTCTCTCTCTCTCTCTCTCTCTCTCTCTCTCTCTCTGTCTCTCCCTCTCTCTCCCTCCTCTCTCTCTCTCTCTCTCCCTCCCTCTCTCTCTCTCTCTCTGTCTCTCCCTCTCTCTCCCTCTCTCTCTCTCTCTCTCTCCCTCCCTCTCTCTCTCTCTCTCCCTTCCCTCTCTCTCTCTCTCTCTCTCTCTCTCTCTCTCTCTCTCTCTCTCTCTCTCTCTCTCTCTCTCTCTCTCTCTCTCTCTCTCCCCCTCTCTCTGTCTCTCTCTCTGTCTCTCTCCCTCCCTCTCTCTCTCTCTCTCCCTCCCTCTCTCTCTCTCTCTCTCTCTCTCTCTCTCTCTCTCTCTCTCTCTCCCCCTCTCTCTGTCTCTCTCTCTGTCTCTCTCTCTCTGTCTCTCTCTCTCCCTCTCTCTGTCTCTCTCTCTCTCTCTCTGTCTCTCTCTCTCCCTCTCTCTGTCTCTCTCTCTGTCTCTCTGTCTCTCTCTCTGTCTCTCTCTCTCTCTGTCTCTCTGTCTCTTTCTCTGTGTCTCTCTCTCTGTCTCTCTCTCTCTCTCTGTCTCTCTCTCTCTCTCTGTCTCTCTCCGCCCCCCCCCCCCCCCCCTCTCTCTCTCTCTCTCTCTCTCTCTCTCTCTCTCTCTCTCTCTCTCTCTGGTAAGAAAAGTAAGGCCCAATGAGGTTGTTACTTGTACCAGGTTCCACCACTATTTAGTGACAGGAGAACGAGGATTAGAACCCAATTTTTCTGACTTCTGCATTACACCATTAACATTTTTATCTTATTAACCAAATCTGGCTGATGTAAGTCAAATAAAGATGGCAAAAACATAGCATGGCTTACTGGGCCATCGATACTATTTTCTTGAAAAGGTTGTCTCTCTCCACCCCTACCGGATTTCTTAAATCTTTTCATTTTCAGACACTGTTGGAAATATTGATTTCAGTTCAGCTTCTGGGCTAAGGTCATGGTTTAGGAAAGAGATTGATGACCAAGAGAATATCCCAAAAAGCCAACCAGGATGGCGAAGGACCTTGACTGCTTGTTTTATGAAAATCAGTTGAAGGAAATGGGCGCAGCTGACGTAGAGCAAAGAAGGCTCTCTTCAGGCTTGCAGGGCTATCGTGCTCAGGGAAGATTAAGCTGCTACTGCCTTTGTGCAGGCGACAGAACAAGGAGAAAGAAGTTATAAAGAATTCAACGTAGGCTCAGTATCAGGCAGAAAGACCCTTTGTTTTGGAGCTGGGGCGAGTTCCTTCTGATCAGAGGTCTTCAAAAGATTCTTTTCAAACACTGGCTGGCCCAAATTGCCCCTGAAGTCCATTCTAACATTCACATATTGTGAAGCTGTCATTCTGTGACTGTGAAGTTACTGGGAAAGTACAAGTCACTTCCTCCCTTTCCAGCCAGAGCACATCCCCCTTGTTCTGGCTGTGGAGAGGACAGAAGGCAGCTTGTCACTTTCCTGTCTATAACGCTTCATAGACTCGAAACCCGTTATTGAGCTTAATAAGGGTCTTCTTAAGTGAAATACTCATCTCTTCCACTTTTATTTAAATGAATTATTATCGTTAGTATTCTTTCTATGGCCAGCCTCTGCTCAGTACTCTCTAATTTTCCAGAAGTAACAAAAACAAAGCATAGATTCATCTTTGGGGAAAATGAGGTAATAGCGTCCTCAGGTGTTCCCACATGATCGTAGATCTAAAGATGGAAGGGGCTTCAGAAGCCATTGGGTCCAACCCTCCGATTTTACATCTGTGGAAAGTGAGGCCAAGAAAGATGGAATTGTTTGCCCAGAATTACAAATGGAGCAAGCCTTAGAGGTGGCATTTGGAGCGGTCACCTGACTCTGGAGATATTCATTGTTTCACTGGGTCATGTCTCCAGGGTTGAAGGAGGTTAGTGTCCAAAGTCTAATGGAAACTGAGGTGTTCTGTCTACTATGCTGACTCCTGGAAGTTACTGGGTAAAGTGGATGGAATTCAGGAAGACTTTACTTTAAATACAACCTCAGATACCAACTAACTGTTCTATTTAACCTCTATGTGCCTCAATTTTCCCATGTGGAAAATGAGAATGCTAGTAATAATAATAATAATAATAATAATAGCACCTAACTACCAGAATTGTTGTGAGGATAAAAGGAGATAATATTTACAAAGTGCTTAGCACAGAGTCTGGCACATAGTAGGTACTTAATAAATGGTTATCCCCTCTTTTCTCCTTTCCCCTATTATATTCCATTTTTTAAAACAATGCTTCTATGCTCATCTTCAAAACTGCCCACCCCACATAACTAGGAGGGAGACCATTAAGAATATAATATAGTTTAAAAACAACACTAAATGGAAATGTTTTGAGACATAAAGTGCTTTCTTCCAGTCATTTTACAGATACATAAATTAAAGTTCAGTGAAAAGAAGAGAATTTCCCATGATCACATGGTCCTACAAAGGTACGAATAGGTTGGGAACTGGACTTTAAAGGCCACTACAATTTTTACAAAGTAGAACCAAGTTTAAGTCCATATTGGGGTGAACCTGGGCTTCCTTTGAGCCAAAGAGATTTCAAAACGTTCTTAGTATGGACATCCTATTCCCATTTCTGAGTCTTTCCACCACCCATCTACCATGTTTGAACATTCATAAATCTTAAACCAAGTCCTCTTGTGGTCTGTATTCAAGCTACTCCTAAACATAGCTTGTCTGGGAAGACTTGGTAGAACGTTAAAGAGCCACTGAACCTCCTCTACCCCTGCCCTAGCTGGAAATCCTCCTTAATCTGTGATTTGTACAAAGATCACATTCATCTCACTAACACAAAGACTGCTGCTAACCATTACATAAATGTATGTACTAACAATAACATAAACTACTAACAGTAGACTACTCCTACCACCACCACTATTGACAACATATATGTTCATTTGTTCAGTCATTTTTTTCAGTCATGTCTGACTTTAATGTGACCTTAATTGGTGTTTTCTTGGCAAAGAGACTGGAACAGTTTGTCATTTTAATCTCCATCTCATTTTACGCATGAGAGAATTGAGGCAAAAACGGTTAGGTGACTTGCCCAAGGTAACACAGCTAGTAAGTGTCTGAGGAAAGATCTGAAGTCAGAAAGATGAGCCTTCCTCACTCTAGGTCCAGCTCTCTTTCCACTGTACCACCTAATTGCCCTGGATGTGTTACCAATGACATTTATTTTGCAATTGATATGAGTGGCTTAAGAATCATAACAACTGTCTAGGTCATGTACTACAAGTGTCATTAACCTCGTTTAATTGCAGGGGAAATGGGTTCAGAGAATTTAAGTGACATAAACAATTCTTCGGGGTCTGCAATGAGGTTTATTCTCAGGTTGTCTTGACTCCAAGACCAGCACTCAACCCAACTACACTTGACTTCCATGCACTGATGAATCTGGTGATTATTCACTTCTCTGGATGTCCCTCACCTCTGGCTATAGCAAAGGGTTTTTCTCCCTGGAATGACAGAATGCCAGAGGCTCAGTCACACATAATCTCACTTATCACCTGCACAGAACCTGTTGGAAAATGATATGCAAATGTGGCCTGAAGATGCTCCCTTCGGGCTAGAACTGGGCTCAGAGCTGGAAAGGTCCAAAGCAGCACTGACCTGCAGAGACTTGAATTTCACTGATGCTCATATGCCGTGCCGATCGATACCCAGCTCTCTCCAAATCAAGCAAAGGTCACTAAAAGCTTTTTTTTTAATTGTGCTCCATCAGGGAAAAGATAATGAATCAAGAATGATTTGTCTCTCGACTGATATATGCATATGCAGACAGTGATGTGTGTAAAATGTACAAGACTAATGCACTAATATATTTGCAGAATGTATAACATGCAAAAATGCATTTAAAAGGGAGAGACAAGATGAGCTGGGTTCCCAATCATTTTCTTATTTATTAATGGTACAAAAACCTTTTAAAATTATTTTCACTAAAATTTTTGTGCATAATGATGTTGTCCTTGGAGCAGCATGACTGAATGGTTTCCTTCCAAAATATCATAGATTGGTGGAGAATAATACAAAGTTCCAATTTAAGTTCAGTATGTTGTGATACTTCAATATCATTCACAACCGATAGAGATAGATCCTTCATCAAGCTAAATGGATCCAAATGAAGAAAGGTGTCACTGGCTACACTTACTGACTACAGTCACTCCAACATTTCCCTATACATTCAGCTAGGAAATTCCCATTTCCCTGTTGTCAGTCAGTTGGAAGCCAATCAGAAGGTGCCACATTCATATGTACATCTACATATAGCGATAGATGGATATAGACAAATAGGTCACGAAATGAATGAAAATCTTCCTTTGAACACTTCTTTTAGACATTGATGACTTATAAGCATGCCGGGATACCATTCTAAGTAGGTGACAAATTTACATTGTTTTTGGCACTGAGTTGTTGGTGTTTCAATAGTTTCCTAGTTATGGATTCAGCCTCTCCTTGCCTGATATCTCAATGCAGAATGGACCCTTTGGACAAAGTTCATTACGCAAGAAGATGGAAGTGATGTTTGACATAATCGTGATCATTTCAAATTTCATGTGACACATCCCCCAGTTGTCAGTGGTTTAGGTTGGAATGTGTCTGACAAGAGTTCCTTCTCCGAGCATTAGAAGTATGATCTTGGCCATAGTCTTGTGGATTCCCAGGCTCAACCCACTGGTTCTTTGCAGAAATCTCGTTAAGCTACTTGTCAAGTTTGTGAAGGTTAATTAAATTAAGACTGAATCATGTAATCCATAAATCCACACCTTATACTTGCTAGTGGGCAGACCACTATCATTGACTGTCTGTTGCGCTATAATTTCTGTGTCAGATTAAGTCAAAATTGCTTTCATTGGGTGCCACTGCCCAAATGGGTTGTGTTCTCCTTAGAATAAGCTTCCCCAGGATAATGACTGTCTTACTTTGGAACAGAATTGTCAGGACCTAACAGAGCTTGTCACATGGTGGGCACTCAGTACCTACCAATTGACTGATGCCCATGCACAGTAGCATTCATTCTTTACAAGGCACACAGAAAGACAAACTCCTGGATATTTTCATCAAGATGAGTTAACAGTGGTTTTTTGTTGCCAAAAAAAAAATCTAATATGATTTTAGCCTGCAAAAAGAGCAATATCATATCTAGGGAATAAGACATGAAAAGCTCTACTGTACTCTAAATTTATTAGGTTAAAACTGAGTTTAGGGATTATAAGCATGTGGGTCTGAAACTGGAAGAGCCCCCACTCAAAGGTCATCCAGTCTGACATCCTCATTTTACATATGAAGAAATTCAGAATGCTCTCATCCAAGTCATCTCAATGACTCATCCAAGGTCATCTAGGTAGTAAGTGCCAGAAGCCAGACCTAAACCCTGTTCCATACCATGATTCCTCCTCAGTTGTGAAATGGACTAATTTAAGAGGCAGTGAGTTTTCTCATCATTGGAGCAATGTCCTTAGTAGTGAATGATTAGGGCATGGTCAAAAGAAAAGATTCACAGAGCAAGTTTCTTCAATCAGATGATTATAGTGATTATAGATGTCACTAGAATTAATACCAATAGTATACTACCAAGGAGGTCAATGAACAACAACAAACAAAAAAACAAACAAACCAAAAACTTCCCAGAACAACATCAGGTTCACTACCTTATCTTATACTTTACAAGCTTACAAGTCAAAAAAAGTTGAGTAAAAGTTATTTGATATCCAAGACTAAAAGGGCTTAGGACTAAACTATTGAAAAAAAAAATCCTTTTGTTGAATTCAAAAGGGAGTGGCTGGGCCTCTCCCCTAAATAAGGGCAGTGGCACTGCTGATTTACTTAATTATCAATGCTGGTTTCTTTTTTTTTTCCTTTAAATTTGTATAAAATGTTCCCCTAAGATTTTTGGTGAAAGGTTGAGATTGGGAGTCTACTGGGATTTAAAGCTTAAAGGGGATGTGAAGCTTTTGAACTTTTTCTAATGTTTTCTGCACTAATGAGGATACAAAATGATAACTTTCATGAGGGCTTAGGAATATCATTATTAAGGAAAAAGGGGCCAGCAATTGTGGTTTATTTGTAAGAATAGAGAAAAATTGTGATGTTGCTAAGTAAAACTCCAGAATATTCTGCATGGCCCTGGTCCTAGCTGCCATGATCATAAAAGAAGTTGAAATGAGTTCATTTGCCTCTAAATATCAAGCACGCCCATAAGAATTCTTGTTGAGGTTAAAGTGAATACAGTCAAAAGACAGACTTGGCTGGAAGAACTCCTATTCTGCAGATTAGGTGGCGCTAGACAGGAAAGGGGGTAGGAAAAAGGGGGTAGCATTATGCCCAAGGAACTTCATGCTTCCAAATCATGTTGCTTATGGCATAGCCAAGTATAGATTACATACACAAGAACATCCCACCAGAGTTGATGGAATTCAAAGGGGGACTGGAATATTCTCATTAAAATTTCAACTTTTTTTAAAATATCAAATCCACAAACATTTGCCAAATGAAAGCCACTTCCCACCCACAGGTACTGCCCCTTTCAATTTGAAGAGAATCCAAAATAGCAGGAATCCAATCTATGCTTTGAGTCTTTGCCACATGAAAATTTCAAATAAAATATGATTAATATTTCATAAGATTTCAGAACTGAAAGAAAAGTAATATAGCAGAGTAGAAAGAGTGAGAGTTTTGGCATCAGAATACTTGGATTCAAAGCTTGCCTCTGTCCTAGGACTTGTTTGAAGTCAGGCAAGTCACTTGGCTTCTTTTGTGAAAAATTCATCTGAAAAATAAGGTGATTAGTTTAAATAGCCTTTGGGTCCTTACCAGCTTGAGATATAGGAGTCTTTGCCCTCTGAAGATATTTTAATAGCTGCATTCTATAGATGAGGAAACTAAGGTTCAAAGAATGAAATGACTTGTCCATGGTTACACAATTAGTGAGGGAAGGACCAGGACTCCTGTGAGGAAAAATAAACTCTCTAGCTGATTATAATGACCTATCAATTAAATATATGGAAAGAGGACTGTGGGTCAGTAGTTTTGCACACTGGCTATGGAGTCAGAAAGACCCAAGTTTAAATCTGGCTTCAGATACTTTCTGTGTGATCCTGGGCAAATCATCCCTCCTATGTATGCCTAGAAAGCAGCTGGGTTTGGTCAGTGGATAGAATATTGGGTCTGAAATCAAGAAGACTGGAGTTCAAATCCAACCACAGACACCTCTTAGCTATGTGCCACTGGGCTGGATTGCCTGACAAAAAGATCCACTGGACACACTGGAGAAAGAAATAGCCAACAATTACAGGGTCTTTGCCAAGAAAACTTCTTGGATAACTATGATCCAATGAGTCGTGAGGAGTTGAACACAACTGAAAAACCAAAAAATAGCAAGTAGTCTAGTACAACAGCCAAGAAAGGCAACTAAAGGCAAGGGCATATTAAAAGAAAATAATAACCAATAAAGGAGTGAATGAGCTCAGCATTCCCCTCTTTGGCCAGAATTCAGCTCTGGACACCACTTTTTACAGAGGAAGATGCTGGAACAAATTCAGAGCGTGATTCCTGAGCAATGAAGGACTAGAGACTACCTATGTGATAACTAGGTGAACTGGAAAGTGATTAACCAGAGGTGCTATCTTCATATAATTCAAGAGCTTCCAAGAACTAACTTCCCCTGCTTTTTGCCAGAGGGCAGAATTTTCAGCAGTGGCAATTGGGGAAAGGCCTATTTTTAGTTCAAGATAAGGAGAACTTCTTGACACTCAGAGCTCTCCAAAATGCAATGATCTGCCACATGGGGTAGAAATTCTCCAGTGCTAAAGGCATTCCAGGAGGGACTTGGATCAACGTTTATTGGGAAAGTAGTTGAGGCAATCCTCAGTCAGCTATGGACTAGACTAGGTGGCATCTGAGATCCTTCCAGATGGTGAGGTCATGGAATTCTGCCATTCTATGGAACCAAGTGGCCTGATTCACAGCTTAATATTTTCTTACAATCCCTCCCTTTTCCATTTCGCCTTGTCTGCTTGCCTTGAAAGAAGGTTAGTATGAAGGTGAGATTTCATTTGGGAGCCTGCAGCTGGCGCATTTCTTGTTGACACTCAATGTGTCAGTCAAACCTATTTGCGGGAGGCTACTTTGAAACATAAAAAGGACAATGTCAACATCTCAGACTATATTCTAAAGGCTGGATGCAGAGAAAAATGGGAATTTTATGCCACTTATGAGAAAGGATCTCAAATTACAGTCTTTGCATTAAAAATAATGTATCACACATTTCAAGTTGGAGCTGACATTATTCCCTGAGGACAGGTCTTCTGTGCTTTGTCCCTCTACCTTGAATGGCCAGGATCTCAACACCCAATGTAGTCTCCTCTTCTTCATTATGATATTGAATCATTAAAAGCATAAATATGAATGTAAATCTAACAGGAAGCTACTGTACATTTTCAAAGAGCTCTGTATCAATTCTCTTCATGAAAATATGCAATGTATAGGTTGTCAGATTGAAATTTTATTTGGGATTAAACAAAGAAAATTTTAAGAAATGACCACACCCTTTGACTCAGAAAGATCACTGGTAAAAAGAAAGTTCTCACATAAAGCAAAATACTTACAGTAGTCCAGTTCATGTTAGGGGGGGAAGAGGATGTCTATTGGCTGAGGAAAGACTAAATGAGTTATGGTATATGTATTTAATGCAATATTTTACTGCGCTGTAACAAATTATATCAGGGGCTTGTAGATGGTGCAGTGGGTAGAATTCATCTCTGTAGCTGGCCTCAGATACTTACCAACTGAGGGACCCTGGGCAAGTCACTTAATCCCATTTGCCTCAGTTGCTCATCTGTAAAATTAGCTAGAGAACAAAATGACAAGCCTCTCCAATACCTCTACCAAGAAAACCCCAAATGGGGTCATGATGAATCAAATATGATTGAAATTACTAAATAACAATAAAGAAACTACAGATTTCATAAATACAGAGGACCATAGACTTACCTATCTGATGCAAAATTCAAGTAAAGAAAATTGTAATCATTGTAATTCCAACAATTTAAACAGAAGATACAAACACAAAACAATAAAAATGAATATTTAAAAGAATAAGCACAGACTCAAGAAGATATGAGAAGGTGCCTTGCTTTTCTCTTTAATAGAGGTTGGGGATTTACATTAAAGATATTTTCAAATTTGATGGAAAGAGATGGGGAGGGGAGATTTCCTGGTTTATCTTTTTCCTGTTAAAAATATTGTTGGTTATTCGAGATAGTTCTCTGAAAGAGTAAGGGATATTGAAGAAAATTTACACCAAGTAAAAAGTATTTTTAAGGACATTTATCACATGCTATTCTCTTTCCATAACTATCTGCCACTCAAATTCTAATGCATAGTAAGATTCCTCTTCACAATTCACTTCTTGGATGTGCTGTATTCAATTACCCATTAATGGTCCAATGGAAGTAAATTATAGGAAGGAAAAAAAAGGAAGGAAATAAAAAGGAAAGCATCTTAGCAATGTAACACTGCTGTACCCCAGAAATATGTGGTACAATTAAGCAAAGAGATATTTATGAGCCAACTAATCTGTGCAAAATACCAGGCTCAGCAGCACTGGTCAGGAGACAGACAGCTCCATCATGCTGGAAGAAATTAGATTTATACCTGCAATCTCAAGGAAGTGATTTCATTATGAAAATTGCATGATGAAATGAATTAGTACAGAAGATTAAAAACCAGAAGATATTGGTTCTAGGCCTGGCTCTACTCCTCAGAGAAATTATTCACTTAATTTCAGGACTATATCTCTGTCCTTGATCACCAAGACTGGCAGAAGGCTGACCTTTGAATAGACAGCGTGTCAATATGAACAGAATAAAATGTCCAGTCGAATTGTGCCCAGGGGGAAGAGAATCTTACGTCAATAACACTTTTCCCTATGGACTCAATAAACACCCTCTGCCCCCAAAACTTATCATAAACTAAAATTGAATTCGTGAATGTAGGGAGATTCGTTTTTTCCCCAAACCTGTTTTCAACTTCCATTCCAGGAGCAATCCTAGTGTCTGGCACAAAGTAGGCACTTAATAGGTGACCACTGACTGCCTCAAGTCAAAAGGCATCTCACAGTTCTAAGAGTATGATTCCCCCACTCCTAGACAAGCAAACTGAGGTCCAGAGAAACGGTAGAATATATTCCAGGTCCTAAGCATAGTGAAGAGCATAGCCAAAATTCCAACCTGAGTGCTTTGCATACACATCCAGGACATTTGTCATTGCACCATATAGACTTCAAATAATACCTATGTCAGAACCAGTACTTGCTGGTAGTTCAAGTCAGTGGCTTGCTCCTGTCCCAAAGCATGTTGACTCCTAGACAGCAGGCTCTCAGCACCTCCCAACTCCTCAGAGAAGTCGGTTTCCCCATCTGTCACTGGGAGAAGATTACCTCTGCCCTACCTGTTCTAGGGGTTCTTATTTGGATCAAAAGTATTTACTCTGAAAAAAATAAACATCTATAAAAATGTCACCATTAGCCCTTGAAAAGGGAGCTTCTGAAAAAAAAAAATATATATATATATATGTTCAGGCTCATATGAACTACCCCAAAGGTTGGAAAATTGAAGCAGAATTTCCTAGATTTTGATTTGTTTCTTATTTAAATTGCATCTACACATATCACCACATGTTAAGTGGAGAAAGGAAAGGGAAAAGTATCTCAATTCCTACCCATTTTGATCATGGAAATCCTCACTACACTATGTGTATGAAAATGTATCTCAACCTCTTTTCTCTTGGGCCCATAAAAAAAAAGAAAGAAAGAAGAAAAAGGAATGTTTGCTACTTAAATGTCTTATTGACATCTCAATGACCTTGGCCTGTAGGTGTTCCCCAAGGTTTGGTCCTGAACTCTCTGCTCTTTTCTCTTTACACTGTCTCTCTTAATGATCTCATTTACTCCCGTGGGTTCAATTATCTTTTCTCTGCAGATGATTCCCTATTCATATGACAAACCCCAAACTCTCTCTAGAGCACTGGATCTATATTTCTAATAGCCTATGAGATTATTTCCCTTGCATATACTGCCAGTACCTCAAAATCAACATGGCTCATATGAAAATGATCCTGTTCACACCTTAATCTTCCCCCCTACACACAAGATTTAAGGGTTTAGTGAAAATTTAGCATTGATCTTGATGACAAGAAGATCTGAGTTCAAATCAAAATTCAGAATATGCCTATATATATGACCCTGAGCAACTTACCTTATTTTTCTGAGTCTTAGTTTCTTCTCTTATGAAATGTGGATAAGATAATAACACAGCCTACTTCACAAGTAAAAGATCAAATGAGCAAATGTTCTTTATAAATCTTAAAAATCTACAAAATTATTTTTTCACCATTTTTTCTCATCTCTAATTCCTCTGACCTTAAAGCAGTTAACTCTACCTTCTTCTTCTCCCTAAATTTCAAATCAGCTGTCAGATTTGTTTCTATTTATGGTATACCTCATTCATTCCAACCCTGATGATCCACTTCCAGTGAAATTCCCCCTGATTCAGAAGCTAATTATTTATTCCCATCATTAACCAGGATAATAAACTCCTGACTAATCTGTTAGCTACCCATTTTCCAGGTTCCCTTCTATGTCCCACATCGCGATTTGAGTCTTTATCCTGGTGAAGAATTCACTTACCTTGGTCATTCCATCACTCCTCAATAAAAAGGATTTTCACCAGCTCCCCATCACCTGCCTGCAAAGCATAACTTTGGTTTTTGAAGACATTTGATCATTTGGTTCTGCCCTTCTTTTCAGGTCTTTCCCCGTATTATTTCACTTTCTGTAGAGGTTTCAGATAGCCTAGCCAAATTGGACTTTTCTTTCTTTGACCCCATTCTCATTCAGTCCTTGTACAAATTCATAGCTTTACTCATAAACTCCTCTACTCTTAGAATAGCATTCAACAGTCACAAGACTTAAAATAATCCTTTCTTCCTTCAAGAGCAATATCCCTCAATGTGAGCATCTCCTTTCTGGACTATCTCCAGAATATACTCTCTATAGCTTATTTATTTTGAGTTATTAATGTTTTATCTTCCCCATTAAGAAATGAGAACTTTGAAAAGGGACTGTCTTTTGTCTTTCTTTGTAGTTATAGTGCTTAAAAAGTACCTGGTTCATAGTAGCTGTTTATTACTATTTATTATTATTAATAATAATTGATATTTACTGACTGAGACTCCATTATCATGACCTGTCATCCATGCCTTATCGCATTCTGAAGCCAAATGAATATTGTTTCTTCCCTTAGCTTGCCTTTTCTCATTAAGAAGACCCAGATCTTTATCTGGCAAGACAAGTGGGAAGTAGGCTAGAATGGGTCAACCCTTTCCAACTTTCTTATAAAGGCAGAGAAATTGGTTTTGTTCTCTCAGGAAAAATAAATGGATGGGGCAGGGAATTTGCATCTAACCAAGAGGATGAAATAAACTGGAATACTGGCCGCTGCCAACTTAGTCCTATATTTCATAGGTCCAGCAACATAAAACAAGTCTCTGGTCAAGAACAAGGCAATCATAAATTTCAGGATAAGATAGGCCATTCTGAATGAGTTTTAGATGGATGAAGAGCATTTGTAGTTCAGAGTTATATGAGGATATTATCTGAATACAGCTGAGATTGCCAAAGCAGGTGGCACAGTCCTCTTGAATAAAGAAGCCATGGAGCATCCCTTAAAGACTTTTCTATTAATGTGAGAAAATGATTCTCCATGTACTAAACAGCAAATATCATGTACCGATACAAAGTCATTCCAAACACAGATGTCCTATTGGTGATTCCCAATTCCAACAGAAAACCAAATGGAGGAAGGATCATAATTTGGAGAAATAATGCAAATATAGGCTTGGGAATCAAGAATGAAGAGTCAAGCAGAAGCAGAGAATCAGACTAAGGTATAGTTATAGACACTTAGACACATAGGAAGAGACAAAGGTAGCTACAAACAGAGAAAGAAATACAATAAGAAAGAGACAGACAGAGAGATGGTTAGATTGCTAGATGGAGGCGAGGGAAGGGGGGACAGGGCAGAGGTAAGTATAACACAGTGATGATAAACTTATGTCATGTGTGTCAAAAAGGATACACAGAGCCCTCTCTGTGAGCATGCCTGCAGTCTTCCACCAGAGTTCATTACTAGAAAGCCAGAGGGACTTAGAGCAAAGCTGTTCCCCTCCCCCTCTCCATGTATCTGAGGACATTCCTCACGTCTCCTGCCTTTCTGCCCAGCAGCCCAATGGGAGCACTAGCACTTCCTCCCTCCCGTCTGGGGTACGGTGCTGGGCAAGAGTGGCTCACATGCTACATGAGGGTGTGGGAGGGAAGGGAGTCTATTGAGTCTGTGGTGAACGGAATTCCCATGGTGGGGTTGGAGTGAAGCTGGGTTTGAGGGGAGCATAGCTCATAGTGTGGCACATAGCTGGAAGGGAGCAGAGTTGGAGGCAAGTGGAACACTCTGACCACTCTCCTCCCTCTCTCCACATGTGACTCTCATCACCCACCCCTCTTCCCAGCAGCCCAATGGGAGTGCTTCCTCTCTCCCCTGTCTGGGCTAAGAGGGCAGGCAGAGCAGGGAAAGGCAGTGGGCGTGGGGCATGCACTTGGCCTGGGGTGGGTAGAGAGGGGGGTGAGATCTGGCACCCTGTCTCTAAAAGGTTCACCATGACTGGCATAGGGATAAGTTTTATGGCTCTAGATGAGGGGCAGGGCACACTATGGCATACCAGAACTGGAGATCTCCTCAGATGTAGACAATGAAGTAACTCCAAAGTGAGAAACATGAGCCTAATAGAAGAGGAGTGGGTGAAAGAGGAGGCCATGGGATGGCTGATTGGGCCTCTGTTTTATATGTGAGAAAATGGACCATTTTGTCAAGTATTGCCAGTGGACATGGCAGCACAAAGTCATGAAGTATCTAGCTGCCTCAGAATCAGGGTTAGTCAATATGCCATATAAGGTGGAAGGGCCTTCCTTGGGCACTGCTCATTCAAATATGATTTAGCTTTCCATTTTGGCTTTGTGAACTAGTCTCTCCAAATATGTTGTATCTTGTCCAGTGATCTTATCATTTAATACGGCTCTACAGAAATGGCCATGCTCCTCTCTCCCATCATCTTCCGGAACCTTCCATGAGCAAATTCCCATTTGGTTGTGTGTGTCTCCACATTGTACAGTGTGCTGAGCATTAGAAAGTTGCACCTGTGAATGTAGAGGGCTAGACAGAGTATGTCAAACATCCTGTAAAAGGAAAAGATGGAGAAACAGGGCACGTTGAGGACAAGGGAAGCAAGAGCTACGGAGGTTCAACTTTTCCCTAGATTATAGTTTTGCCAGAGGTCAAAACAGTCATTTGAGTTCTAATATGTCACTAAAAGGATTTTGATTTTCCCATGAGATAAGCGGATTATATGAAAGATTGAGGAGATGAAAAAATTCATTTGAGTGACAAAGACCCAGACAGAGATTCTCTTTCACCATTCAAGTTGATCCTACTTGGAATTATTCTAGTCTAACTCATGTATGAAAGCAAAGTACATACAAAAATCAGAAAGAAATGAAGTTTCAGCATTCCCATTTATTGCCAAATTCAGTTTGCTACATATTTTGCTTTGCAAAACCATTTGAAATGAGGGATTCCTTGAAGGCTTGTCATTCTATCCAGCAAAATGATAAAAGCTCTCCCTAGGACATCAACACGTGGTCACAAATCTTTTTGGTCTTGACTAAGCAGTTCTCTGATGTAATCAGGAATGACAAAAGATGTAAGCACACTTCCCAGCAGGGTTAACATTGAGCTGGACACACGAAGCATAAACATAATAGATTCCAATTTGGGCTCAGTGGAACATCAAATAAATTATTCAAAAGCAGCAATGTGATGTTACTGTGTATCGATCTTGTCTGTACATAGTTATGTGCATTTTGTCTCCCTACTAAACTATGAACTTCTTAAGACCAGAGACTCTCTTTTGCCATCCTTTGACTCACCAGCACTTATCCCAGTGATTGGCACAAAATAGGTATTTAATAAATGCTTGTTATTTAGACTTGACTCAACTTTCTGTAGTGTAAAGGAAGCCAAAGCTGCCATGAGGAGTTAAATCCCACCTTTGATGCTCATAAAAGTCATTAGACTATAGGAATTTGGATTAACCTTTTGGAGGATCAGCTTTTCCATCTGAATTTGATGAATCATAATACTTGCATTACTTACCTCACAGATTTGTTATGAGAATCAAAAAATTTTTATCAAAATTTGATCAAAACAATTGATCAAAAAATCAAATCAAAAATGAAAAATGCTTTGCAAACCTTCAAGTGCCATACAAATATAAGCTATTAAGATTTATAAATCAGAAACATTTTACATACCTGTTTTTGGATGAATATAAGAGCCCTTTAGGGCTTAAATATATAAGGAACTCACCAAAATGGTCAACAAGAAATCAAGATGTGCAGCAGGAAAACAAAAAGCTAGGCTGTGCATCTGAGGGATAAGAAGAGTTCAGAAAGCTACTAGGTCTGAAGGCAGAGGAAGCAGAGTCACAAGGAAAGAGGCCCATAGTAATTGTTGTTCCAAAAATTTGAGAAATTCTGCTGCATTTGAAGTTAAGCCAATCTCTGCCTCTCTGACCTATGCTACTCAACCTAACTCACTTGTATGGATTGGAAGAGCACCCCACCCCATTACCCTTTTTCTTCTGGTGCCATTCCAATCAACTTCTGATTTCAGAGGCAATTATTGCTGCAGATGAGAGAACATCATGAACAACTTGGATCATCCTAGAGTCATCCCACTGAAGGCAGAAAACCAGAATGGAGATCACTGGCAAACAGAAGACTCCTATATGGAGCCTTAGGTTTTCAGAGATGGTGTTTGTACTGACAGGCATGTAGATTTTCCCAAGATCATAAAGGATCTTGGTTCAGATCCTACCATGATGCTTATGCTTGACCTTGTGAACTTTACCCCTCTGGGCTTCAGTTTTCCTCATCTAAAGCATGAAAAGGCTTGACTCAAATGTCCTCTAACATCTAGCTCTTGAACCATAATAGGAGCCTTCCCCAACTTAAGACAGTTTCTAAAAATAGCAAAGATGCCTCCAGTAAGTAGTCTGTTTGACAAAATAGAAATCTCCCAACTAGGTATTGAGAAGCCTTCACAATTGGATCTCCACCTTCTTTTTTGGACTCATTCTATTTACGCACAGTTCAGTCCAATTCACTATATATCAAATCATTTTCAGTCAAAAGGCACCACTTATTTTCAGTTGCCAAATCATCTCACCTCCATTCCAGGAGATGCATCTCATCTCTTGCCTCTATTCCATGTCTCCAGGACCATCCATCATATTTGAAAAGCACCCATTCCTCAGAATCTGCCATTTAGAATCCTTATATTTATTTAAAACTCCTCTCAGGTGCCATTGAAGTCAGGAACTGCCAAATTTCTATTTCTGTGACTCAAGCCAAAGGCTCTGCACATAAAGATGCTGCTGAAATGTTTGTTCAATTGAACTGGTACTTTGAATTGGATCAAGTGGCCCTCACATATATAAGTATGAGCTCTCTGGCAAGGATTTACCCAGAAGGATAGGGTACCCAGAAGACACCATCAAGGCTGAGTATGATGGAGGTAGAAAGATGAGGAATCTTGAATTGAGGAATGGAGGCTTCTATAAGAATTTCAGAAGAGCATGTCTGAGAAATGCATTGGATGAGAAGGGCTTTCTGATGCTAATAGAGTCCCCACACTCATGGGGTCACTGGTCTTTCTAAGTTTCTCCAGACCTTACTTTTCTAATCTGTAAAATGAAATAATTGAACTACAATGAAGTTTCATTTATGATCCTGTGACCTAATGAATATGCTTAATAAA
This sequence comes from Monodelphis domestica, assembly GCF_027887165.1. Taxonomy (NCBI): domain Eukaryota; kingdom Metazoa; phylum Chordata; class Mammalia; order Didelphimorphia; family Didelphidae; genus Monodelphis; species Monodelphis domestica. Next base: position 5,114,440 of record NC_077234.1, on the reverse strand, counting down.
TTCTGTGGTCTTAGTAAGTGTGTAATTGGACCCAGGCATGGGGGAGACCTATGTATGCTTTTGAGCAAGAAACTTGAGCCCACTCCAAGGGCACCTCAGAAGAAAAAGCTTTCCATTTTTGACACATTGCCAGTTGGTAGATAGGACAATCATTCATAGAATTATTGATGCTTTTTAGTATTTCAGTGATAATAAGGAAACATTATTCTCATAAAAGATTCTGAGAAGCATGCCTCCCTGGCAGGGAAAATTGGCAACTATCTCTTTTGATGACTCTCTTGATAGAAATGAAGGAGGGAGTGCTGGAATACAACTCATCCCATGCTTCTGGATTTCAAATGTTTGCCCTTCACACTAAGAATTGTTTTTTACAGATACCTACTCTAGTAAAAACGAATGCCCCAACGTTGACATTTAAATCCGATAGAGAATAGCTTGATTGGAAGCCCATCATGAAGAGAAATATTACAAAAGAATTGTGTAAGGCATTATGAACCTAGTGGGATCTTCTTCAGTGCCATTATGAGGCCATTTAATTTAGTACTTTTCTTTTTAATCAAGAAAGGTACCAGAAGCCATTTGGCACAGATCAGAAAAGGGCTCAACTCTTGGGCCTTTCAGTCTTTGGCATGATCTAGCCAGAATGCCAAAGGTCTGAGCCCTTGCTGACCTCTGTTCAAAGAAAGAAAATTATCCAAATGTCAGTTTTATAACAAAATTAAATAGAACAACAGCCAGTGAATCTTAAATTTTCATCCTGCCCTTCCTTCTCTCCTTCCTTCTCTTCCCTTTCTCCACATGCATTATTCTGTGTTGATTTTCATGGATTAGAATCTGTGTCCTATCCAAAGGGTGGCTTTCTTTCTGTGTACACTGTGCATTCTGCCTTAGAATTTTACTTGTTAAATCAGGTAAGAATGGATTGATGATTCAAAGCTCAGAAAATGGCCATCATCTTTCCCTAATGTAGCTGAATGCCCAGTTTTTCAGTGGAATTATCAGGGGCTTGATATAGTACTTCACTTGTGTTTCCCCCTTTGCTGTTCGGTATGAGTCATCACAGTGCCTACAACTAGCTCCTTCTATGATTCCTTTTTTGTTGCTGCCCACTCTTGATGACTGCAATTCCTCCTCTGCAGTCTGTGCCATAAACATGGCTTTCTGGTGTTTGCTTCTGATTCATGATCTATGTAGATTGAGTTGCGAATTTCAGTTGGAATCATACTTATTTTCTCTCTTGCCCCTGCCATGCCAATTCATTTCCTCCTCTTTGTCCCTGCCATGAAATTCTGTCAAAATCGAAACCAACAGTGGCAAATATATTAATGTTGTTTAAAGGAACGCCATCAAAAAGGTAAACTTTAGTTGTGCTTGTGGTTTGAGAATCTGGCTGACGGGAGGAAAAAGGAGAAAAATGATGGCTTCTATTTTTCCATAAAATTGTATTTTACTTGGAAACATAAAATATATTTCACTTCAATAAAGTCCTAGCACTGTTTTGAGCAGATAAACGGGGTGGTATTGTCAATAAGAACAATGAATCCCTCTGAAAAATCTGGCTTAAGTTGTTGTACTCAGACCAAGGTTCTTGAAAAAGATGGTCTCAGAAGCAGAGGCAGGACTGAGAGAGTTATCTGGAAGCCCATCCCTGGGCAGACATTAATCAAATTGATTCTCTTGAGTCCAAGTCCCAATACAATCATCAGAAACTTATTACTTTTACAAAACATTTGATAAGAGCTCTTTGATACTATCTGATGAAAAGAATGATGCCAATAACAGCACTAGAATTGACTTCTGAGAAAATAATGGGATTTTTATTTGTTAATGATTTAGAAGGAAAATAGAGTTTTAGAAACTCTGAACCTTTTGCTTGAAGAAAAAGATAGTATATTTCCCTCATCCTTCCTTTCTTCCTTCTTTTCTTCCTCCTCCCTTCTTCCCTTTCTTCTTTCCTTCTTTCTTCCCTTCTTCCCTTTCTTCTACCTTTCCTTCTTACCTCCCTCCCATCTGTCCTCCCTCCCTTTCATCCTTTTTTTCTTTTCTTTCTTCTCTTCCTTTCTTCTTATTTCTTGTTTTCACTTATTTTCTTCTTTTCTTTTTTCTTTCCTTTCCTTCCTTCTATTCTTTTTAATTCCTTCCTTTCTCCTTTCATCTTTCCTTCTTCTTTCCCTCCCTCCTTTCCTTCCTCACTCTTTTCTTCCTCCTTTTCTTCCCTTCCTTCTTCCTTTTATTTCTTTCTTTCTTCCATCTCTGTTTTCCCCTCCCTCCCTCCCTTCATTCGTTCCTTGCTTCTCTGCTTCTTTTATCCTTCCTTCCTTTCTTTCTTCCTCCTCTATTTTCCACCTCACTTTGATAGTTTCTCTCTCTTCTTTTTCACTTTTTCTTCACTTCAAACACTCCATCATAAGATACTGATTTTCTTGCATTAAAATAAGTACCCTCTTCAGAGATAAGTTTTCTTCCAATGTACAAAAGATACCCTATTTTGTTGGGGGGAGGAGCAGGGAAATGACTAAAGCTCAAGAAGGGCCCCACCAGATTATTATTATTTGAGTGGTCAAATAAAGAGACAAAGAGTTTGATCCCTATGACATAGGGAGGGCCTTTTAGGGAGTACAGCAAGGTCACTCTTCAAATGTCACTTCCTCATTGCATATATATGTTTGTGTGTACATGTATATATATATATATATTATAATATATTACTGTATAATATATACATGGAGGTATATAAAGATAGATAAATAGACAGATAGGTAGACAGACAGATAGATGATAGATAGATAGATAGATAGATAGATAGATAGATAGATAGATAGATAGATATTCCCTTACCTTTCATCTTAGAATCAATTCGGGTATTGGTTCCAAGGCAGATGATTGGTAAGGGCTAGGCAATTGGGGTTAAGCGACTTACCAAGGAACACATATCTAGGAAGTGTCTTGAGGCCAGATTTGAACCCAGGACCTCCCACCAACAGGCCTGACTCTATCTTTTAGTGAACTAGCTGCCCCTGCCTAGATATTTCAGTGAAGGAAGATGGGGAATGTTCTGGAGTGTTCACCTTCCAGTCAATTGTCCTTGTTTTACAACTCTGCTTTTATTGCTCTTTCTCATTATAATTCCACAACCCAAGAGGCCCCTCCCAGGATAAACTCATCACTATCACAGTTCTAACTCAAGCATTTTTTTGTATGTCTCCTTTAGCATCTTCTCCACTCTGCCTGGAGGGCTGTAGGACAAAATGCCAAACTTCTCCTAAAGCCTTCCTTTATGGAAGACTGAAACTACTCCTGAAGGTCATTCAATTTTCCATTTGCTATTCTTCCTGGTCTCAACTCCATGGAACAAGATAACCCTAAGCTATCCTGAATTATGTAAAACAGAAAAGAATTCTAATCTTACAGCTTCCAAATCCATCAAAAGGTATCTCTGCTCTATTGCAATATATCTATAGTGCCCTTGGCTGCCAAACTGATATTTAAACTGTAGCAACCCCCGGTATCAAATATAAACTCGTCTGGCCTTTCAAGACAATCCTCAGATCATGAACTTTTCTTCCATTTCCCATATTCTTATACTTGACTCCCCTCTATAAATTCCTATTCAGCTACAGTAGGCTCCTTGCTGATCCTTTCACAGACAATCCACGCCCCACCTCTCTTCCCCAGCTACCCCCTATATCTACAACTCCCTCTCTTTTCACCTCCACCTTTTTAGCTTCCTAAGTTTCTTCCAAGACTAAGTTCAACTCTGATCTTCTAAACTGGGCTTTTCCAGGTCCCCAGTTCTTTCCCTCCTCTTCTAATGCTTTCCTTCAGAAATGTCCTTCCTTCTATCTTGTGTCTATTGTATATGCACCAAGTAATTTACATGCTGTCTGTTCCAATGGAAGCCTAACTCCTTGAGGGCAGGGTCTGTTTTTTTTTAATTTTCTTAATTTGATTTCTTTTGTTTTTCTTCCTTTCTTTGTATCCTTAGACTCTATCCTTAGCCTAGAATATATGAAAGCTTGATAAATGTTTGTTGACTACTTATTGATACGTACAAATGTGTTGCTTTGACTTCATTCCAACTCTCAATGTGTTATCCTACAAGGATTAGTTCATGCCCACTCACAAATTTTTAAAAATAATCAATTTTAAGGCCAGTCCTTAACTCACTACAATCCTTCCTTCCACATGCTTGCTGCATGCAATTACCCATCTAACCAATGTTTTCCAAATGTTGTGATTTTCAAGACTACTCAAACGATTTCCAACTTTTATGCACACACAGACTCATTCATGACAAAGTATTTGAAACCAACCATTGGATCAGTTCTGAAACCACGTGGATGTCCTGAAAAGTAGCCCTTTGCTTCCTCTCTCATCCTCCAAACAACCCCAATTAAAGGAAAGCTATTTATGTCAACCAGGAGATACTACATCAGCGAAAAATAAAGTCTTTTGTCACTGATAACTTTCACTTTGAGCAGACCCAAAATATGAAGATCTGGATTGACCAAACTGATAAACTACAAAGTAATTGTTCATTATCCTTACAAAGGATTCTTCCCTTTCTGAAAAGTTCACTAGACCCTGCCTTGTTCTTCTTCCTGGCACTCCTTGCCTTTTGTCAGGGGTGCCTTCTCTCCCATCTTGGATTAATGAACAGGGAAGATAGCTCAGGAATGAAGTATCTGATTGTCACATCCTTTGGGCCTGAGTCCCTAATAATTCTATTTCCAAAGTAACGATCACATCCTTTTAATCACCATAACCAACACCATAGTGCACACTATTGAAAGACACATAAGATAGGTCTCTTTGACTCTCCTCTTTCCATCAAATTATATGTGTGTGTGTGTGTGTGTGTGTGTGTGTGTGTGTGTGTTAATGTTAAGTACTTACACTGACCCTGAAATATAATAGGGGCTATCTACATGTTTATTCCTTTCTCTCCTCTGTTCCATCCCAGCTTTTCAAATTCTGCTGCAGTAATTATCCTCATGCAGAGCTCTATTCATATCATTCTTTTGCTCTATATTCATTGGTTAATTTCTATCTCATGGAAAATAATATTCTAATACTTTAGCATGACATTCAAGGCCCTCCAAGTCTCCCCTGTCAATGCAGCCTTATCTCATGTTATTCCCTTACCATGTTATTCCCTTCCCAAAATTATATGATCCAACCAAACTGTTCTTCTCATATAGGATAAACTATTTTCCCCCATTCACTAAGTGCCCTCTCCCTCTTTGTCTGTGTTCTTCTCACTCATCTTTTAAAGACAAATTCAGAAGTTACCTCTGCCAAGAACCTTCCTCCCCATGCTAATGAGGTACTTCCTCACCTTTACTGATATTTTTTTGCTTGGATTTTGTAAATTATATATTTCTAGTAGATAATGAATTCCTGAAGATGATGGCATGAATATTCTCTAAAGGTTGTATCACACTAGTCTATGACTGTGTTCAATAAGCCTTTAATTGTTTATTCATTGAGTTCTCTTTTGTCTCAGACACTAACCCTGATGGATTCCTGCCCAGGTCACTGTGCTGAACTTACTTCAGATCTTCAGAGATAGTATGGACTGCTGACAGGATCATCTGATTTATGACGGGAAGATCTGCCTTCAAATCATATTTCTGCAATTTATGACCAATAAGAACTTGACCCCTCTCTGTGCCCTAGTTCCCATGGTTTAAACTGTAGAATAATGTGTTTGGAGGAAATTGTCCATATGGCCTCCTCTAGTTCCAGATTCTGTGGTTCCTGTTTCCATTTTCTACTTCTTTCTTCCTTCCTTTTAAGCCTAGAGGCCAAATGCCAGATTGTACTTTTGTGTTCAAACCCACCTATTATTTGCTTGGTAACTCTATCCTGATCCATCTTAAGGCCATTGACACCAACCAATCTTCATAGAAATTTGATTTACCTTACCTGATTTTGTCTGAAAGCCCAATTTTTGAGTTTTTCTTTTCTTTCTCTTCAATGACTCAAGTCATTTTATATATACCTCCTCAAATTGGCAGAAGTATCCCTACCTTCTACCAATCCCCTTATCAGTAACTCCTTCTCCCTTCTGGTTTAGCCCTTTGACATCTTTGCAAGAGTTTGCTCTCCAGATCTCACTTATGGACGGGTCCATTCAGGTTCATAGACCATCAGGTTTGATAGCACCCTGAGGCAAAAAAACTCTGAGTAGCTAACAAGCTCACTGCTCAAGCCCAAAAATAGTCTGAATTTTGAAATCAAAAAAGGCCAAGTAAAACATCTCATCAGGACCAAAGTCCTTCATCAAAGGGTGCCTGTGCATTCACTGTTGTCTTCTCTACAGTTTCTTGTTATGATCAGAAAACTGCTACCCAATTGCATTCAAGATACAAATTAATTTACATCCTTTTTTTTCCCTTAACAAATCAGCAGTATAAAGTACACTACTCAGGTGAGGAATGAACTTGGATATGGAGTAAATTTTGATATGCTTAGAAAAATCCCAAAGTTAGATCTTGGAGTTTGAATTTAATGACTTCACTGAGCTGTTTTTCAAGGTGTCACTCATTGCATGGCAATGGGATGTCTCAGAATGTGATGGCTACACTGTACATGGCTCTTGTTTTCTGGCTTATGAATTGATTTGTTCATGATTTCTTTCAGAAGGATCATGCTCCAACATGACCAAAACAAAGGTGTTTTCAATTTTTTTTGTATGAATTGACTGTGGGTTTGATTTGGTTTTTAAATATACTCATGACAGAATTATTGGTCCTCAACTAGAGCTAAGTCAAACTTTGACTTTTGATTTGATTTTCTTCCTTTTCTTTATACTCACTTCAACCAGTTGGAATATGAGTAACTGTTAGAAACTGTACACATTTTGAATAAAGGGCTATACTTTCAAACAAATATAAAGCAACCGTCTTTAAATTCTACCTTGAACACTAGGTAAATGCATAACTGAGTTAGAAGGTCTGATTCTGCATGTGAGTTGAATAAAAGAAAGTAAAAATGTTCTAGATAATTTAATTAGATGAGTGAGATGTGGCCAACAAAGAACTGTGTAACTGAAATTAATTTACTCAAAATCAGGACAAATCAAATAAGCTTTATTTAATGATAAATTTGGAATCTAGTGAATATTCATGATTTTTCTTAATCAGTTTGACATCACTGAAATCTTTGGCATTGATGAGGAGTGATATTCACTAAGTGGAAACCAATAAATAAGTTTGAAACAAGGCAAATCCTCTTTTCAGAAGATTAAAAAAATCACTGCACAAAAAAGTGACAAATTTTCAAAGCTGAATATAGTACAGTTTATTCTTCCAGCACATTCTGGAAGTGAGTCATCTCAAGAGAATGCACTCTTATCAGTGTAAGTCAATGCTATTATAGGTCCTTTCTAAGTTTGCCCAATAGATGTCTAAGGAATAGTCTGTGCCTTGAAGAGAAGCTGATTTGATTACAGCACAAATATTTCTAATAGAAAATAAAAGAGAAATTAAAACCACAAGGGGAATCAAAATTTTAACTTACTCCCAGTAGCAGCACACAGGAGCAACATATGGAAAAACTCCTGTCAGCTCTGTCTTTAAATATGTGAGAAGAATACCAACAAAATATCAGTGTCCCTCCTGGGAAGGACAGTATGACGCGTTTCAGTGCAATACTTGCCCTTTGTCAATGGCCAGCTGTTGATTCTTGTTATGTGACCCACAATCTTCTGATGAATAACTGTACAAACATTATATTTTAATATGCTGGTATAAAAACTCTTGAATATCACATGAACATTTTACATGTTAATATCTAGTTCTTTGGAGAAAGGAACTTCTGAAACAAGTTGGCTGCCATGATGCTCCATTAGTGAAGCAGTGATGAACATTTCCAGCATGCAAAGTTTCTATTTTTGTTTTGTTTCTAACTTCAGGCTTTGGCATGGCTTCCTCCCTTCCTCAAGAAAGAAAGACTGAATGGTACTTACAGAGCTGTAGAGATACCCTTCTCCATTCATTGCCACATAGAGGCTGGCTTTCACTCCCTGGATCGCCACAACCCGAAGGCCCACAGGGATTAGGTTGAAAAGGGCTGAGGAAGATAGAAAGAGAGATTAAAAATAATAATCATATAACTAGTAAACTTTCAGAATTCCTCATTGCACCAACAAGCACCAAACCTTCATAAATCAGTGACTATGAACAAGCCCCAGGGAGGGAGAGAGAGTAGAAAAAGAAAAGAAAAGAAAAAGAAATAGTTTCTGCTCTCACAGCACTTACAATGTATCCAGGAAAGACAATATGCAAATACAGAGGAATACATAAACTCTAAAGAAAAGAGTGAGGGGTGGGCAATCAGAGAAAGTGTCATCTACAAGGTGAGATCCAATGAGATACTATCTGTAAAGTGCTTAGCACAGTGACTGACATATAGCAGGCAATAAATAAATGGTAGCTATCATCATTGCTGTGACCATCGTGAATCGTATAATTGTTACCATAAGGTGGCTTATGGGCTGAGCCTGGAAGAAATGATTATGTTCTGGAAAATGGAGGCAAGGAAGGATTTCATACCGGGCATTGGGGCCAGCTAGTGGACAGACCCAGGGATGAAGGGTCACTTGGGAGGAATGGCCCTAACTCCAGTTTGTCTGCGCAGAGTATATGAGGAACTGAAGTAAAATACCATACAGCTAGGAAGAAATGTTTGGCCAGGTAGTAAAAAAAACAGCAGCCTGTGCCTGGGAGACAGATGTTTCTATCTAATGATAGAAGAAGCATGAAACCAGTAGGGCTTATGGTAACCTTGACAGTGAAAGATGGAAGAAGTGGGAACAGGAGAAACAGCTTTTCATATCCAGAACAATTAATACACAAGACTGCTCAGAAAAGAGAAGGTACACTGGAAATGAAAACTATCCTTACAAGGACAGAGAAGACACAGATGAGAGGCAATTCTTTTTAGAAAGAAAATTGAATATTCCAAAGCCTGGAGTCCTGCTTGCTTCTATGTCACAAAGAACATTTTTTTTCCAGAAGGCGCAAAATAAACCATAATAGTACTTTCCCAAAAGAAAAATCTGAGTAAAAAGGGAAATTCTTTAAAATGTGCCTGAGAGACTTTTCTGGGCAGAGATATTAAAAATAATATGTATCATGTGGCACTTTCAGGTTTTCAAAGCTCTCCCTTCATGAGTATTCTGTGCTTATTTATTAGTAAGCAGCTCCTTATTTCATTATTATGTCCACTGTACAAATTACCAAAATGAGGATGAGAAAGGTTGAGTGACTTGTGTACAGTCACAATTCAAGTGTCACAGACAGTTAGAACCCAGGAGTTTGGAGCACAAATCTTATATTAAATTCTCTACATCATAAAGAAACCAAAACAACTACCCAGGGAAGAGGAAGAGAAAGAAGAGGAGAAGGAGGAGGAGAAGGGAAAGGAAAAAAAAGTAAGGGGGAGAGGAGTAGGAGAAGCAGGAAGCAAGGGGAGCAAATAGGGAAATATGCCCATAACTGTGGACCAATCATAATTACAGTTCTATATTTTTAAATTTTTTTACTCAGTTCCAGTGAAATTCCCTTCCCTTCCCCGGAGGATAGAAATAGAATTGCCCCAGGAATGAGGGGAGAAAATCTAACAGAAACACTGGCAAAGTTAAAATTAAGTATCCTCTGAGGAATACATAAGTGAGGAAATAAACACATGCACACACATTGAGAAAAAAGACGATGGGACCAGGTGTTCATGGGAGAAAGACAGATTTTGAGCAGAAAGAATCCCCGAAGGACAGCATTGACTACATGGGTCCAAACCGATTGATGTTTTGCATGACTTTCTTAGGAAGATGGCTCTTTTGCCCTTAAATGAGATAACATCATAAAATGCTTTACAAAACTCATACTGCTACATAAATGCTAACTATTATTATTTTATTCTTCATGTTATTTTTTTTTTTTATTCTAGAAGTGATCAGGGTCTGAGAAGGGAAGAAACAAGGTGGTGTAGCCTGGAAAATGGTGGATTTGGAGTAAATCAATCAATCAGCATTTCTTAATTGCCCACAAGGTGCCTGCCTGTGCTGAGTACTCAGCATACAAAAAGAGGTAAAAGACCACCCCTGGCTTCAAGGAGCTTATTAGGTAATTGAGGAGTCAGTAAATCCATGATTCAAATGTTGCCTCAGATACTTATTTAGATGAGTGGCACTGTGCAATTTTGGGTCTTTAGTGCCCTCATCTGTGCAATGAGGGGGTTAGGCTTGATGGAGCCCACCCACAGTCTTCTTGCTCTAAATCAATGATCCCATAATTTCTGGAAAAGCAGGAGAATCTGCCTCCCAATTCGTTCTATCCAAATACTTGAAAGCAACTAAGTGATGCTCAAACAACAACTCTTTCCTTTTCCATCTCAATTCCCAAATGAAACCAGGAGCCCTGAAACATGGTGCCTACTAATCCAAATGTTCATCTGTCCAACTCTTTTTTAGAAGCTATGCTCAACTGTGATGCCCTGGGATCCATGCCCACATTGGGCAAACTTCAATTCAGGAACTATCAGCCAGTTATCTGGATAGTGTAAAGCTTACCTTCCTATACATCTGCCCTGGCTTCCTGACATCTGTTTAAAATGGGTGTCTTTCAGCTCAGGGACAGCTGCTCTGAGTGGTTGACTTAGAGAAGGCTAGAATTCTATGTGCCAAGTTTATGGAGACCTTTGGATGAAAGCCTTCAAGTAAATGCTGTACCTTGGCCTCTCTGATAAAGCACAAGCGGAACAAAAGGCAAATAATAGACTCAGTTTCTCCTCCTGCTCTGATTGCCCAAGAAAAGTTGACGAAATTGATTCAGGGCAATGACCAGTTTGATGCATCACTGAGAGCTTCAGGTTGGATGCCAAACTGGCACTGACTTGTCTGGGTTTTTCCCATTCAGGAAGTTCAAGGAATGCATCTTACCCTGTGGCTCGTCTTTCATGAGACAATGAGATTTGATATTTAATAATCCCTGAGTGGCAGTGCTCTCGATGACGAGATACTCTGCACTAAGTAATGGGTGCCCTGACTATTTCTTATCTGCTCCTCTCCACTTTCTTTGTCTCCTTCTTCGAGAGTCAGCCCTTGGGACTGCTAACAGAACTGAAGGCAACTGGTATTTAAAGGTGAAAACTGTACTTGCCAATCCCACCGAAAGAAAGACATTTCTGGCTAGATCAGCTGGAAACGACAATCTAGTTGAACAGGATAATTGAGGCTCAAAGTGCACGCAGCAAGACTGGCTAAGTAAAGGCTTTCTTGGACACATGGTAAGTAAGAGGCACGTGCATTTCAGGAAACCAACAGAGAAAACACGTTCCCAGGGAGCTTTTCCCACGTGAGGGCTGTGAGTAAACTGCTAAGCCCGGCAAAGGAAAGAAAGAGATGCTGTGAAAGTCTGATGTGAAAAGGAGAGTGAGAATGCCCTCCGGAGTGTGGGGGAGCATGTGTGTGTGTGCGTGTGTGCGCGCGCGCGTGTGTGTGTGTGTGTGTGTGTGTGTGTGTTGGAGAGAGAGGAAGGGTGTTGAGAGGCAGAGTGATCTTAGGAGGAGGATGGCAAGCACTTTGGAATGTCTCACAAAAGGTGAAAGACAGGGAATGATTCATTCTAAGAGGGAGAATGTAGAGTTCTTTCTCTGGACTAAGGTTTCATTTATTCTTTTGTTGAACTTGCGGGGATGATGGGGTGGGGTAGTCCATCATTGGTCACTTGGCATGAAGTTTACTGCTCAGATAGTTCTTTTGCGCTTCCAGATGTATGGCAAGAGAATCATACCATAGGCCAGTGGGCAAAAGCCATGAACCAGTGTTACCCATGAGCTCCAGAGATGGGAGCCTTTACTTCCTCCCATCTATAACACTAGGAAGAGGAATGATTTACTTGTCTCACTCCTGTTAGGCCTTTGTCTTTAGGCCAAATGAGATGCTAATGGTCCCCTCTCACTGACAAGTGTTGATCTCAGAGAAAAGGCAGGTGAATCCTTACTAATGCAGAGAAATGGCTGTGAAAAATGAACTACCTGGTAAAATCCTAGATATATGAAAAATGCCGTGGAGCGATTGAAGTATATCCAAGATCTTCTACCACCAATGTACCCATTTATATTGTAATTGGCAGTCAAAAGGCACCCGTATTTTGAGTCCTAGTCCTAACTGCTCGCCTTTCGTACATACATTTCATATGTATCTTCACTATATTTTGGCAACCATTTTTTCTTCCTTACTTTGTCAGAGAAGTGGTGATAAGGAGAGCTTCTCTATATCTAGAAGCTGTTCCAGATGGAGTCATAAGGTAGAGGGGTGGACAAAATGGAGCTATTGTTATACAGATATATAACTTATTGTTAGTAATATTGTTATGGTTATTATTGTGACTAGAATTATATAGGTGAATTTGTGGCACTTTACAAATACCTCATTTTGTCCTTACGCTAATATTCTCTTTGGACAGTAGAGGAAATGAAAGCAAGCATAGGTTAAATGACTCCGCCAGGGTCACAAAAATAATAATTGTCTGAAGCTGGGTTTATTCTCAAAGCCTCCTGATTCCAGGACCACTGTTCTATCCACTGAATCATCAGCTGCCTTACTTGTGAGCAGATCATTAAAGGGAGTACAATGAAACTACTTCTAGCACTTGAAGCACAGTCTCATAGAAACTACAATGCGAAGGAAACCAGATATTCTGTCAGATGGATTAAGAAGGGAATACAAATAAACCATGGGAGAACACTTAGGCATCTATCTGAAGGCAGGGGATGTAATGGGTGGTACAGAGCATAGCAGGCAGATTTGACTGGAACACAGGGTGTTTGAAAGAAAATACAATAAAAATCAGTCTGAGAAAGAAAATAGGAGGCAGATTATGGAAAGCCTTCAAAGTCAGAGTAAAGAGTTTATGTTTTATCCTTAAGGTAATAAGGGGCCACTGAAAAAAGGTTGACTATCTGTGGGATAATCATTAAGTTCCTGTTTTAGAATATCTCTTTTGTGCTTATGGGAAAATAGCTTATGAAGAAAAATGGGAGGCAGTGAAACCCATTAGAAATCTATTGTTGTACTCTAGATCAAAGATAATGAGGATGCCCACCCTAGGGTAAAGACTACATGAGTGGAAATAGACAGAGAAATGTCAGTGAGGAAGAATGGATAGGTAAGACTTGGCAACTAACTGGATATGAATTGGGAATAGAGAGGAATCTGAGTGAGAAGGAAGGTCCAAGAATAACTCCCAACTCTAAAACTGTATGAGCAACATGAAGCTGGTGCCATCAAAAGAAGGGCCAAACGTGGTGGGATACAATGGGTTCAGGAATGGGGTGAGCCTATTATACTGAAAAAATACTGAATTAGGAATCAGATGAAGTTGGTCTGAATATGGGCTCTAATCTATTACTAGCGGAGTAACCTTGTAAAAAGTCACCTAATCTCCCTGAGACTCATTTCTCCATCGGCAAAATGAGAGAGTTTAAATAAACACTCTCTGATGTTCTTTTCTATTCAAAATGCATGATAGTGTGATAATGAGTTTTATTTTGGATGTTTTGAATTTGACATGTCTGGGAACAAACCCACCTTTCCATTAAATTGGTCTGTAGTTTCTTTCTATAAACTGTGCAGGCTGATGTCTCTTCTATCTTCTTCATTTCCCACACTCAAAAAATATAAATTGTGTGTGTGTGTGTGTGTGTGTGTGTGTGTGTGTGTGTGTGTGTAACACAGACCAGGAAGTTTCAACAAGATAACAACCACAACAAAGCCAATCTTCCCTGTGTGCAACTTCATCATCATCTCAATTAATTTGTAAGGCAGAAGTCCCTGGATTATGAATGATAATTTTTGAACAATGAAATAGAAAGATGGCTGTGCTTCTATTTTCTAGATTCATTTCCTTGAACTGAGAGTATATTTTCCCAATTATTTTTCATTCTCCTCCTCTCCATGAACTCTATGATCCAGCCAACCTGATTCACTTGCTCTTCCTTTCCCAGGAGATTGTGAGCGTTTTCCCTTGGGATATCACATCTTAGAATCATCTCCCTTCTAAATTTTATAATTCCTGGTTATCACTGAGACTCAGTTTAAATTCCATCTCTTCCATGAGTTATATATACCTTCTTAGATTACCTTCCACTACTCTGTATTTATTTTATGTGCTCTGAATAATATGTTATAGCATTCATCAGATTATCAACTCCCTGAGGGCAGAAACTATTATGGCTTCTTTGTATCATCAGTGCTTAGGACAGATTAAAGTTCATGATGCTTACTTATTGATTGACTGGAAATAGATATGTGGGAGAATAGAGAGACCTGGAACTAGAAAACCTGTTTCCAAAATCTCAGGCTTCAAGGAATATTCTACAACATAATCCACAATGTAAATGATTCTTCCAGGAGTTTCCTTAAGAAGATACTCAATAATAATTTGAATCCAATACATCTTACTTCAAAAACCAAAATGGCCATTGGATCATGCCCTGCAACCTGCTACTTTCTTATAATAATATTTGTGTTTAGATAGTTATCAACTGTTTGATAGTAATGCTTTTTTTCCAGATTTACAGGAGTCCCTTTTTGGCACCTCTCCAAAAGTAAGGGTCACCTTTTTTATTCCCCTAGGGATTAAATGTTTCTAGACTTCTCCAATGAAATGTTCATGGAAATGGGAATGGGCATCTAGTAAAAAAAGGGAGGAAGCAAAGGTCTTGTGTTTGTATGTTTATTTTACCCAGGTTTTGGTTTCTTTTAATCCTAATATGTGGAATTCACTTCGTTAGATTATATTCAGAAAAAAATGATTGGTCTGAGTATGTTATAGAGAATACCAATGGCATATTCCACACAAAATCAGGAAAAGGTTAAAAAATTATGAACTTCTTAATTTTTTGGTGATTTTGACTACAGGATTTAAATTTCAACATAATTACTGCGTGACGACTATTTGGCAAAAATCACTCTCATCCCAAAAACAAATAGAATAGTCTCTTCTCCATTGGACTGACCACTCTTTAACCAACTGACAGGATTGGTAGTTTGGGAACCATGTGACAACATCACTGTCTTGTTTTAAAATAGACATTGTAACTAATCAGTAAAAAGTTATTTATGAAGTGCCTACTCTATTCTATAGGAAGTACTGAAGGTGTAATGACCAAAGTGAACTTGCCCTTGCCCTCTAGGAGTTTTCAATTTTTCAGGGGAGAAAGAAAACACATATACTTATGAATAGATATAAAATATATGGAAAATAAATCCAAGAGAATTGGGGGGAGGGATCACTGGCAGCTAGATAGAATCAAGAGAGAGCACATATGGGAACTTGCATCTGAGCTGTGCTTAGAGAGAAAAAGATAATGTGGAAGAGGTAGAAATTAGGAGAAAGTGCATTCCAAACATAAAGGGAAACCTGTATAAAGTTACAGATCTAGGAGACGGAAGGAAATGAGTTAAGGAATAACAAATAGGTTACTTTGGTTGGACCACAGGACATGAAGGAGAATAATATAATACAAGCCTGGAAACATTGATTGGAGTGAGATTTTGAAAGATTTGAAAAGTCAAAGAAATGAGTTTATGTAAATCATCAACAAGGAGTTCCTTGTCAAATAACCTAAATAATAATAATAATAATAATAGAGTCAAATAACTTAATAATGATGATAGCTGACATTTTATAGCATTTAATATGGCCAGATACTATACTAAGACTTTAAAGTTATCATCTCATTCGACTTTTGCAACAACCCTGTGAGGTAGATGCTCTTATTATTTCCATTTTACAGATGAGGAAAGTAAGTAAACACAGGTTAAGGGATCTGCTCAAGGTCACACATCTAGAAAGCATTTGAGTTCTGCTTTCAATTTGAATCTCCTTCATTCCATCCCCAGCACTAACTTGATTAATAGTTCATTTTTATTAGGAAATCTAGCTAGAATCCGCTTGAATTCAATTCAACAAATATTTATTCTACATCTTCTATGTGGAAGGCACTGAGACCAGAAAGACAAAATTGAAATAGTATCTTCCTTCAAAGATCTTACATTCTACTTGGATGAGAAAACATACACACAAATTAGTCAATATAATGTGTATATAATAGTAACAAAAGAGATGAGCAAAGACCTCAGGAACAATGTGGAAGTTCTGCTTTTTTAGGTGTTCTCTAGTAGATATTTGGCACTGCTTGCATAATTAAAAAGTCAACTTTAAAGTGATTTAGGCTTTTTTCTGTAAACTGAAAAATGAAGCATCTCACAATAGATAATGAGAGCAAATGACTGTCATCACTCATCCTCTCTAGTCAATTTGTCTTACAGAGGAAACTTGTCTCTTGGACTGTTTGAAGGATGTATTCCAAAGCAAAGGTGTAAGGTCATGGGATCGAGAAGCAAAAAGGACTCCTAAGTGATTGATAAATATATATATTTTAGTGTGTCTCTCTTTGACCTCCACTGGATAAAGCCCATCCCATCCATCCTAATTCCCTAGCATTGTCTGTTCATTCAAGCCATCCTGCCATCTGCCTTGCTGTTGAACCCTTCTACTCAACTGAAACAGCATTCTGTAGACCAGACAAATCTTTCAACTTTGAGACTACACTCTGGGGTTAAGTAATCCTGATTGGTGAGTAGATCGATGTAAATACACATAACTCATTAGATCTACTGACAATAAACCAGGTTTCCATTCTATCCAGCCAAAACATTTTGACATTTGCTCTGTTGCTGATACCAGGAACCACCAGCCCCCATTCAAGCCTCTCCATCTGTTGCTACTCTAAAAATAATCATGAAAGTAAGAGTTCAGTTGCTTCTGGACAGGGTGGGAATATAGTAGCCACCAGATTCAGTGTCCATTGCTGGAATTTGAAAGAAATATGTCTTCAAAGGGACTTCAGTTCAGCGATGTAAGTAAATGGGAACTCAGGCTGTGCTTACAGATCTCTCATCCTTTTCTGCATTTTTGTGGGGGAAGTAGGAGGTGGGAGTAAGGAAAAGACAAATACGTACACAGGTTAGGAAAGTGGAGACTTCAGGAACATAATAGCTATTTCGAGGTTCAAATTTTCAATTGAGGTTATTTTTTTTAATTCTATAGTAATCTTGAAACTTCTCTAAACAAATGACTAATGGTCTTGGGTATGTGCATAGAAAGCTTTGTACTTTCTTTGATGTTTTACTCAAAAGAAGGAAGCATTTTTACGACCATGAAGCAGCTCCTCAAGGTTGGAAGTGCTGTTCCTATAGAAGAGGGCCACAGTAACAGCCAGCTACCTGCAAGGTCAGGGGAAAGCTGAGTTGTAAGAAAAGGAGTCCATGTATTCAAATACATGTAGGTTTGGGAAGGCCTCTTTTTCTATCTAAGACATCTTTTTTGGATAAATATCTCATTTATTTATATGCATGTGTCTGTGTTAGCTGAATCCTTCCTACCTCAGTTTTTTCACCTGTAAATAAGGGAGTTAGATCACAGAAAAACTAAGACCTGTTTAAGGTTAAATGTTTCCAGGTTCTCTGATCCCTAAAATCTATTCTTCATGGATGGAGCTGCCAGATTCTTTTCCCAAAAACATTATTTGGCACATTTCCCCACCACCCTCTTAGTGGACAGAGAACTAGACATTTTTAAAATTAAGATTTATTTTATTGTCACTTCTAGATTCTCTCCCTCACCTTCTCCTTCCCCAACCACCAGGAAGAAAAAAGAAAAAGGAAAGTAAGAGAAGAAAAATGTCCTTCACTCTGCATTCTTTGGTCCCTCAGTTCTCTATATGTAGGTAGGCAGCATTTTTCATCATGAGTCCTTTGGAATTACAGTTGGTCAATGTGTTGATCATAATGCCTAAATCTTTCAAAGCTAATTAGCTTTACAATATTATTTCCTTGTATGAGATGAGTTGTTCTCCCAGTTGCTTCTCCCTTCACTTTGTATCAAGCCATATAAGTCTTCAAAGGTTGTTGTTGGGGGGCTTTTTGTTTTGTTTTATTTTGTTTTTCCACTTGTCATTTCTTATAGAACAAGAGTATTTTAGTATATTCACTAAGCATAACTGTTTTTCAGAGAACTAGAGTCAGGAAGACCTTGATCCAAATGTCCACCCCTAATACTTACTACATGATTATGAACAAGACACTTCATTTCTAAGCCCCAGATATCTCTTCTACAAAATCAGTGGATTTGGCTGGCCTGAAATGTTCTTTTTAGCTCTAAGTCGAGGCTTTTTAATATTTATAGAATAAAATCCTGACTCCATACCCTAGCAGTCACTAACCTTAATAATCTACCCTTCCCTTAATCTCTTCAAATATATTTTCAATGATTAATTGCATGAACCATTATTTCTACTTCAATGATTCTCTCTACCACTATTCCCTACATACAACATTGTTATGTGCCCTTTTGAGGTGTAGGAAGAGATTTCTAGCAGGGCATAGCAAAGCAGGCTGGCAGCCTGGGATGTGGCAAAACCAGAATCCCACAGAGCTGGCTGGGGCAGCAGTCTGCCTTTTCCTGTTGTAATCTAGTTAAATTCTTAATTTTCCCATCATTATCCTTTAAATCATTTCCAAAATCAGTTGTTACAATCATTCTTTCTTTCATGCATGTCTCCATTGCCTCTATCTTTTCCTTCATAATTATAATCATTTGCTTCATCTCAGAATCCTTAGTAATCCACAATACCATTGATTTAAATCTATAACCAATATCAATCACCACAACTTTACATTATATACCACAAAGAAACATGTACACATCAAAGGCACATATGACAATATAGCTTGCATAGTCAAACACGTAAAGGGTTTCTTCCATTGATATCCAAGCATTACCTAACAACACTGTGGAAATAAATGAAAAAAAAAAGTATATAAGGGATGTGTAAAACACAATGCCACAACAGGTAGAATAAATCATTTATCAGATTCCCTGACATGTTAATATTCAACATATACCCACTATATGACACTGGATATGATGTATTACTATCCACTTTGCTTTATATATATATATATATATATATATATATATATATATATATATATGTGTGTGTGTGTGTGTGTGTGTGTGTGTGTGTGTGTGTGTGTGTATAAACAGCAAAGAACAGAACACACACAAAAATTCAAAAAAAATCAACAAAAAACAAAATGGCCACCCAGCACATGTGCTTTTGTTCCCTTTAAAGTTTAAATATCCCACAGAGCTCAGCCAGAGTCACACAATTCCATTGCCACCCCCCTGGAAGGTACCAACTGCTGGGAGTGAGAATGGAACCTTCCAGATTGCCTCTAACTACCAATTTGCTCTCTAACTAAAGTCAATTGTTTTCCCAGGTTTACCTAGCTGGCTCAGCTAGGGAAGGATCGATCACACTAACAAAATGTATATAAAGGGGGTTTATTAAACTAAACAGGGATAATGGTTTTGGAAGGGGAATTAGGGAGTGCCTCATCTCCAACCTACCCAGAATTTAACCTTAGCCTTTCTAAATATACCTTAACTTAACTCACTGCACTAATAGAAGATAATGTCCACAGGACCCAGATTCTCACAAACCCCAGAATCCCTGGTTAAGTCCAACTGCAGTATCAAGATGTAGGGTCCAGGAAGGGAGGAGGTTCACACCCATTCACAACTGTCCACCAGAGTGAAGGGGAACCTTCATTCAACCTTTAAAAGATAATCCAAAGTCCTTGGCAGCTCCCAAATTGGTTTCTTCAGGGAGACCCTTTGACACACAGCCTCTCAGTCTGACACCCAGCTTGAGAGAGTTTCCCAACTGTCTTAGAATACTGACCCAGTCAGTTCTGTGGAATCCTGGTTCTGCCACATCCCAGGCTGCCAGTCTGCTTTGCTATGCCCTGCTAGAAATCTCTTCCTACAGAGGGCACCACTCATATGGTTATTCTCTGTCTTTTTTGAAATTATTTTGATTATTGTTCTCAGGGAAATTCTCCATCACCATCAAGTTAAGACAAAAGATCCCAACCCCAAAATTACATAGCCATTAGCAAGTAGAAGAAGCCTTCTGGATCATGGACACGTTAAAGTCTCTACCACTACCACCAACTGCCAACTATGTCCCAGCGATATAGTCTGCGTCCCATTAGACCAACTGCTTGGCTTTGCCCTCCCCTCCTCATCCCCAAGGAAGACAATGCTAATATACATGGGAGCCAGACAGTAACTTGCCTTTAGTTCTGCTATTGTAGCCTGTTCTCCAGTAGCCAGAGGTACTGAAGAATCAGGGGAAAAAAAGAAAGTTCTCAAAGGCTCATGCTCTGACTCCATCAAATGCTTTAATATTAGAAATTGAGATGATGTTAGGATTGGAGGTGACACTACCCACTGCCTTGGACCACTGGGGCTTTCCTCTAAACGTCAGCATAAAACCTCCTTTGTGTAAGCTCCTTGACAGAAAGAAATAGCCAACATTTTTTTCAATTTGTATTCCCTTTCTTAACACAGTAATTTTGAACAAAGGAGGTAAAAACAAGTTGATTTGATTTACTCATTCTTTTTCTAGGAGTTGTACATACAACAGACTTCCCTTCCTAATTAAATCATGAGCTGGAAGCGACTTCATAAAGTTCCTTTTTCTACCAGAGTCCATCCACATGTTGTATCTATGGCAGATGCACACAAGAAGCTTGAAATGCCAGTTTTTTGAAGACAAGAACAGTCTCATTTTTGTCTAGAACACGTGTTCTATCCTCCAGAACGTATAAGGACAGAGCTGGGCACGTAGGGAAAGCTCAATAAACACATTATGAAATGATCACCAAGAAGCAGCTGAGCAGTCATCAGACTGATGGATCCTACTGGGAAAAAAGGGGATGTGACACCATGCAGTAAAAGGGAGATCTCAAATAGAAATGAGGAGAAACATGGTGAATTGTCAAGTTTCAAAGGATAAAATGGAGTGGGTGGATCTTTGAGGCACAGAGATTTTGACATAAATACATGTTTCCATTTCCCTTTCAGTGCTCATAGTAGCAAATGGATGGCACCTTCACTCACTGTCTCTTGCTTGGATGTTCATTCAAATGTCCGTGTATTGGGCCTTCTTTAGCTGTTAAATATAGAGGATACAAACCCTACAAACAACCCAAGATAACAAGGTGCATGAACTGGGAATTCAGATGAATACATATGTGTGTGGCAGTACACACACACACACACACACACACACACATATATACATATGTATTATATGTACATACGTATGCAGATTCAGTTTTGCTTTGTAGAAAATGAAATCTTCATTCAATTAGTGTCCCCATAGGCTGGACCAAGGAAAGCTAATTTCTATTATTGTCTTACTCTAATGTCATGTTAAAACAGGTATGGACCTTTGAGAGCAGATAGATTAAGACCCATGTGTGAATGGGTCAGCCCAAAGGCCATTTCAGTGTCACTGGATGCTCCCCCCAACAATGACCTTTCCCATTCACTTCATCATTGAATACACTGAGGGAAAATTTGGCCACTCAGCTTCCTTGAATAATACAGGTTATAGGTCCCCATTGGACACTTAACAATATAATTTACATACTTGCAAAAATGAAAATGCAAAGAGCAGTCTGTGGAGAAACATTTCTTGAGGACTTCACAAACGATCACAAAGGACAGGGTGTCCTGTGGTTTTTGCTAACTCAACATGTCCAAAAGTTAAATCATTATCTTTCCCCCAACTCCTCTCAGGTACGGTCAGTGGCTCTCCAATCAGTCAATGAGATTTTCAGCCTCTGGAATACACCCAACTCCTCATTCCTACAGATGTGGTGTCTAGTAGTTGTTTGCAGGATTTGTCATTTCTGCCTTCCCAACATTTCTTGTACTCATTCTCTTCTTTCCATTCACACAACCACCATATTGGGTCAGCCTCTCTTTATCTCCTGTCTGGATTATGCCTCCATCTTAGAAGAAGTCTTCTTGCTCCAGTCCTCTCTCTTCTGTGCTCTATCATTCAGCTGTCACGGTATATTTTTTTTCCTAAAATCTAGCTTTGCCCTATGTCATACCTCCCCAATCACAATTTTCTGCTATTTCATAACCAAATATAAAGCCATCTGTTTGGCATTTAAAGTTCTTCATAATAGAGTACCATCCTAATTTCCCATCTTCTTACACCTCACCCCCATTGTGCACTCTAGGATTTGTCTATGCTCTCCTATTTGTGATTTGAAACATGAGATATTCCATCTCCACACTTCCAAACCTTTTCCTGGCTTCCTCCATGGAATGCTGGCCTCTTTGCCTTTTTATTTGTTTTCCAGTTTTCCAGCCTTAGTTCAAAAGCCCCTTGCCCAGCAGGCTTTTCCACTCCCTACCCTCCAGCTGCTAGTAGCTACCCCTCTGAGACTTCTGAGATCATCATTCGTCCTTCTTCTAACTCTACCCGGGCTCCTAAGCCTAATTGCATTTCTTACCCAAATGTGATAGGAAATCCTGCTTCTCGTATACGCACACTCACATATTATATGGACTTCTCCTTCTTTGTATCTCCCACTAGAGTGGCCTTTTTTCCCCTGGTTTGTGCAGGACTTGGCACAGTGCCTGGGTCATGGTCAAGTCTTTACAAATGCTTTTGGACTGACTGAGCAACCAAGAGCATTTACATGACTCTCCCAGTGTTTGAGTGGTCAAAGGATATGAGCCAACAGTCATCAAAAGAGGAGCCACAAACTATTAACAGAATGAAACACTAGAGCAGGTCATGAATAATAAAAGAAATGGAAACCACAGCAAAGTGGGATTGCACCTCATACAGCCCGAATCATGGCAAAGGTGACAAAAATATAGGAACGGTCAGTGTTGCAGAAGGTTGAGAAATAAACTACCCTTTGAACGGAGTGGGGAATTGGTCCAGATAGTCTCCAAAACAACTTAGCATTAGCATGAAAAATGATCAAAATCTCTGGACTCTTCGACCAACAGATACCACAGCTAAATACATACGTGGAGACAGTTAAAACCAGAAAGAAAGAGTTTACATCCACCAAAATGCACATAATGGCATTTTTGCAAGTTTGTGTGATACATTTTTTGATTGTGGATGGACAAATAAATGTAGGGCAAAAATGTAGGCAGTTCCAATACTCAATAGTCCGAATGACTGGTAATTCTAGGGGCGGTTGTAAAAAACAAATGAGATTAATATATGTGAGATGCATGATAAATCTTCTAGCATTCTAAATATTATATTATTCAAGTAACATTATTGTACCATGAAGAATTAAAAGAAGAATCAGAAGACTTCTCTTAATGATAGCAAAGAGAAGGAAGCAGAATTTGTTGTCCAGTCATTTCACTTGTGTCTAAAATCATTGTGAGACCACTTGACATTTTCTTGGCAAAGCTATTATAGTGATGTGTCATTTCCTTTTCCAGCTTATTTTGAAGATGAGGAAACTGAGGCAAACAGGGTTAAATGATTTGCCCAGGGTATCACAGCTAGTAAATGTAGGAGACAAGATTTGAATTAGGGTCTTCCTGACTCCAAGTCTGAAGTCCTATCCACTGCACCATCTATCTACCCCCTGGACTCAACTAAGAAAACATCATACCTAATGACTACTGTAATTGAAATGAAAATAGGAAAGAGAGACCAATGAACAACAACCTCAAATACTGTATTCTAATGACCAAGCTTTTCCTTGGTGAAGAGATGAAAAGATTTAACTCTCTCTCTTTTAGGCAACACATGTTATATCTTTTCATACAATATATTTCATCTCTCATCTCTATGCTTTTGGGCTATCTCGCATTCCTTTTTAATTCCATTTCTTAAAATCTCTGGTTTCCTTCGAGATTTAGCTCAAGTCCCAACTTTGGTAGGAGGTCTACTCTGATTCCCCAGCTAGGGGATGGGACTTTTTGAGACTACTTTCTATTTAGTCTGTAGGTTTCTGGTAATACCTGAGGATTGATCTATTTGTCTCCCACATTAGAATGGAAGTTCCTAGAGAGCAGGGTCTGTTTTTGTTGAGTTGAGTTGGGTTTGGGACTTGGCATCCCCACTGTGGGTCAGCACATAATTTGTCTTAAATAGATAGTGAAGAAAATGTTGTTGATCAACTCTAGTAACCATGGTGCTCTATCCATTTTGCCAAATACTGGCTCAATCATCAACTCCCTGTCGTGAGTAAATCTGCCAAGGAAATCCAAATGGGTGACTAGGGACCTAAATGCTCTCCAGAGGCAAGGAGAAAATTCTTTGAAACATGAAATAAAGGAGTAAAACTCAGGCTAAGGACCTGCCATTTTGAGGAAGGTCCCTATCAGAACTCTTTCTGGCCAAAATGATGAGGAAAAACATTTCAGACATCTCTGATCACAACACATTCTCCCCAAATAGATCAGATTATACTGGGGGTTGGATCAATAAGGCAGTTACTGAGTCGTCTTTGGAATCCTCATTGACACCTACAATAGTATTTCACACACATAACATCCTAAGAAAACTTGTTGAATGCAGAATCAGGGACACCAAGAACCACCACTTTACTTCCACCAAATGCAGACACATACTGTACTGGAGGTTTCCCAGGATCCTCACATAGCCCAGACGTCAGCCACAATGCAGATTTCCTCTTAACTGTCATCTGTCTGACTTAGCACTGCCACAATTAAACTTCTGACATTTGAGAATAGCATTTATAATCTGTTCACAAAAAACTGTCATTTTGACATCCTCTCTTTCCTTCCCTCTGCCCTCCCGCAAAACACTTTCATTTTGAATGGGAAAATCATGGTGAAAAAATCATATTGTTATCTATGCTGGATTTTGACAATTGGGATCATAGCCTTAGAGTGAAAAAACACTTAAAGGGTCATTTAATATTACAGTTCCTAGTCCACTGACCTCAGAACTCAGAGAGATGAAATTTATTACAAGGAATCTGCAAATTCACATGAATATCAAACATTGCATTTGGAGAAAGTCTCCAAGAACAGCAAAAGAGCACTCCTCATTCAGTGACTCCGTACACTCTAAATACCAAACGCAACTTCCAAAGAAAGAATCAATACTAAGGTTCATTCAACTGTAAGTAGTTGTGGGTTTTTTCCAAAAAGTGTATAGTAGATGCTGTTGTGGTTAATAAAAGAAGACCTCATTTAAAATATGACTAAATTCACAGGTAGTGAGGAATGATGAGGACCCGTGGTCATCTGAGTTCTCTCAACCCATTTAATAAAATAAGAGGTACAGGAAACAGACAAAAAAGTGAAGGTTTTCTCCTCTTTCAGACTGTGAAGTGGTCCACATGCCCTTTACATAGGTACCAAATAGGCCTTTAATCTCTGACTTACTAGGGCAATTGAAGTGTAAATAAGCATCTCTCTTAAGATCTGGGAAGAAGTCCTTTAATCAATTTAATGGAATTATAGTGTGTTAGATTTAAAATAGTTGAGGTCTTAAACTGTAGTGATTAAAATAGTGGAAGATATAAATTGTGATAGATATAAGAGTGGGTGAGTAAATTTGACCGCAGAAATACGTTTCACTACAGTGTCTTGGTTTTTAAATCAAATATAAGGTGGTCACCAGGGAAATATTCCCAATTATTCAAATACCCAAGTCAACTGGGTTTATAGAGATTTTAATTAATACAAATGTGGAATTAAAGAAAAGAGAGAAAGAGAGAAAAAGGAAATAAGTATGAAGGGCCTTAAGCCAACATGGCCTAGACCTGAGTCTTAAGAGAGAGAGATCAGTCAGTCAGTCTTTTAACACTCACCACAAGGTCTATCTAAGCAAGGATTCTAGTGACACCAGGCCAGCTCCATCTCAGCTGACTTCACCAGAAAGAGTTCCAGTCAGAGTCCTCCTTAAAGAGACTTCCAGCCAGAGTCTGTTCCAAAGGGCCTCTCTCCAGAGCCTCCAGAGGGACAGAGTCCCCTCAGAGGAGCTCCAGCAAGATCTCCCTAGAGATTGTCCTCCAAGAGCTTCCCTTCTCCAGAGCCTCTCTCAAGAGATTCTTCCCAAGCGATCCTCATCGGAGATCCTCCAAAAGGATTGTCTTTTTCCTCAAGAGATTCTGCTTCTTATATAGGAGATTTTTCTCCTATGTCACCTCCCCTAAGTCCTTACATCTACCAATCACTGTAGACGTTTTCCAAAGGACTGCCCATCTGAATTCTTGCTAAGTCAACAACTCTCCTCAGTAAGTCTGAATCAGAAAAAATGCTGCTGTGTTGACTAATCTCCTCAGTAAGTCTGAACCAGTGAAAACACAGCTGAGTCAACTAATCCCATTAAGAGAAAACTTGCCTGACCCTTTTAGGTACCTAGCATCTCATTGTATCAATTCTAAAAAGCAGGCATGGCTCAAAGAACTCCTTGCCTTATTATAAGCATGGGTCCAAGTACTTTCATTGTTTAGCAAGGAGTTTTCTCACCTAAAGCAGTCTTAAGTATGGGTGGCGTAGAGGTCCTCCCATAGCAAGGAGTTTTCTCATCAAAATGGGGAATGTTCCCAGTCCAATGGGGAAATTTTTAACATTCACAAGTCTGAGAAATTTCAAGGTTTACAAGTGTGACTAGTTGTTGAATAGCTAAAGGCTCAAGAATGCTCCCAGGCTGATAAAAAAGGAAGGTGGCTAACTCTATAATCATTTAGAATTAGAAAAAATGGGAATAATAGTATTTTTATGTGTTTTAAACTTTGCAAAGTTTAACCCATTTTATTCTCACCATAGCCCTACAAGGTATCATCATACCCATTTTATAGACAACTAGTAATCTAAGGCAGAGGTTAAGTGTCTTTCTCATGGTCACATAGCTAGGCTAGATTGAAATTCAGGTCTTCCTAACCCCAAGTTCATCACACTTACCTGCTATACCAATAAGCACAGTAGATTGAGAGAGACATCTCAGGCATTAAATATGGAAGGGAAACTGAGTTTTTTAGAGGGAACAATTCTTTTTAAAAAAACCCTTACCTTTCACCTTAGAATCAATACAATAAGTATTGATTCCAAGGAAGAAGAGTGGTAAGGGTTAGGCAATGAGGGTTAAGTGACTTGCCCAGGGTCACACAGCTGGGAAGTGTCTAAAGCCAGATTTAAACTGTAAAGGATAATTTTAGCATTGTGACCTAAACTATATTAATTATTGGTCCCCATGGATATCCCAAATAACAAAAAAAAATTTACCCAGGTTAGTCTGGAAATTTATGGTGATTTAATTAATATAGTGGAAAGAAATTTAAGAAGAAGGTAGAAGGAAAGGGTATAGGATTTCTCCCGCCTGGTTTGTGCCAGGCAGGAAGATTAGAGGCTCCAGAAGGTAAGCTTTGGAGAGTAAAAGAGGAAGGAATCAGCCTGAACTCCAAAAGGGCTAAGCCAAGATGCCTGAACCTGAATTAGCTCAAGGGCAAACTCACTGCCAAAACCCAGACAAATACCTACCACCATGCCAAGATGTCAGAATGCTTAACATGCTGCCAGCCAGAGACACCTCTCCAGGAAAAGAGGTCAAAGAGAGGAAATGATGTGCCCTATATAAATGGTTTTACTTCACTTTCTTGCGTCTCATCTGTATCAATGATAGCTTAGCTTGACTTAGGACAGCCCGGGGGTCTGTCTGCTGTTTCTACACATGTCTTTTGAAGGCCATTTTCTCAGACACTTAATCCTTGAGTATGGTGCAGACATTCCTGACCTTGTTAAACTAAGTAGGGTGGAGCAATGTAGAGTTCCCAAGACCTGATTCTGTTAGACCAAGTACCTCCATTGTTACTAATCAGGAAATAGCTAAATCAAATCTTCTAAAGCACAGTCTGAGTAGGGTGGAGTAGTTTTAAAATTCACAGAACCTAGGACCTCCCATCTCTAGCCCTGGCTCTCAATCCACTGAACTACCCAGCTGTCCCCAAGAACCATTCTTCATATTTTCCCCTTATGCTTTTCCCAACTTCTATGTGTCTTCTTCCTTCTGAACTTTTCCAAAGCATTTATCATTTGGTCATCTTTTCCACTCCCATGGTATCACTGACATACTGCATACAGATGGCTCCCTAATCTTTATGTCCAGCTCTTATTTTTGTTTTTGTTTTTTCCCCCCCTTGGCTCTAGCCCTATGTCATGAATCGCTTCTTGGACATTTGCAACTGAATAGCCCACAGAGATTTCAAACAGAACATTTGTCCAAAACAGAACACACACACACACACACACACACACACACACACACACACACAAGTGTGTGTGTATGTGAGTGTGTATATATATTTTCATATTTTTTAAAAAGTTTGGACATGGTGATCTCTTTCAACATCTTTATTTCGTCAATGAGGAAATTGAAAAGAGAATGAATTCAGCAACTTCTCTAAAGCCACACAGATAATAAGCATCAGAGCCTGGTTTAAATCTCATCTCAAATCATCTCAAGTTCGAATCCATGCCACTCTGTGTGTTTAAGTTTCCAGGTATAGATGATTTCCATACCTCACTAAATGGAATGTTAAGCCTTCTATCTACAGGAATGTTGCCCTGACCGAGTTTTAGAAGGGAATGGATTTTCAATTGGTTTTCCAGGAAGAGCTCAGGAAGGGTTTACAATAACCCACATTTGTAATACTTCTAAAAGTTCTGCATTTCCAGTCTTCTGTACCTGGATTAAGGATGCTGCCGGTACAACAAAGAAAAAGTCTGTTGCCTCAGATTTGGGTCTGAGGAGGAGTAAGTTACATTTTTGCCTCTTTTTAAATACCATGTTCAAGTAAAGAAAATGTGATTACATCAACACTAAGGAGGAAAAATCTGGGATCTGGGAATATGATCTAATGATAACTCCCCAAATAATCAATCACTATAGAACTATTTTTGTAAGAATGACTGTATTTTTCATTTTCCAAGTCTGCCCCACATATGCACTCAGGGAACACAGACTCCCCAGGAGGCATAGCCAATGTCTTAGCAAGGAATTGATATTCAGCAAGATGGACTAAAAGCTGTGAGAGCAAAGACCTTTCTTCTTCTAGAGGACACAGCATTTCACCAAGCTTTACTGCAACTGACCCTACACATCAACAGAAGGGAGCTGAGCTGATCTGGGAGGGAAGGAAAGGAGGAGGGAGGGCAAGAGTTGTTCGTGTTTGTTGCTCAGCTCTTGGAAATCATTCTTCTATGCTTGTACTTTTAGTGAATGAGACATTACCTACTACTGTAAATGCTCACAAATGTTCTTTATGTGCCACCTATGTGGGAGAGAAGCTCAGCTTTCTATGCCCTGTTTTAAAGGCTGCCTGGTACAATAAAGACAATGCTGGATTTCGAATCACAGAGGATCAATTCAATCCTAAATGAGCTACTTACTAACCATAGCACCTTAGGCAAAATACTAAAAGAAATCAGCCTCCATTTTCTTATCTATAAAATGGAGGAACAGATGGACTAGATGACCTCTGAGATCCCTTCTAGTTCTAAATCTGCGACCCCCAAATTGCATTTTCAATGTGTCAGGAGAGGAAAATTCACTCTGGCTGACTGGAGAGAATTCTACTGGATGAAGATAAAGTTCTCACTGGGGACAGAATTGTTACAGGATTTTTAACAGAAAAAAATGGGCTTAAGTTTTCACATAGAATAGTGTTATAAGACAAGATTAGGCAGTCGATAGATCACTGATCCTAGAGAGTCAGGAAGATCTGAATTCAAATATAGTCTCAGACATCTACTAGCTGTGTGACATTTGTCCTTGCCTGCCCTCAGTTTCCTCCTCTATAAAATGAACTAGAAAAGAAAATGGGAAATCACTTCTATAGCTTTGCCAGGAAAACCCCAAATGGGGTCATAATAATTGGTATACAACTTAATAGGAATGTTTTGATGAATTAGGAAATGGATAATTGGGAAAATAGGAAAAAACTCTAGTTTTTACCATATTCATTTTTTTGCATTGTTTAGGACTATTCTTTGATAAATCACCCCTATCAAGGGAATTAACATTGCTTAAGTTCTTTGGAAACCTTAAAATTCTATATAAAATGTCTTCTAACAGTGTAATTATTATGTTAATACTTGAATTTCTTTAATACTGTTACCATTAATATTAATTAGTTTTTATTACTATCATGAACATAATAAAAAGCTCAGTGGCCATTACCAAAACAACAACTTTATATCTAAAGTTGTCACCAGGCAATAGTTGCATTTAATTAAAAAAACTAAACAAACAAACAACTACAAGTAAGAAAACAGGAATTCTCCCAGATTAGTGCAGTGAAGAGAGTTAGAAAGAACTGTATTCACATACTGACCAGGTGATTCAGACCAAGTGACTTAATCTCTTTGTGCCTCAGCTT
This sequence comes from Monodelphis domestica, assembly GCF_027887165.1. Classification (NCBI taxonomy): domain Eukaryota; kingdom Metazoa; phylum Chordata; class Mammalia; order Didelphimorphia; family Didelphidae; genus Monodelphis; species Monodelphis domestica. The sequence continues at coordinate 5,084,103 of NC_077234.1, read as the reverse complement.
CCTTATCTATAAAATAAGGGACATGAAACCAGATGGTTGTTGGAAGGAAGGAAGGAAGGAAGGAAGGAAGGAAGGAAGGAAGGAAGGAAGGAAGGAAGGAAGGAAGGAAGGAAGGGAGGGAGGGAGGGAGGGAGGGAGAGAGGGAGGAAGGAAGGAAGGAAGGAAGGAAGGGAGGGAGGGAGGGAGGGAGGGAGGGAGGGAGAGAGGGAGAGAGGAAGGAAGGAAGGAAGGAAGGAAGGAAGGAAGGAAGGAAGGAAGGAAGGAAGGAAGGAAGGAAGGAAGGAAGGAAGGAAGGAAGGAAGGAAGGAAGGAAGGAAGGAAGGAAGGAAGGAAGGAAGGAAGGAAGGAAGGAAGGAAGGAAGGAAGGAAAGGGGCAGGAGGAGAGGGAAGAAGGGAGGCAGGAGGAGAAGATAGAAAGGGAAATGGACAAAGGAAAGGCAATGGATATAAACCTAAACATCCCATGTGAACAGAAGCTTATCATATTATTTCCCTGTTACTGTCTTTTAAACATGGAGATGGACTCATTGATTTAAATTTTTATCAGAAGACTAATTGTTCTTACTGTAGTCACTGTTCTCGTCCTTGGTTCCATCAATTGTCCCATCTGGGTGCATCTGCAGGAAATATCCCTGCTGGCTGAATAACCTTGTCACAATTCCTTTCAGCTGGGGTTCTGCAAAACAAAATCAAATGGTTATTCATGCTTTTTTATTTAAAAAAAAAAAAAGATGATAAAATACGTCCACAAGTTGTCAAAAGGTATCCTGCATAAATTGTGCATCCCTTAACCAGCTTACTGATGCACAATTCAAAAGTATTCAGGAAAAAGAGTAACTAAAAAATATTCTTGCTTTTCTCTTTAAAGAGAAAATCAGAGTACTTTGTGACCATCAACCAAATGTAAATAAGTGAAAGCTAATTACTACTCCTTAAGTATTTAAGAAAATGCAAAGAATCTTTTAAAAAATTCTCTTCTGGTCTGTCCCAGCTATGCAGCTCAAAGATATGGTTTGGATTTACAATTCTATTTCAGCCATAGAATGGGATGGAATCTCCACACACACCCCACACTCCCCCATGGTTTGCTTAGATAGCATGAGCAGCTGGCATTGTGCTTGACCCTGAGCACTTTATAAATACTTGTTCCTAACTGCTTAGTAGTATATGAGCAGGGTCTTTGGAGCAGTATGCCAATGCAACCTAGAATTCTCTTTATTGACCAAAGTGGCCACAATCCAATAGCCTTTTCTGCAGAAGACGTCATTGGGTGTGCTTCAGATGCCAATGTTGAACCTTTGGAAATAAGACCATAGCAGAAGCACAGTTTAGTTAATTTTGATGATTGCTGTTAATTTTTGGTATCCTGAGCAAAAACACCATGCCTGACAATGCAAATCCTCAATAAGGGCTTTTGGTTTTTGAATGATTGCAATATATTTCTCTCTCTCAGGGGATCTGGGGAATTAATGGATTGGGCTATTGTATACCCTGTTAGATAAAGCTGCTTTCTTTTTTAATCCCTTACTTTCTATTTTAGAATGAATACTAAGTGTTGGTGCCAAGGCAGAAAAGCAACAAGGGCTAGGTAACAGAGGTCAGGTAATTTGCCCAGGATTATACAGGCAGGAAATATCTGAGTTCAGATTTGAACCCAGGACTACACATTTCCAGGCCTTGCTCTCTATCTACTGATCCACCAAGCTGTCCCCCAAGTGTATTTTCTTCTTAACTCTCCCCTTTTCCAAAGTTACCTATTTTTATGGAACATAAAAACACTTCCAGGCTATTTCTTTTACATTCTTTTCCCAGAAAATCTTCCAAAGCTCTGCTTTCCTCCAACCACAAGGTCACCTCTGTAATTTTAGCCCCCATCACCTCTCTAGGACAGTGTTGCAGTAACTTCTTAATTGAGCTTCAACTTTTGGGTTCTTCCCTCCCCAAATCTTCAACAAAAATCCCAAAACAATGTGTCTATGGTACAGCCTCCAGTCCCATGCTCCAAAGCTTCCTTCTTATCTATAGCCTAAAATATCAATTCTTTACGGCAGGCATCTCAGACCTTTGGTGCTTTGGCTTCAGACTCCTTTTTCCTTTGGCATACTGCTCCCCATTTATGCATTCAATCCCCAGACAAACTAAATCACCATGTGATCTCTGATCTCTGCATTTAGCTTCTCTTTGTATTGATTTGAACAAGCTGAGTGCCAAGCATGGAATGCACTCTCTTCTCATTTGCTTCTAAGTCTCTATCTTCATTCAAGGTTCGATTCACGTTATCACCTCTGTGATATCCCTCTAGTTATTGTTACTGCCTCTCTTTCTTCAAAATCATACCTAGCTCTTTATTTGTATCCAAATGTTGGGTCTCCCCATTAGATGGTAACCTCCTGGAGAGCAGGACTTCATTTGACTTGTATCTTCAGCCAAGCCAAATGCCTTGTCAGCTACAGGCTCCTTATACATGTCTGCTGGATTGCAAGTTTTGCAATAATATCATTTTTCCTAATCATTTAGGAAATGTCTCTTTAAGAGAACCTGTTTCTATTGGTCTTGTGTTCATCCATAAACAGCTAGATAATGTGGGAGAACCATCCATGTTACTCCATTCCAAGAGAAGATGTGTGTTAGGTGGGGAGGAAACATTCAGGGAGACCAAGGAAGCCAATTTATGGGAGGGCTTGGGGGGAGGAGGCCCAAATCAGCTGTGACTGGAATCACTGAAGGAACATTCACATCAGGGAGATCACAGATGCCCCAAAAAATGCTGCTTCCCTGCGATATTAGGATATTATATGGTGTTGGAAAATACTGTTTGCTTTTTTCCAGACTCCGTATATTCATCAAAATAGTGCTCCTGTCATGGGAAGTTCTCATACAAGTGCTCTGGGAATTACAGCTAGTAACTCCTGTTAATGCTAATGAGAGGTGAGCTCCGGCTCCCTTGAGCATCAGAGCTAGAAGAGCCCCCAAAGACAAAGCGAGCTAATCCAAATTCTGAAGGTATTATGTTGTGGAAGTTTCAAAGGAGAAAAGAATATGTACTGAACAAATGGCCTCAATGTGGTTTGTACCCGTGATTAAGTATGTGTGTGTGTATGTCACTTGTATGTGTTTGCCGAGCAGTAAATATTTATTAAGCACCTACTATGTGCCAGGATTTTTTGGCACCCCACTAACGATTCCTTTTAATAAACATTTATTAAGCATCTACAATTTACAAAAGATTCTTCCAAGTGCTGGAGAAACAAAGGCAAAAATATATTCTATATAAATTCTTACATACCACTTAATAGTTTTTTTCCTAAAAATTTCCCAGGGATTAAAATAAGTTGAAGAGGTGGAGTGGAGGAAGAGAGGATGGATCCATATTCACTACGGATGCAAAAAGAGGCAAAAGGCAGTTCCTGCTCTCAAGGAGCTCACAATCTAAGGGGAGAGACAACATGCAAACAAATATGCATCATGCAAACAAGGTATAGACAGGCTAACCATGAAATAATGAACAGAAGCAAGGCACTGGAGCTGAAACGGGTTGGGAAAGTCTTCCTATAAAAAATGGAGTTTTACTTGGAACCCAAATAAAATCAGGGAAGACCTAAGACAGAGGTAAGGAGAAAGAGCATTCCGGACATGGGGGAGAGCTAGACAAAATGCTTGGAGATGATAGATGGGATATCTTGTTTGTGGAACACCAAGGGCACCAGTGTCACCGGACTGAAGAAAAGTGGCGAGGAGCAAGATATAAGAAGGCTGGAAAGTCAGAAGGCAGGTGAGATTATGAAGGGCATTGAATGCCAAACAAAGGATTTTGTATGTAATAGTGGATGTGATAAGGAGCCACTGGAGTCTATTTGAGGCTGGGGGACATGATTGATTCTGTGCTTTAAGAATGGAGGCTGAATGGAGGAATGGTTGGGGTGAGGAGAGATTTGGGATGGGCAGAGTCACCAGTAGCTATTGCAATAGTCTAAGTGTGAGGGGATGAGGGTCAGGGCAATGTCAGAGGAAAGACGGGGATATATTCGAGAGATGCTGCAGAGGTGATACGGGCTGATCTTGGCACTAGATTGAGTATGGTGGCTGAGGGATAGTGGAGCCTAACATGACTCCTAGCTTATGGGCTTAAAGGGCTTGGAGGAGGTGATGTGGTGTTGCCATCCGCTCTAATACAGGGTAAGGCGGAGGTGAGGGAGGCTTTAGAGGGGAAGATAATGAGTTGTGCATCCAAGTCAAAATGTCTCACAGGCAGTAGGAGATTGGAAGTCAGCAGAGCCATTGGGGCAGGGAACATAGATGGGAGAATCATCAACGGAGAAAGAGTCATTAAACCAGTGAGAGCTGACAAGATCACCTGGGGAAGTAGGCTAGGAGAAGAGAGAAGGCCCAGGACAGAACCCCATGGGACACTGAGAGTGAACATGCATGTGCCAGGCACGAATACTGTGTCATAGTACATGTGTGTTTATACTCCATTCTAGTACATGTGTGTGTGGTGTGTGTGTTATGTTGTTTCTGGCATGTACGTGTATACAATATAAGTAAAGCAATTTCACAATACAGGTCTGGAAGACTATTTGTTTCCATTCTATCCAGATATTTCTTTAGAATAAGTCTGTTTTAATGTTTAAAAGATCCTTATTGGTTAATTGATTAATTCTCAGAACTGTCAGAAAATTATATAGCAAAGGGGGCAGCTGGATAGCTCAGTGGATGGAGAGCCAGGCCTAGAGACAGGAGGTCCTGGGTTCAAATCTGGCCTCAGACCCTTCCCAGCTGTGTGACCCTGGGCAAGTCACTTGACCCCCATGGCCTAGCCCTTATCACTCTTCTGCCTTGGAGCCAATACACAGTATTGACTCCAAGACGGAAGGTCAGGGTTTAAAAAAAAAAGAAAAGAAAATTATACAGCACGTTTGGCCTGCCTCCCTTGACTTGTTATGACACTCACTGGCTATCCAGGGATGAAGGAAAAGGAAGCCAAGGAAGAATAAAAAAGATTCTTGGTATCCTGATTCATAGAGTTTAGGCAAAGTGAAATGTCATGAGCTGAAAAATGGAAATGATCCTGGGGGCAGGTAAGGACATTCTTACTAGGGGTTGGGAAATAGAAGAATGAATCTCAAAAACAAGTCTTCTTCTGGGACATCATGTGGAGAGCGGACACAGTACTGACCCAGAGAGAGAACAAGCATGTGTGGATCAGGCCTCCCAAAGCCTCAGAGCCATGAAATGGGTTAGTCTGCTCAGAGACCCACAACATGGCACTATCCTGCAGCTGACAATTCCAGGGGAAACCAGAGTCTGAGCTATTTGGGATTGGTTGGCTTATTTATGGATAGATTCCTTTAGGGCATCGGGATGGACGCTTATGCCCCAACATCTAGAAGGCATTTAATAAATGCCTGTGGAATGAGAAGAGACCAAGATTCGGATTTAATTACCTGATCTACTGAAAGTCTTCTAGAATAAACTGACTTGGCAAGAAAGGGTCCCTGAAGAATTCAGAGGAGAAGAGAAACAAGCCCAGATCTGCCTGAGATGCTTCAACATGATGTATTGTCCACAATGGTTTAATTTTCTGCATTAAGCCAATGAGGAACTTTAAGGTCACAACTCTTATCCCTGAATAACAAAAGCATACATGATACGCTTCCAAAAAATATTCCAAGCAGAAATCATGGACAGTAGCTGTCGAGTATAGATTGGGCCAAAGAGAAGCAACAACATTAGACTTCTTCCATTTGGTCTCAGACAGCAGAGCCAAGAGCCTCTGGTGGACGGGTAATCTCAAAGAAAACATTTAACCTTGATGAAAGTCAAAAAGTGGGGTGTGGCCACTTCTGACAGTGTCCAATTGGTCCTACTGTCTCTTTGGTCAAAAGTAAACTCCTCTGGCTTTAAAGCCCACCACCACCTATTTATATACAAGTTCTCCAGTCTTCTCCTCCTCCATTGCCCTCCCCAAACTTACTGAACACCATGGGCCAGCCAAACTGGATTTCAAGTCACTTCTTATTCTTGATACACTCTGCTTCCATGCTTCTATACTACGTCGATTCTGTCATCTCACTTCTATTTCTTATAATAATCCCACATCTACACAAAGTCTTTCCTGATTTCTTCAGTCACTAGTGTCCTTTTCCAAGTTATCTTGAACTTAATTTGTCAGTAAACACACACAGAGTGTGGCCCGATGCAGTGGAAAGGATTTTAATTTAGAATCAATGGTTGTTGCTATTCGGTTGTTTTCAATCATTTCCATCTCTTTGTGACCCCTTTTAGGGTTTTCTTTTCTTTTTTTTTTAAACCCTTACCTTCCATCTTGGAGTCAACACTGTGTATTGGTTCCACGGCAAAAGAGTGGTAAGGGCTAGGCAATGGAGGTCAAGGGACTTGCCCAGGGTCACATGGCTGGGAAGTATCTGAAGTCAAATTTGAATTTAGGACCTCCCATCTCTAGGCCTGGCTCTCAATCCACTGAGCCACCCAGCTGCCCCCTTGAGGGTTTTCTTGACAAAGATATTGGAATGGTTTACCACATCATTCTCCAGTTCATTTTTTTTTTCAGATGAAGAAACTAAGGCAAACAGAGGTAAGTGACTTCCCCAGGGTCACATAGCTAGTAATTATTTTAACGTCAAATTTTTTTCTAAACCCTTACCTTCTGTCAATACTTTGTATTGGCTCCAAGGCAGAAGAGTGGTTAAGGGCCAGGCAATGAGGATTAAGTGACTTGCCCAGGGTCACACAGCTAGGAAGTGTCTGAGGCCAGATTTGAACCTAGGACCTCCCATCTCTAGGCCTGACTCTCAATCCATTGAGCCATTTAGCTACCCCCTAAGGTCAAATTTGAATTCCAAAAGATGTCTTCCTGAATCCAGGTTCAGCACCCTATCCACTGTGCTACCTAGCCTAACCTCAGTTCAAATTCTACTTGTGCCTTTACTACTCATATGACCATAGGTAAGTCAATCTAGATGGTCCTCAAGCTACTTTGGTACAATGAGAAGGGGCTGGCTTAAAGGATCACTAAAGTTCCTTCAATCCTACATCTAGGATTCTAGGATCCTTATACATAGCTAAAAGAACAAGAAACAATCCAAAGGATTCATGAAAAGATCTGCTATCCACCTCTAGATAGATGGTGATGAACTAAGAGTACAGATTAAAGCAGTTTTCTCTCTCTTTTCTTTCTTTTTTCTTCAGGGGACACATGGCCAGTGCAGAAATTGTTTTCTATAAGACTACACATGCTTTTGCTTTGTTTTTCTTTCCATCTCATTGGATGAAGAAGGGGGAATGGGGGAATTTGGAACTAAAAGAACCCCTGTGCTTCAAAAAACAAAGAAAAGAAATTTAAAAGAAAAAAGAATGAGGGATATTTAGCTTGAAGAGATTTGGTTTGGGGGAGGGAGCAGAATGTAATAGTTGTCTTCCAATAATAATAATAATAATAATAATCATGTCTTCTGGTAATCCTGAAAGAGTCAGGAACCCAGGAAGTGAATCATGAGATGACTGGGTAGATGTCAAAGAGATGCACACTTTGGATTAATGAAAGGGGGGGGGGAGAACTCCCCAACAATTTGAGATTTCCCAGGAGGAAAGCATAACCCAAAGACAACGTCTCCAGCAGGGCATGGAAAGGCACCAAACTGTAGAGCTAGGAAGGGCAGCAGCAAGATCACATTGTCCCATTGTCAAAGTACACAAAGAAACTTGTTCCAGGGATCTAACTAAGAGCTTGAGGGTATTGGGGAGGAATGCACTATCCAGAGGAGGCAGGTGTGATCTGAAGAGTTGTTTGGCTAGTTTGTTATATCAGAATAAAATGTAACCATCTCTTGAGCAAATGTCAACAACTAGCATTTATTTGGCACCAATGAAGCAATCAAATTAATGGCATTATAAAAGGGGAGGAGGAGAGTCAACAATAAAGGGACGTCCCTGTCTTTAAGAGCCCAATTGGTCAGTCTGGATGTCCTCCATCAGGGATGCCCAAAGGAGAATCCTTCAGGAAAAGCAGATGCCGTGTAAGGTTTCTTTCTACAAGTCCAGAAATCTGGAAAGCAATTATAGCCATGCCACCATGGGATGGCCGCTGGCCGACAATTCCTCTTTCTTCCTTCCGTGAGATTTCTGACTTCATGATTGGAAAACAATGAAAATAAAAGGACTTTGTCTGGAGGCTCTTGTTGGGAAAAGGCAGGTTAATTAGGGACAGGAACCTTCCTGAAGTGTCTCCCTCTGTAATGCCTCGCAGGGCGCTGCAGAGGAGCTGTCTGCTTGCTGTGTGATCCCTGGCTGATGCACACACTAGTAGAGATGAATGTTGCCTGCCACATCTAAGATCGCCAAAGCTGCTGGAGCAGGCGCTGCTTCTGCTTCTGCTCTGAGACGTTTCAGAAAGGTTCTGGGAGGCTGGGTGGGAGGCAGAGCACAGAAGCCTGTGGGACCCAATCCCCCTCCAAACAGGGAAGGCTGGGAAATACCTGCACAAAAGAAATCTGAGCAGCCTGTTAGCAGGGCTTCTGGGTCTATCACACAGGCAGGCTCCCTAAAAAAGACTTGGGGTTTAGGCAGGTGAAGAGCTGGCAGTCTGGCTGTTCTCAGTCCTGGACTTTGCCCAGAATTCCCTGCAGGCTGGGGGCAGGGGTGGACCAGGAGGCCAGAGAAGTGACAGCCTAGACAATGAACTGAAGAAAGGGAGGAGTTGCCCAGAGAGGCTGGCCTGCCCAATTATATGATTGAACAGCCTTAGAGTTAGCACACTGGGATGCCTTCAGTTGGCCATTTCCTTTCTTGGGACTGAAAATCCTGAGTCTTCTCTAGCCTGAGGGCTCCCTGACAGCCGAGCAAGCTGCCCCTACACAAAACAAACCCAATGTCTGTCTTGAGCGGAAAGCACACCTCCAGAGTCTGTTCTGCTGAACCACTTTGCAGAAGATGGTGAGAACGCCATGAAAGAGTGGATGCTGGGTGGCCCTGGGGGCTGGGGGGAGGGGCAGCAGCAGGTCCTCTCTTGGACCACCCAAGACTGTCAAAGGGGCTTCCTCAAGGCTGCTGAAGCCATCTTTGAGGCTGGGCTGCTGTTGTGGTTGTTTTGGTGGCCTTTTGTCTTCCTAGAATACTTCGGGTCTGCTGCTCTCCTTCCTCTCCTGATTTATCTCCGCTCACTCGGTGCTGCGCCAAGCTGATAGCAACAGCGCTGGCCCTTACCAACTCCATTTTCTCCAAAGCTCGCTTCACAATGAATCAAACGACCTTGACAAATGACAAGCTCTGGACTACCTGCAGAGAAGCGATGCCTTTGTGTGGAGGGAAAGCGGCAGGCAAGCAAGGCAAGCCTGAGCTAAGGGAGAGCGGGCACATAACTCAGGAGGCAAAGAGGCTCATGGGGCCGATCAGCAAGCTAAGCGGGAAGTCAGAGCACCCATTGCCTACTGTCTTTCTCAAGCCGAAGGTCCAAGCCAGGGTTACATCTTTCTCCATGATGCCCGGACCTCCCATAACCCTCCCTCTATGCCCAAATATGCCCATAAACACACAGACCCCTTGCTTTCTGGGTCCAATCCAATAGGGAAACAGCGACTGAGGCTAGTTCCAACCATTCCCAGCACTGAAGCTACGGCCCTTGTTACACGTGTCCTCAGACTGCCACATACTGTTTGCTGACTAATAAGGTCTAAAACAACCACAGGGTTCCAACTTCGTTGGGCACAAAGGGCCCTCGGGCTACTCAAAATCATTCCAGTTCACAAGAATTCTTACCCACCAATTGGAAAGGACGTCTAACGCTCCCTAACCAACCAATCAGCCGACTCACCAATTTCTCAATCAATCAATCAGCAGATGGCCTGGATCTTGAATGATGAGCATTTTCTAACCAAAAAAACAACAATGAGTCATAGCACAATTTGACCCTCCTGGTTCCAATGGGAAACCAAAAGAAGCCTCAGCTCACAGAGCTGCTATGTAGAAGATGACGCAAAACAGGGTTATGTCTTTTCTTCTTTATCATTCTCGGGAAAAGACATCTGTTTGTTTTGTTCTTGTTGTCGTTGTTGAACATGAAGGACCGCTCCACAGTTCCTTTCTCAGAACACTGCCCTTGTAGCTCTCGTGCCCAGAAGACTTCGTTCAAACAAGCAATCTTCCAAATCTCAGACCTTCCAGGGGGCTGTGAAGACAAAGACTAAAAGGAGCCTATTCCTGGCCACCTCCTACTCTAGGTAAGCCCTTCTTCACTGGCCAGTTTGTTAGCTCTCTCTCCCTTCTGGAAACTCTTTGTGGTGTTCTGTACACTATGACATTGACTTTTCTAGAGATGTGATGTATCTTCATAACCAAAAGAGAGTCCATGGAGAAGGGGAAGAGAATAAGCATTTGTATAGTTCCTACTATGTTCCAGGCACTATGGATGAATTTCAGAACATATGTGAACTTGGATGAGGAAAAATACATATTTATCTTCACTAACCTCTTATTGAAATCTAGTTTTTTCTCCAATTATCAATATAGACAACAAACATGATAGTAAGAATGGATTTCTAGGTGTCACTGGAATACCAAAGGGACTGGGGACACCCCAGAGAGTTGGGAACCTCTCCACTAGATGGTTTCTTTAAGGAACTTCCAGCTTCTCATCGATCATTCTATGAATTGAATTGAACCCTGAAAGAGAATAAGTTCAAGTAGTATCTCAATTTTCTAGGGGACACCGAGGCACCAAGAAGGTATAGGATTTATTCAAAGTCCCACAATCAGTGAGTGTTAAAGCCAGGACATAAATTTAGGACTCAGTCACTGTATAAATGGACTAGAGGGCAAAGCAATATGAAGGCATGTTCTAACCCTAACGCCACCATGCAGTAGCTGGACAAGCTTTGGCATGTCACTTAATAAGCTGGGCCCGCTGCCTTAGTTACAGAAGAAGGAGGTTGGGTTTTGATGGCATCGAAATCAAACTGAGTATTTCCAGCACCCCAAGTAACAAATAGCAAAGAGGAGACATTTAGTTCTATGATAACATTGATGTTAAGAGATGAACTCTTAAGATACTGATTCCAAAGCCTGGAAGACCAGAGAAAGAAAACTACAGACCAATCTCCTTAATGAATACAGATGCAAAAACCTTAAATAGAATGCTAGCAGAAAGACTCCAGCAAGTGATCGTGATGATTATTCACTATGATCAGGTGAGATTTACACCAAGGATCAAAGGATGGTTTAATATTAGAAACCAACAGAATCACATGATTATCTCAATAGTCACAGAAAAAGCCTTTGACAAAATACAACATCCATTCCTATTGAAAATTCTATAAAGCATAGGAATAGAAGGGCCTTTCCTAAAAACAATAAACAGTATATATCTAAAACCATCAGCAAGCATCATCTGCAATGGGGATAAACTCAAAGCCTTCCCACTAAGATCAGGAGTGAAACAAGGATGCCCATTATCACCTCTACTATTTGACATTGTACTAGATACACTAGCAGTAGCAATTAGAGAAGAAAAAGAAATTGAAGGCATTAAAATTGGCAATGAGGAGACCAAGCTGTCAGTATTTGCAAATGTCTCCTTAGAGAATCCCAGAGAATGAACTAAAAGACTAGTGGAAATAATGAACAACTTTAGCAAAGTTGCAGAGTACAAGATAAACCCAAATAAATCATCAGCATTTCTATATATTTCCAATAAAACTCAGCAGCAAGAGTTAGAAAGAGAAACTTCATTCAGAATGACTCTAGACAATATAAAGTATTTAGGAATCTATCTGCCAAGACAAACACAAGAATTATATGAACACAACTACAAAACACTTCACACAATTAAACCTAGATCTAAGTAATTGGAAAAACATTAACTGCTCATGGGTAGGATGAGCTAATATAGTAAAAATAACAATCCTAACCAAACTAATCTACTTATTCAGTGCCATACCTATCAAACCACCAAGAAACTTTTTTGTAGAATTAGAAAAAATAGTAACAAAGTTCATCTGGAAGAAAAAAAGACCAAAAATATCAAGGGAAATAATGAAAAAAAAATGTGAAGGATGGGGCCTAGCAGTACCAGATCTTAAACTGTATTATAAAGCATCAGTCATCAAAACAATATGGTACGGGCTAAGAGACAGAAGAGGGATCTATGGAATAGATTAGAGGTAAATGACTTCAGCAAGCTGGTGTTCAATAAACCCAAAGATCCCAGCTTTTGGGACAAGAACTCTCTATTTGACAAAAACTACTGGAAAAATAGGAAAATCATATGGGAAAAATTAGGTTTAAACCAACATCTTACACCCTATACCAAGATAAATTAAAAATATATAAATAACTTAAATAAAAAGAGTGAAATCATAAATAAATTAGGTAAACATAGAATAGTATAGCTGTCAGATCTGTGAGAAAGGAAGGAATTTAAGACCAAGGAAGAGATAGAGAACATTACAAAATGTAAAATAAGTGACATGATTATATCAAATTAAAAAGGTGTTGCACAAAAAAAACCCAACAACAATGTAACCAAAATTAAGAAGAAAGCAACAAATAGAAAATACTTTTATAACAAAACTCTCTGACAAATGTTTAATTTCTCAAATATATAAGGAACTAAGTCAAATTTACAAAAAAGCAATCAATTCCAAAATTGAAAAATGGTCTAGGAACATGAATAGCCGGTTTTCACATGAAGAAATCAAAAGTATTAATAAGCACATGAAAAGGTATTTTAAATCCCTCCTGATAAGAGAAATGCAAATTAAAACAACATTGAGATACCACCTCACAACAAACAGACTGACCAATATGGCAGCAGAGGAAAATGATAAATGTTGGAGGAGATGTGGCAAAATTGGGACACTAATGCATTGCTGGTGGAGTTGTGAATTAGTCCCACCATTCTAGAGGACAATTTGGAATTATGTGCAAAGGACTTTAAAAGACTGCCTGCCCTTTGATCCAGCCATAGCACTGCTGGTTTGTACCCTAAAGAGATAATAAGGAAAAAGTCTTGTACAAGAACATTCATAGCTGCGCTCTTTGTGGTGGCCAAAACTTGGAAAATGAGGGGATGCCCTTCAATTGGGGAATGACTGAACACAGTGTGGTATCTGTTGGGGATGGAATACTATTGTGCTCAAAGGAATAATGAAGTGGAGGGATTCCATGTGAACTGGAAAGACGTCCAGGAAGTGATGCAGAGTGAGAGGAGCAGAACCAGGAGAACATTGTGCACAGAGACTGCTACACTGTGGTACAAATGAATGTAACTGACTTCTCAACTAGCAGTAATGCAGTGACCCAGGACAATTCTGAGGAATTTATGAGAAAGATGCTTTCCACATCCAGAGAAAGAACTGTGGGAAAAGAAACACAGAATAAAAATATATGATTGATCATGTGGTTCGATGGGAATGTGATTGAGGTTTTGATGTTAAAGTATTGCTCTACTGCAAATATGATTAACATGGAAATAGGTTTTGAACAATGATACCTGTATAACCCTGTGGAACTGCTTGTCAGCTCTGGGAGGGGGGAGGGAAGGAGGAGGCAAAATCATGAATCATGTAACCATGGGAAAATATTCCAAAGAAATCAAAAAAGAGAGAGATGAACAATGAGCAAGTGACCCTCTGTTTCACTGACTATTCTCTCTGGATAACACTAATTCTTTCTAATGGCCAGTCTTCCTTTTCCTTAGCACCCACTTCACCATCCTGGACACTTTCTTCTCCAAGAGTTCATTCAAGCCTGTCTACATTGTGGGGCCCAAACCTAAACCCAAATACCTGACATGTTCCCTGAGGAGGGCAGAGGGCCATAGGGAGATTCTTTTCCTAGATCTGGAGTCTGAACTACTCAGAGAATTCTAAGGATGATGAAAGATCTTCCTTTGTGACCTTCAGGTAGAGATGACTACTCCCTCATGGCTGGTCCCTTAAGCTGATTTAGAATGCCTTTTCAGTGCTTTCTTGGTGGTTATTATAAAACTTGGCAGATATGTGTGCATGACTTAGAATAATGACATTTTGACTAAAAGTTAAGGTTTGTGACTTTCTGGGCATTTCTGGCCTTGGGTACCTGGTGGTGGTGCGTCACTTTTCCCATGCCTCTCAAGTGGTTCCTCCTCACTATCCTTTGAATCATAGAATTCTAGTTTAAGGACATTTCTAAACTTGGATGCATCTGTGGAAAGGTTATGCAGGATGAAGAAGCCAGAATGAGCTCCTGTGACTGCTTTAGTAGAGATAGCCACCACCACCACCCGCCCCCACAGAGTTTAGACCAACATCTTATACCCACCCACTCACTTAATAAGCTGGACCTGCTGCCTTCTTTACAGAATAAGGTGGTTGGGTTTTGATGGAATCCAAATCAAACTAAGTGTTTCCAGCTCCCCATGTAACAAATAGCAAAGAGGAGAAAGAACTGGAAAGTCCACATGAATTAGCTTTCCATGACCAATCCAGTGGGGGTGGGGAGGGAAAGGTAATATCTAGAGCTCTCTGGGAAATTCCAGAAGCTAGTGATCCCAGCAAGAGACCTGGAATGATTCAACCAGTGACAAAGAGGCAGCTGCATGTGTATCGTGGAAAGCTTTTAGAGAAATGAGCTCACTTTTTTGACATCATACTAGTTCACTTTTCTGGGTCTCAATTTCTCATTTGAAAGATGAAGTAATAAAGTAGGTGGGGTGGGGCTATGGATACACTCATCTACAAGTTAAGAAGCTTCCAAAAGCAAGAAAGGATTGTCAAGGTCCATTCGGTGACTAGATGATTCTTTTTTTTTTTAAACCCTTAGCTTCCACCCTAGAATCAATATTCTGTATTGGTTCCCAGGCAGAAGGGTTGTAAGGGCTAGGCAATGGGGGCTTAAGCCTCTTGCCCAGGGTCTCACAGCTAGAAAGTGTCAAAGACCAGATTTGAATCCAGGACCTCTCATCTCTGTGCCCGGCGCTCAATCTAATGAGCCAGCTAGCTGCCTCTTGAATAGATAATTCTTAATAATTATGTTAAAGTCAGAAAGCTGAAGAGGCACTAGAGAGGCTGACTGTGCTGTTTTTGGAGGGAGGTAAGTCAGAAGAAGCAATTTGTGTCATATGTAAATCCTGTCCTAGGGTCAGAAATACCAAGGAACCTAAATCTACCACCCAGGGTGAAGAGCTGGTGCTGGAGGTCAAAGTTAGAACGTAAGAAGCTTTCCAATGTAGATTTACTCTTGATAAATCAATCTCTGAAAACCCTGAGCCCTGAAAGAGCTGGGCACGTTGAATTTACATCTTTGAGACTCTTAAACCTTTTTTCTTAAAACAATAACAAAGGAAAAGCAAATGACTTTTCTCACTTGAATTATATATATATGTGTGTATATATGTATATATATATATATATGTATATACATATTCCAGCAGCATCAAGATCACAATATGATAGATGAACAATGCAAACAAAGCGATTCCTCCTCCCTGAAGGGGGCTTCTCTGTTGTGAAATTGGGCGCTTGTCCATGAGTGAATGAACAGCTAATTAGGGAAAGGTTCCAACAAAACTGTTCGCTCCTCAGGCCAGGCTAAATCCCTAAGTAAGTGAGAATGGGTCTAGAGCATCAGAATCAGGGCTCGGGGTAATAGTCCACCTGTATGAAGAGGACCAGAGAAACTCCAAAGACAACAACTAGCAAGATTTCTTTGTCCAAAGCCTTGAAAAGGTCCAGCAACGTCTGGCAGACCCTGTTCCTCCACAGCTACAGAGGAAAGGTAAGACTATCCCAGGCTGGACGTGGGATTTGTTTCTCCCTTTCACTGAGGCTGGGTTCACCCCTGCCACCCTTTGATGATTCGGCTTCATGTCTGAATTCCCCGATCCCTGATTAGGAGGAGATGGCAGCGCCCCCATCCAGTCCAACCCACACATAAGTAAGCATCCCTTGTGCGGATCCTGAGAAGTTCCCCAAACCAGCCGTGGCTTGCTAGATGGTCTTCTCTGAAGAGGAATCTATTTCTTGTCTGAGCAATCCATTCTAGAGCTGTACAGTTCCTAAATTTTAGGAAGTTCTTTCTGACGTTAGACTCTTTGCATCTTTCAAGTTATTGATTCTCTCTCTGAATTCAGATAAGAAAGAACAAATCTACCTCCTTCTCCACATGACCTTTTGTCAAACACTTAAGAAGG